>NC_083724.1:123772345-124387345 GCF_028564815.1 Eubalaena glacialis
CTCTGCTCACCTCAGTGCTGTCTAAATACTCTTTTAAATGTGAAGCTAGATGAATAGCTTTTGGCCCAAACCTCAGCATTTAGCATATTTTCAAATTATTTTCAAATTATGTAGCTTTCTGGACTGAAAGTTCATCTTCTGCCAATGTCACTGACAGATTGGTCCACAGATTGGTCGTGTGGAGGCCATTCGTCACCACGAACTGCAGTAGGCACTGCTGTCAGAACTCTTACTGTCGTAATAAGACTTTATGGTCTGCATCTCCAGAGTTACAGTGAACCACCAGAAGTCACTCACCCTCTTACTACTCTGCTGTTTCCTGGCTGTTGCTCTAAAGGTAGAGCGAGAGAGAGGAGAAGTTGTAGGAAAGGGCATTTTTGGCTCCCTGAAAACGTATCACCCCAAAGAAGAGGTGATGGATGGTACACCCCGTCCCTTCCTTCCTTCTCCCTCCTTCCCTCCCTGCCCCCTCTCCCTTCCTTCCTTCCTTCCTCCCTCCTAGTCCGCTGGCCTTACATTGACGAGAGATTCTTCCCAGGTACTATGAACTCTCAGGCCTAAAGGCAGCCACGTTTAATTTCGGTGATGTTGGGAAATTCTCCTTTTACTTGAACCTCATAAACGTTGTAGTGGGCAGTTGAAAGATATCTGAACTGTTACCTCGATGCTGTTTTACTGTCTCAATATTTTTATTACTTTGACCTTAATCAACCTAATTCCATCGTTTTTGCAACGATACTGCAGGACATGGGATAATGTGTCAATAATATCGTATTTTCTTCCAGAACAACCCAAGATTGTACGCTCTTAAACTGGATTCACATATATTACCAGATTATTTGGCAACGTGTTTCATTTCCAATGATTCTGTTTTATATGTTCCGTTTTGTTAGGGGAAGGATGTGCCATGTAAGAACATGGTAAAACAAGTCATGTGAAATCCCATTGAATCTTAGGTGGGTCTGGTATTTGTGGGATAAAATGGATATTGGTAATATATATTTGATTGTTTTATATTCTTTTATGAGCTGGTCAGTCGGATGTGGCCACAAGAGGAGACAGACGAGAGGCTCAGGGAAACAAAGTAGAAACTCAGAGGTCCTAGAAATGCAGGCACGGTGCACCATGCAGGGCTTCATGAGACCCCAGGATGGTCGGGAGGCAGGAGACACGAGTGGAGGGAGAGGGTTCATGGGAAACGCAAGACATCTCAGAGTAAATAGTTTGGGACTGGCTAGTTTGAATAATTCGGGTGGGCTTTGGGGGCTGCGGTGGTCTCTATTTGCCTGGCACCTGGGGTGCTTTAGGACAGGGGAATATTGGCTTGGTGTGTGAGATTCAGGTAAGGCAGCAGGTGGGGCGTAAAGTTGGGATTGGTTGGTTTGTAGATGAAAAGCAAGCTTTGTCAAGTTGTTGTTATCTTTAGGAAGTAGCCCTGGGAGTGGCAGTCTCTCCCCAGCCAGCAAGGTTTTTAAGATGTCAAAACATCGTAATGTGCAGGAAACAATGTTAAATTCCAGTGCACCTCTCTTGTCATCCAGGAGTGTATTTGTCAGCAGGAGCACAGTGTGAATTAACGTGCTACTCTCCTCAGGTGCTGTCCGTGCTCAAGCACTCACTGCTCTCCTTCAAGCAGCCCCGGGCGCTGGAGATGCTGAAACTGTACTTTCTGTTCTCCCTGCAATTCCTGGTCAAGGAGGTAGGACCGTGTTTGCCTTTTCGTGAGATAGGATCGGTACCATCTCTGTTTCTCATCATCTTGAACTAATTCCAGTCTTTCCAAGGTTATAGCCAAGGATTCCTACTACTTACAGTTGATTTAATTATCAAAGTGGGCCAGGTAATGAGGATTACTCTCTCTTATGTTGGTATTGTGGACTGAAAAAAAAATACACAACCTGAAAGTTGAGAATTATGTTTTATTCTATGGACATCCTTAGGACTTCAAGCCCAGGACATAGCATCTCAAATAACACTTGAGGGGCTGCTCCCAAGAGGCAAGGGAGGAGCTAGGATATATACGGGTTTTTGCAATAAAGACCAGGTGGTCAGAACTTCAAAAGATGACTGTTCATTAAAGAAAGCCAGACATCTCAAGTTAAGGAATTTGGTGCTTTTCTGTGTATGGGAAGATGCAAGAGTCTGGGCTCACTGAAATCATTCCTTTGATCTGCACCTCAGCTCTCTGCGGCCAGTGTCCTGTGCTTTCTCATCCTGAGTTTCCTCAGGTGCACCATTGCGGGGGCTGCAGTGGCTGAGGGCTTGATGGTGGAGCATCCTGTCTCCATCCTGAGTTCCCTCAGGGCTCACCGTCCAGGCTGCTGTAATGTGATGGCTTGATGGCTGCAACATCTTTTGCTTACTGATATGGCAGCAACGTTTTAGTTCTCAGTATTAAGTACTATTTTAAACTGGCATTTAATAAGTTGTCTGTTAATTAAGGTATGTGGTTGAGTTGAGTCAAACTGGTAAATTATGTCTGTTCTTTAGGGCTATTTAGATCAAGAAGGTAATCCTACAGGCTTTGCTGGACTTGTGTCACATTTGCATTATCACGAGCCTTCTAATCTTGTTTTCGTCAGTTTTCTTGTAAGAGGCCTTTTCCATAATCTCTGTCAGCCAACCAGAGAAGGTAAGCTTGACTTTTCATACATATGGTCTAAAAACAGCAAAGATGCTATAGTGAAGCTAACACTTCAGGAAATTCTTTTTTTCTACAAAGAAAATACAAGTTAATATTTAGATAATTTGGAGATACCAAATTAGATAAAGTTTTATATACCTACTAATATAGATTACATAGGAGACAACCATATTTTGTGGCAACTATTTAAAAATAACAACTTCTTATTAACTTGAGAGATTCCTTGATTCCAGGATTCAGAAATACTAATATATGATTTTTTGATAAATATTTTTCTAATTAAATGTAATATATGCTCATCATAGAAAAAGGATGTGGGAAACCATCATGTTAAAATAATACTCACTGTTGATATTTGTGAATATTTTCCTCCAATCATATTTTCTTTGAATATAATTGTATAGTGTATTTAAATAGCTGATATCATGTTAGTTGCATGGTCTAGAAACTTGTTTCCCCCCAGGTTTGCTTTTGTCAAATTGTGTACATTTTTTTGTGAATTCCGTTTGTAAAGCCCATCTTATGTTTCATTTAATGCAGTTTTTATAAAAGCCTTTGATTTTTATAACTAAACCATAGATCTTTAAACTATGTCCCTAAAAGAAATGTTTCTGTCTTTGTGCTTAAGTTCGTTGTAGTTACTGATGCCTGGTGATTTCCTTGCCTTTCACAGCATAACTTTGCTTTATCTTCCTTCCTTAACTGGCTCTGAATGTGCATTGTTCTGTGAAACAAGGATACTCAGGAAGTTCTGTCTCCCAAAAGCTCTGTAAGAGGAGAAATAATTTCAGGCAACAAGAAGTGCAGTTGTGTTTATTGCTGTGTGTGTGTGTGTGTAGGGAGGTGTGTGTGGTTATAAACATGGAGACAGAAGCTTTATGAGGCAGATAATATGGACGTTGCTATTTTGTACTTGAGGAAACATAGAAGTTAAACAAATTGCCATGGTCACAAAACCTAAATATTGTAAGTCTTGAGCCAAGATTCAAATATGAGCAAGTTATTAAAGGTGGCACTTTTTAACACCACCATGTGACAGTCACGTGCTGTGGAGGATGGGAGTGAGTCAGGTTGATGGGATATATATATATATGTTTTTTTTTTTTTTGGAGTATAGTTGCTTTACCATGTTGTGTTAGGGGTTGACAGTATATTAACATGAGTGGCGGGGAGGGGAGGGGGCTGGGGGGTTATTTGTGGGTTAGTTTTGGAAACCCTTACGTGCTTGGCTGAGGAGATTGGATTTTGTTTACGAGGCATTGAGATGCAATCAGAGGCTTTTGAGGAGGTGAGATCATGATCATTAAATGCTTAAGAAAACCAATCATAGACTAAAGAGGAAGGTCCCAGGTAAGGGGACAAGGGTCTTTGGTTGGAGTTACAAGAGTCTGAAGTAGAGGGGGAGCAGCAAGAAGGAAAGAGAAGGCACAGGTGTAAAACTGCCAGCAGAGATAGTCATTCCCTAGTCGCTATACTTGTTGCAAATTTCTAGTCTCCATGAAATAACATACAATATAACATTCAATTTATATTGTTCAATTTAAACATTAAAAATGGGATTAATGTACTTTTTATGTTTATGACAAGATATTTTATTTTGTATAGGCTCAAAACATTTTTCTCAGGATGTTATGGAAAAGCTAGTGTTAGTATTGGCAAATCTGTTTGGAAGAAAATATCTTCCAGCAAAGTTCCAAGATGCTACGCTCAAGTTTTATCAATCCAAGGTAAAATTTATGATTCTGATAACATTAAATAATTAAGACAATTTAACAGATCCTACCATAAATGATTCCACAGCAGTAGAATTTTATTAATATAGAGTTCATTTGTTTTATAGAAATAATTTGTTCTTCTGTAATCAGTGTTATATTTAATCTGTAATTCTCATGTCTCCTCTATAAATCTATCAAGAGATTGAATGCCTTGAGGAAAAATGGGATAAAAATTTTTGCTCACGTTTTCCATTGGATTGTATAAACGTGTGGCAATCAGTGGCTAAAGAAAAAAATGTACGTAATTATACATTCAATGAACTAATAGTTCCCACCATTGAATCTCTAGTTCTTTTAGCATCTTTTTACCTTGCAGTAGGTCTATGGACAGGAAGTGTCTGCTGTAAACTATAATGTTCTCACTGAAAAAATATTAGAATAGTCATCTAAGAAATCATCCCTTGACACACAGACTGTTGTCCGAGTTTATTTGCAATGACTTCTTCGATCATGATTCCCTGTCACTAAATCAGCATCAAATATTATTACTAATGTATTTCACTAGAATCTGAGAAAGTGGGAAGGGCTGGTTATACCAGATAACCTTGGTAAAAGGTGACAAAGAAGAACAAAAAGAGAAGAGTTCATCTATATTGTCTAACATCACAATGTTAAGTTACCATTCTTAGCCCTCACAGAATGTCCTCTAGACCAGTGAACACAATTTTAGTCATTGACTTTTCATCTTCATATTTTTTCCATCACATGTACGTTCTTGGACTATTATTTGTTTTGGTTAAATAAACTTATTTTTCTTATAACAGACAAGTCAGTATCTCTATTCTTACAAAGATGGTTATGATAGAAAAAAGTACAATAAAAAAAGGTTTTGAGTGGAGGCCTCCTATTTCTCTCTCTTTTTTCCTTTAAAGATTATTGGAAATTTGAGCACTTCCAGGTGGGACATGCTAGGTGGCCATCACTCCTGTTGCAACAGAGAGCTGTGGAAGGGATGAGGATTATATTGGCTAAAATTATAAAATGGCAAGAACTTATCCAGGGTGTGATTGGACTCTCCAACCATGATTTTTCTCTCAAAGAACTTGTTGATTCTGGACGAGGTTGAAAATTGTACTTAGCATATCCAGAGAGCCTCTCCTATGAGATAAAAAACAAAACAAAACAATAAAGCTTTTAGTGATTCCATGGGGCTGGAGTGACAGACTAGACACTTGAGACAGTGTTAACTCAGGACATTCACTGGGTCAGATCTGCATGAAATGTTGGGGTGTTACACCAAATTTCTTGCAGTCTTGTAGCATTTATTAAATAAAAACCCACTAGAGGGAAGAGTTTGAATTTATTCATAGGCTTATATTACCCTCAAGGCATTTTTAAAGCCATCTAGGGCTGGAAGATGTAAATGTAGGTTATGAAGCTCTACAAGAATGAAGTGGATCTTTGGGAATCTTTTAGGGCTGAGAAGACTGAGACCCACCAGCCTCCTACTCAAAACCCAAGAGGGCCTAGGAGCAGAGATGCACCAGATGTAGACTGAGACTTATTAAAACTGGAAAACAGTATCAATCCACTTCAACCTCTACTTAGACTGAGGTGATCACATCTTCACTCACTTGGCCAAACACAAAATTGGGGAGCTCGCTCCAGTGGAAGATAACATTGTTTGAAGTCTATCAGGTCCTTTTACAAACACTTCTGGTGAAAGAAAAAGAAAACCTAAAAAAGTGAGTAAGCAAGAACATATGACCAATTAGCAGGAATGAAAGCAGGCAATAATAATCAACACGAAGATGATTCAGATATTGAAGTTAGAATACAAGGACTGCTCAAGAAAATGGGGGAAGAGATAGAATTGATGAAAGGATGGAGAATTTCACTAGATAATTACAAAATTGATGAAAGAATAGAGAATTTCACCAGGTAATTAATTGGACAGTCCAGAATTGAAAAATGTAATGTCTGATCAGAATATACATATCAGAAGTCAAAATCAGTGAGTTGACTGATAGCTCAAGAAAAGGTATCTGAATTGTAGCACAGGGAGAAAAAAATGAAAATAAAAGCAATAGCGTATGAGAATGTGGATCACATTCAAAAGGTTTAATGTACTATAATGGCAATCCCAGAAGAAGAGGAGGGAGAAGAATGGCAGGAGGGTGTTCAGAAATAATAGCTGGGAATTTTCCAAAGCTGATGAAAGACAGCACTCCATAGTTTCAGAAGATTAGTCAACTTCAAGAAGGATAAAGAAACATTAAACTGAAACTACTGAAAATCAAAAACAAAGAGAAAAACACAAATCACCTAGAGCCGAAATAGACATTTCCTTGAAAAAAGCAATAATAAGATTGATAGCTGACTTTCTGACCAAAATAATGGAAGGTAGAAGAAAATGGGAATATAATTTTCACTCCACTCTGTTTATTTTTGTGCATGAATGTGTACAGATATTTAGCGTATGTTTTAAACATAAGTTAAAATGGTAAATATATTGTGATTGGTTTCATGACATATCAAGAGGCTATGCATACCTTATTTTTAAAGTTTTTTTGAGGTATAATTGATGTATAAAAATTGCATACTTTTAATATATACATGTTAATGCATTTGGACATATGCATACACCTGTGATATCATTGCCACAACAAAGGCACTAAACATATCCACCACATCCAAAATTTTTCTTTTGGCTTTATTTATTTATTTAGTTAGGAATATTTACCATGAGATTTATCCTCTTAATGTAGTTTAAAGTACACAGTACTGTATTGTTAACATAGGTACTATGTTGTAGAGAAGATCTACAGAAATTATTTATCCTGCATAACAATAATTTATATTCAATTAAAAACAATTCCTCATTTCCACCTCCACCCAGCCCCTGACAATATTCTCTGCTTCTACGAGTATGACTATTTTAGGTCCCCCATGTAAGTGGAATCATGCAGTATTTGTCCTTCTGTGAGGCTTATTTTACTTAACATAATGTCCTCTAGGTACATCCATGTTGATCTCCTTTTTTAAGAATGAATAATATTCCACTGTATGTATACAGCACACTTTCTTATCGATTCATCTTGTTGATACTCACTTGGGTTGTTTGTATGTCTTGCCTGTTGTGAATAATGTTTCAGTGAACATGGATGTACAGGTATCTCTTCAACATCCTGATTGCAACCCTTTTGGATATATACCCAGATGTGGAATTGCTGGGTCATATGATAGTTCTATTTTTAATTTTTTTCAAGAAAACTTTGTATGTCTTTCATAGTGGCTGCACCAGTTTACATTCCCACCAACAGTGTATAAGGTTTGAATTTTTCTACATTTAAAATTTTTCTTCAACCCTTATAATCTTGTTTTTTTTGATGATAGCCATTCTAACAGGTATGAGGTGCTATCTCATTGTGGTTTTGATCTGCATTTCCCTGATGATTAGTGATGCTGAGCAAATTTTAATATAAATGATGGCAATTTGTATGCCTTCTTTGAAGAAATGTCTTTTCAAGTCCTTTGCCCGTTTTTCTTTTGTTTTTATTTTTTGTGTTTTTGTTTGTTTGTTTGTTTTGCTATTGAGTTGTACTAGATCCTTACGTATTTTGGATATTACCCCTTATCAGATGGTTGGTTTAGAAGTATTTTCTCCCATTCCAGAAATGCCTTTTCACTCTGTTGATTATTTCTTTTGCTGTGCAGAAGGTTTTTAGTTTGATGTAGTCCCACTTGTTTATTTTCACTTGTGTTGCCTATACTTTTGGTGTTACATTAAAAAAATCGTGGCCAAAACCAATGTCGCTATATTTTCTTTTATTAATTTTACAGTTTTAGGTCTTACATTTAAGTCTTTAATCCATTTTGAGTTTATTTTTATGTACAGCATATGGTAGGGGTCCAATTTCACTCTTTTACATGTATATATCATTTTGCCAATACCGTTTTTTGAAAAGACTGTCCTTTCTCTATTGTGTGTTATTGGTACCTTTGTCAAATATATGCTGGTAATATATATGTGAAATTTGTTTCTGGACCAGAAACACCTTAATTGCCTGAAAATTGAACAAACTCGTTTCATTTCTAAATACACGTAAGACAAAAAATAAATAAAATGGAAATTATCAAATATTTTAGTTAAATGATAATGAAGAATACATACAAATATAAGATGTGATTTATGCAATGATTAGAGGGACATTTATAGCCTTTATAACCACATCTTAGAAAAGAAGACAGGCTGAAAAAAATCAGTGATTTTCAGCTTAAGGAGTTAGGAGAAAACAAAACAAAGCAAAATAAATAAAACAGAATATCTAACCTAAGGGAAATACAAGAAAAAGAATAATAAAATGAGAACAGAAATAAAGTAAATTGAGAACAATTGTAAAAAAAGGGAAATCAACAAGGCCTAAGTTGCTTCTTGGTTAAGATTTATAATAAAAGTGATGAATACACAGCAAGACTCATTGACAAAGAAGGGAGAGAAAGCACAAATTACAATTATCAGGAAAGAAAATGAGACATTATTACAGATCTTATGTAGTACATCAAATGGAAAAAACATTTGACTATTTGGACAAAATGGGCAAATTTCTAGAAAATGCAACTTTCTAAAACTAACCAAGGACTATATGAATAATTTCACATCTGATACCTATTAAAGAAATGTAACCAATTATTTTTTTAAAATTTCCCATCTAAAAAAACCCAGGTTCAGATGGCTTCAGTGGTGAACTTTTTTAAAGATTTAAAGAATAACAGCAAATTTTCACAAACTCTTCTAGAGAATGTAAAAAGAGGGAACAAAACTTAATATCAAAACTTGACAAGGACATTATAAAAAATTAGAGATGTATCGCTTTTATGAAAATATAGATGGAAGAATAACTAACAAAATATTAGAAGAATGAATCCAGGTGGGTTTTAAAGACCCTCACAATTAAGTGAGGTTTATTCCAGGCACAAAGGGGACTTTATATTGTTGCTTGCTTTCCAAACATGTCACTAGATTCTTTGAAATATTCACAAGTCTAATGTCATTTGAGGGCATACTTCTATTTAAAAGAGTTTTGATTAAGTAGCATGAAAACAAATTTTTAAGAGTAAAGGTATTGGTTTTTATAACACAAATAGGAATAAAAAATGAATTTCACCTGAATTTCATAGATGAAAGAATGGAACAGTTACATTACTGAATAGATAGATAACTATAGAACTATATTACATTGTTCTTTGCAGTTCTTCCAAACTTTCAGTTTTCAAGGATGGTACGTAGATCTCTCTGAAAAATATTTGGCCTCCAGTTTTTTGTTTTTGTTTTTTTTTTTTGATGACCTCCTTGATGATTTAGGTGTTTCTGGAGGATCTCCCTGAGGACTTCAAGGCTGCTCTAGATGAGTATAACACAAACGTGACAAAGGACTTTGCCTCTTTCCTACTGATTGTTTCCAAACTGGCTGATATGAAACAAGAACATCAGCTCCCATTGTCAAAAATAGGTAAGTGTGTCTTAGCTCCATTGTGGAGCAGTTTAAAAAATAAATAATCTTGCCTAAGAATATTTTATCCCATAAGAAGAGTAGAGCCCTGGAAAGATCAGTCTGCCTTAGAATAAGGGGATCCTTTCTGCTCTCAAGGAAGAAGGTATGATTATTAGAATTAAGTAAAGGACAATGGAGAATGACATTGAATAGAGTCATTTATAAACCATCTTGATTAAAGGTTGGGTTTGGGACAAGCCTGGAAAATGGAGTAAGGACACCTATGAGATGAGGAGAAACGAGAAGCGATTCTGTCACTTTTTCCTTGAGAGGAGCTATGCATGGTGATCATGAGCATAAACTCTCTGCATATGACCTGAGTCCAAGCTCTGGCTCTGCTACTTGTTAGCAGTGGGACTTCGAGCAGGCGACTCCATATTCCTGCCTCGATTTTCTCAACAGATAAATGAGGAGGGTAACACTATCCACCTAGTTTGGGTGAGCTCTAAATAGTTAAGCCAATGTCTGTAACTATCTCCAAACAGCACGTAGCATGTAGTCGACACTCCTAATCTTTGCTCTTACTTTTCCTGAGCTATTGGATGGAAATCTTCCGGGAGAAACTGAACTGGAAACAGTGACAGGGATACAGGGAAAGGGGTGAGCTCTGGGTAGCCATTTCCTGGTTTTGTAACATCCTCAGCCGGAAGAAGTCAGGGAGGAGGACCGTGTAGCTTCCTGGACAGCGTGAAAGCAGGAAGCAGACAGTGGCAGTGGGTGTGGCGAGCATCCAGAGGAGGAAGAACGGGAGCGGGAAGGTTCGGCCTCAGTCACAAACGAGAGCCGACTCTGAACGCGCCCTCCGGTGCTTTACAAAGGGAGGAATGGAAAACATACTTCTTCTCATACGCCATTTCCAAACCTGCTGATGGTGGCTGCTTGAATCAGCCTGTCTAGAAGGATTCTGCAGCCAAGTCTGAGTTCGGTGGGAAAAAGGACCAAGGTAATAACAACAATTCTGGGCTAAAAGAGGATACAATTTAAATTTAGTCTTTTATGACCTGTTGACCAAAGAAACTAAAATATAATACAAAATTTTATACTGTTGATAATAGTATTAATAACTAACATTTATTGAATGTATCCTATGCCAGGATGTGCTGCTTACTGTATGTGATCTGTCTTATTCAGTCTTCATTACGATGTCGGTCCTTGAAAGTTGAATGGCTCCCCTTTGCCGCCTGGTCTAGAGCAGGTGTGTAAAGCTTGGCAATCTGGCTTAATCTTCAAAGCTGATTTGTGCCAACCTCTTATGACCAGATTTCTCAGGTAAAGAGTGTGAAGACTCCCAACTTGTGTCTCACTTGATGAGCTGCAAGGAAGGAAGAGTAGCCATTTCTCCGTTTGCCTGTCTTTCTGGGAACTCTGATGGCAATTTGCTTCATCTAGAAACTTCAGACCATGTAAGTGGAAAACGAGGCTTATAAATAAAATGTCTTTAAGAAAGAATTGGATTTATACTTCTAGGCAGCTTAGCAAGGACTTCAAATTCCCCAAATTGAAAAGAATTTCAGGTGTATCAACAGAAATATCCAGGAAAAGGTGCTCTTGAGGCCAGTTTCTCACCCTGGCCTGAGGAACCCTGTTCCATTATACAGAAATCCAGGATCACCACGTTTCTGGAGATTGACAGAGGTTTGCTGTGAAAAGAGCACATAAAACTATCTTCAGGCTTTCCCAGTATTGCTGTAGATGCTGTAAATCCCATATATTCTGGATCAGTGATGTCAAAAATGAAGTATAAAGAACTAGATACATTTCAAATATGCTGGATAACCCATTTGAATGTTGGAATAAACTTGTGGAAATTTAAGTGTAGTTGATTTACAATGTTGTGTTAATTTCTTGTATACAGCAAAGTGATTCAGGTATATATATACACACACACACACACACACCTATATATATGCTTTTTCATATTCTTTTCCATTATGGTTTCTCACAGAATACTGAATATAATTCCCTGTGCCATACAGTAGGACCTTGCTGTTTATCCATTCTATATATAATAGTTTGCATCTGCTAATCCCAAACTCCCAAACCATCCCTCCTCTACCCCCTCCTCCGCTTTGGCAACAAGTCTGTTCTCTATGACTGTGTGTCTGTTTCTGTTTCATAGAGAGGTTCATTTGTGTCATATTTTAGATTCCACATATAAGTGATATCATCTGGTATTTGTCTGTCTCTTTCTGACTTTGCCTAATATGATAATCTCTAGGTCCATCTGTGTAGCTGCAAATTACATTATTTTATTCTTTTTTTATGGCTGAGTAGTATTCCATTGTATTTGTGTACCACATTTTCTTTATCCAGTCATCTGTTGATGGACATTGAAGTTGCTTCCATGCCTTTGCTATTGTAAATAGTGCTGCTGTGAACACTGGGGTGCATATATCTTTTCGAATCACGGTTTTTGTCTTTTCTGGATATATGCCCAGGAGTAGGATCACTGGATCATATGGTACCTCTATTTTTAGTTTTTTGAGAAACCTCCACACTGTTTTCAAAGAATTTTGAAAAACCATATAGACCCTTGTGCATTTTAAGTGGACACATATATTTTTATCATATATTTAAATAGTTTCTAATGATATAGATTCCATTTTCAGATAAATGTTGATATGTTAAAATAGAACCATTGCATCATCCTTTTAAATGTATAAAATGGAATATAAATACTAAAGTGTTTTAACACCCATAACTGTCAAGTTAAAAACAGTCAAGAATAAAATTTTTAATGATTTAAATTTTGATGTAGTTCTTTTCCTCTTGTGTTTAGATTCTGCATTCCCCCACATAATTTTACCTTACTTATCCACCAATTCCCCTTGATTGCAAATCTTCCAGATTTTCGGGGTCAAAACAATTTTCTGGATCATAACGGAATAAGAATATTCTAAGAACTTTTAATAATAATAACTTTCTGAGCTACTCCCCAGTCATTTTAGAAAGTAGCTGTACCGGTGTGTGCTCTCACTGGCCCTGCACTAGAGTTCCTGTTGACCCCATAGAGTTTTCAAAAAATGAGCAGACATGGAAAACTACTGATGTGCTTTCTTCCTTTTCTTATTTTCCTTTTTCTTTCCCCTCCATCTTCTTCCCCTTCCCTTTTGTTCCAGTAATTGAGATCCAAAGATTGTCAGTTACTCAGTTTAAGCCTTCTTTCCAGACATGCAAGGCACCAGCTCCCTGATGCTCTGTGTACAAAGGTATTTCCTGCACCAATTAAGATACTGATAAAATTTTAAATTAGCTTTTCTTTCCTAGTGAGTCTTGCTATATTCTAGTGGCCGGGTAGTTAAAATTTTTATTGTATGTTGTGAGGCAGTGATGGTCATCTGTGGAGCCAAGCCATCCTACTGTCCTACTTGGGACAGCGCTACCTCAGTGTGTATGAGAGACACCCTCTTCCTTCACTGTGAAGAGTGTGCTTTAAACATGTTGATTCTAGGAAGGAACTATGAAGCACAGTGTAAGAAATCATAAACTTTCTTTACACATAAATAGTAAATTAAGGAGAGCTCTATTTCTTCAGGTCACTCTGCGCACCATCGGCATTGATAGCACTCGGGCTCCTGTGCTGTGGCCACAGGGATTTGATCTCCAAGGAAGAAGAATGCAGCTCAATGCTTATGCACTCGATTTCTATAAACACGGTTCCTTGACAGGATTGGTCCAGGACAACAGGTGTGTTTTATCTGTCTCCGTCTCCATCTCCCTCCCCAGCCATCCCCAGCATCCCCGTCATCTCCGTCATCCCCATCATCCCCAGCATCCCCAGCATCCCCAGCATCCCCAGCATCCCCATCTCTACCTCTCTCTATCCTTTTCACCTCTACCTCTCTCTCTCTGTCATTTCCACCTCTGCCTCTACCTCTAGTTCTATTTCTATATCCATCTCTATCTGCATCTTTACATCTAATAAATGAATGTAATGAATCTTAGGCAAACACCTTCTTACAATTTCAAGTATAGGTTAATCATGCTAAACATACTGGAATTTCTTCTTACAGACTAAGGGCAAGAGAAAATACATTTGGTGGTATTGTTATTCGTGTTTGACCAGCAAAATCTTGAGACTTAGGCTGACTCACTTGACAAAGATTTACACTACACTTATCAATATTTGCACATGTTCCCAGATACGTTTTTTATTTAGTACTATTTATTGACTATTATATATTTTAAAAATGGGTAACAATAACAAATCATTGCCATGCTCTGCATTGTCTGAGAGAAGTATATGAAAAGAATATAGTTCACACATCTGAGGACTGAGACTATGACAGTCGTTTTAACTCTTTGGCAGGGAAACCATTTTCAAAAACTGTGTGCAGGGATTTACTGGGAATGGAGAAATTGGCCCAGTCACTGCGCACGTGGACATGTGTATGGGTGTGTTGGGGGAGGGGAATTCTGGCACACCATCGGGAATTCAATGTGCATTTTAAATACATTTTGAGCAATCTTTATTGAATTCAAGTATTTAGAACTTCTGACCCTCTTGAGAAACACTGATCATTTTTGACAATAGGACTCATTATTGTGAATAAAATAGTGGTGACACCAGTGAGTAATTCACTTGGTTCTTCTCTTTGACTCTCTGGCCCCATCCACGCTCCTGATCTTGACTTTGCGACTTGGGTTTCTCCTAGACGGTCAGCCTCCCGCGTTCATTGATTACCTCTGGTTGTGAACTTGTGACTGGAGTTCATAATTGTCATTCTCACAGATTAAATCATCTGGGAGTCTGTGGCAGAAATGATTTTAGTAAATACATCTTGACAGACAAAAGTAATCCATTAATGACCAATCCAACATTTCAATATGATATAAATTCTTTAATGTTTTTATACCATTAATTTTCAAAATGTTGTTTTGTTTAGGATGAATGAGGGAGCTGCTTATCAGTTCTTGAAAGATTTTGCGCTCACCATTCAATCTATCAGGTATGTTATACATTTTAAATATTGCTTTCAGATTTTCTAATAACTTAATGGTAATTTGAAAAATGTTGAGCTCATACTTAAAGGTGCCCCTGAGCCTCTTAGGTGCCAAGCATTTCAACTGCCCAGAGACTTTGCAGACCTTCACCTCAACTCTCTGTTGCATTGTTTCTATAATAGAACTAATTCCAAAATCTATGAACTTTCACCTAGACCAGAGCCTCAGCCCAGGCACTTTAGACCAACAGGCAGCAGTATCCCAAAGCTTCAAGAATCCCTAGACCCTCACGTTCTCAGTTTCCACAACCAAGGTTTCCATTTTAGTTAGTGATACATAAAAACATAGGCGTGAGGCTGAGATCTGGGGACTGAGGACAAAAACCAGTGAGTTAGATGGTATGCGTCACATTATCTCTCTTGAATATTGTTCAGGAGGAAGTGTCCAGGAGTCACAATTGTGAGTCTGTAACTAGGAGGAAATTCAGTATTGTGGGTACAGAGCTGGTCATTCTTTGCGGTAGGTTAATGAAGACACCAGGGAAAAACTGGACCTCTAGTGGAATCAAGGCAGGTACAGGTTACAAAAGGCTGATGAAAGGTCAGGTCCTGACTGTTCCCAGTCCTTGATGAGCCGAGCTGCACTGTCCATTCTTGGATTTCTTCTCTCCATTCTCGTCACCTGTGTATCAGTTCCCTATTGCTGCTGTAACAAATGACCACAAACATAGTGTTTAAACCAACACAACTTTAGTGTCCTACAGTTCTGGAGGTCAGAGGTGGAAAATGGGTCTCACTGGGCTGAAATCAAGGTGTTGTCAAGGCTGCATTCCTTTCTGGAGCCTCTGGGACGATCTATTTGATTGTCTTTTCCAGCTTCTAGATGCTTTGATTTTGGCCCCTTCTGTCTTCAAAGCCAGCATTGGGGGGCAGATTCTTATATCAGGTCACTCTGACATTCACTCTCTCCTGCCCCCTGTCTTCCACTTAGAATGACCTTTGTGACAACAGTGGGCCACCCAGATAATCCAGGTTAATTTCCCCACCTCAAGGTCAGCCAATTAGCAACTTCAATTCTATTTACAGCCTTAATTCTCCTTTGCCATGTAACCTAAGGATTTATAAATTTCTAGGGATTAGGACATGGATATCTTTGTGGGCCATTATTTTGTTTATTATACCCTGTTTTCTTAATTTTCTCATACATCTAGGTAAAGGGAGGATTGTTTTGCTTTTTGTAGAGGTAGTTGCCTGTGGGTTTAAGTATATACTGAAAAAAAAAAACCCACCAAATGACTCCATAAAAAAAAAATGTGGGGTAAAAGAAGGGGATTTGTGCTGCTATTATTGAAGGGAGGAGGGATCTGGTTACATGGGACTTGGTGGCCATTAAAATCCTCTTGGTAAAATACAGGGAGAGGAGCTGTATGGTGATTGTCTTGATTGATTGATTCATTGACAAGGTGATTTTTGTTTTTTGTTTTTGAGATAAATATGTTCCTTATGATTCTTTTCCTCATTTTGCTCACATTTCATCATCTAGTGGGATTTACTTAGCTCTGCCTCCCTGGGGAAAGCCCTTCTTATGATACCGACTCTCAGTAGAATGGGTGAGTTTTATGTGTATCTGTATTTCCATTTACAGTGTTTCTTTGCGTGAACTATGTGAAAATGAAGAGGACAACGTGGTCTTAGCATTTGAACAACTGAGTGAAACCTTTTTTGAAAAATTTAATAACATTTGAAAACGAAGTCTATCCGAAGTAATTAAAAGATTGCCTTGGGCATTTTTAAAGTCATATTTTATGATTCTCATGCTTTTTGTTGGGAGTACATATATGATGAAGTAGAAAGGGAAGCAGTTTGGAGTCAGGGTTCTGATCAAACTTGCCCTGCTCTCCTGTGAGCATCCTTGGATGAATCACTTAGTATCTCTAAACCTTGGCTTCTTTGTATCATTTAGTAACAATGGTTATGTCTCAGCTAGTTTGTAGATTGATTGAGAAATGCAAGGATTTTGTATGAGATTGAAGAACAATGTTTGCTCTGTGAGACCTAAACAAATATTACATTCTCAACAATTTTCTCCTCAATGTTATAATTTGTAAAAAGTCTATTAAGGCTAGAATAAATGATTACAGTATCCTGACATTGAAATATATTCTCTCTAATTAATTTAAATGTGATTCCATGACTTAGATATGGCTGTTGGAAGAGTACCTTTTAGTGAACTTAAACTACTTTTTATAAAACATGATGGGAGTTTTGGTATAAATTCCATGGTGCTTTAAATAAAACATACCTGATGATTTGGCTTGATTTTAATTCTGTGTAAGTAACTGAAAAACCACAAACAAATAAAAGGGGTTTAATCTATTTACCGTTGGTCTCTTTGTGTTAAATCCACGCGTCTTTCCATCCTCTTGCATACACATTTGCATTTTATGGAACATAGTTCATATATGGTCACTTTCCTGCCCCAGCCTCACCTCAGATTATCATTCTAGAACCTATTTTAGACCCTAAACTTGAACAGAGCATTTTTTCCTCAGAGCAAGGTCTGCTCTCTCCTACTGTCAAGATGTCTTACTGAAAGATGACCCCTTGTATGGCATTATTTATACATAGATTACATCAGCTTAGAAAACCCCTGTGGTTCATTTTGTCTGGAGATAGAAGAATACTCTTTTCCCTGGAATTGACCCATCCTTGCATGTGCCATGTTAAGGGTCCCTCCTTTCTTTGGTGAAACCGATTTTCATTATTTTAAAACATGCACTACAACAATTTCTGAACACCCAGACATTTAGAAACCAAAGCAGTGTTTTTACTGCCCCTTACTCTCTACCAAACAGGATCCAACAACACATTAAAAGGATCACACACCATGATTGAGTGGGATTTATCCCAGGAATACGAGGGTTCTTCAATATATGCAAATCAATCAGTGTGATACACCATATTAACAAATTAAAGAATAAAAGCCATATGATCATCTCAATAGATGCAAAAAAAGCTTTTGACAAAATACAACACCCATTTATTATGAAAACTCTCCAGAAAATGGGCATAGAGGGAACCTACCTCAACATAATAAAGGCCAGATATGACAAACCCACAGCAAACATCAATGGTGAAAAACTGAAAGCATTTCCACTAAGATCAGGAACAAGACAAGGATGTCCACTCTCGCCACTCTTAATTCAATATAGTTTTTCAAGTTCTAGCCACGACAATCAGAGAAGAAAAAGAAATAAAAGGAATACAAATTGGAAAAGAAGAAGTAAAACTGCCACTGTTTGCAGATGACCTGATACTATACATAGAAAATCATAAAGATGCCACCAGAAAACTACTAGAACTAATCAATGAATTTGATAAGCTTGCAGGATACAAAATTGATGCACAGAAATCTCTGGCATTCCTATACAGTAACAATGAAAATTCAGAATGAGAAATTAAGGAAACAATCCCATTTACCACCACAACAAAAAGAATAAAATACCTAAGAATAAACCTACCTAAGGAGGCAAAAGACTTGTACTCAGGAAACTATAAAACACTGATGAAAGAAATCAAAGATGACATAAACAGATGGAGAAATATACCATGTTCTTGGTTTGGAAGAATCAATATTGTGAAAATGACTGTACTACCCAAAGCAATCTACAGATTCAGTGCAATCCCTATCAAACTACCAATGGCATTCTTCACAGAATTAGAGCAAAAAATTTTACAATTTGTATGGAAACACAAAAGACCCCAAATACCCAAAGCAATCTTGAGAAAGAAAAACGGAGCTGGAGGAATCAGGCTCCCCACCTTCAAACTGTACTACAAAGCTACAGTAATGAAGACAGTATGGTACTGAAACAAAAACAAATATAGATCAATGGTACAAGGTAGAAAGCCCAGAGATAAACCCACACACCTGTGGTCACCTAATTTATGACAAAGAAGGCAAAAACATACAATGGAGAAAAGACAGCCTCTTCAATAAGTGGTGCTGGGGAAATTGGACAGCTACATGTAAAAGAATGAAATTATAACACTACCTAATACCATACACAAAAAATAAACTCAAAATGGATTAAAGACCTAAGACTGGACACTCTAATACTCTTAGAGGAAAACACACTTTGAGATAAACCACAGCAAGATCTTTTTTGACCCAACTCCTAGAATAATGAAAATAAAAACAAAAATAAACAAATGGGACCAAATTAAACTTAAAAGCTTTTGCACAGCAAAGGAAACCATAAGCAAGACAAAAAGACAATCCTCAGAATGGGAGAAAATACTTGCAAATGAAGCATCAGACAAAGGGTTAATCTCCAAAATATACAAACAGCGCATGGAGCTCAATATCAAAAAAACAAACAACCCAATTAAAAAATAGGCAGAAGACCTAAATAGACATTTCTCCAAAGAAGACATACAGATGGCCAAGAGGCACATGAAAAGATGCTCAATATCACTAATTAGAGAAATGCAAATCAAAACTACAATGAGGTATCACCTCACACCAGTCAGAATGGCCATCATCAAAAAAATCTACAAACAATAAATGCTGCAGAAGGTCTGGAGAAAAGGGAACACTTTTATACTGTTGGTGGGAATGTAAATTGATGCAGCCACTATGGAGAACAGTATGGAGGTTCCTTAAAAAACTAAAAATAGAACTACCATATGACCCAGCAATCCCACTACTGGGCATATATTATGAGAAAATCATAATTCTAAAAGACACATGCACATTGTAAATGTTCATTGCAGCACTATTTACAATAGCCAGCATATGGAAACAACCTAAATGTCCAACAATAGATGAATGGGTAAAGAAGATGTGGTACATATATACAATGGAATATTACTCAGCCATAAAAAGGAATGAAATAGGGTTATTTGTAGAGATGTGGATGGACCCTACAGTCTGTCATACAGAGTGAAGTAAGCCAGAAAGAGAAAAACAAATATTGTATATTAATGCATATATGTGGAACCTAGAAAGATGGTACAGATGAACCTATTTGTAGGGCAGGAATAGAGATGTAGATGTAGAGAATGGACATGTGGACACGGGGGTAAGGGGAGGGTGGGATGAATTGGGAGATTAGGTTTGACATAAATACACTACCATGTGTATAATAGGTAGCCAGTGGGAACCTGCAGTATAGCACAGGGAGCTCAGCTCGGTTCTCTGATGACATAGATGGGTGGGATGGGTGAGGATGGGAGTGAGGTCCAAGAGGGAGGGGATATAGGTATACATATAGCTGATTCACTTCATTGTACAGCAGAAACTAACACAACATTGTAAAGCAATTATATTCCAATAAAAAAGCAAAACAAAGCTAAAACACAATGGTACACAGTATTAATATATTGTTACATGGGTTTCCACCCCTTACTTGTAGTTTCATAAGTCTGATGGAGACATGAAGATTTTTTCCATATGACTGAGCCAATCTGACTTCCTAATTTTTAGGAGGAGAGTAAAATTATTTCTTGTAATGTGGTATTCTCTTGCAAGAAGGAGTTACACCTAACCTCTTCCAGGTGGGTCTAATGGGCAGCTTCCTTTTTGATTTTTAGCAACAACTTTAAAGAGTAACTTGGAGCAACTTATGAAGAATGAATTTACATAGGAACTCTGAAAACAAAATGCTTTATGTTCCATTTGTTGTATTGAGGTGAAATTTTTCTGAGAAACATGTATAAAGACCTTGGTGAGATTACTGGAAAATCATCATTCCCACCATAATTTATTCCCATCTTTTTCCCAAGAGAGGGAAAATCATATTTGCAATGGGTCTATAAAGGGTTTTCTGGAAGAGCCATTTATCAAAAATTTTTATTTTGAGAAAATTGTAGATGCTTATGGTATTATAAGAAATAATAAACCTATGCATGTATGGTCAACTAATTTACAACAGAGGAGGCAAGAATATGCCATATGAAAGGACAGTCTCTTCAGTAAATGGTGCTTGGAAAACTGGACCACTATCCTGCACTACACATAAAAATTAAAAAGGATTAAAGACTTGAACATAAATCCTGAAACCATAAAACTCCTTGAAGAAAACATTGGGGTAAGCTCCTTGACGTAGGTTTTGTTAATGATATGTTGAATCTGACATTAAAAGCAAAAGCAACAAAAGTAAAATCAACAAGTGGGATTATGTCAAACTAAAAAGCTTCTGCACAGCAAAGGCAGCCATCAACAAAATGAAAAGGCAACTTACTGAATGGGAGTAAATATTTGCAGATCATATATCTGATAAAGGGTTAATATCAAAAAATACATAAAGAACTCACACAAAAACCCCCAAGTACTTGATTGAAAAATGGGCAGAGGGTCTGAATAGACATTTTCCCAAAGAAGACATACAAACAGCCAAAAAACACATGAAAGCATGCTTAACATCCCTAATCATTAGGGAAATCTAAATCAAAACCTCAATGAGATATCATCTCACACCTGTCAGAATGGCCATCATCAAAAAGACAAGAGATAAGAAGTATTGGCAAGAATGTGGAGAAAAGGGAACCCTTATGCACTGTTGTTGATGGGATTGGAAACTGGTGCTGCCACTATGGAAAACAGTATGGAGATTCCTCAAAAAATTAAAATTACAGCTACCATATGATCCAGCAATCCCACTTGTGGGTGTTTATCTGAAAGACATGAAAATGCTAACTCAAAGATGTATGCACCCCCATCTTCATTGAAGCATTATTGATGATAGCCAAGACATAAAAACAACTCGTGTACATTGATGGCCGAATAGATTAAAAAAATATATATATATATATATATATATACACATTATATATATGTATAAATATATATATATATATATAAAATTCAGCCAAAAAAAAGAGTGAAACCTTGCTGTTTATGACAACATAGATGGACCTTGAAGGCATTATGCTAAGTGAGCTAAATCGACAGAGAAAGACAAAGCCTGTATGATCTCTTATGTGGAATCTATAAAAACAAAAAAACTGAACTCATAGATGTAGAGAAGAGATTGGTAGTTGCCAGAGGTGGGAGGTGAGGAGTGGGTGAAGGGGGTCCAAAGTACAAACCTTCACAACAGGTGAAGGGGGTCCAAAGTACAAACTTTCAGTTATAAAATAAGTCATGTGGTGTAATGTATGGCATGGTGAATATAGATAATAATACTGTATTGTATACAGTTGTCCCATGGTATCTGTGGAGAACTGGTTCCAGGACCCTCTGCAGATACCAAAATCCTCGATGCTCAAGTCCCATAGTGGGTCCTTTGTATCCACAGACCCTGCATCTGCAGATTCAGCCACGTGTGGATAGTAATCATGACACACGATCCATGGTTGGTTGAACCTGTGGACACAGCTCCTGAGAATTCAGAGGGCCGAACGTGTATTTATTGAAAATAAATCCAAGTATAAGTGGACCTGTGCAGTTCAAACCCATGTTGTTCAAGGATCAACTGTATTTGAAAGTTGCTGAGAGTAAATCGTAAATGTTTCTATCACCAAAAAAATGTGTAATGATGTTTGGTGATGGATGTTACCTAGACAATGTGGTGATCATTTCACAATATATACAAGTATTGAACCATTATGTTGTGTACCTGAAACTAATATAATGTTATATGTAAATTATGTATCAAATACAAATGATAGTGAAAAAATATAATACAGGGCGATCCCATATAGACTTGACCCAGTTTCCTAAATGGTAGATGTGTGCATCGGTATAGTATCAGAACCAGGTACAGTTCTGATTGGTACAGTATCAGAACCAGGAAATTGATTCAGATATAATCCATTATTCTTATTTCATCAGTTTTATGTGCACGCGTTTGTGTGTGAGCATTTAGTTCTGTGCAGTTTTACTGCATGTGTAGGTTTGTGCATCCACCACCACAGGCAGGATACAGAAGAGTCCATCCCCACAAAGAACCCTCCTCCTGCCCCTGTATAGCCACAACCAGCTCCTCACTGTCAACCCCCTCCCCCCTCCCCTTCCCACCCGATGTCACATCCCTCTCACTGCTCTCCGCCTTCCCGTCCCTAACCTCTGCCAACCACTAATTATTCTCTATTTCTGTCCTGTTGTCATTTCAAGCCCCATATAAATAGAATCATACAGTATGGAACCCTTGAGATTGGCCTTTTTCATGCAGCGTAATTCGCTTGAGACGGATCCAAGTTGCTGCATGTTATCCATATTGTGCTATTTCTTATTGCCGAGTACGGTTCCACAGACCGGATGTACCACAGTTGGTGAACCCCATTCAACCCATTAAAGGACACTGGCTTGGTTCCAGTTCTGGGCTCTTGGAATTAAAGCTGCTATTAATGTTCATGCTTCCTCTGTTTCTTGTTCTTCTGTTTCTCTTTTCTTGCCTTCCTGTGAATTACCTGAAAATTGTTGGATTCCCTGTTGATTTATTTACAGTGTTTTTGAGTATGTCACTTTGTACAGTTTTCTTAGTGGTGGCAACGTGCAACTGTAACTGGTCACAGTCTGCTGGTACTGAGGTTTTACCACCTTACTGCTACGTAGGTCCCTTTACCCTTCCCGCTTTTAAAATATAATTGTATGTAAGTATTCTCTCGACATACATTGAGCATCACATCAGATGACATTAACATTTTAACTTCAACCATCAAATATGAGTTAAGCAGCTCATGAGAAGAATATTCTATGATATTTTTCTTTCTTTTTACCCATTTTGATTTTCTTTTTTCTTTTCTGAAGGCTCAAGCTTCCTTTTGTAATCCTTTCCTTTCTGTTAGAGAACTTCCTTTACCCATTCTTGGAGGGTAGGTTTGCTAGTGATGAATTCTGGTCATTTTCCTTGAATGGACAGTTTTTACTTCCTCTTCAATCCTAAAGAATATTTTCACTGGATATAAAATTTATTTGACAGGTTTTAAAAAATTTCAGTTCTTGATGGGGCTTCCCTGGTGGCACAGTGGTTGAGAATCTGCCTGCCAATGCAGCAGACACGGGTTCGAGCCCTGGTCTGGGAGGATCCCACATGCCGCGGAGCAACTAGGCCCGTGAGCCACAATTACTGAGCCTGCGCGTCTGGAGCCTGTGCTCCGCAACAAGAGAGGCCGCGATAGTGAGAGGCCCGTGCACCGCGATGAAGCGTGGCCCCCGCTTGCCACAACTAGAGAAAGCCCGCGCACAGAAACGAAGACCCAACACAGCAATCAATCAATCAATCAATCAGTAAATTAAAAAAAAAAATTTCAGTTCTTGAAAAACGTTGGGCCACTTCTGGCCACCACGGCTTCAGATGAGAAATCCACGGGCACTTGAGTTGGTGTGCACTGTGAGTTATGTGATGTTTCTCTCTGTCTGCTTTCAGGATTTTTTCTTTGTCTTTAGTTTTCACAAGTTTAGTTACAATGTTTTCGTTGTATGGTCTTTATTTGGTGTTTATTTAGCTTTTTTACTCTGTAGGTTCATGTCTTTTGCTAAATTTGGGAAGTTTTCAGCCATTATTTCTTTAAAAATTTTTTTTATTGAAGGATAGTTGATTTACACTGTTGTGTTAATTTCTGCTGTACAGCAAAGTGATTCAGTTATACATGTACATACATTCTTTTTCTTATTCTTTTCCATTATGGTTTATCACAGGATATTGAATATCATTCCCTATGCTCTACAGTAGGACCTTGTTGTTTATCCATACTACGTATAGTAGTTTGCATCTGCTAATCCCAAACTCCCAGTCCATCCCTCCCCCACCCTCTCCCCCTTGGCAACCACAAGTCTGTTCTCTATGTCTGTGAGTCTGTTTCTGTTTCATAGAGAAGTTCATTTGTGTAGTATTTTAGATTCCACATATAAGTGATATCATATGGTATTCGTCTTTCTCTTTCTGACTTATTTCACTTAGTATGATAATCTCTAGGTCCATCCCTGTTGCTGCAAATGGCGTTATTTCATTCTTTTTTATGGCTGAGTAATATTCCATTATATATGTACCACATCTTCTTTATGCATTTATCTGTCGATGGACATTTAGGTTGTTTCCATGTCTTGGCTATTGTGAATAGTGCTGCTATAAACATAAGGGTGTATGTATCTTTTTGAATTAGAATTTTGTCTGGATATAGGCCCAGGAGTGGGATGGCTGGATGCAATAAATGCAATAAAGTGAATATCAAAGTAAAGCAAGTCACATATTTTTTTGATTTCATAATGAGTAAAAAGTTATGTTTACACTATGCTGTAGTCTACTAAGTTGGAAATAACATTATGTCTAAAATAACAATGTAAATACCTCAGTTAAAAATACTTTATTGCTAAAAAAATGCTAGCCACGATCTGAGCCTTCAGTGAGTCATACTCTTTCTGCTGGTAGAAAAAATATTTTGAGAATTAGGAAAATGTGACACAGAGTCATAAAATGAGTAAATGTAGGAAAAATGGCTATAGACTTGCTGGTTGCCACAAATTTGTAAAAAATGCAAGATCTGCAAAGTGCAACAAAGCAAAGTGCAATAAAACAGGGTCTACCTGTTTCTTCTCCTATTCAGTAGCCTGTGTTTTCTGTCTTGTTGATGGTTTCCTTCACTGTGCAAAAGCTTTTAGTTTGATGAAGTCCCATTTGTTTACTTTTGCTTTTGTTTCCCTTGCCTGAGGAGAGAGACCCAAAGAAAATATTGCTAAGACTGATGTCAGAGAGTGTATTGCCTTTATTTTCTTCTAGGAGTTTTCTGGTTTCAAGTCTTACGTTTAAGTCTTTAATCCATTTTGAATGTATTTTTGTATTTGGTATGAGAAAGTAGTCCAGTTTCGTTCTTTTGCATGTAGCTGTCCAGTTTTCCCAATACCACTTATTGAAGAGATTGACTTTTCCCCATTGCATATTCTTGGTTTGTTTGTCAAAGATTGGCCATATGAGTACGGGTTTATTTCTGGGCTCTCCATTCTGTGCCATTGATCTATGTGTATACTTTTGCACCTGTAGCATACAGTTTTGGTTACTATAACTTTGTAGTATAGTTTGAAATCAGGGAGCATGACGAAGCGAAGCTTAATTTTCCTTTATTTAGATTGTTTTGGCTATTTGGGGTCTTCTGTGGTTCCATACACATTTTAGAATTGTCTTTTGTAGATCTGTGAAAAATGCCTTTGACATTTTTTGTTTTGTTTTGTAGATTGAATCTCTAGATTACTTTCAATAGCATGGACATTTTAACAATATTAATTCTTCCAATCTTTGAGCATGGTATATCTTTCTATTTATTTGTGTAGTCTTCAGTTTCTTTCATTAGTGTCATAGTTTTCAGGATACAAGTCATTCACCCCCTTGGTTCAGTTCACTCCTAGGTATTTTATTCTTTTTGCAATTATAAATGGGATTGTTTTCTTCATTTATTTTTCTGAAAATTCATTATTGGTATATAAATATCAACAGATTTCTGTATATTAACTTTGTACCCTGCAACTTCAGTGAATTCATTTACTAGTTCTAATGACTTTGGTTTGGTTCTGTATATTAATTTTGTACCCTGCAACTTCACTGAATTCATTTAGTAGTTGTAATGGTTTTTGGTGGGGTCTTTAGGGTTTTCTATATAGTATTATGTCATCTGCAATTAGTGAGTTGTACTTGTTACTTTCCAATTTGGATGACTTTTATCTCCTAGACTGTGTTGAAGTGACAAGCGTGAGCCTCTTTGTCTTGTTCCTGATCTTAGAGAAAAAGCTTTTAGCTTGTCACTCTTATGATGTTAGCTGTAGGTTTGTCATATATGGCCTTTATTATGTTGTGGTATATCCCCTCTATACCCACTTTGTGGGAGTTTATGTCACAATGGATTTTGAATTTTGCCAGATGCTTTTTCTGCATCTATTGAGCTGATCATATGATTTTTTCCCCCAGTGGCTCCAAATTGATGTGTTCCTTTATTTAATCATTGCAGCTTCAAACGTTTTAAAACGTTTGTATGATTTCTCCACCTCCCGCAACCCAATCTAGAGTGATATTTTTTTTTAAACATCTTTATTGAAGTATAATTGCTTTACAATGGTGTGTTAGTTTCTGCTTTATAACAAAGTGAATCAGTTATACATATACATATGTTCCCATATCTCTTCCCTCTTGCATCTCCCTCCCTCCCACCCTCCCTATCCCACCCCTCTAGGTGGTCACAAAGCACCGAGCTGATCTCCCTGTGCTATGCAGCTGCTTCCCACTAGCTATCTATTTTACATTTGGTAGTGTATATATGTCCATGACACTCTCTCACCCTGTCACATCTCACCCCTCCCCCTCCCCATATCCTCAAGTCCATTCTCTAGTAGGTCTGTGTCTTTATTCCCGTCTTGCCACTAGGTTCTTCATGACCTTTTTTTTTCCCTTAGATTCCATATATATGTGTTAGCATACTGTATTTGTTTTTCTCTTTCTGACTTACTTCACTCTGTATGACAGACTCTAACTCCATCCACCTCATTACAAATACCTCCATTTCATTTCTTTTTATGACTGAGTAATATTCCATTGTATATATGTGCCACATCTTCTTTATCCATTCATCCGATGATGGACACCTAGGTTGCTTCCATGTCCTGGCTATTGTAAATAGTGCTGCAATGAACATTTTGGTACATGACTCTTTTTGAATTATGGTCTTCTCAGGGTATATGCCCAGTAGTGGGATTGCTGGGTCGTATGGTAGTTCTATTTTTAGTTTTTTAAGGAACCTCCGTACTGTTCTCCATAGTGGCTGTATCAATTTACATTCCCACCAACAGTGCAAGAGTGTTCCCTTTTCTCCACACCCTCTCCAGCATTTATTGTTTCTAGATATTTTGATGATGGCCATTCTGACCGGTGTGAGATGATACCTCATTGTAGTTTTGATTTGCATTTCTCTAATGATTAATGATGTTGAGCATTCTTTCATGTGTCTGTTGGCAATCTGTATATCTTCTTTAGAGAAATGTCTATATAGGTCTTCTGCCCATTTTTGGTTTGGGTTGTTTGTTTTTTTGTTATTGAGCTGCATGAGCTGCTTGTAAATCTTGGAGATTAATCCTTTGTCAGTTGCTTCATTTGCAAATATTTTCTCCCATTCTGAGGGTTGTCTTTTGGTCTTGTTTATGGTTTCCTTTGCTGTGCAAAAGCTTTTAAGTTTCATTAGGTCCCATTTGTTTATTTGTGTTTTTATTTCCATTTCTCTAGGACCTGGGTCAAAAAGGATCTTGCTGTGATTTATGTCATGGAGTGTTCTGCCTATGTTTTCCTCTAAGAGTTTGATAGTGTCTGGCCTTACACTTAGGTCTTTAATCCATTTTGAGTTTATTTTTGTGTATGGTGTCAGGGAGTGTTCTAATTTCATACTTTTACATGTACCTGTCCAATTTTCCCAGCACCACTTATTGAAGAGGCTGTCTTTTCTCCACTGTATATGCTTGCCTCCTTTATCAAAGATAAGGTGACCATATGTGCATGGGCTTATCTCTGGGCTTTCTATCCTGTTCCATTGATCTATATTTCTGTTTTTGTGCCAGTACCAAACTGTCTTGATTACTGTAGCTTTGTAATATAGTCTGAAGTCAGGGAGCCTGATTCCTCCAGCTCCATTTTTCGTTCTCAAGATTGCTTTGGCTATTCGGGGTCTTTTGTGTTTCCATACAAATTGTGAAATTTTTTGTTCTAGTTCTGTGAAAAATGCCAGTGGTAGTTTGATAGGGATTGCATTGAATCTGTAGATTGCTTTGGGTAGCAGAGTCATTTTCACAATGTTGATTCTTCCAATCCAAGAACATGGTATATCTCTCCATCTATTTGTATCATCTTTAATTTCTTTCATCAGTGTCTTATAATTTTCTGCATACGGGACTTTTGTCTCCTTAGGTAGGTTTATTCCTAGATATTTTATTCTTTTTGTTGCAATGGTAAACGGGAGTGTTTTCTTAATTTCACTTTCAGATTTTTCATCATTAGTGTATAGGAATGCAAGAGATTTCTGTGCATTAATTTTGTATCCTGCTACTTTACCAAATTCATTGATTAGCTCTAGTAGTTTTCTGGTAGCATCTTTAGGATTCTCTATGTATAGTATCATGTCATCTGCAAACAGTGACAGCTTTACTTCTTCTTTTCCGATTTGGATTCCTTTTATTTCTTTTTCTTCTCTGATTGCCGTGGCTAACACTTCCAAAACTATGTTGAATAATAGTGGTGAGAGTGGGCAGCCTTGTCTTGTTCCTGATCTTAGTGGAAATGGTTTCAGTTTTTCACCATTGAGGACAATGTTGGCTGTGGGTTTGTCATATATGGCCTTTATTATGTTGAGGAAAGTTCCCTCTATGCCTACTTTCTGCAGGGCTTTTATCATAAATGGGTGTTGAATTTTGTCAAAAGCTTTCTCTGCATCTATTGAGATGATCATATGGTTTTTCTCCTTCAATTTGTTAATATGATGTATCACGTTGATTGATTTGCGTATATTGAGGAATCCTTGCATTCCTGGAATAAACCCCACTTGATCATGGTGTATAATCCTTTTAATGTGCTGTTGGATTCTGTTTGCTAGTATTTTGTTGAGGATTTTTGCATCTATGTTCATCAGTGATATTGGCCTGTAGTTTTCTTTCTTTGTGACATCTTTGTCTGGTTTTGGTATCAGGGTGATGGTGGTCTCGTAGAATGAGTTGGGGAGTGTTCCTCCCTCTGCAATATTTTGGAAGAGTTTGAGAAGGATAGGTGTTAGCTCTTCTCTAAATGTTTGATAGAATTTGCCTGTGAAGCCATCTGGTCCTGGGCTTTTGTGTGTTGGAAGATTTTTAATCACAGTTTCAATTTCAGTGCTTGTGATTGGTCTGTTCATATTTTCTATTTCTTCCTGGTTCAGTCTCGGCAGGTTGTGCATTTCTAAGAATCTGTCCATTTCTTCCAGGTTGTCCATTTTATTAGCATAGAGTTGCTTGTGGTAATCTCTCATGATCGTTTGTATTTCTGCAGTATCAGTGGTTACTTCTCCTTTTTCATTTCTAATTCTATTGATTTGAGTCTTCTCCCTTTTTCTTTTGATGAGTCTGGCTAATGGTTTATCAATTTTGTTTATCTTCTCAAAGAACCAGCTTTTAGTTTCATTGATTTTTGTTGCTATTGTTTCCTTCATTTCTTTTTCATTTATTTCTGATCTGATCTTTATGATTTCTTTCCTTCTGCTAGCTTTGGGGTTTTTTTGTTCTTCTTTCTCTAATTGCTTTAGGTGCAAGGTTAGGTTGTTTATTCGAGATGTTTCCTGTTTCTTGATGTAGGCTTGTATTGCTATAAACTTCCCTCTTAGAACTGCTTTTGCTGCATCCCATAGGTTTTGGATCGTCGTGTCTCCATTGTCATTTGTTTCTAGGTATTTTTTGATTTCCCCTTTGATTTCTTCAGTGATCACTTCGTTATTAAGTAGTGTATTGTGTAGCCTCCATGTGTTTGTATTTTTTACAGATCTTTTCCTGTAATTGATATCTAGTCTCATAGCGTTGTGGTCGGAAAAGATACTTGATACGATTTCAATTTTTTTTAATTTACCAAGGCTTGATTTGTGACCCAAGATATGATCTATCCTGGAGAATGTCTCATGAGCACTTGAGAAAAATGTGTATTCTGTTGTTTTTGGGTGGAATGTCCTATAAATATCAATTAAGTCCATCTTGTTTAATGTATCATTTAAAGCTTGTGTTTCCTTATTTATTTTCATTTTGGATGATCTGTCCATTGGTGAAAGTGGGGTGTTAAAGTCCCCTACTATGATTGTGTTATTGTCGATTTCCCCTTTTATGGCTGTTAGTATTTGACTTATGTATTGAGGTGCTCCTATGTTGGGTGCATAAGTATTTACAATTGTTATACCTTCCTCTTGGATCGATCCCTTGATCATTATATAGTGTCCTTCTTTGTCTCTTGTAATAGTCTTTATTTTAAAGTCTATTTTGTCTGATATGAGAATTGCTACTCCAGCTTTCTTTTGATTTCCATTTGCATGGAATATCTTTTTCCATCCCCTCACTTTCAGTCTGTATGTGTCTCTAGGTCTGAAGTGGGTCTCTTGTAGACAGCATATATATGGGTCTTGTTTTTGTATCCATTCAGCCAGTCTGTGTCTTTTGGTGGGAGCATTTAATCCATTAACATTTAAGGTAATTATTGATATGTATGTTCCTAGTCCCATTTTCTTAAATGTTTTGGGTTTGTTATTGTAGGTGTTTTCCTTCTCTTGTGTTTCTTGCCTAGAGAAGTTCCTTTAGCATTTGTTGTAAAGCTGGTTTGGTGGTGCTGAACTCTCTCAGCTTTTGCTTGTCTGTAAAGGTTTTAATTTCTCCATCAAATCTGAATGAGATCCTTGCTGGGTAGAGTAACCTTGGTTGTAGGTTTTTCTCCTTCATCACTTTAAGTATATCCTGCCACTCCCTTCTGGCTTGCAGAGTTTCTGCTGAAAGATCAGCTGTTAACCTTATGGGGATTCCCTTGTGTGTTATTTGTTGTTTTTCCCTTGCTGCTTTTAATATGTTTTCTTTATATTTAATTTTTGATAGTTTGATTAATATGTGTCTTGGCGTGTTTCTCCTTGGATTTATCCTGTATGGGACTCTCTGTGCTTCCAGGACTTGACTAACTATTTCCTTTCCCATATTAGGGAAGTTTTTAACTATAATCTCTTCAAATATTTTCTCAGTCCCTTTCTTTTTCTCTTCTTCTTCTGGGACCCCTATAATTCGAATGTTGGTGCATTTAATGTTGTCCCAGAGGTCTCTGAGACTGTCCTCAGTTCTTTTCATTCTTTTTTCTTTATTCTGCTCTGCAGTAGTTATTTCCACTATTTTATCTTCCAGGTCACTTATCTGCCTCAGTTATTCTGCTATTGATCCCGTCTAGAGTATTTTTAATTTCATTTATTGTGTTTTTCATCATTGCTTGGTTCCTCTTTAGTTCTTCTACGTCCTTGTTAAATGTTTCTTGCATTTTGTCTATTCTATTTCCAAGATTTTGGATCATCTTTACTATCATTATTCTGAATTCTTTTTCAGGTAGACTGCCTATTTCCTCTTCATTTGTTAGGTCTGGTGTGTTTTGACCCTGCTCCTTCATCTGCTGTGTGTTTTTCTGTCTTCTCATTTTGCTTATCTTACTGTGTTTGGTGTCTCCTTTTCACAGGCTGCAGGTTCGTAGTTCCCGTTGTTTTTGGTATCTGTCCCCAGTGGCTAAGGTTGGTTCAGTGGGTTGTGTAGGCTTCCTGGTGGCAGGGACTAGTGCCTGTGTTCTGGTGGATGAGGTTGGATCTTGTCTTTCTGGTGGGCACGTCCATGTCTGGTTGTGTGTTTTGGGGTGTCTGTGGCCTTATTATGATTTTAGGCAGCCTCTCTGCTAATGGATGGGGCTGTGTTCCTGTCTTCCTAGTTGTTTGGCATAGGGTGTCCAGCACTGTAGCTTGCTGGTCGTTGAGTGAAGCTGGGTCTTGATGTTGAGATGGAGATCTCTGAGAGATTTTTGCCGTTTGGTATTACGTGGAGCTGGGAGGTCTCTTGTGGACCAGTGTCCTGAAGTTGGCTCTCCCACCTCAGAGGCACAGCCCTGATGCCTGGCTGGAGCACCAAGAGCCTTTCATCCACGTGGCTCAGAATAAAAGGGAGAAAAAATAGAAAGAAAGAAAGAAAGAGGATAAAATAAAGTAAAATAAAGCTATTATAATAAAAAATAGGAAAAAAATTATTAATAAAAATTTTTTTTTAATTTTTAAAAATAGATTTATTAATTTTTTGTAATAAAAAATAAGAAAAAATTTATTAAGAAAAAAATTTATTAAGAAAAAAATTTTTAATTTTTTTAAAATAAAAAATATGAAAAAACTTATTAAAAATTTTTTTTTAATTTTTAAAAATAGAAAATAAGGAAAAAATTATTAAGAAAACATTTATTCGGAAAAAAAATTTTTTTAAGTAAAAAAAAAAAAAACGGACGGACCTAACCCTAGGACTAATGGTGAAAGCAAAGCTATACAGACAAAATCTCACCCAGAAGCATACACATATACACTCACAAAAAAGGAAAAGGGGAAAAATTAATATATCCTGCTCCCAAAGTCCACCTCCTGAATTTGGGATGATTCGTTGTCTATTCAGATATTCAACAGATGCAGGCACATCAAGTTGTTTGTGGAGCTTTAATCCGCTGCTTCTGAGGCTGCTGGGAGAGATTTCCCTTTCTCTTCTTTGTTCGTACAGCTCCCGGGGTTCAGCTTTGGATTTGGACCCGCCTCTGCATGTAGATCGCTTGAGGGCATCTGCTCCCCGCCCAGACAGAACGAGGTTAAAGGAGCAGCTGCTTCGGGGGCTCTGGCTCACTCAGGCCGGGGGGAGGGAGGGTACGGAGGATGCGGGGCGAGCCTGCGGCGGCAGAGGCCGGCGTGACGTTGCACCAGCCTGAGGCACGCCGTGCGCTCTCCCGGGGAAGTTGTCCCCGGATCACGGGACCCTGGCAGTGGCGGGCTGCACTGGCTCCCGGGAGGGGCGGTGTGGAGAGTGACCTGTGCTCGCACACAGGCTTCTTGGTGGCGGCAGCAGCAGCCTTAGCGTCTCGTGCCCGTCTCTGGGGTCCGCGCTGATAGCCGCGGCTCGCGCCCGTCTCTGGAGCTCGTTTAGGCGGAGCTCGTTTAGGCGGTGCTCTGAATCCCCTCTCCTCGCGCACCCCAAAACAATGGTCTCTTGCCTCTTAGGCAGGTCCAGACTTTTTCCCGGACTCCCTCCCGGCTAGCTGTGGCGCACTAGCCCCTTCAAGCTGTGTTCACGCTGTCAACCCCAGTCCTCTCCCTGCGATCCGACCGAAGCCCGAGCCTCAGCTTCCAGCCCCGCCCGCCCCGGCGGGTGAGCAAACAAGCCTCTCGGGCTGGTGAGTGCTGGTCGGCACTGATCCTCTGTGTGGGAATCTCTCCGCTTTGCCCTCCGCACCCCTGTGGCTGTGCTCTCCTCCGTGGCTTCGAAGCTGCCCCCCTCCGCCACCCGCCGTCTCCGCCCGCGAAGGGCCTTCCTAGTGTGTGGAAACCTTTCCTCCTTCACAGCTCCCTCCCACTGGTGCAGGTTCTGTCCCTATTCTTTTGTCTCTGCTATTTCTTTTTTCTTTTGCCCTACCCAAGTACGTGGGGATTTTCTTGCCTTTTGGGAGGTCTGACGTCTTCTGCCAGCGTTCAGTGGGTGTTCTGTAGGAGCAGTTCCACGTGTAGATGTATTTCTACTGTATCTGTGGGAAGGAAGGTGATCTCCGCGTCTTACTCTTCCGCCATCTTGCCCAGACCCCCTAGAGTGATATTTAATCCTTTGCATTCTTCAAGCTCTCACAACTGCCGTTAAAATTCACTAATATAAAACATTGACCGCAGCTGACAGCTTGGCTAAAACTGGGCATCTTTCATCATATTGGTGCTATTCTGCAGACTGAGTTAGCCAGGAACTCTTTACCTTTAATTTGAAAGTAAAACGCACTTTGAAAATAGGCAGTTTGATTTGTTCAGTCAGAGCATTATGTAGTTCCTTTCGCTTGAGATGATCATATGATTTCTATCCTTGTTTTGTTAATGTGGTTTATCACATTGATTGATGTGTGGGTATTGAACCATCCTTGCATCCGTGGGATAAATTCCACTTGATCGTGGTGTGCAGTCCTTTTATTGAATTGTATTTGGTTTGCTAACATTTTGTTGAGGATTTTTTATCTCTGTTCATCAAGGATATTGGTCTGAAATTTTCTTTTCTTGTGGTTTCTTTGTCTGGTTTTGGTAACTGGATGGTGGTGGCTTTGTGGAATGTGTTCAGGTGTTCCTTCCTCTTCAGTTGTTTTGGAAAAGTTTGAGAATGATAGGTGTTAATACCTTTTTAGATGTTTGGTAGCATTCACCTGTGAAGCCATCTGGTCCTGAACTTTTGTTTGTTGGGAGTATTTTTATTACCAATTCAATTTCATAACTGATAATCAGTCTGTTCATGTTTTCTACTTCTTCCTGATTCAGTCTTGGGAGATTGTATGTTTCTAGGAATTTATTCTTTTCTTCTAGGTTGTCCATTTTATTGGCATATAATTGTTCATAGTAATCGCTTGTGATCCTTTGTATTTCTGTGGTATTGCTAACTTCTCCTCTTTTGTTTCTGATTTTTATCAGCTGAAAAATCTGTTGATAGTCTTATGGGGGTTCCCTTGTAACAATTTGTCTTTCTATTGCAGCTTTTAATATTCTCTCCTTTGCTTTAACTTTTGATATTTTAATTACAATATGTCTTGGTGTAGATCTCTTTGGGTTCTTTTTCTTTGGGACTCTGTGCTTCCTGGACTTGGATATCTGTTTCTTTCATTAGGCTGGCTAAATTTTCAGTTGTTACTTCTTCAAATAGGTTTTCTGTCCCTTTCTCTCTTCTCCTTCTGAAAGCCCTATAAGGTGAATGTTAGTAAGCTTGATGTTGTCCCAGAAGTCCCTTAAACTATCCTCATTTTTTAAGATTCTTTTTTCTTTTTTTTGTTCTGATTAGGTGATTTCACTACCCCATCTTCCAGATTGCTGATATATTCTTCTGCATCCTCTAATCTGCTGTTGATTCCTTCTAGTGTATTTTTCATTTCAGTAACTGTATTCTTCAGTTCTTTGTTTTCTCTTTTATATTTTCTATCTCTTTGTTTAATTTCTTACTGATTTTATTTATTTTTCTCCCAAGTTCAGTGAGCATTTTTTGTGACTATTACTTTGAACTCTTCATCTGGTAAATTGCTTATATCCATTTCATTTAGTAATTTTCCTGGGGTTTTGTCTTGTTCTCTCATTTGGAAGGTATTCCTTGTCTCCTCATTTTGCATAACTCTCTGTGTTAGTTTAAGTGATTAGGCATATCAGCTACCTCTCTCACTCCTGAGAGAGTTGCCTTGTATAGAAGGTGTCCTATGGGGTCCTTTGGCTCAATGCCCCCTGGTCCCCAAAGCCAGGTGCTCCTGAGGTACCTTCTTTGTGGGCTGTGTGTGCCCTCCCATTGTGGTTGTGGATGCACCAGTGGGCAGGGCTGGCCCCTAGTTCATCTGGCTGATTGTCCCGGCCATGAGTGCTGTGGGTGTGCTGGTGTGTGGGGCCAGCCCTCTCTAGTGGGATCTGCTTTGGGGAGCATTGGTGCTGGCCAGGGCTGCCTGTCAGTTGAGTGGGGTAGGAGCTGCTTTGGAGAGGTGGGTTGGGTGGGGTGGGCCCTCAGGGGAACACCAGGGCAGGGCACATGGTGTTAGGTAGGTTGATTGAGAGTGATAGAAACGGCCCCACCAGCACCAGGCCTGCTAGTTGGAAGGAGAGTAAAAAAAGGAAAAAAAAGGTCTCCAGCCAGTACTTCTGTCCTTGGAGAAAGTTTCTCCAGGTCCCTGCCTGCCTGGCATCCACCTTAATATTAGTCAATGAATCTACTTCAAGAGTGGAGTCTCAGTTCCCCACAGCCCCCCAGCCTTCCCGGATAGAAGCCCCACTGATTTTCCAAGCCAGACGCTATGGGGGCTTGTCCTCCTGGAGCTGGTCAGACCCCTCGCTCCTCAGGGGAACATTGCGGTTGTGGGTCACTTACGTGGGGCTGTGGGTTCTGACTGGACTGCATCTCTGCCCCTCCAGCCCGTCTCCATGTGGCCCTTCTTCATATCCTTAGTCATAGAAAACCTGTCCTGCTGGTTTTCAGGTTGTCCTCAGAGAGTTGTTCTATGGGTACTTGTGGTTTTGGTGTGCCCGTTGGGGGAGTGGGGCTCAGGGTCTTCCAACTCTGCCATCCTGATCTGGACTCTAGTCTCTAATAAGTTATTTTTTAATTCTATAAACAACTTTGAAAAGTAGTTATTCTTATCAGCTTTGTTTTAAAGATGAGAAAACTGAGGCTCAGAAGAACTCACAAGCTGTGATGTGAACCTAGATCTGTCTGGCTCCAAATCTCTTTTTCCTTTGATTACAAAACACTGACTCACATACAGGGTATTATTTTGTTATTTAATTCCTGCAAAGAGAAAGGCATTATTCCAATTTTGGGGCTGAAGAAGCAGGTTAGAGACATTTGAGGTCTTCACAGAGTTAGGAAATTGCCAAGAAAAGATGTGAACTTATTTTGGAAGGGTTTTATAAACTATGTTTTATTTCTTTATACCTTGCTGGATAAGGTTTGCTATTATTTTTTTTAGGATTTTGTTTAGGATTTTTCTTTCAGATATTTTGCTTAGGATTTTTATTTCTATATAAATTAATGACACAGACTTGAAAATTTCCTTTCCTATGTTTGATTTTTTTTGATTGAAAAGTTTATTTTAGACTCAAAATAATTTGTGGAGCATTCTTTCTTTTTTATTTATCTTCTATTTATGAACTGTTTGATGGGATTGGAATAATATGTTCCTTGAATGATGATTTTTATTTTTTTAATTGGAGAAGAGGATTGGGGTAAATTTTAAATGTTTGTTTATCGGTCTATTAAAGTTTTCTTTTTTTTGAATAAATTTATTTATTTTATTTATTTTTGGCTGCATTGGGTCTTTGTTGCTGTGCGCGGGCTTTCTCTAGTTGTGGCGATTCAGGGCTACTCTTCATTGCGGTGCGTGGGCTTCTCATTGCAGTGGCTTCTCTTGTTGTGGAGCATGGGCTGTAGGTACGCGGGCTTCAGTAGTTGTGGCACGCAGGCTCTAGAGCGCAGGCTCAGTAGTTGTGGCTCATGGGCTTTGTTGCCGTGGTATGTGGGATCTTCCTGGACCAGGGCTCGAACCCGTGTCCCCTGCATTGGCAGGTGGATTCTTAACCACTGCACCACCAGGGAAGCCCTAAAGTTTTCTATTTCTTATTTAGGTCGGCATATCATACGAAAATTTCTGTTTTATCTAAATATTCAAATTTCTTATGATATACCTGTTGATAGTACTTTTTCTAATTTGTAAAATTGCTGCCATTTTTGTAGTTCTGATCCCCCTTTTATTCCTAAAATTATTTATTTTTGTTACCTCTTTTTTTTTCCTGACAAATGATGACAGACTTTGTTGATTTTATTATTTTCAAATAATTAGTTTTGGCTTTATCAATCCTTTCTTCTTTTTTACATGTCACTAAAATGTTAATCTTGATAATTTCTATCACTTTCTTTAAAAATGTTCTGCTTTTAACTTCTTTAGCTAAGTTTCATGCTTAGCTCACTAACTTTTATTCTAACTTCTTTTCTAATATAAGCACTTAATGATATAAATTTCTGTCTATTCACAATTTTAGAGGCATTCAGTACATTTTTATGAATATTTTTGGTGTTATTTAAATTCAAGTATTTAAAAATTTTCCCATTAATTCTTTTTGCCCTGCAAAATTAATTAGAAGTGCTCTTATTAACTTGCACATGTAAGACATTTTGTTTTATTTTTCTTATTTATCTTCCATTATTGATTATGTGGTTAGGGAACATGGTCTCTAAGACACTATACTTTGAATTTTGTAGACTTACTTTGTTATTTAATATATTTCAAACATGTTCCTTATTTACTTGAGTAGAATGTATTCTGTATTAGGAGTCATAGCAGTCAGAGATAGGTTTTTAAAAATTTTTTTTATTGGAATATAGTTGATATACAATGTCATGTTAGTTTCAGGTGTACAGCAAAGTGAATGAGTTATACATATACATATATCCACTCTTTTTTAGATTCTTTTCCCATATCGGTTATTACAGAGTATTGAGTAGTTGCCTGTGCTGTACAGCAGGTGCTTATTAGTTATCTATTTTATATAGAGTAAGAGAAAGGTTTTTAATTAATACCCTTGTTCAAATTTTCTCTGACCTCCTTGATACCTGTAACATGAAAAATATGAAGAAATGTGCCTAGGTCAGTGGTGTAGTATTTCTCTGTCCCATTAAAACCTTGAGGGAGGTTCATTGGGCTAGTTCTCTGCATTTTGTTACTGAACAAAAGCTCTGCACTGTGTGGTCTTACCCTCCATTGGACCGGCAGAGTATTTCTGAGCCCCTACGAGGTTTTCAGTTCTAGTCTACACTGATCAGGACTTGTGAGTTGATGAGGAAGAATGTTCAGTGGATCTCAAGGCTCAAGGCTCCAATTAATTGCCCCAAGATTTCATGTGTCCTTGCTGTAATTCTTGTAGACTTTACAAGGTGGACAGCAGAAGGAGGTGGGGGAAGGTACGTGTAGTGTGCGGGGTGGCTGGGAGAGGCTGGTAGGGGCGTGTGCAGACTGCAGCTGGCCCGAGGCAGGTGTGTGCACACACTTGACCTTTGCCTTCAGTGTCCTATAAATGCACTTTCACAGAGGGTGTGGCCGAGGAAATGGGATGAAGCAGAGAAGCTGTGATACCCTACTTGCTCTTCCTCTTCCCTCAGCCTCTCCAGGAATCGAAGCCTAAGGCAGGAGACTTGGCTGGTGTAGAGAGGGCACTGCCAGGGCCTCGGTCGGAGCAGCAGCGGGCTCTGTTCCAGGTCTTCCCAGGGCCTCCCAGGACACCTGACCGCATCCTGTAGCAGCTGCCGGCTGTTGGGTGTGAGGAGGGAACCACAGACCACAGGTAGGAGGGGGTTTGGTGCCTCGTGCACAGGTGAGGCGGTGAGAAAAATGAGCGCATGTGTTTGGGGATTGTTTAAGGAAAGAAGTGACTGCTAATAGCTGAGATAAACTTGAATGTTAGACTTGGGGGGGCAGAATGGTGCTGCTTTCAGTCCCAAGACTAAGTCACTTACTTGAAAATAAATTAAGTTCAAATGTCCCCTTTGGATTGAATTCATATTTTTTAAACATAGTAAGACTTGGTACCAGCTTGATTATTTTAAAAAACGTGATACACAATTTTGCATTGTTTATAGCTTAATGTGACTGACAGACATGTGAAGGACACAAGCATTTGTGTGAGTGTGTGTGTGTACGTGTGTGTATATGTGTGTGTATCTGTGCGTGTGTGTGTTTGTATCAATGAGGAGCTTGGCAGGATTGATAGAGAAATAATGGCATTAACAAGTGAGAAATCTACCTTAAATGGTGGTTTGTAAACTTGGATTTTAAAATACTGTCAGCCTAGTTTTCTTGAGTGTATTTCTATGTTTAATAGCTAAGAATTGTCTTTCACTTTAAGGTAGGGGGTGATTTGTGACTCAACTAAATTGGGGTTCTCTGAACAGCAAAGTGTACTTGCAACATTTCAGTGAAACTGGAAATCAAGGGCAAAGTCAGTTCTTGTCTGTAGTTGCTCTTCAAGTCCAGCTGTGCGGCTCCCTGGAGCAGCTGCGTACCTGCCTGGGACCTCAGCAGCACGGTTAGTCTCCTGGGAAAGATGGGGTGTGGCATCAGACACACTCACTGCTTCAACTTATTTGCAAGCTTTTACAAAACCTCTCCGATCCTCTGATGACTCATCTCTAAAATTAGAGATAATAACTCCAACAATACGAAATTATTCAGAGGGCTCTGGGAGAATGTCTGGAAAAGACTTTTCAGAGAAACACCTACTTTTATATTAAAAATACTGATATATTATGTGGTAGAATGCAACATTTATATGCATTTTTACTAAAAAAAGTAAAGAATGAGACATCAATGAGATTGTGTGCTTGCTAGGGCTGCTGTTAGATGTTTCCCCAGATCCTGTGCTGTTGGGTATTTCAGGGGAAGCATGGGAGGAAAAAATGTCATTTGTGCTCAGCATTAAGACAAGCATGATTGTCTAGGATGTGCTTGCAGCTATTTCTTGATACGATTGGCCGGTGGGCTTAATCAAATAATGTTTACACATATTCTGTCTGGGGACCAGGGAAGACCCTGATGCTCTGTGAGCAGCATACCTGGGGCGAGTCCAGGGTGGGGCTACCTTCCTCAGAGCTGCTGCTGCCCTGTTTCTCCAGAATGCTCCTACCCAGTCTTTATCTGACAAACCCCTTCGAGCTCAAGCTGAAGCATCCTCTCCCCTGAGAAGCCTTATTCACTTCTCCCGGGCACTACCCCCTGGTGATTCTGCTCTAAAGAGTTTGTTTACCAGCTGCAGTGCAGCCCTCATCACGTCATTTCTTAGCCTGCGAACTTGTCTCTGGCTTTCTCTAGACTGGGTTCTTCTAGATGCTAGCGGCGTTGAGAATATTGCCTAGAATAATATCTAATATTATATTAAATGCCCAATAAAAGATGATTGAGTGGATTAATGAATGAATGAAATGAACATTCATCAAAGTGAAAGTATATTTATGGGCAATTGCATTTGCTGAAAAAAGCCAGAAACAGGAAGGGTTGGAAATGCGGCAGAATGGTCAACACTTTTACTTCTTCTCACATTATATTTATGCTTTTATGCTTTGTGAGGGAAGTATATTTTTACTGCTATTTTAAAGAAAAGGAAACTGCAGCCCAGAGAGGTCAAATGATTGCCCACTTACTGCATTGGCAGTATCACAGTGATGCATTTTGATGATGTTAAAAAACAAAATTCAACTGAGTAGATTTGAAGGTCTAATTGGCTTTATTCAAAGATTCATGAATCAGGTACCATCCCATCCAGCAAGTAGAAAGGAGCTCCAAGGAGCTGTGCAAAATGGAAGGTTTTTATAGACGTAAAGGGGCGAGATAAGAGAAGAGCAGATGACCTCATCTTTCTTTGGGCGATGGAAGGGGTCTATCAGACGGATTGCCTCACCATTGCTGACCAGGAAATTCCAGACTGACTGGTTTTAGACCACGATTGAAGTACAGTGAGTCCCCTACATATGAACGAGTTCCGTTCTGAGAGCACGTTCATAAGTCCAATTTGTTGATAAGTCCAACAAAGTTAGCCTAGGTACCCGACTAACACAGTCGGCTGTATAGTACTGTACTGTAATAGGTTTATAATACTTCTCACACAAATAATACATAAAAAACAAGCAAACACAAAAAATAAAGAAAAGCTTTTTAATCTTACAGCATAGTACCTTGAAAAGTACAGTAGTCCAGTACAACAGCTGGCATCCAGGGGCTGGCATCGAGTGAATAGGCAAGCAGAGTTACTGACTAGAGTGGGGAGAGGAGGTGGGAGATGGTAGAGCTGAAGGATGGTCAGCAATAGGAGACGGAGGGCAAGCTGCAGTTTCACTCACGCCTGACGCTGATGGCACAGGTTCTGTTGCTTGCTGTATTCAATTCTATCCACCCTCTTAAAAAAATGATCCAGTGATGTCTGGGTAGTACTGTACCAGCTACATCACTGCTGCTTTTACGCTTGCTTCCGGACGTCCTGGGCTCGAAACAAAGATACTGTACTCCTGTACTCTATATAGTACTGTACAGTAAAGTACACAAAAGCACAACCACTTGTACAGGATGCACGCACGTGACAGTGTATGCCAGACACGTGAACTAACTTACGTGATTGGACATGCAAGCGCACGTTCGCATCTTTGAAAGTTTGCAACTTGAAGGTTTGTATGTAAGGGACTTACTGTATATTTGAAACGAGAAGACATGAATGGTCAGTTTAACGGTAATTTGAAAATTTTGTTCTGGGAATTTTACTCATTGCAAGAAAAAAATATGATAGTAGCATTGGATAAGTGAGCAGAGCAAGCAGGGAGCAGGGTAGAGTGATGTAAGCCCGGATTCCATCCCAGCCCTGCTACTGAGCACGTAGGTGGCCGTAATCAAATTTCTTTATAGCTACTTTATTTATTTATTTATTTATTTTTGGCTGTGTTGGGTCTTCGTTTCTGCGCGAGGGCTTTCTCTAGTTGCGGCAAGCGGGGGCCACTCTTCATCGCGGTGCGCGGGCCTCTCACTATCGCGGCCTCTCTTGTTGCGGAGCACAGGCTCCAGACGCGCAGGCTCAGCAGCTGTGACGCACGGGCCCAGCTGCTCCGCGGCATGTGGGATCTTCCCAGACCGGGGCTCGAACCCGTGTCCCCTGCATTAGCAGGCAGATTCTCAACCACTGCGCCACCAGGGAAGCCCCTCAAATTTCTTTATTGTCAACTGGGCATCATACCAGTACCTACTTCAAAGGATTGCTGTGAGGATTGAATCAATGAATATATGCAGTGGGCTTAGAGCAGTGCTTGGCATATAGGAAACAATACGTGTTAGATCTTATTTTCATAATTGTCATTATTTACGGACAAAATGGCCCCTGTAAAAGGCAAAAGAATCAGCAGAAAAATAAGTATTCAGATGCAAAATAGATTTAATGAAATGTATAGCTTTCCCATACACTAAAGTGATGAAGAAAATAAAGTGTGACATAATCTCCCCAATAGTAGAAAATGGGAATTAACAAGATACTGCAGTTCACTTGTTAATCTGGCAAAGATTACAACGAACGGTTATGTTGATAGGATTGTACTTAGATGGATCCTTTACCAATATTCTTTACTGTAGTATTTATACTATAAATTTGTACTTAGAACTATATTTCCATGCAGGCTTTTAAAAAATATTGTGACCCTGTGTCTCCCAGACTTGGTATCCTCTACTTGGGCTTTAACTAGTTACACATTCCCCAGGTAATTCTGAAGGACCTTCCCAAGGACTTTGCTGCTGTGGTAGAGGAACACAATGACAGAATTCAAAAGAATTTTGCTTCCTTCCTCCTAACAATTTCTAAGCTGGCTGACATGAGAAAAGAATACCAACTGCCTCTCTCAGAAATTGGTAAGGTTGAGAACATCCATGAACAGACTGTGTAGTCAATAACGGAAAATAAATGTCAATATTTTGAGATATTCAATAAAATTAAACTTTAGAATATAAGGAGAAAACTCTTGCAAAAAGAACGCTTAGGAAACGAACATAATCCTTCAGATCTATGCTGTGCAAAAGTTATACTGAAATATATTATTTGGAATTAGCTAAGCCACCATGGATTTGATTTGACACTAAATGCTTAAAATAATTTTACGTTTTCTAGTGTCATTATAAGCTAACAGACCATGCAGTTTTCTAAATTTAGTCCAGAATCTCCCCTTTCCTCTTGATGGCATTTGTCTTTTGGTCAATATTGATGTTCTTCACTAGTTAAGCTTTCAAATCTGAATAACTTTGGAAATATAAGAAAAGGACTATTGGCATATTTATGGGGTTCATCAGTATGTTAGTACTTTCTTGAGTACTACGGGAGGGGGCAACAAGGAAGTTGAGGCATTGCCCGTGCCTTTGAGGAAAGGACAGAGTAAAGGAAAAGAAAATGACAAAAATATAAGGAAAATGCACTAATCTGTGCCAGATGAAGTAAAGGCTTTGGAAGCAGAGAATACACTCACCGCCCCAGGATGAAAAGAAGAAGAGACGCCTAAGAGGAAAATGAGAAGGGGGCGGAATTCTCTCCCTCAATTCCAGAAGAAGCAAGGAGGAAAAAATGGAGCAGTAAGGGCTGCTTGGGTTTATTCATATTTCTGGATAGATTATTACACTGGAATGTGGAAGGCTTATGAGGGACAGAGAGAAAAGGACCGGTTCATTCAATCATGGAATACAAAATTAGCTAGCAATGAGCCAACTTCATAGGAAAGAATTTATGTGCTTCCAGGAAATCGCCTACATTTGGGACTTAGAGGGGTGAATACATTTATCTTTCTTTTGTTTTTCTCTGGGCCAATGTGTGTAGGCATAATAATGCCTCCTCCCCACGAAGGGGTCTGGGTCCTGATCCTGGGACCCTGTGAGCATGTGATGTAGCCAAAGGATTTCTCTGTGATGCTGTTAGAGAACAAGTTGAGAGGAAGGAGGGGATGCAGGGGGGATACAGACACAGGGAGACCACGTGAGCCGTGGCAGTAGCTTCTCCTCCCAAGTTCACCTCTCAGGCCTGGGGGGCTCAACCAGAGCCCGTGGAGAGGGAGGTAGGAGTTTCCTCCCTTCTGCTGGGATATGAAGGGGAGAGATAGCCTAAGTGGGCAGCGATGCCAATTTTCACTCTGTTATGGGAAATCTTGCAGTTTTTGTAGCTCCAGAGCATCTTTAAAAAAAAAAATTATTGAAATACAGTGATTTACAATGTTGTGTTAGCATCTTCAAAGCAATGAACTGATAATGAAATGCGTTTTAAAGGACAGGGGGATGGTGCTGGACTTTGGCCTGAGATCCTCAGATCACTAGGGTCCAATGAAGTGCATTTTCTGTTTTGTAAATGGTGTTCATCCCATTTCTGGGTGATAGACACAGAGTTACCCTGCTGGACCAGTCGATGAGGACAAATAATAGCACCTCTAACAGATGCCAGAATGAGTTTAGTTTAAAAAGAAAGCCTTCCCAGTGATGGTCCGGCAGTATACTTCTTAAATTTTCATCTTAAATATTTTCCTTTCTAAAAAACTTTAATCATTTGCTTAGTAATAATGGTATAAACAAGTCTGATTTGTTTTAAATAATTCATGTTTAACAGGAGAACAATTTTCAATTCATTTCTTCTTCGATTTTCTACTTGTTTCTTACTAGACTTTTCAGGTAAAGAATGTGTAGACTCTGAGCTGGTCTGTCATCTGATGCCCTGGGGCAGACAGCAGGACAGCAGTCTCTCCGTTTGCCTGTCTGTCCAACATAACCGATCAAGATTTGTTTGATATCAGTGTGGTAAAATGTGTACGTGAATGTATGGGTGCAGCTTTCTTTTATCATGTTTATTCATTTAAGAGAAATAATTTTTACACGATGATAGTAGTAGCAAAGTGTCCACTCTACCAAAGCCATGTTACTCGTATTCCAGAATAAGAATTCCAGCTTTTCACTGAAGTGGAAGAACAAATCTTTTTTTAAAATACCTGAGTGGTTTTAAAATAGAAAATTAAATTAGGTAAGGAAGAGAATGTTACATTCTCAGTTAATCATCATGTACGGATTATGCCTTACTGTGGGGATCATTACGCCAGAGGCCCTGGCTGCTCACGTGTGGACCAGAGACCAGCACCACTAGCGTCACTAGCATTACCTGCTGGAGATGCCGTCCTATAACCACTGAGTTCCGATGCACATCAACATTGGGCACCCCTGCGATAGGCAGTGTGTGTTTGTCCTATTTTTGTGATCCTTGCACCTAAAGAAGAAGGTGTGTGATATACAGAGTAGAACCAACAAATATATAACGCGCACTTTAATTTTTAAGATGAACACATGAGCCACTGTTTCCTGTCACATGTGATTGGGGGTAATGAGTCTGCCAGCCAGCCTTGCCTGGGGCCCTGGTGACTTACCCACAGCATGTGGACGGGCAATACATTCCTTTTTTATTTTTGGATGGAAGGTTCTAGGAAATACTTCCTCGTTCTTTTTTTTTTATTGAAGTATAGTTGATTTACAATGTTGTGTTAATTACTGCTGTACAGCAAAGTGATTCAGTTATACATATATATGCATTCCTTTTTTATATATTCTTTTCCATTATGGTTTATCATAGGCTATTGAATAGTGTTCTCTGTGCTATATAGTAGGACCTTGTTGTTTATCCATTCTATATGTAAAAACTTATATCTACAACCCCAAACTCCCAATCTATCTCTCCTCCACCTCCCTCCCCCTTGGCAACCATAAGTCTGTTCTCTATGTCCGTGATTCTGTTTCTGTTTCATAGATAGGTTCATTTTTGTCGTATTTTAGATTCCACATATAAGTGATATCATATGGTATTTGTCTTTCTCTGTCTGACTTATTTAGTGTGATAATCTCCAAGTCCATCCATGTTGCTGCAAATGGCATTATTTCATTCTTTTTATGGCTGAGTAATATTCCGCTGTCTATATGTACCACTTCTTCTTTATCCATTCATCTGTCGATGGACATTTAGGTTGCTTCCATGTCTTGGCTATTGTGAATAGTGCTGCTGTGAACATAGGGGTGTATGTACCTTTTCGAATTAGAGTTTTGTCCAGAATGGGATTGCAGGATCATATGGTAGCTCTATTTTTAGTTTTCTGAGGAACCTCCATACTCCTCTCCATAGTGGCTGCACCAACTTCCCACCAACAGTGTAGGAGGGTTCGATGGCCAGTACGTTCTAAATGACTGTGAGGACGTCATTGGCCAAAGTCAGTTAATTATATTCTGAAAAGCAGTTTAAGAAAAAATAGATGTATATGGAAAGGAGAATGCTATTCCTGTTATATGTAGCTGATACAATATAAGTTTGTAAAGCCATGAATATTTTTTCAGGAAAAATGGATTTCAAAAAAATTTTTGTAGTATAATTCGGGGATGATAAAAGTGACTGTGACGTCACATTTCTAGTAAATTAGAGACATTGTTTCTATGATTTCAAAGAGTCAATATTTTGAGTATTGATTTTTTTAACTGATTTTATTTGGTCATTTATATTAAAGTGGAGAAAACCTTAATACACTGTTTGCATGTTTGACAATACTTCATTAAAATATAATGAGTTATTGTTTTAGTGAGCTAGATGTAAAGAACCAGAATGATCACATTTTATAATAGACTAAGGCACATCTCAAAAGAAAGACGCTAACAATCTAAAATCTCTGCATATCGTCAGGCTATGTTACAAACGATTGATGTGGATGCAAAAAATATTCCTCTCCTTTGCTTGAATAAATATGATAAGAGTGGAAGGGGATGCCCTTTGAACAGTTACATATTGGACTTCTACAAACACGGCTCCCTGTCAGCACTGACCAAGGATAACTGGTATGACCTTTTCTGTTTTAACATTCTTTATAGACAGGCGTGTGTGTTTGTGTAATGAATACTGTTACATTATGACTTACGAGAATAATTTCAAGATGCAATAATTTGAGTCATTAAGATGCAATTTATTTCAAACAGTTTAAAAAACACCTTTTCAAATTATGATTGTGGTGAAGCTCACATAACATCAAATTGACCATTTGAAAGTGAACAATTCAGGGACAGTTGATGCATTCATAATGAACAACCACCGCCTCTATCCAGGTATTAAACATTGTCATTGGCCCAAGGGGAAAGTCTGGACCCCTGAAGCAGTGACTCCCCTCCCCTCCCTCAACTCTGGCACCTACTGTTCTGTGTCTGTCTGTTCTCCATCTTGTGGATTTAACTAGTCTGGGTAATTAATGAATGGAATCATACAATTATGTGACTTTCTGTGTCTGACTTCTTTCACTAGGATATTTCGAGGTTCGCCCATGTTGTAGTGATAGCAGTACTTGACTCCTTTTTATAGCTGGATATTATTCCATTGTTTGTATATATACAATTTGTTTATCCAATGAATGAACATTTGGGTTGCTTCAGCTTTTGGCTACTGTGAATGGTGCTGCAGTGAACAAGCATGCACATGTATTTGTTTCAGTGCCTGTTTTCAATTCTTTTGTGTATAAACCTAGGAGTAGAATTGTTGGGTCCTGTAGTAACTCCTTGTTCAACTTCTGTAGAACCGCTGAAATATTTTCCACAGCAACAGTTTTACACAACCAACTGCACTGTACAAGGGTTCTACTTTCTCCACAACCTCACCACACTTGTTATTTTCCTTTTTTAAAAAAATTATAGCCATTCTAGTGTGTGTGAAGTGATCCATATCTCACTGTGGTTTTACTGTACATTTCCCTAAACACTAAATATTTTGAGCTTAATTTTATGTTATGAAAGAGATGTATATAGTCTTTGGGAAAATGTCTATTCAAGTCCTTTGCCCACTCTACAATTATGTTGTTTATCTTTTGTTGTTGAGTTGTAGAAGTTCTTTAGATATTCTAATACTAGCCTCTTGTCAGATACATGATTTGCAAATATTTTCTCCTACTCTGTAAGTTATCTTTTATTTTCTTGATAATGTCCTTTGATGCACAAAATTTTTAATTTTGAGGAAATCCAACCTACCTAATTCTTCTTTTGTTACTCATCCTTTTGGTGTCATATCCAAGAATCCATTCCCAAATCCAAGGTCATGAAGATTTCTCCCTATGTTTTCTTCTAAGAGCTCTTATATTTAGATTGTTGATCCATTTTGAATAGATTTGGCGTATGGTATAAGTTTCCAACTTCATTCATCTGCATGTGGATTTACAGTTGCCCCAGAACCATTTGTTGAATTCTTTCTCCACCGAATGGGGTTGGTAACTCGTCAAACCTCAGCTGACAGATATGTGGGTTTATTTTTGAATTCTCAGTTCTATTCCGTTAGTCTGTCTATTCTCATGCCAGTACCACCCTGTTTTGATAACTATAGCTTGTGAAATGTGTGGGTCTTCCAACTCTCTTTGTGTTTAATACTGTTTTGGCTATTCAGGGTCCTTTGTAATTCCATATGAATTTGAGGATTGTCTTTTCCACTTCTGCAAAAAAGGCAAAAAAGGCTGTAGGAATTTGGATAAGGATTGCAATGATCTGTAGATCACTTTGAGTGCTATTGGAATCTTAACAATATTAAGTCTTTCAATCCATAAACACAGGATATCTTTACATTTTTAGGTCATCCTTGATTTCTTTCTGCAATGTTGTAGCTTTCAGTGTACAAGTCTTTGACCTCCTTTGTTAAATTTATTCCTAGGTATTTTATTCTTATGCATGCTATTGCAGTTGGAACTTTTCCCTTAATCTTATTTTCAGAAAGTACCTCGCTTTCATGTAGAAACACAAATGGTTTTTGAGTATTGATCTTGTACTCAAAATGATCTTGTACTCAAAATGACTTTGCCAAATTTGTTTATTAGCTCTGATAGTTATTTTGTGGATTCTTCAGCATTTTCTACATATGGGATCATGCCATCTGTGAAAAAAGGAGTTTTACTTGTTCCTTTCCAATTTGAATGCCTTCTTTTTCTTCCTCTTACCTAAGGGCTCTGGCTAGTACTTCCAGTAAAATGTTGATTAGCAATGGTGAAAGCAGACATCCTTGTTTTGTTCCTGATCTTAGGGAGGATATTTCAGTCTTCTATCATTGAATCTGACCTTAGCTGTGAGCTTTTCATAAATGTTCTTTATCATGATGAGAGAGTGCCCTTATATTCTTAGTTTGCTGAGTATTTTTATGAAAGGACTTTTTTTCAAATGCTTATTCTGCACTAACTGAGGTGATCTCGTGGCTTTTTTCTTTTATTCTATTAATGTGGTGTGTTACATTGATTGGTTTTCTCATGTTGAATCATCCATGCATTCCTGGGGTAAATCTCACTGAGTCATAGTGTGTAATCTTTTAAATATACTTTTGGACTCAGTTTGTTGGTACTTTGCTGAGGATTTTTGCATCTATGTTCATAAGAGAAGTTGGTCTTTTCCTGTGATGTCTTAGTCTGGTTTTGGTATTAGGGTAAAATGGGCCTCATAGAATGAGTTAGGAAGCATTTCTTCCTCTTCTGTTTTTTTGGAACAGTTTGAAAAAGATTGGTGTTAATTCTTCTTTAAGTGTTTGGTAAAATTCACTACCAGCTGATCTGGACTTTTCTCTGTTAGGAGGGTTTTGATAACTGACTCAGTTTATTTAATTACTATAGGCTTTATTAGATTTTCTATTTTTTTGAGTCAGTATTGGTAATATGTATATTTCTAGAAATTTATCCATTTAACCTAGACTATCTAATTTTTTGTTGTAATGTTATTTGTTGATAATAACCTCATATAATCCTTTTTATTTCTGTAGCATCTTTCCCTATGTTCATTTCTGATTTTGTTTATTTGCATCTTCTTTCTTCTTCTTTGTCAATCTAGCTAAAGATTTTGTCAATTTTGTTGATCTTTTCTGAGATCCAACTTTTGTTTCACTGATTCTATTTTTCTATTATTTATTTCATTTCCCACCACACTAATCTTTGTTATTTCCTTCCTTCTGCTAGCTTAGGTTTTAGATCACACTTCTTCCTCTAGTTCCGTAAGTGTAAAATTAGGTTGCTGATTTGAGATCTTCCATCTTTTTTAATTTGGGCATTAACTGGTATAAATTTCCTTCTGAGCAGCTTCTCTGTATCCCATAAGTTTTGGTATGCTTTGCTTTTGCTGTCATATGTCTTTGTTTTCTAACTTACCTGTGATTTCTTCTTTGACTCATTGTCTGTGTGCTGTTTAATTTCCATAGAGTTGTCAATTTTCCTATTTTCCTTCTGTTAATGATTTCTAACTTCATTCCACTGTGCTCTGAAATGTGTCTGAAAAGACTTTGTGTGACTTCTATAATTTTAAATGTATTGAAACTTGTTTTGTAGCCTAACTTATGGTCTCTTCTGGAGAACGTTTGATACGCTTGTGAGGAGTGTAATCTTCTGCTGTTGTTGGGTGTGGTCTTTGAAATACGTCTGTTATGTTTAGTTGGTTTATGGTGTTAAGTCGTTCCTTTCCTTATTGATTTTGTGTCTAGATGTTCTATCCATTATTGAAAGTGGGGTATTGAAGTCTTCAACTACTAGTTTAGCCTCCATGTGTTTGTGTTTTTTACGTTTTTTTCCCCTGTAATTCATTTCTAATCTCATAGCGTTGTGGTCAGAAAAGATGCTTGATATGATTTCAATTTTCTTAAATTTATTGAGGCTTGATTTGTGACCCAAGATGTGATCTATCCTGGAGAATGTTCTGTGCGCACTTGAGAAGAAAGTGTAATCTGCTGTTTTTGGTTGGAATGTCCTATAAATATCAATTAAATCTATCTGATCTATTGTGTCATTTAAAGCTTCTGTTCCCTTATTTATTTTCATTTTGGATGATCTGTCCGTTGGTGTAAGTGAGGTGTTAAAGTCCCCCACTATTATTGTGTTACTATCGATTTCCTCTTTTATAGCTGTTAGCAGTTACCTTATGTATTGAGGTGCTCCTATGTTGGGTGCATATATATTTATAATTGTTATATCTTCTTCTTGGATTGATCCCTTGATCATTATGTAGTGTCCTTCCTTGTCTCTTGTAACATTCGTTATTTTAAAGTCTATTTTATCTGATATGAGTATTGCTACTCCAGCTTTCTTTTGATTTCCATTTGCATGGAATATCTTTTTCCATCCCCTCACTTTCAGTCTGTATGTATCCCTAGGTTTGAAGTGGGTCTCTTGTAGACAGCATATATATGGGTCTTGTTTTTGTATCCATTCAGCAAGCCTGTGTCTTTTGGTTGTAGCATTTAATCCATTCACGTTTAAGGTAATTATCGATATGTATGTTCCTATGACCATTTTCTTAATTGTTTTGGGTTTGTTTTTGTAGGTCCTTTTCATCTCTTGTGTTTCCCACTTAGAGAAGTTCCTTTAGCATTTGTTGTAGAGCTGGTTTGGTGGTGCTGAATTCTCTTAGCTTTTGCTTGTCTGTAAAGCTTTTGATTTCTCCATCGAATCTGAATGAGATCCTTGCTGGGTAGAGTAATCTTGGTTGTAGCTTCTTCCTTTTCATCACTTTAAATATATTGTGCCACTCCCTTCTGGCTTGTAGAGTTTCTGCTGAGAAATCAGCCGTTAACCTTATGGGAGTTCCCTTGTATGTTATTTGTCGTTTTTCCCTTGCTGCTTTCAATAATTTTTCTTTGTCTTTAATTTTTGCCAGTTTGATTACTATGTGTCTCAGCGTGTTTCTCCTTGGGTTTATCCTGTATGGGACTCTCTGTGCTTCCTGGACTTGGGTGGTTATTTCCTTTCCCATGTTGGGGAAGTTTTCAACTATAATCTCTTCAAATATTTTCTCTGATCCTTTCTCTCTCTCTTCTCTTTCTGGGACCCCTATAATGCGAATGTTGTTGCGTTTAATGTTGTCCCAGAGGTCTCTTAGGCTGTCTTCATTTCTTTTCATTCTTTTTTCTTTATTCTGTTCTGCAGCAGTGAATTCCACCATTCTGTCTTCCAGGTCACTTATCTGTTCTTCTGCCTCAGTTATTCTGCTATTGATTCCTTCTAGTGTAGTTTTCATTTCAGTTGTTGTCTTGTTCATCTCTATTTGTTTGTTCTTTAATTCTTCTAGGTTTTTGTTAAACATTTCTTGCATCTTCTCAATCTTTGCCTCCATTCTTATTCCGAGGTCCTGGATCATCTTCACTATCATTATGCTGAATTCTTTTTCTGGAAGGTTGCCTATCTCCATTTAGTTGTTTTTCTGGGGTTTTATCTTGTTCCTTCATCTGGTACATAGCCCTCTGCCTTTTCATCTTGTCTGTCTTTCTGTGAATGTGGTTTTTGTTCCACAGGCTGCAGGATTATAGTTCTTCTTCTGCTGTCTGCCCTCTGGTGGCTGAGGCTATCTAAGAGGCTTGAGCAAGTTTTCTGCTATCTTAGATTAATTTTTAAACATATTTTCTGCCAAATTGTAGATGGCTACTGATGACCCAGTTTCATTATTGAGTAGCTGCCATTTAGACTCTAGTTATTTTTGGAAAATCTGTCTCTTCAGAATGCAGCAATTCAGTGAGCATTGAGTTTTCCATGTGCCAAGCATACCTCCTATATACCAGGCACTCCTCTAAGGACTAGTCTAGAGGCACAGAGGTGAAAAGAGCCTTTGCTGTCAGGGAGTTGGCATTCCAGTCAGGGAGACAATACATGAGATGAAATTTTCTTAGGCAAGTGAATGATGAGCAGACATCTTCTATGTGACTGCTGGAGCCACTGGACTTGTCTAGTAGGATTCCCTGCTAGTGTTGGAGGGTCTCCTGCAGAGGCGGGGGGTGGCTGTGGCTCACTGTGGGGACAAGGACACTGGCAGCAGAAGTTCCGGGAAGTACTCCTTGGCGTGAGCCCTCCCAGAGTCCCCTTCAACTACTATTTTAGAACTGTCACTTTCTCTCTTCAATTCTGTCAGTGTTTTGCCTCATATATTTGGGGAATCTGTTATTTGGGGTCTATATGTTTATTGTATCTTCTAGATAAGTGTTATATCTTCTACATGAATCAACCCTTTTATCCACATATAATGTCTTTTTTGTCTCTTGTAACAGTTTGTACTTAAAGTCTATTTTTTTCTGATATTAGTACAGCCACCCCAGCTCTCTTCTATTTACTATTTGCATGGAGTATCTTTTTCTGTTCTTTCACTTTTCAACATCTTTGTATCTTTGTATCCAAAATTAGTCTCTTATAGACAGTAAATTGTTGGATTATGTAGTTTTTAATTCATTCTGCCAATCTTTTGATTGGAGAATTTAATCCACTTACATTTAAAGTAATTACTGATAAGGAAGGACTTACTTTTGCCATTTTGATATTTTTTTTAATAAGTCTTATGCTCTTTTTTGTTTCTCAGGGATAGTTTCTGGCAATTTTATCTGTCAATGGGTATACTTTCTAGTTTCTCTGTATGCATCATAAGTTTTTGTTGAGCACTATACATTTTGAATACAATAATGTGGTAATTCTGGAATTGTCTCCCTTCTCAGGGTTTATGTTTCTAGGGGTCCGCTGTGGCGTTGTTTGGTTTAATGACTTTTCTAAACTATTTTTATAAAAATCTGTGTAAATTGTTCATCATGTATGGCCTCTGAAGTCCTTGTTTCTTTATTTTTTTAATTAAAAAAAAAATATTTGTTTATTTATTTATTTATTTTGGCTGTGCCGGGTCTTAGTTGCGGCATGCAGACTTCTTAGTTGTGGCATGCGGATTTCTTAGTTGTGGCATGTGTGCGGGATCTAGTTCCCTGACCAGGGATCGAACCTGGGCCCCCTTCATTGGGAGTGCAGAGTCTTACCTACTGGACCACCAGGGAAGTCCCTGAAGTCCTTGTTTCCTTAGACTGTATTCAGCTAGTGTTTGGACAGAGATTTTTTTGAACACAAGCGGGAGTGGGAGAGACGGGGGGGGGGGGAGAGAGAGGAGGTGGGAGAGACAGGGAGAGGAAGAAGAGAAAGAAGAAGAAGGAGGAAGAGCAGGAGAAGGAGAAACGGGAAGAAAATGAGAAGGAGGAGAAGGAGAAGACGGAGAAGAAGTAGGAGAAGGAGAAGAAGAAGGAGAAGGAGAAGAAGAAAAGGAAAGAAAAATCTTCCTTCCGTTCTTTGCAGATTGGCTCTGTGCTGGGATCTCCTTCAACACTGAACCCTTTTATGACTCACCCTACCCCCATGTCCTGCTTGCACTCATCCTGGAGCAGCAGTAATGAAGGCTTGGGGTCTTCTCAGGTCTTTTCTAAGCATGTGTCCTGCCCTAGGCATCTGCATGGCTGTCTGAATTCCCCGATGTATGTGGGTTCGCCCAGATTTTCCTCAGAGGTTTTCGTTACTCAGCTGTTTTGTCTTGTCACCTACAAATTGGCACTTGCCATCTCCCTCTGCAAGGATCAAATCATGTGCTGCAGCAGCTGCTGACCTTCAGCACCCCCTGAAAGGAGTTCAGGGTGGAGAGCAGAAATGAGACACTCTGGGCTCTGGGGAAAACAGGCAGAACAGGTCTTCAGATAGATATTTTGAGGAGAAGATTTTATGAGCCCAATTCTTGCATCTCCTCGTATCTAGAAAAGTACTAAAATCCTTCATGGTGAAGTCTGCTCCTCGTGGCCAACAGTAACCTTCATGAGACTAGTGGAAGCCTTCTGCAAAAAATATGTGCTTGATTGCATGTACTCCCCCTTCACCAAAATCACATCTATACTGTCCTCCTCCCTTCCTCCTCTTCAGAGCTGTTTCTCAGAGCTCTCTGAAACGCTGTCTCCCAGGCTCTAGTCCTCATTTTGCCCCAAATAAAACTTAACTCACAACTCTCACGCTGTGTGTTTTTTACAGTTGACAGTCTCGACTGTCATCTTTCACCCTCGGCAGCTGCCTCGCTATCTCCCTCCCTGACTGAGCTCTGAGCTCTGAGCTCGGCCGAACAAAGACAAGCACCTCACCTCAGTCCTTCCTGCAGCTCCCAGACAGGTTAGGACAGACAGGTGAACAAGGCCGGCTCTGCTCCCTGGGGAATCGGGGACTGGGAAACGAGGCTGATGCTAAGCTAGAAGGAGGGTGGGGAAAGGGTGAATAAAAATGTCTCAGCGCTTTCCTACTTTTCTAACCTGTTCTTGACTCTGAGTTATACCTTGGCTTATTTTCCACCCTTCTGGCAGCTTTTGCTTGAGTTTTTGATGTTTCTGTGCAGGGATGGTCCCTCCTTCTGCCTGCTCTGCCGTCTTTGGTGACATCACTCACATTTGGCACTGTTTTAACATGTAAAATAACAACTCTGGTCATAATAATGGGCTACTCTATAAGAGCACTAAAAGTCATGCTTTCTTAGCCAAACGATTAGCCTCTTTACTAGTTTGGTCAATTTAGGGCTACACGGAACAGAGTAAGGCTCTGGATGCAAAGCACAGGGGTATGTCCTGAGGTATCTCCACGTCTGGCTTTATTTTGTCTCTGGAAGGGCCAGCAATTCAGTGGTAATTTATCTTTTCCTTGGCTGTAGATTGAGAACCCATCAAAACAAAATGTATTCCTGTAATGTTACTCTCCTTTCTTCTATAGGTTAAACATGGGCGATGCATTTAAGTTAATAACAGATTTTGTGCTTGTCACTCAGACCATCAGGTAGAGTAAATGCCCCTGCATGTGAAACTCCTATAAGCAGCTGAACGTCTTTAAGTACAAAAAACCATGATAATAATTGAAACACTTCATCTCATACAGGATCTCACTAAGTGAATTATGTGATGACAAAGATGACAACGTTGTGTTGGCATTTAAACAACTAAGTGAAGCATTCAACAGAAAACTTGGGAGAAAAGAACGACCCTGACCGTGTCCAATTTTCCTGAGTCCTGTGCGCCTAGGAGACAGAGATAGCCAGAATGCCACCCTTTGTGTTTCAGGACATGGATCACTGCCCCTTCCTGCATGACAAAGAGGAGGCTTGCAAACAACCCCTTGTTCCCTATGACCATCCTCAACACACCCTCCAAATTCTCATGCTTTGTCTCATAAAGGATTAGCTGAACTGATTTCTCCTGCTGACCAACTGGACAAAATACCTGCTAACTTGACCAAATATTAGTCAGGCTTCTCCCATCTGCCCCACAAGTCCCTGAACTTTAATCCACCCTTAGGCTCCTCCTGAAAGCTGCCCGGAGGGGTCCCCAGATCACCTGTCCCTGCCCCAACCCCAGGTCACTGTGAGGTCAACTGTGCAATCACACCACACACACCCATTCCCCTGCACCTGATCATTTCCAGCCTTGTTTACTAATCCCTATAAATTGAAGATCTTTTTCTGCTGACTTTTGAGACCCCTGCACATCCCACGGTCAGAGTGTTTTCCCTTTGCAGTAGGCTTTTCCACTTACTGCAATGGTCTTTTCCAGTAAATCTCTTCTTACCTAAGTCCAGATTTGTTTTTTTTTGTTTTTTATTTATTTATTTATTTATTTTTGGCTGCGTTGGGTCTTCCTTGCTGCATGCGTGCTTTCTCCAGTTGTGGCGAGTGGGGGCTACTCTTCGTTGCAGTGCGTGGGCTTCTCATTGCGGTGGCTTCTCTTGTTGCGGCGCACAGGCTCTAGGCGCGCGGGCTTCAGTAATTGGGGCACGAGGACTCAGTAGTTGTGGCTTTTGGGCTCTAGAGCGCAGACTCAGTAGTTGTGGCGCACGGGCTTCATTGCTCCGCGGCGTGTGGGAACTTCCCGGACCAGGGCTTGAACCCTTGTCCCCTGCATTGGGAGGCGGATTCTTAACCACTGCGCCACCAGGGAAGCCCCAGATTTGTTTTTTTTTTTTTTCCCCAGATTTGTTTTTGATTTGATTTTCATGCTGCGCTAGAGATGTAAAAGATATTACTTAACTAAAGTATAGATTCCACAATTTATTGAACAACTTATATAAAGATATCTTAGGGTGGAAAGTTTTTCGTTAGACGTCCAAGTTCTCATTAGGAATTCTAACATTTTTCTTTTAAGAGTTTTAGCTTGTGTAATAGCTATGCTAAATGTCTCAAACAATTACTACTTTGGCTTGAAATGCTAACGATTTTTTTTAAAGACAGAAATAAAACCCAAGTTAAAATTATACATTATACACTGTAGCAGTGAGCTGAACTCTTGAAAGTAGTTTCAGATGTCTAATTATTGCATGTTTCTAAATGTCCTGCGTTCTTCCCCCAGGCAGACCCCAGGTTCTGAGCACATTTTCCATGTCCCTGAGACCAGTGGGGACACATCTACAGAGACTAGGCTGTGAGCCATTGAGAGCGTTCCACGTGGAATAAAGCACATCCGCCAGCGTCACCAGTACGTCCAGATTTATTGCCTGCGTGTCCACATTTGCCTTGCTTGCCTTCCTTAACTGCTGCTTTCTGTGACCTCATTTGTGTGTCCCCCCTGCATATCCTGGGAGCTTATCCCTCTGTCGTGGGCTCACCCATCTCTGTCCCTGCTTTTGCTCTTGGCTAGACTGTGGCGTCAAACTAGATTCTCCCCCAAATGTGACTCAGTGAGTACTTTTTCTTTGCTGCTCCTAATTTACCAAATTTTCAGACACAGAAGGGAACAGCCTTGACTAATGGCACAAATCATACAGTTACTTCCCAGATAGGCTTTGATGCTGATGTTAAGCAGTGAAGACAAACAAGGAGCCAGGACTTTGCTGACATTGCCTGGGCAAGTGGCTGGCTAGGCACTAACGCCAAGAACAGCAATAGCTAGAGATGTTGCCTTTACCAGAGTGGTTGTCAAATACACAGCACTCACGCACACATGTGTGCACACACATGCCTATTTTTCCATCTAAGTTTCTTACACAGCTAAGCTTGACAAGTATATATCTGGCTGTATTCTGCTGTTTTATATCTTTATTTTCATTTAAAGGGACCTGAGATGTTCACTTTGGCTTTATTGCGTTTGTCCAGAGTCTTGAGTGGGGAAGGGGATGGCCATGCACCCCGTTTCCCTCATCTCCCACAGCATGCTGGGACAGCTGTAAGCAGATCCACTCCTTGTAGGGAATTGACGGTTCACATTAAATAACATATTTCAATGCAATAATGTCTTTTATTATTCTGTTACACGCAATCTAACGAATTTCTGATTTAGCTATGTGCAAATCCAATCTCATACACTTTTGTCAATAGGTTTTTCTTGAATGACCTATTGATAATAATTATTCTTGGAATAATTTTAAAGAGAGAAAAGAAAATATGATTCTATAGTTTTGTAATAATGCTACTAACAATGCATATTAATCACAGAATCTATATTTTGACGTGTCTCTGAAAATGAGTGCATCCTCCAAATCCTTCTTTTTATTTAGTAATCGTCAGCATCACCGGCACAGATGGCAAGCAGAGCCTTCTCGTAATGCCCTGAAGCGAAATGCTGAAAAGAAGAAAATGTAATGTATTTGAAATATAGTGTCATAGTATTTCTAAAAAGAAGCATAATTCCTCTGAACTATAGAATGAAAGACCATGGGCCGTTAGCATCTCAAAAATTATTTATTTTTTTCATCTAAATATTTAATATGCCCTGAGAACTATTACCTGGAAGTTACTGAAAAATAATACCATGGTTATAATCAATAGAACGAAGTTTATATAAAGTTGATGGAACCCTAGTGTGTTTTTATAAGAAGAATAACTTCCAGTAGAATCAAATCTTCTCCTCAACTTGAAAGAGGTGTCCTCATTTATTGTTGTAAATCAGTGTAGAGTCTGGAGGGCAGATTGGGCAATATGCCTCAGATGGCTTAAAAACGTTTATACTCATTAATGCAGAAATTCTACTTCAAGAAATCTATCTTAAGGAAATAATGATCAATTATTGATGAGCCCAAGACTTATGCTCCAAAATATACACCATAATATTATGTATAATAGTGAAAAAGTAAAAAGCAATAAATAATAATGTGGGGTAGTTTATGTACTTTAGAACTTTTACAGTGGGATCCATGATTTAATAAAAATATTTCTTTAAGTAGTAAAACATTTTTTGAAAGAAAACATGTACAAAAAAATTTTGTTATTGGTTATCTGTGGTGGAGAATTAGGGCCATTTTAATCCTTTTATCATGCTTCCGTAGTTTCCAAGTTTTTCAAAAAAAATGACAGTAATAAATAGAAGGAATTATAAAACTTATCTTTGTTAAAAGTCAACTCTCTTGGGCTTCCCTGGTGGCGCAGTGGTTGAGAGTCTGCCTGCCAATGCAGGGGACATGGGTTCGAGCCCTGGACTGGGAGGATCCCACATGCCGCGGAGTGGCTAGGCCCGTGAGCCACAATTACTGAGCCTGCGCGTCTGGAGCCTGTGCTCCGCAACGAGAGGCCGCGATAGTGAGAAGCCCGAGCACCGCGATGAAGAGTGGCCCCCACTCCCCACAACTAGAGAAAGCCCTCGCACAGAAACGAAGACCCAACACAGCCATAAATAAATAAATAAATAAAATAAATAAACACAAAGTTTAAAAAAAAAAAAAAAGCTGAAATAGTAAAAAAAAAAAGTCAACTCTCACATCCATGTTCTCTTACACAAAGTTGTGTAATTATAATTCACTGCCTTAAATGCACATAGTAAAGTGGCATTAATCATATGTGAATATTAGTAGATTTTGAGGTGGCTGTCGTTAATTGCTGTATAGGTATTAGAACTAGTTTATTCATTTAGAAAATGAGTTATGACACGCATTTCTCAATGAGAAATGTTTAGCACCACTAAAAGTTTAAGGTTTTGAAGGTGGCTGTAAGGAGAGTTTTATCAAAGACGAAGGAGGAAGATGTCTCTTAAATGCTCCATTAACCCTTCCTCTTGGAAACCACTTTAGCTTCCTGAGGGCCTACAAGGTCTTCTGGGTTGTGTGATCTCTTGCTCCTTGGGTTGTCAAGTTTCTTCCGTATCTTTCAATAAACTAAAAAGCTATTTTATGCAATTGAAAATTTCAATGGAAACAATGTGGACAAGGTAACAGGACTTAGCTATGTGCAAAATATACATTAAGATATGTTCTAGGCCCCTGTGCTTGGGTTACTGCTCTGAGGGTGCCATCTTGAAGTTCTTTATACTTTTTTGAATGAGGGGTCAAATGTTTTCATTTTCCATGGGGTGCCCCAAATTACATAGATGGTCCTACATATTCTGATAATTCTTTGCTAGGTTTTATCAAAATCCAGGCTAAAGCTTAGGTGTATCAGAGTGAAGAAACCACCGGCCTGTTGACTTCTGAGTCATTGCTTCTTGGCATGAGCTTCAAGGGCTCATGGGATGGCAATGTGCAGAATTTTGCGCCCATGTGATGGGATCTGACTGGCTGCCCCCTCCTATGACAACACAGGAGAGCTGATCTCAGAAAGCTCTTCACAATTAATGGGCTCTTCTTGCAAAACGTTTTCTTCCTGGTGCTGATCATTCTTGGGCATTTAGCTTGTAGAGCCTCATCACATGATCATGGGATGAATAGTTTACATGACAAACCAATGACTTTTGCTTAAAACACATCAAAGAGGAATAAGTTTTGTCACCGAGGTGAAGGGATTTTTCTCACCTGTTGGTGCACTAAGGCTGCCTGACCTACTAATGTAGATGATCCCAGCCAGAATATTTAACTTTTTAGATTCCACCGTGAAGTTACTTAAATTACAGCTCTTGTTTCAGTTTCGAAAAGGATCAAATATGGGTGCAAATAAATCACGAATAGGAGACTTACTTTGATATCATGGAAGAGGGACTTCCCATATCTCTCTTTGTATCGTTTCCTTATGGTCATCAGGTCTATTTCACTTCTGGCAATTAGAATCCTGATCACGGTTTTATTATGGAAACCGAAGTCCTAAAAGACACAGCCAAGGGGAGAAAAACAATAAGGAAACAGCACCTTAAAGTCAGTCTCTCTAAAATCGACTCATCCTCTTTTCTGTGGCCCTGTGCTCCTGGTCCTGTATCCCTCAAGCCCTGGCATCCCCACCCACGAGCATTGACTCAGACTCTGCCTCCCCTCTGTGACCCGCACCCCCCACCCCCGCACTGTACACACACAGTGAAGTGGTCCATCTACTCTGCTTCTTAAATGCCCTCTAATCTCTATTTCCAGGGTCACAGCCTTGATGCTGGCCCTCATCACTTCACCTGACTCTGCAATAATCCTCACTTTTATTTAAAAAAAAATTTTTTTTTAATTGGAGTGTAGTTGATTTACAATGTTGTGTTAGCTTCTGCTGTACAGCAAAGTGATTCAGTTATACATGTACATATATATATATATATATATATCCACTCTTTTTTAGATTCTTTTCCCATATAGCCCATTACAGAGTGTTGAGTAGAGTCCTCTGAGCTACACAGTAGGGCCTTATTAGTTATCTGTTTTATACATAGTAGTGTGTATATGTCAGTCCCAATCTCCTAATTTATCCCTCTCCCCTTACCGCCTGGTGACCGTAAGTTTGTTTTCTATGTCTGAGACTCTATAATTCTCCCTTTTTAACCTGGTCAACCTCCCCACTGTCTTCTGAACGCTGCATTTTAAGATGCAAATCTGATCATGTGCTCTTTCTAGGTAAAAATTCTTCCTGGGTTGGGAGGTGGGTCCCAACTCTGTTAGATGAACGTCAGCGTTTCTGAGACGGCAATTATATTTTTATTTTATCGTCTGCTTATTGTGGAAAACTGTAAAAGTAAGAATTCCAGGTACTCAAAATATTTGCTGATTTAACCTCCAATACTGAAAAATACACAGCCATCCCTTTCTGTGTACTAGGTCCAGAACGAATACCGCTTCACAAAGCAATTTCAACTTGTCTGTTCAAATGGAGTACTGGTGACATCCACTGGCCAGGAAGCAGCAGCTAATTTTTGATGTCTGAGTGTTTTGGATATAGACCTACTAACAAACTTTTACATAATTTGAAGTGATGAAAATGAATGATCCAACCAACTTCCCATATTTAAGTTGTGTATCATTCACTTAGAATACACTGGAGAAAAACAGAGATTTTCTTTGGTGAGAGCTGGTGAAAACAGCTTTTGAACAATACTTGACATTGGCAGGAGGCCTTGTATATGAACACTCTGATTACTGGAATATACACTCCTCTGCTGTACCTGCAAACTGTTCGTGAGTACACATACCTTCCTTTTTGCATTGACACACACAGCAAGGGTAGAGTTTTTATTTATTGTTAGGATAATTGGCCCTCACTTTGGGCATAATTGGAATCAGAGTAATGTGATTATTTTCCCAAGGTCATTCACAAGTGAAGCTTTACTCTTTTTGCTGGAGAAGGAAACGGTTGATGTCATCCAATATCCTTGCCCAATACACTTTTAAATATACAGTTAATCAAATCCACCTTTATTCTTGGAAATAGAATAAAAAAGAAGCAGAGGACAGTGGGCACTGATCTTCATCCTGCGTTCTGAGGATACATGGGTTCTTGTACCTAATAAAAAATACTTGTACATCAATAAAAATCAATAAATAAAATATTCTTGATGATTAGCATATTATCCAAGCTTGCTGGCTACCTCTAAGAAGTTGGTCTATAACAGTTACTTTGAGGATAAAACACTCCCTTAAAATTATTGTACCACTGAATTGTTTTTAATGATTTTCTTTGAGTTTTCAGGGCTATGACATGTATAGTGATTTGTATGAGACTTTTTCATTTTCTAAATATTTTCGTGCACATTGTGGATGAGATATGCATTGTCTCATGCACATAAGTGTTTGTTTCTTTGAAAATGAATGCACCAAAGATATGCAGTTGACTATCACCCAAAACTAAAAAACATTCTCACTTAATTACAAAAATAGCTTTAGAGTTTATTGTTGTCTAGCTGTCTCCTTTTAAGTGTTTTTTAAAATAATACTTTATGTTTAAAAATAACCACTCACGTGTTGTGTTTTTAAAGTTCAGGAATGCAGCCATTTCTTTCTGAGAGTTTGTAATGTTTTGACATTTTCTGCTTGATGCCATATGTTGTGTAATTGCCTGAGTATGAGGGGGTGGTCTTCATATGTGGTAAAAGCATTTGGACCTACCAGTTTCTCCAGACGCTAAGAAATGCTAAAGCACTTCTCCTTGGGGGGAGAGGCCCCAAGGAATACTTCTTAGGTACCTCTGTTTGATACAGAAAGCAGAGCATTATCTTTATTTGTTGGGTCTCATTTTGGTGTATAATATATTTCTTCACTGGAGCATATTTTCTTTGAAATTAATATATTTGCATACAAATTCAAATATGGGAATCAATATTTAAATAATTGAAGTAAAACTAGTCCTTTGAGAAAGTAGACATGATTTCTGGAGAAATTTTAAAAATACGTGGCTCATACTTACATGGATTGCACTATATAATCTGTAAGCAAAATAGGCTGGTTTGTCTCGAACACAGAGAACTAGGAAAAATCAGAGAGAGAAGAAAGTTTGGGAGTGACAGCACATATTTTCTTCAAAATTTGGGAAACAATGAGAACGCGCTTTTTTTTTTTCCAGTTACAATCCTGGAAGACTGATATTTTGTGAGTTCTCTGTGGGAGATCCCTCATTGTACATTGTATTAAAATGTCAACATTTAGAATAGCAGTAAAACCATAACCTTCTTTACAAGGGAAAGGAAGTTAGTATGTACAAGATGAATTTAAAGGTGGGAGATCCCAATTACCTGAGAATTCAAGGTTTCCTAGTGTGAAAGTTGACAGCTGTTAGGAAGGGTATGGGTTCATGAAAGTTATTAGCTTGCCAGTTTAGTGCATTGTATCAGTAGCTGATGCATGTTTCCTCTACAGAGTTAACATTCTGTCTAAATAATTAAATTCAGGGGAAAGTGACTCAATCAAGAGCTTGCTCATGCGTCTTTAATTCAATCAGAGCTAATCAGCATTCATTGTACCAAACACATTATTACTCACCAATTGCAACTAGCAGCTCTTGAAAGGATCCATCATAACATTCATTAATGGCATCTACTATGTCTTGCCCAGAAATAGTTTGAAATTCCTGGAAAACTTCAACAAATCGATATAATTCAAAGGAGATTTTATGAATATTATAAATTTAAAATGCAAACATGGATTTGATTGCTTATACACAGTGAAGGTAAGTAAAGTATAGGGGTGGGTGTTGGGTTGCAGTAGGCCATCTTTTAAAATGTTTTTATGGACTTTTGTGTGTTATATATAGTAGAAAAAAACAAGTATTTTAAAAAATAAGGGAGACAGAAAGGTACAGCAGTTTGGGGAAAGTCGAACAAAGCGCCTGTAAGACCAATAAGGCAGCTTCACACAAATCACGACTTCAGTAATAATGACCTTGGTTCATTACGGACTGGTTAACCTGTGTTCACCATATTCTTTTTAAGACAACATATGATGCACCTAACAGGAGATAGGTAATATAGGTAAGTTCTCCATCAGAAACAGGTGGTTTTAAAAAGTTTAGTATTGAAAGGTTATGTGATTCAATTATTGGCAAAATAAAATTCTAGAGGAACTTCATCCTTAGCAATGTTATTAGACGAGGCACGTCTGTATAAACATAACCCCAAAGAGGTACCTTTGAGATAACTGGCTTTCCTCTCTTCATATGTAACACCCCCCTTTCCCAATTACCTACTTGCTTTTTATTCTCTAATCAGGGGGTAGCTGTAAAGAACAGAGGGCAGTTACCCAGCCACAGCTGCTGGTAGCTCTTGTTACACAGGATCATTTGCAACAGCGTTTTGTGCTCCCCTGTCCTCTGCTGGCAGGTCTCCCACAGCACCTGAAACATCACAGGCCGCCAGGTAGCACCGCGGCCCCAGGCTGGCGTGCCCAAGGTCCCGCGGTCGCCCCAGGGCTGGCCCGTTACCATGGCGTCCTGGGCAGCCGTGGCAGGGTCCGTGTACCCTTCTTCCCTGGTTCCCTGTGAAGTAAGCACAGGGTTCCCTCTGTAAGTGCTCTGAATTGACAACTTAGTAGGGTTACCGGGACACAAATCTTTGAGCCACCAAACACACTGGAGACTCCTAAGAAAGTTCTATCATTAGTCGGAGTTAGTCTACATTTCTTGGGTACTTTATGCAATGCAGGTCTTTTTAAAAATGTGGGCACTTTTCATTTTTTCTTTGTAGCCGAGGTAATCTTTCAAAGGAGTTGACAAGTTTTTTGCTTTTCCAATTCCCCGGGCGGTATCTCCGCCGCCCACCCCTTCAAACAGCGCCCACTGCCTGGCCGGCTGGTAGAGACGGGATTTTAACGTCGTCGGAAGGAAAAGGCAGAGAGAAAGCGTGAGTTAATGCTCGGCCTCTGACTTGTAACATCTCATATAGGCAACAGTAAAATAACCATGAAATCCAGAATGTGTGCAGTGAGAGTATTTTGTAAATTTGTTTCACTCCTGCCTCTTTATCATATGAAGAAAGAACAGACATGGCCAAGCTGCCCTAAGAGAAGTCCTTTCAAACAGGAGGGAAGGCGAGCTCACTAATGCAGGACACTCCGGTCCCTGAGGGTTATGAGGACAAGAGGGCAGAAAGAGGTAGGAGAGACATGGGATGAGGCAGTTTATTTAACCCTTCCTTTCCTCTGGGTCCAGATCTGGAGGAAATGCTTTTGTTTTCTTTTTTGACTTTGCTGGAAGAACACAGAGTACACTGCTTTCTGCTCCTGTTGTCTTTTCGGACTCTGGAAATGAACTCAGTGACAGAGCAAGACAGGGCAGCGGAGGCCCCGAAGACACCTTCCTGAGTTCATCTCAGTCCCGAAGCAACACGAATGGGCCCCAACTCTCTCATCTGCTCCTGATGGAGGAACTTGCCTGCTGGCTGACAAGCCGGCAGCGGAGCCTGACGGATGGAGTGGTTTATGGCCGCAGTAGGGCAGACCCTTCCAGCAGGCCAGGGCTGTGAGACAGACTGCGCTGGCTGGAACCCTGTGGGGAACACAGCCGGACACTAGTGGGAGTCTTAGGCTCCGGAGAGAGCACGGGTGAGGCCGAACCATCCTGAAAGGTTACTTGGTTCTGATCAAACTGAGATGGAAAAAGCGATATAAGTTAACTAGCTTAACTGGTCAAGTCTCGTCTTCTCAATGGGATTTGCCCTGACCAAGCTGTGCAACATCGTAACCTACCCACCATCCCCTCCCCTGCCCTGCCGTATCCTTCATCACCTAACATGCTGTGAAATGCACCAATTTATTAGATTTCTCCTTAGCTGTCTGCATCCCCCGACTAGAATGCAAGCTTCTTAAGACTGGGGTCTTTGTCCCTTTTGATAATTCCCAATTGCCCTTGGCACGTTGTAGGTTTTGAGAAATATTCACTGAATCAATACTAAACGAAGGAAGGAAAGTTAAAGAAATACCTTTTAGATGGCAGAATTGAAACAGCAGTTAGTAGAAACGGGAAGATTTTCTGGATCATTGAAGTGTTTTTTGTGATTTCCAATCAAACGATGTAGCTAAGTAAACACCTACGCATGCAAAGTTTGTGAGAAATATTTAAGAATTTTCTGCAGTTCTGAAATTTTTGTGAGAGATTTGATTTTTGGACATTTAACTTGAGATGGTGCCCATCTGTTTACTTCTTTGTGCAGTTATTTGCCAAAAGCACTTTAAGCAGACCGGTAGATTAAAAAAATGTGGATCAGTTACTGTGTGATTTAGCTTTTCCCAGCAAGTGGATTTTGTCATATAAAAAGCCTAAGACAGTAGACTGGTAGGTGATGTAAATGCCAGAGAAAAGGCATAAATGAGAATTGGGGTTAGGGGCAAAATAAAAATGTGAAAGGAAGAAATTAAAGGAATTAAAATCTGGCTGGAAGTATTTGGAGCAAAGTGGCTACAGATGATCCCCAGAGGCCTCAGGGCATGAGTCTGAGGAAGCATCACCGGGAGACTCCTGACAGCCAAGATGAGGACAGTTTCCATTTTTTCTGTCTGTGGAAACATTTATCATCTGCAGTGTGATTTGCACATATGGATTAATCTTTAAGTGACGAACTTTTCATTATTTGACAGATAATTAGATCTGTAAATCTGGTTTAATAAAAGCACAGGAAGTGCTGTGAGTCGGTTCAGTGATTGGCATTAGTTTTCAAGAAGAACGTGTTCTGGTTGAGTGGTTTTCTTATTAGAAATAGGCCTGTTGGAAAATTCTTTATAGATTAAAAGCTCTTTTTTTCCCCAGAAAATATGACAGTAATTTAAACACTTCATGTTTCATGAATACCTTAAAGCTTCCAATTCCCTCAATCTCTATTAATGCACAAAAAGGAGGTGTATCTGAATGTTCATGATGTCAAAAAGATGAAAGCCATGGGCGGTGTTTCCTTTGATTCTGAAAGTGAAGATGCAGAGGGAGGAGGAGGATGTGATTATAATTGCTGAAGAATTTTAGAATATGGGTCCTGGGAGGGAATGGAGCAGAATGGGTTCACTTCCTTTAATTTGCAGGGTAAATGTCTGGAATCTCAAGAAAGCAAAATGATAAACCCAAGGACACACAACTGATTTAGAGCCAAGAGCAAAAGATACATAGATATATACCTGGTTGTTTTACACAGAGTATCTATCTATCTGTCTGTCCATCTATTATCTATCCATCATCTATCTACCTGTCTACCTATCTATATCTCTATCTATCTATCTATCTATGTATCTATCATCCATCTACGTATCTATCTACCTATGTATCTATTATCTATCTATCTATGTATCTGTCATCTCTCTATGTATATGTGTATGTATGTATCTATCATCTACCATCTATCAAACATCTATCTATAGAGAGAGATAGGGGCAGAGAGAATAAGGATCCCAGCTGGAGGGTAGAAGGAACCTGGTCACGTGACAGTGCCCCTCAGTTATTTGGCTGGAACTCATCACCTATTTTTGTAAGATGTCTAGACAGAGTCTCTGAAATGGTGTACACCACAGATAGTGGTCAGAAGTGATGGACTTCTTCAATTCTCTAGTTAACGTTACATCTTTTTCCACTCTTGGAAATTTACTGATCCAAAGCCTAAACCAGTAGGTCCAAAAGGAAGAGCCATTAATGTAGAAGTCAGAAGTCAGTAGTCAGACTTCAAAATATTTAAACATCTATGAGAAATTATACATTTTACTAAGCATTACATGGGACTCCTGATCTTGAAATATAAGTTTTTTACTTCCATTTTCAATTATGAGTTAAGTGCTTTCTTTGAAATATGTATTATCTTATACTTGTAAATTGTGTTTTACATTTTAAGGGGAATATACTATGAAACCTTATAAATACATAATATTTAAGTAAACCTCATTAATTTCCCTTGGCTTCTTATAAAATCTAGCTCTTGCTTCACCATCAATTTTTTTTTTTAAGAGGTACATTCCATGTTTATTGATAGGAATACTCAATATTGTCAAGATGTCAGTTCTTAACTTAATCTGTAGGTTCAACACAGTCTCAATCAAAATCTCAGCAAGTTATCTTGTAGATATCAATAAATTGATTCTAAAGTTTATATGGAGAGGCCTAGGATAGCCAACACAATATTGAAGGAGAAGAACAAAGTCAGAAGACTGTCACTACCCAACTTAAAGCTTACTATAAAGCTCCAGTAATCAAGACAATGTGGAACTGTCACCATCAATTTTTATATTCTATGTTGAAAGGACAATTTTAGTGCTCTGAAGAGCTATTTCAAGGTTAAACACACACACACACTGAAGTTCCAACTCTAGAAATTGAACTTAAGAAGTAATACTTTATCCTGTAAAGTCATAATCCAAATTAGGTGAAACCCAGTGATAAAATAAATTGTGTATTATTTTAAAATATGTGTGTCTATACAAATAATATTATATGTACAAATACACATCCTCACATGTATACTCTATCAAAAATAAAGCATTATTGTTTAATTTCAGGAAAAAGGAACTGCAATTGTGCATAAGATAGATAGCCCTATTACATCAAGGGAAAATATCGTTCACTGATTTTTTACCCTTGTGATTTATTTTCTCTCAAGTTTAGTTTTCAGAACTGTGTGTTTTTTTCCTGAAATATAAGAGCTTTGCTTTATAAAAACACACTGCGATCCTGATTCTTGGCTGTCAGTTACTTTTAGGGGGTTTGTAGCATAACCTTTGACGAGGTGCAGAGATTCTGAGAGGTTATTTGAGTACTTGATCATTGGAATTTTACCAAATAGAAGTAGAACTGGAGTACAGTCAGATGGGGTTGGAGGTGGGAGCAATCACATTTAACAGTGGAGGTGGAGGTATGGTGTCTTGGGGCTCTTTTCAGGTTAGTCTCTCACTCAGCAGACGTGAAACGTCAGGCCAGCCACGGAGCCCATCTGAGCTCCCAGGGACGGGGTGCAGCCATTCGGCTCCCCTGGGGAGCTGACTCTGAGATAGAGACCAGCAGGTATCTTGTTATATTTTTTTGCCTGTTTAAAAAAAAATTTATTGAAGTATAATTGATTTACGATGTTGGGTTAGTTTCAAGTGTATAGCAAAGTGATTCAGTTATACACGTACACATATTGAAAAGATACCTGCACCCCTATGTTCATAGCAGCACTGTTTACAATAGCCAGGACATGGAAGCAACCTAAATGTCCATCAGCAGATGAATGGAGAAAGATGTGGTCCATATATACAATGGAATATTACTCAGCCATAAAAAAGAATGAAATAATGCCATTTGCAGTAACATGGATGGACCTAGAGATGATCATACTAAGTGAAGTAAGTCAGACAGAGAAAGAGAAATACCATATGATATCGCTTATAGGTAGAATCTAAAACATGATACAAATGAACTTATTTACAAAACAGATTCTTGTTATTATGGGATGTGCTGGGGATCAACTGTGGATGGGAGAGAAAAGAAGCCGAATTTGGAAGGAGAGGCTGGGCTGTGATATAGGCCTAGTGGAATGCAAAATAGTCCAAATGAAATATATTTTTTGTCTTACTAGAAAGCTTATATATTTCTTTAATAAATTGAAATAAATTTCTTTTTGGATGCTAAGAAAGTAAAAACGCGTTTGCTATTAAGATGCAACTCGTGGATTTATAATAGGACTTTTGGTTTTATTAGGGGCAGTACTAATGCCAACACGAATTTCTGACTGGAAACTGTTGTTTTAATTTACATTATGGAGCATCAGTCCTAGAAAACCAAAAGATGAAGACCCTTCTAAATTGAGAGAATGTTTTAATGAATCTTACAACGTTGAAAAGTTAGAAAATATTCAATTGACATGTTGCCAAGTAAGATTATTTTTAATATTAATAATGATTATTAAAAACTTTTTTTCCTATAATGACTCAACTTCTGTCACAAATTTAAAGAAGCTTACTTCTACAACACCTTACACAGAAGTCTCAAGTTGGACGATATCTATTCTCTATCGATGTTCTCATCCCAGAGATTAGAATCTTCAGAATAGGACTTGATGAATTGATACAGGCAGTTTTATGAACTATGCAGCCATGCCATGCACATCCAAATTAAACCACAGCAAACCAAATTAAACAAGAAAGCAAATTCTTGATTTTGTTTTTACAAATAGAATTTTTACTTTAATTGAAAGGTCAGTGGATTTGCTCAGTACTATGCCATTTTTTTCAGTTGAACAATTTGAAGAAATCCAACCAGCCCTAGTCACCAATCTCTCCTCCGTCTGGGGCAGCTAATACTTGCTTCCTCTGGAGTCTTTCCTTTTGGATTTCTTTATTCCTAATTCAAAACTAACAATAACTTGGGCACAAAAAAAAAGGGTAAAAAAAATTTAAAATCCTTGTTGCCTGGCAATGAATGGAATTGTTAGCTTGTGTTCTAATCTGGCTGATATATTTATTCATTCTTAAATTATAGAGACTATTGTGAAGTACAGTATAAAGTTTTTAATCACAATAAACACACATTAAAGAAACCACACCTCCTGTGTTTGATTGGATGTGTTAATACACCCTGAATGAGGAAGATAGCAAAATTGCCCAATCAGAAAAGAAGGAAAATGAAGTAGTCATTTAAATTTGCACACTGCCATTGATATTTTAAAGGAAAAAAAATCATGATCAATAGTCATTTTCTCATTTTAACTATTTTCTGTATATAGACTAGTTCTAGACAGGGTAGAAAGAATTCTTAATTTTTATCTTTCTTGTGTAAAGTAATACAATACTTTAACTTGAGAAATAAAGTTGTTCATTTTTGTAAAAAAAACTTTGTAGAATTAAAAAAAAAAAAAAGAACTCTCTCTAGGTAAAAGTTTGAACCTGCAATTTCAGAAAGAAAAATTAGCATATGGCTGTGGGTCTATTTTCTGGAGTGGTTGGGAGATTTTCTGTATTTTTTTCCTGACCTGATGTTCCCTTGTTTTCTTTCATTCTATAAGTTCTATAACCTGGGCTGGAACATCAAGAGTTCCATCCACTGCTCTCCCTGCTAGAAGATGGCTAGTCAACAATCTGAGTGATAACACAGAGGAACCGAAATAGCTTTTCTTGCCTAAATTCAAGCCCCTTGTTTCCTGCTGAATCCTCTCCCGTTTCCTGCATCACTTCATCAGGTACTGAGGGTGTGTCTGATTGATTTGGTCAACACAAACTCAAGGGGAAGATGGAATTACAGAAATAAAGAGATGGTAAGAAGGGAAAACTAGTTTTTATTTTCAATAATCCAGATTCTCCTAATTTAAAGTCATAAGTGAGGCTCCTGGATCCCTCTGTATATTGTACTCTCATCTGGTGATTCTGACTATTCACCTATTGGTGTGGTCCTGGGTCCCTGGGGCCTTAGGCGATGTTCTCATTCTACTAATTGTAACCGTAATATTTTTAATCTGTTAACACCCTTGTAATATATAATTATTTATGCATTTATTGATAATTATAATCATTTTACTTATAGTAGATTGCTTTGAGAACAGAGATGGTGTCTTATTCATATTTGTTTGTTTCTATATCCAACCCAAGTTTCTATCACAGTGCCTTGAATTTAGCTGGCATTCAGTACTTGTTATTGTACAGAATTCACTGTTAAACTGGAATTTTCTGTCCTATTTTTGAAAACGAAACATACCTATTTTTTTTAATAGTGCAAAATGGTGTGAATTTTGGAATTTCATACCTGGACCAAGTTCACCAGCGTATCTCTGAAGTGTCCCGAGGTCTCTGAGTAAATGTCCTCCTGCAGGTCGCGGCTGTATTCTGGGTACGAGAATGCCCATGTTGGAGGGTTGGTTTATGATAGAACCACGTATTGCTGTGCTTGCCTAGGTCAGCGCTACTTCCCCCGTATGAGTGGAAAGTGAGGAGACATCTAATCTGCTGACGTTTCTTTTTCTTTTACCACATTCTACTCACATGAAGCCAATAAACAGTCCACCCAAGTAATTTGACAGCAATGGTAACATAGGCCCAGGTCTGTTTTCTTAAAAAAAAATCCTATGTCTATTCCCAAACTGCAAAACAACATTGAGAATCATTTCGAATTCTGTAATCTTTAAAATTCAGAATTCTGCCTTCTCTTTCCTTAGCGCACTGCCCAGCCCAGCTCTCCCCAAGTCTTTGTCCTGTCTTAATATTTTCAGTGAAGGGTCTTACTTCACTCCCCTTGGGAAAGTCTTGTTTTTGTTTGAATGCAATAGAACTGATTGTCTGGAACATTTTCTTGACAGTTCAATGTCACATAATACAAGATGCAATGGAACTTAAGGCATTAAGCCTTTTTAAAAATGAAAAGAGTTAATCTTTCCACTTTTAAAATGTGTAAAAATCTGATTCTGAGGTGGATCGCAGTGATTATGAGGTTTATGTAAATTGAAGTAGTTGCCCATATTTGTAGAATTCGCTGAGCGATCATCGCGCTTTGCTTTGTTCTGTCTTTATACCTGGTCCCTCCTAGGTAAGAGATACAATGCTCCCTGAGCCACTGTGCCAGGTACTTGCTGTCCTAATGTAAACACCCACCTTATAGAAACTAGTAATTATTTTCCCGGAAAGTCCGCTTAACTTGATTGTCTAGGGAATTGTTTCATTTTTAGTACCCTAATCATCGATTCTACCTAGTGAATTAATTAGTCTTGAGTGAGTGGTATTTCACATATGAGTGTCTTAGAAAATTCTTTAAAATACATAAACTGGAATATTTTACGTGTTATTTGAAAAATATAAAGTTTATATGAGTGTAAAACATATGTACAAATGTGTATTTCCTTACGCAAGTAGTAGGCTTCTCGCATCTGGAAAATTTCTCCGTTAGTTCTTGAAGCTAATATATCAATGAGGCAATTCTCATCAATGCCTGCTCCCTAGAAAGACAGAGCGAGAGAAATATAAAGGGATCTGTGCTGGAAATACCAGTGCAGTCTGTTCAGTAAAGGGATACAGCCTCCCTGGTGTTCTGAGAGGTGGCAGAGGGCAAGGAAGTATGTTTGGGATAAAGACAGGCCCAGTCCAGTTTGCCTCTGCTACTTACTAGCTGTTTGGTCCCAAGAAGATAATATTATCTGAAACTCTGTTCCTTCATAGAGTAAAACAGCCTGGGCATTTCTAAATAATGTGGGAAAAGATGTTTAAACAATGCTCATGACACTGATTTTTTTCCTGCTAGAATATCAATTCTTGGGCAAGCTCGAATTTGATCCTGGGTCTCTAATTTTGCAAAGATGTTTCAGAGACGTCTCCCTGCCTCTCCCTGATGTGGACTTCTGCACCGTTTGCTTAAACATTTGGACTGGGTACTTTCTGTAGTCTCTTTCAGCCATAGGCATGAACTCTTCTCTGATGGTGATTTTAAAGACAACACATCTTTTGCAGAAAGCTTCAGAAATCCTTTCCATTCTATAAGACATTGATACAATGTAACAGTTTCATCTAAACAGTAACATAGGACTTTCTCCTTATAGTTTTTAGTCACATCATTTTGCAAGAGGTAGGGATTGACATCATGCAACACTCAATACTCTGTAATGGCCTATATGGGAAACGAATCTAAAAAAACAAATAAGAGTGGAGTGGATATATGCACATGTATAACTGATTCACTTTGCTGTACACCTGAAACTAACACAACAGTGTAAATCAACTATACTCCAATAAAATTTTTTTTTAAATAGTAAAAAAAAATTCAATACTTTTGAGATTCATATCTACTCACTGAATTTTAATTGAGTAAATTCCACATATGGAATTGTAAAAAAAAAATTAGTTGAAATTCATATTTTACCTAAGGCTTATTCTGATCTACAAAAATGATGGCCAAGATCCAGATTCCGCAATTTTTTTCCCTTTCCCTTTTAGAGTCACACACTGTTCCTAGACCATGGTAATCAGGTCATTGGCAGGCATTGTATTGTAATGATTGCAGCAGCTCTGCAGGTGTTTCATATCAGCATTTGGAAAGATGTGAAAAGCCGTTTGTCCCCCATCCCTAGCCAACAAACCTCTAACAAATCTGTCGTTAATTTCTTTCCTGTATGAAAGAATTGTTCTAATCCTTCAGAAGTAACATTTTGCTACATTTGAGCAATAGTTTTTGTAAAGGATTGATTTAGAGTCACAAAAATAAAGATGTCATCTATATTTTGTCTCTGACTCAGTATTACTGCTGAGTCATTACTTTATGAGCCCAATTTATACCACAGTGTAAAGAGATTCACATGAATTATAATATTTCCTCTTAATGTATGAAGATATACTGGGGAGAGACAAATCCAAACAGCCCCGGAAGCTTTCCTTTTGGCAGGTTGGCACAGAGCAGGGTTGGTGGGTCTGAGTTTGCACAACAGGAGAATCGACTGATCCCGCCGCTGGGCTCTGGAGGTCCCCCCATTCCTGACAACCCCCCCAGCATTTCTTTTGTTTCTTCTTTGTGCAGAAGTTCCCTCCCCTCCCTGATCACACATAGCAGCATCACAGGGCAGGTCCCGCACTAGGGAAATATTTTCGCATCCGACCTCTACCTTCATGGCGTGCCAGAGCTCGTGGGCATCGTAGGAGGGCGGTGGGTACATGAGGCCCACCATGACTGCCTTGAAGTGATTGGAAAGCTTCTCCTTCAGGTCACTAACCAGGTCCTGTGGAGGGAAAAACAAATACCTTCATTACATCGCTTACCAATTTTATGAGAGAAATGGGGTAATTGCAGAAAGTCTTCTAGTACGATTTCCTTTTCCACGTCACTTCACATAATAACTAGTCTGGTTTCAGTTCACACGTGTGTACGTGGATTACACGAGATCGTGGACTTGAGGGTTTGAAAATGACTGATGTGATGACATCTCTGCATGAAACATCATCTGTATGGATATTCTAGTCACGTAAACACAGAAGGATAACTCCTTCCCTAATCCCAACCCGACCCCTCTTCTCATCTCATTATGAAAATAAAAAAATTTGAAACCTGAAAGCATTTTAGTTGGGAGTGCTTAGTTTTCTTGTGTGGAATTAATGAAAGAAAGTCCTTAAAGAAAATATGCATTTTATTTTATCATTATAGCAATGTCTTTTAGCAAAGAGTTTCTGGTTACACTATTGCAAAAAAGCTTGTATAAATGAATTAAGTAGTCTTAGAACTTTCTTCAAATAGTCACATGAATACACTTACTGAAAATATTGAAAATTAAATGCTTAAAAAGAAAAATAAGTGTGCTGGATTTTTGGCCTTGAAATACAGGTACAAGAGCATGAAATTGATCGTTTTAATGTGACTTTCCTTTTACTCATGTAGAGTGGATGTTTAAAAACATATATGCTCAATTTATTTTTTGTAGGGTTACAAAGATATCTGAAAGATGTTTAAAATTTACCATTTCTTGCTAAAATGTATAGTGTATATTCAGTTTTATGTTGAAATACACAACATTTTAGTTCTGACTTGGTTCAATAATATAATTCAATACGGCATAGTAAATAAGCTTTGTTACAATAAAAACGAAATAGTCATAATTTTCATTTTATTTAGTATAATCTGGCAGCACGTTTCCTATACTGTGGGTTTTCTTTTTTAACAAATAAAAGCATCATCCACAAGGTGATAATTGGTAACAGAGAGAAGCTATTGAATTTTCGCCCAGGTCAATGCAATTTGTTTAATGAGCGGTTAATATGTGTCTGGAGTTGTGGCAGGTGCTTGGAGTAGATATAAGACTTATAAGATTGCTTCCTCATGGAGCTGGTAGTCTAGTTAGTTCCCTCGTTGTTCACCATCGACTGTATCTAATCCCTTCACCAAATAGTCCTGAAGGTGCTATTAGGAGACAGGTGATAGCAATGGATAAAGCTGACATGAACATCTGAGCTTGTGAAGCCTTTGTTCTCATGCTCACACGTGCTCAATACATCTTTTTTGAAGGAAAGATGGCAGTGTATTCAATGGGTTTTTATTTCTACTCTTTCCCAGACATGGTGGTAGGAGCTGGAGAAAAATAACACAGGGTCTCTGTTTTCAAGAGGACCAACATCCCATAAACCCAGACGTAGCATAAGTAAAAATGTGAGCTAATGCTTTCGAAGGCTCTGATCTTCATTTTTCACTTTATAAGATCCTAAAGCAGTAGTTCAAGAGAGTTCTAAGAATTCAGATAAGATATCAGAATGGCCTTACAGGATCAGAGGACAGAAGACACAGTTACACAAGGAAGGACAAGTGGCATGGAGATAGGAGTTCAGATGCCATTTGTGATGGTTAATTTTATGTCAGCTTGGATGGGCCACAGCACCCGGATATTTGGTCAAACATTCTTCTAGATGTTTCTGTGAAGGTATTTAAAAAAAATTTTTTTTTAAATTGAAGTATAGCTGATTTACAATGTTGTGTTAGTTACTGCTGTACAGCAAAGTGACTCAGTTATACATGTATATACATTCTTTTTTCCTGTTTTTTTCCATTATGGTTTATCCCAGGATATTGAACATAGTTCCCTGTGCTCTACAGTAGGACCTTGTTGTTTATCCATTCTATATATAATAATTTGCATCCGCTAATCCCTAACTCCCACTCCATCCCTCCTCCACCCCCCTCCCACTTGGCAACTACAAGTCTGTTCTCTATGTCTGTGAGTCTGTTTCTGTTTAATAGATAATGTCATTTGTGTTGTATTTTAGATTCCACATATAAGTGATATCATATGGTGTTTGTCTTTCTCTTTCTGACTTACTTCACTTAGTATGATCATCTCTATCATATCATGTTGCTGCAAATGGCATGATTTCATTCTTTTTTATGGCTGAGCAGTATTCCATTGTATATATGTACCACATCCTGTGAAGGTATTTTTTAGATGATTAACATTTAATTCAGTGGACTTCCAGTAAAGCAGATTACTCTCCACAATGTGGGTGGGTCTCATTCAGTCAGTTGAAGACTTTATAAAAAAAGATTGATTTTCCTTCAAGAATTCTACCAGCAGATGGCCTTTGGAACTGAGCAGCTACCCTCTCTGAGGCTCTAGCCTGCCATAGTCTCTGCTGGCCTGCCGTGTGTATTTGGGCTTGCAGGCCTCTGCAATCATGTGAGCTAATTCCTCAAAATCTTTCTCTCTCTAGACATCTGTTGACATCGTTCCCAACAGTGAGGACCTTGCATAGTTGGAACAGCATGTGGTTGAGATGTTTCCTTCAATATGGCTCGTAATGTGCCTCTAACAGGTGTTTATTCTCCCACTACAACAAAATTAACTTCAAACTAACAATAAAAATATATCTGGAGAATCCCAAATGTTTGGAAATTTTAAAATGCACTTTTGTATGATCCAAATCTCAAAGAATATATCACAAGGGAGTTAGAAAATACTTTTAATTTAATGAAGGTGAAAATGCAGCATGTCAAAATTTGTGAGATGCAGTGAAGATAGTGATTGAAGATACACTTTTAGCTTTAAATATTTATGTTAGAAGAGAAACATACAATCAATGACCTAATCTTCCACCTCAAAAAATCTAGAAAAAGGAAGAGTAAATTAAGTACAGGATAAGAAGGAAGGAAATAAGAATAAGATCAGAAATCAATGAAACAGAAAATAAATACTAGAAACTGTGAATGAAATCAAAATGTAATTTTCTGAAAAGATGAGTAATGTTAATAAAATTCTAATTAGACTGACAAGAAAAAAAGAAAATACAAAAATATTGGCAAAGTAAGAGTGACATATACAAATACTACAGACATTAAAGGAAAAAAGAATATTATGAACACATTTATAACACTATATATGTAAGTGAAATATAGCTGATTTACAATGTTGTGTTAGTTTCAAGTGCATAGCAAAGTGATTCAGTTATACATATATATATTTTAATTTTTTCCAGATTCTTTTCCCTTATAGGTTATTACAAAATATTGAGTAGAGTTCCCTGTGCTATACAGTAGGTCCTTGTTGTTTATCTATTCTATATATAGTAGTGTGTGTCTGTTAATCCCATACTCCTAATTTATCCCTCCTTCCCCCACCTTGGCAATCACAGGTCTATTCTCTATGCTGTCAGTCTGTTTCTGTTTTGTAAATAAGTTCATTTGTGTCATATTTTAGATTCCACATATAAGTGACATCATATGATATTTGTCTTTCTCTTTCTGTTTTACTTCACTTAGCATGATTATTTCTAGGTCCATCCATGTTGCTGCAAATGGCATTATTTCATTCGTTTTCATGGCTGAGTAATATTCCATTGTATATATGTACCACATCTTCTTTATCCATTCATCTGTTGATGGACATTTAGGTTACTTCCATGTTTTGGCTATTGTAAATAGTGCTGCAGTGAACATTGGGGTGCATGTATCTTTTTGAATTATGCCATCATCAAAAAGTCTACAAATAATAACTGCTGGAGAGGCTGCTCACCACCTATAGGTTATGCCTATCGCCTTGCTGGTGCATCCCTAGAAGCTGCCTGTGGCTGCATCACAGAAACAGCCAAGCAGAAGCCAAGGCTTGATTTGCTGGAGAGGGTGTGGAGAAAAGGGAACCCTCCTACACTGTTGGTGGGAATGTAAACTGGTGCAGCCACTATGGAGAACAGTATGGAGGTTCCTTAAAAAACAAAAATAGAGTTACCGTATGACCCAGCAAACCCATTCCTCAGCATATATCTGCAGAGAACCATAATTCAAAGATACACCACTATATTTTAAAATTTAGTTGAAATGGATCAGTTCCTTGACAGACACAAATTACCAGAATAAACTCAAGGAGAATTTCAAACTCAGTCGAAATTTCCTTATATTTATTTTGAAAAACTGGATTCACAATTAACCCACACGCTTAATCTCTAGAGCCAGGTGAAATCACTTGATAAAATCTATGAAACATTTAAGGTGGAAGTAAACTCTACACAAAATCTTGTAGAAAGCAGCGGATGAAAGAAGACTTCTCAATTTATTTTATGTGACTAGTGCTGTCCTAATACCAAAAAAAAAAAAAAAACCCAAAGCAAACAAACAAAAAACAAACAAAAAAATTAAATCCAGCACAGTGCCTTGAAGGTTTAAATGCAAACAGACCAATGGAATAGACTTTTATGTAGAGAGTAAAGGGTCCTGGCAGCTGATGAACAGATGGAAACGTTAGAATTATCATCACTTTTGCGAGCCTTCCTCTGACCCTCGGGGAAGCTGATTATTTCTTTGCCACCGCTGCTCCACCCTCGCACTTACTACACTAGATTTAATGACCATATTATATGCATTTATGTCCCCCCAACGTCTATCAGACACGGACTTTCTCACAAATGTTCCCAAATCCATTATCTCGCTCTGGCACAGTGCTGAGTACTCAAATGTGCAGAGTACGTGATATATAATGTATAAATGAACGTGTGAACAAGTGCGAGAATAAAGGAATAAGTGTGGGAGGAGAAAGCCCTGAATTTACTGATTAAACGTAAAAGATAAAGGCAATGGCTTGGGCACTGAAAAATCTTCCATTTGATATTCAGTCACTTTTTGGGTCCGTATCCCTCCCAAACATTCATAACAGCATCTTCCCTTACTTCACTTTATGATCGCTTTGAGCTCTGACCCTGAACACCTGCGCGGTTTCCACTGCTGATAGGGATCAGCGCGGCCGCTAGATGGCGCGGGGGAGCTTTGCTTTGGAGCGCTGGTGTGCGTGCGTGCGTCTGTGCGTGTGCGCATGCGTGTGCGTCTGTGCGTGTGCGCATGCGTGTGCGTGCGTGCGTGTGTACGTGGCTCTAGCAAACTGATTTCATAAGGTACCTCAAGGAAGTCAGAGAATTTTGGTGGAACAGGCAGTGCCAGGCGTCATCCCAACCGGTCGCGCCCAGGCCTGGGGATGGCGTGTGGTTCCGGTCCTGGCGGAGCGTCAGCTGTGAGGTGACAGGTAGGTGCCCTTACTTCTGTGTCTGCTTCCCGCCTGTACAGTGAGAATTCTAACAGCACCCACCTCATAGCATTGGGCTTACCAGAAAATATTTAACTCAGGTGGTGGAATTCTTAAAATATTTTCTGGGAGGTATGAGGCAGTCAAAATGTCTTTCCCCCCCTCAAATATTAGGTAATTTGCTGCAGATTAAAAATGGCTGATACTAGCTGTTTCCTCTCTCCCCTCTTTCTGTCTCTTTCTCTCTCTGCACCCCAGAAGTTTGCCTGGTACACTGCATTTCTCACACGTTACCAATCTCCATTGTCAGTAAATTCTAGGGTCTCTAACTTACATCCAGAAACTGACGATTTTGTCCCACTTTTACCGCCATAACTCTGGCTTCGGCACCGTCAAGGCTCCTTACGTCAATGCAACAGCCTCCGAGTGAGTCCCCTTCTGCCCTTACACCTGTCCTCCCCACACACACCTGACAGGTGCTCCTGGAAAAATGCCGATCAGTTAGTCACTCCTCTGCAGAAACACCGTTTCCCACTCCAAACTCCAGGATGAGTTACAGCTACTTTTGTGCAGCTGAGCTCGGGATAAGCAAACATGCAGGTGTTTCATGCGATGGTCACCAAGGCAAACGATGTCCCCTTGGCCAATCTGTGCCGTCACCTCCTGCCACTCCGCTCCCTGCTCCCGACCCCCCTCCACCCCCTGGGCTTCCGGTGGCTCCTGGCACAGCAGACCTGCCCCCTCAGGGCCATTGCTTTCTCCTCCCTGTAGCTTGAATGTTCCTTCTCTAGCCGAGCACGTGCCTCCCCCCTCGGACTTCTTCACAGAGCCTGCCATCGTCAGGCTGTTTACAATGACAGTAAGTCCTCTACATACGAACCTTCACGTTGTGAACTTTCAGAGATGCAAATGTGCCCAGAGAAAGGACAAAGAGAGAGAGAAGAAGAAGTAACTGAAGAACCGAAGAGATTCACGACGCAGGAAACGGCAAGGGGATTTTCTTCATCTGAGGAGGCACTGTTTCTGAGGCACAGAACCTGAACGTAGAACGGTACACGAAGGTTGCAGCAGCCGTTCAGCATGCAATCCAGTGCTACCGTGTCATCTATGACGAGAAAAAAAGAGCTACTACCCAGACATCACTGGATCGTTTTTTCAAGAGAGTAGATAGAACTGAATCCAGCAAGGAACCTGAACCTGTGCCATCAGCATCAGGCGTGAGTGAAACTGCAGCTTGCCCTCCGTCTCCTATTGCTGACCATCCTTCAGCTCTGCCATCTCCCACCTCCTCTCCCTCCTCCAGTCAGTAACTCTTCTTGCCTGATCCCTCGATGCCAGCGCCTGGATGCCAGCTGTTGTACTGGACTACTGTACTTTTCAAGGGACTGTACTATAAGATTAAAAAGCGTTTCTCTATTTTTTGTGTTTCTTTGTTTTTTATGTATTCTTTGTGTGAAGAGTATTATAAACCTATGACAGTACATACTATATAGCCGACTGTGTCAGTGGGGTACCTAGGCTAACCTTGCTGGACTTACGAACAAATTGGACTTGCGAACGCGCTCTGGGAACGGAACTCGTTCGCACGTGGGGGACTTACTGTGCGCTTGGTCCGCCAACACCCCCTGTCCTTCTCACCAGGCTTCATCTTTTCTCCAGAGCACTAGTCCCTTCTAACAGGACACGTTTGACTAATTTTTCTCTGTCTCACCAGGTAAAGACCCTTGCAGGGCTTTTGGTCTGTTTTATTCATGGCAGTTTCCCCAGCCGTAGCACGGTGCCGGCTACACAGCATTGGTATAAAATAATGAACAGATGGGTCCACTCGTATTTCCTCAGTTGTTTGTTTGGAGGCATTGGCTGCTCAAGGAAAAACAAGCAGCGGTCCCCATCTGCACGTACTTTGATTTCATGGAGGGGCTGGAACTCAGGAATTACAGTGCCCTTGCACTGCAAATGGGCAAAGAGTGCTACAGTGGTTTTGCAGGACATCAGAAGAACATATCACTTTCATTTGCGAAGATACATATTGAATAATATGTTTAAGTAGCTAAACTTTGCAAGTTCAAAGAGGAGCCTTCGAACACATTCTCTAGTTAGAGTCTTAAATTCTCTCTGGGAGGGATAGAAATAGCTTTGCCGATGCAACCTTTGGAGTGTGCCTTTCCCCAGCCGGACTGCCTCTGCTTTCTTGTTTGCCCTAAAGGGACGCTATGGACCTCACAGCTTGGCCCTGCATTAGGCTAATGAGTACGTGCTGCTCAAACCGAGCTGCTCTGAGCTCCTGGTGGCTGCAGGTGGGCCACGCCGTAGCAATTCCGACAGCTCCATTTAAACTGAAAGTAACATGGCGGTTCCTTTTCCTTTCTTCTTTTTACCTTTATCTAATTGTGTGCACTCAGGGGCAAGACATAGAAGGATGACTAGCACTCTTTTTGTCTGAATATGCTCAGGGGCATAGTTTTATATGCTTTTAACATCCATGCCTTTTCTATTATCAAAAAAAATACTTGCTGTTGAAACACTCTGTGATGTAGGCCTGTACAAAGTGTAACTTAGAAGTTGTCTTAATTCTACCCCCACTGATATTCATTGTGTAAATACTTGGGCAATTTTATGTTATATTATAAAAACACTTGTGCAAGCTGCTTTGTCACTGTGCAGTGGTAAGTAAATTTTTTAAAAATTTATTTATTTATATTGAAGTATAATTGATTTATTATATTGTGTTAGTTTCAAGTATACAGCAAAGTGATTCAGTTATAGGTTACTACAAGATGTTGAATATAGTTCCCTGTGCTGTACAGTAAACCCTTGTTGTTTATTTTATATATTCAGTGTGTTTTCTGTTAATCCCAAACTCCTAATTTATCCCTTCCCCCCACTCCCTTTCCCCTTTGGTAACCATAAGTTTGTTTTCTATTCTGTGAGTCTGTTTTCTATATAGATTCATTTGTATTATTTTTTAGATTCCACATGTAAGTGATATCATATGACATTTGTCTTTCTCCGTCTGACTTACTTCACTTAGTATGATCATCTCTAGGTCCATCCATGTTGCTGCAAATGACATAATTTCATTCTTTTTTATGGCTGAGTAATATTCCATTGTATATATGTACCACATCTTTATCCATTCATCTGTTATTGGACATTTAGGTTATTTCCATGTCCTGGCTATTGTAAACAGTGCTGCAATGAACATTGGGGTGCATGTATCTTTTCAAATTAAAGTTTTCATGTTTTCCAGATATATGCCCAGGAATGGGATTGCAGGATTATATGGTAACTCTATTTTTAGTTTTTTGAGGAACCTCCATACTGTTTTCCATAGTGGCTGCAACAATTTACATTCCCTTTTCTCCACACTCTCTCCAGCATTTGTTATTTGTAAATTTTTATTGATGGCTATTCTGACTGGTGTGTGGTGATACCTCATTGTGGTTTTTATTTGCATTTCTCTGATAATTAGTGATGTTGAGCATCTTTTCATATACATATTGGCCATTTGTATGTCTTCTTTTGAGAAATGTTTATTTAGATATTCTGCCTATTTTTTGATTGGGTTGGTTTTTTTTTTTTGATATTGAGCTCTATGAGCTGTTTGTATATTTTGGAAATTAAGCCCTTATCTGTTGCATCATTTGCAAATATTTTCTCCCTGTCCATAGGTTGTCTTTTTGTTTTGTTTGTGATTTCCTTTGCTGCACAAAAGCTTTTAAGTTTGATTAGGTCCCATTTGTTTATTTTTGCTTTTATTTCTTTGCCTTGGGAGACTGATTTAAGAAAATATTGCTAGGATTTATGTCAGAGAATATTTTGCCTATGTTCTCTTCTAGGAGTTTTATGGTACCATGCTTATATATAAGCTTTATGTCATTTGGAGTTTATTTTTATGTATGGTGGGAGGGAGTGTTCTAACTTCATTGATTTATATGTGGCTGTCCAGCTTTCCCAACACCACTTGTTAAAGAGACTGTCTTTTCTCCACTGTATATTCTTGCCTCCTTTGTTGAATATTAATTGACCGTAGGTGTGTGGATTTATTTTTGGGCTCTCTCTTCTGTTGCATTGATCCATATATCTGTTTATGTGCCAATATCACACTGTTTTGATTACTGTAGCTTTGTAGTATTGTCCAAAGTCTGGGAGGGTTATGCCTCCAGTTTTGTTCTTTTTTCTCAGGATTGCTTTGGCAATTCTGGGTCTTTCGTGGTTCCATATAAATTTTAAGATTATTTGTTCTAGTTCTGTGAAAAATGTTATCAGTAATTTGACAGGGATCACATTAAATAGGGATTGCTTTGGGGAGTATGGCCATTTTAACAATATAAATTCTTCCAAGAGCATGGGTTATCTTTACATTTCTTTGAATCATCTTCAGTTTTCTTTATCAACATTTTATAGTTCTCAACATATAGGTCTTTCACCTCCCTGGTTAGGTTTATGCCTAGGTATCTTCTTTATTCTGAAGCAATTTTAAATGGGATTGATTTCTTAATTTTCTCTTTCTGATATTTCATTGTTAGTGTAAAGAAATGCAGCAGATTTCTGTATGTTAATTTTGTATCCTGCTACTTTGCTGAATAGTTTTTGTGTGGGGTCTTTACAGTTTTCTATATATAGTATCATGTCATGTGCATATAATGACAATTTTACCTCTTCCCTTTGAATTTGGATACTTTTTATTTCTTTTTCTTGTCTGATTGCTGTGGCTAGGACTTCCAATATTATGTTGAATAGAAGTGGTGAGAGTGGGCATCTTTGTCTTGCTTCAGAATTTAGTGGGAAGGTTTCACCTTTTCACCACTGATTATTATGTTGGCTGTGGGTTTGTCATAAATGGCTTTTATCATCTTGAGACATGTTCCCTCTATACCCACTTTGGTGAGAGTTTTTATCACAAATGGATGTTGAATTTTATCAAATGCTTTTTCTGTGTCTATTGAGACTTTGTCCTTTCTTTTCTTAATATGGTGCATCACATTAATAGATTTGTATATGTTGAACCATTGTTGTGACCTTGGAATAAATCCTACTTTTTATATGCTGTTGGATCCGGTTTGCTAATATTTTTTGAGGAATTTTTCATCTATATTCATCAAAGATATTGGCCTGTAATTCTGTTTTTTTTTGTAGTGACTTTGTCTGGTTTTGGTATCAGGGTGATGGTGGCTTCATAGAATGACTTTGGGAGTGTTCCCTCCTCTTCAATCTTTTGGAAGAGTTTGAGAAGGATAGATATAAGTTCTTTGTATGTTTGGTAGAATCCCCCAGAGAAGCTATCCAGTCCTGGACTTTGTTTGCAGGGAGTTTTTTTTTTTTTTTTTATTTAATTGCAGATTCTATTTCACTTCTAGTATCAGTCTGTTCAAATTATCTGTTTTTTATTGGCTCAATTTTGGCAGGTTGTATGTTTTTAGAAACTTGCCTATTTCTTCTAGGTTGTCCAATTTGTTGGTATATAACTGTTCAAAGTATTTTCTTACAATTTTTTTTTTGTATTTCTGTGGTATCAGTTGATATTTCTCTGCTTTCATTTCTTATTTTGTTTATTTGGGTTCTCTCTCTTTTCTTCTTGGTGAGCCTGACTAGAGGTTTGTTGATTTTTTTTATCCTTTCAAAAAACCAGCTCTTGGTTTTATTGATTTTTTTTTCTATTGATTATCTCTATTTATTTCCTCTCTGATCTTTAATATTTCATCCCTTTTGCTAACTTTGGGTTTTGTTTTTTCTTCTTTTTCTAGTTCTTTTAGGTGGTAGGTTAAGTTGTTAATTTAAGATTTTTCTTGTTTCTTGAGGAAGGCCTGTATCACTGTGAACTTCTTTCTTGTAACTGCCTTTGCTGCATCCCATAGATTTTGTAAGGCTGTGTTTTCATTGCCATTTGTCTTGAGGTATTTTCTGATTTCCTCTTTGATTTCATCATTGACCCATTGGTTTTTCAGTAGCATGTTGTTTAGTCTCCATGTGATCATTTTCCCCCATTCTTTCTGTGGTTGATTTCTAGTTTTATGCCGTTGTGGTCAGAAAAGAGGCTTGAAATAATTTCTGTCCTCTTAAATTTCTTGAGGCTTGTTTTGTATCCTAGTATATGAAGTATACTAGAGAATGTGTATTCTGGTATTTTTTTGGATGTAGTGTCCTGTAGATGTAAATTAAGTTAAACTGTTCCATTGTGTCATTTAGGGTCTCTGTTGCTTTATTGATTTTCTCTCTGGAAGATCTGTCCATTGATGTCAGTGGGGTGTTAAAGTCTCCTACTATATTGTATTTTTGTCAGTTTCTCCCTTCATATCTGTTAGCATTTGTTTTATGTATTTAGGTGCTCCTATATTGGGTGCATATATGTTAATGAGTGGAATATCTTCTTTTTGTATTGATTCTCTTATCATTATATAGTGTCCTTCGTTGTCTTTCTTTATGGCCTTTGTTTTAAAGTCTATTTTGTCTGACATGAGTATAGCTACCACTGCTTTCTTGTCATTCCCATTTGCATGAAATATCTTTTCCATCCCCTCACTTGTAATCTGTGTGACTTGTGCCCTAAAGTGAGTCCTTGTAGGCAGCATATTTTAGGTTCTTGTTTTTGTCCAATCTGCTACTCTGTGTCTTTTTAACAGAGCATTTAGTTTATAGACATTTAAAGTAATTTTTGATAAGTATGTATTTATTGCCATTTCAAACCTTGTTTTCCAGTTGATTTTGTATTTCTTTTTTGTTTCTTCTTCTTTTTGTTTTTCCTTTTGCGATTTGATGATTTGCTTTTTTATTATGCTTGAGCTCCTTTCTTTTTGGTTTTTGTGAATCTCTTGTACGTTTTTGATTTGTAATTATCCTGATTTTCAAGTATGTTAACCCTTAACCATACCTACTTGCTTTAGACCGATAGTCATATAAGCTCAAACACATTCTAAAAGATCTACATTTTCTTACTCGCCTTCCCACATTTTGTAATTTTGACATCCTATTTTTATCTTCATGTTTATTCTTTTGCTGTTAATTTTAGTTATAATCACTTTTACAAAAATTTTTGATTGTTTTTAATCTATGTATTGGCCTATTTAAGTGATCTTCGGTCCTTTTATATATTTGCCTTTCCTGAAAAGATTGTTGTTTCTTTTCTATTTTGAGAAAACCTTGCAATATTTCTTTTAGGATAGATTTAACATTGCTATATTCTTTTAGCTTTTTCTTGTCTGAGAAATTCTTTATCTTTCCTTCTATTCTAAATGATAATCATGCTGGGTAGAGTATCCAAGTTTGCAGATTTTTCCCTTTCAGGACTTTGAATATATATTGCCACTCCCTCTGGCATGCAAAGTTTCTGCAGAGAAATCAGCTGATAGCCTTATGGGAGTTCCCTTGTGTACGACTCTTTGTTTTTCTTTTGCTGCCTTTAGAATCCTCTCTTTGTCTTTCACTTTTGCCATTTCAATTATGATATTCCTTGGTGTGAGTCTTTTTGCATTCATCTTGTTTGGGACCCTCTGTGCTTCCTGTTCCTGGATATCTATTTCCTTCTTTAGGTTTGGGAAGTTTTCAGCCATAATTTCTTCAAATACATTTTCAATCCCCTTTCTTCTTTTTTCTCCTTCTGGGATGCCTATTTAGCATAGGTTGGCGTACTTTATATTATCCCATACATCTCATATGTTGCTTTTTTTTATTTGTCTTTTTGTCTGCTGTTCTGATTGGGTGATTTCCATTATTTTATCTTCCAGATAACTTATTTGTTCTTCTGCATTATTTAGTCTGCTATTCATTGCTTTTAGCTCAGTTTTTGTCTCAGCAATTGAGCTGTCTAATTTTGATTGGCTCCTCTTTATAGTTTCTAGTTGCTTGTTACAGTGATCTGCATTTCTATCGAAATTTTTAAAAATTCCTTTAGCATTTTTATTACCTCCTTTTTGAACTTGGGAGCTGTTAGACAGGAGTCAAGTATATAATAATAGATATTTATGGAACATGCCTAGAATTGTACCTTACTCAGTAGCTAAGAAAATAATTCCCTCTAATCTTGATTATTCATGTTAATAAAAATATAAGAATATCAATGATTAACATACAAGAAATCTATAAACTCTCCCGCAGAAAGGGAAAGCTAGCAGAAGACACACCTTGTCCAGGTGGAAGAAATCATTCTGCACATGAGCAGTGGGGGAGGTCAAGAAGCCCTCACCAAGGTCAGGCAGGGTGACCCCAGGGCAGCCAGAGCAGGGAATGAGGGAAAAGGGAAATTTAGGCAATTTGTGAGTGTTCTTTTTAACTATTGGATTCTAAAGTGATGTTTTTCTTTTTCTCCTTTTTTTTTAGAGGCAGAGTGGAATTCTATAAACACAGTGCCTGTTCTGTGTCAGACCCAGGCAGGACTCTGGAGGGAAGGATGGTAGCCAGTAACCTGGTCCCTGATTTCCAGGAGGTGATGGTCGAGGGGTCAGGAGGTAAGTAAACCCGAACACCTGGCGGGGAGGAGGACAGCATGGCCACCTGACCTGGGCGCCTGCAGGAGAGGATGGGGCAGCAGCTGGAGAGATTGTGGTGCAACGGTGTCAGGTGTCAGGGATGCGTGTCTGGGGTAGCCTGGCTGTGCAGGTCCGGGCCCTGGAGTACATGGAGCACCAGGCAGGCCGGGCAGCCCGCTGTCAGTTTGCAGACCGCAGGGCCTGCTTTTGATGCGGTGGATGAAGCAGGAGGTGGTGAGCCGGCTTGAGGTGTGGAGCAGAGAGGGGCTGGGGGACTTGGTGAGCCTGTTGGCAGGTGGGTTGAATTCGGTGCCCAGACGGATATTTGTGAGGGGAATTGAGATTAACGCTCAGGGATTAAAGCAGGAAAGTGGAGTTTTAGATTTGGACTCTTTCTGGCTTCAATTTGGGGTGTACCCAGGGGAAGGGCTGGGGGACAGCAGCTCTGGGGATGAGGGCCATTTCCACATCCATCTGGGTACCACATGGTGAAGGCCCAAATGAGGACAGTGTGAGCCAGGGACACGCGACAGGAAAAGTGACTATGAGACCCGGTAACTGATGTCTGACGGGGCATTTCAGAGCAGAGAGGCCCCTATCAGCTCGTCTAAGGGTCCCTAAGTTCCCCGGTGCCCAGGGACCTCAGCACAGGGGGTCTGACCACTCTGAGACCTTGGGCGTGTGGTGAGTGCTGTCCCCTGGAGGATCCGTTGTTTGATGAGTTGTAAGCACCTCATTCCTTAATTATTTTAATCCGTTTTAGGGTAATTTTGTAGAGAGTGATAAAGTAATGCTGTGACCTAAGTTAACCTGATCTATGAAAAGCACAGATGTATGCAAAGTTTTGGGTTAAAAATTTACTGAAAAATGACCTCTCTTATGGCAGTATGCATATTAAAACAATATTGGATTACTAATACTGCAACTTGTATAGCTTTTACATTCTCTTTCGAAAGAAAACTAGCACTGGTGTCATAGGAACATAAGAAAAGTAACAGTTTTACCCGGAAAAAAAGCAAAACTGGTTTCCAACTACGGCTTAATTCAGCTATTTTCACGAGTAGTGGTGGCTTTTTGGACTCGTCATTCATTCTAAAGCAGAGGTACACCTTTGTTTTGTGCACTGTAGTTGTTCAGACTGAGGTTTGGGGGTTGAGTAAGTTTTTAAGGACTAACGTTACAGAATAAGATTTATGATGGTGTTTCATCGATAATGCTCAGTTGACAAAGAAATTGCTATTCCAGGTCCTTTTGGCCTGAAGAGTTTTTGTTCTGAATCTGTGGTTTAACTGCATAACAAAAGAAAGCTTTAATGGCACTTGCTTTGAAATTGGGTGTGATTACTTTAAAACACTGTGGGTAGTTTTATTGCCTGAAATTATTTTTAAGTGCCGTTCTCTTCTAATGGGCTCTAACTGCAGCTGTGGGAAGAAAAGCTAGTGCGGAATTTGCTTGGGTTGAGAGGTGGGTGAGGACCTCTGGAGAACTGCAGGAAAAGATCTTATTTTGGGGCCTTGGATTATCAGCCCCTTGTGCACCTTCCCTGGAGCTTGACGCAGGGGTGTTTTTAGCCTAACTGGACCAACTGGTGGTGTCGGGCTGTCAGAACTTTTACTTTATGAAGCTGAACAATTTCTGAGAAAGGGCTGGTGGGATCACAGGCATGTTTGATGTGTCTCTTTCCCACATTCTGTGCAACACATTTGGGGCAGAAGAACTGTTTCTGATGTTTGGTGAAGTCAGAAGCCTTTGTAATCAGAGGCTGAAAAGGGTAACAGTACCAGTTCTGAGGCTTCTCAGGAATTTCCTTGGAAGAGGGTGGGGACGGAGGGACTCACCCGGCCAAAGGTGCTCAGGTAGGCCTCGGCGATCACCAGCCTCTGGGCGTTGCAGCGCTGGGTCAGGATGTCGATCAGCAGGTCCTTGTCACAGCCTGGAAAAGAGGCGTATTTGGAGAGTCGTGAGGCTGCTACCCTGTAGGTAGGAAGAACTCAGCGTCCAGGGATCAAAGCCAGCATGGAAGCTTGTCCCCGTGGTGCTCCCAGCAGGCAGGGAACAGTTCCAACTCAAATGGAAGTCACAGGGCAGCCCCTGACATGGCGAGGTACCTCCTGTCTCTCCTCTTGATGCTACAACTACAGATTTTTCTTTAAAAGGAGTCAATAAAAATACAGAGGAGTGAAGAATGTGGTCTTTCTTCCACCACCCCTCCTACCCCACCAACAAAAGGCTTCTCTGAACGCCAAGCTGATTCCTGTTTGAATCGGCCCCGTGTCTTTCTTACTGTATGGTTCAATATGACTTACAACAAATGTACATTAAGACAAAAGTAACTGCTATGGTCCTGATGTCAGCAGGTGAGAGGATCCCGGTCCTTGTCTTCTTTGGAGAAAGAATTCCACAAAGAGACATTGTAAAGCAGGCACAGAGTTTACTGGAAGCATAGTATGTGCAAAGAGAAAAAAGAAGCCATTTATTAGAGTAGAAGCAAAGCACAAATACACACCCAGAGAAGAGTGCAGGAGTCCTGAATGAGGAGAGGTGATTTAAATCACTTATATGGGACAGTTCTTCCAGGTCTCTGTTCTCCTCTGGCCAATTATCTCCCTTCTTTTCCCTCATCTGACCTGTCTCAGGGCCCTCCCGATATGTGTGCACATCTTTTTGCCAAGATGGATTCCAGCGCTGAGGCTAACGGGAGGTTTGACAACGCATATTATGGGGTAGTGCCCCCTCCCTTTTTGACCCCCGAGGAGCCTCTCTGTGCATGTGCACTTGGAGAGGTTTCCCTGACCTCAGGAGATGTGATAGATGTGGTCATCTCACCTCTTCAGCAGAGCTCAGCTCCTGCCATCAACTTTGTCCTTGGAGTGTCAGGGGAAAACAGAGCTCCAGTTCAGTCTGCTTGACAAACCCCAGCTGTTCAGCCCAGGGGCGCATCTGCCTCATACCTCAGTCCAGACCCCAACAGAAGGAAGAGTCCTGGGGAAGGGGCTGTGAGAGGGGGGGCCATGCCCCTGCCCAGGGGTGGGCGGCCCCTCCCCATAACAGAGGCTCTGCTCCTGGGCTCTGAGGCCCCCGCTTCCTCCTGCACCAACCCATGAACCTGAAAAAACGCCTGAATGCACAGCTGCTTCTGGGAAATTTAGCTGCAACGTTAGTGGTGGTAGAGTAACCAAGAAGGTGTTAGCATCCCCTCAGCTTGACCAAAATTCAGACAAACTTCTCCCGATTAGAAGCCCTTGACCTCTTTCCTTTCTTCCTTTCTTCCTTCCTTCCTTCCTTCCTTCCTTCCTTTCTTTCTTTCTTTCTTTCTTTCTTTCTTTCTTTCTTTCTTTCTTTCTTTCTTTCTTTCTTTCTTTCTTTCTTTCTTTCTTTCTCTTCTTTCTTTCTTTCTTTCTTTCTTTCTTTCTTTCTTTCTTTCTTTATTTCCTTTCTTTCCTTTTCTTTTCTTTTCTTTCTTTCTTTCCTTCTTTTCTTTTCTTTTCTTTTCTTCCTTCCTTCCTTCTTTCTTTCTTTTTTTCTGAGAGCATTTACTTCAGAAAACTTGCAGCTGTAAATTCTTTCTTTTCTCCTCAAGACATAAATCTTCTCTCAACCACCTGCCAGTTTTAATGCCCAGAAATGCCTTTCTCAAGGACTTGGGATGCATCCCTTTGAAATATAATTGCCAGGAAAGATAGAGCCACTGTCTCCCAGCCTCTGTGGCAGGCAGGACCCTAAGTACCAATGAGCAGTCTCAGAAGTCCTCATTGTGTTGACCAAGGCCCCCACCCCTGTGACCTCTAGAACATCCCAGGGCTCAGACCTCACCTGCCTTTTGTTTCAGAGGAGCTGAGTTCAGTCTCTCTCCTCTTTCATGAAGGCTTCCCTGCCTGTTGAATTCTGTGTGGTATACTTTTTCTTTGACAAATTATGGAGACGAGGAGAAAAACGAGTTGAAGCGGTAGGATGTTAAGCAGATCATCTTTTTGGAAGTTAAAGCCATCCTGGATGTGTTCGGATCATGGGAAAGTGATGAGCTGCATGTGAAAGCATCCAGTGAATGAGGGCAAGGGACTGGATATACACGGATGACCGTGCCTGGAAGAACCCACAGGGGGAGCGAGGTATTTATGCAGGTGAGAGAAATGGTCCGGCAGCCGCAAAATGGAGGGAGGGAGGCAGAGGATCAGCTGCAGAGCCTGGGATTTCGGGTTTGGGAGCAAAGGCAGCCTGTAGAGAAAGGCACAGAGCAGCAGGTGCACGGGGCCCCAGGTTAAGCGCTGGAGCCAAGGGACATTAGGTGGTTCTGAAGGGGTCTGCTGACTGCGTCATGGGTGATCCAGGTGAACGTATTTTTAATAATAAATAGAAAGTTTTTCAGTTGGATCCTTTGTTGATTTTGCTATCGTCACACTTCTGTAATGTTTGTAGCCTTCTGGTTTTCGTTGTTGTTCTGTTGGGATTATCCACAACCTACCTCTCTGAATTACTCTCCATTTTTCAAAGTTCATAGCAATTCTGGCTCATTTATCCTTCTAGAGATACTTCAGAGTAATTTCATATGGTTCTCAAAAGTATTATTAAAATTTCAATTAAAATAACTGTAAACTTAGGAATCAATTTAGAGAAATTGTCTTTCTGTCACTAACATGATGTATCTGTTGAATTATTTATGTGTTTTTCTTTTCTAAAGGACTTAGTAAAGATTTGTAGAGTTTTGGCAAATGACAAGAAACTTGATTTTGTTGAAATTACTCGTATTTGCATTTCTATTGATATTTCAAGCTATATTATTTTTACTTTGTTTTTTAACACATAATTGCTGAATGAAGTAAATGATGTTGAATTTTATGTTGACTTTGTATCCAGAAAAATTAGTGAACTCTCATAATTTTTAATAATGCTTTTGCTTGATTACCTTGAATTTTGAGATATATTAATAATGTCCTCTGCAAATTCAGAGAATTTTGATTTGTTTTTTAGAATCATCGTATCTATTTCTCTTTCTTGTCCTATTGTATTAGGGGCAGGAATTTCTAGATAATTCCTATCCTATGGTTTAACAGAAAAATGTGACATGGTGAACCATAGCAGTCTTATATGTTTTTATGATGTACAGTTGATTCTTGTTATTAGTGAAAGGTTTCTACAAAGTCACCGTGAGCATGAATTAGTAAATGCTGAACGACTGCTTCTAGGGGAAATATAGGAAAGCTCAGCTGCTAGGAATAGAGGGAAACTCCCTCCACTTCTGTAAGGAAGGTCTACACACACCCTACAGCTCACATCATATTGGTGGTGAGTAAGGCCCGGGGCAGGTGAGGAGGCCTAGTCTAAATAGCACCCAGTGTTTCACAAAGATTCATTTTGTCTTGTATGCGGCTTTACCATGAGTTAGGCATATAGGTTAAAAATAGTTCCCCTTGCCCAGGATCTCATAGGCATGATCTGGAAATTATATGTGTTAACTGAGACAAAATAAACACAGTTGTTCTAAGAGTGTGTGGGTAGGGGAAGTAGCTTGTCGTAGTTAGGACTTGGCAAGTGGACTGCACTGTTAGAGATTGTTACCTGAGAGGTACTGCTTTTCCTTGGTGAATTGTTATACAACTTAAGACAATTTTTGTTAAAACTACTCATTTCCATTTGCGTCAGAGAATATTTTTGCTTTCTGATTTTTCTATGTAAAACACAGTAGCCAAGTCAAAAACCAACAAGTGGGACTACATTAAACTCAAAAGCTTCAACAATCAACAATCAACAAAGTGAAAAGGCAACCTACAGAATGGGAGAAAATATTTGCAAATCATATACCTGATAAGGAGTTGATATCTGCAATGTATCAGGAACTCATACAACTCAATAGTAAAAAAAATAATAATAATAATCTGATTGAAAAAATGGGCAAAGGACCTGAATAGACATTTTTCCCAAGAAGATGTACAAATGGCCAAGAAGTACACAAAAAGATGCTCAACATCACTAATCATCAGGGAAATGCAATCAAAACCACAATGAGGTACCACCTCACACCTGTCAGAATGGCTATCATCTGAAAGACAAGAGATAAAAAGTGTTGGCAAGGATGTGGAGAAAAGGGAACCCTCCTGCACTGTTGGTGGGAATCTAAATTGGTGCAACCACTATGGAAAACATTACGCAGATTCCTCAAAAAATTAAAAATAGAGCTACCATATGATCCAGTAGTTCCACTCCTGGGTATTTATCCACAGGAAATGAAATTGCTATCTTGAAGAGTTATCTCCATCCCCATGCTCATTACAGCATTATTCACAATTGCTGAGACACGGAAACCACTTAGGTGTCCATCAACAAAGGAATGAATACAGAAAATATGATATACACACAATGGAATATTACTCAGCCACAAAAAGGAAATCCTGCTATTTGTGACAACATGGATGAATCTTGAAGGCATTACACTAAGTGAAATAAGACAGAGAAATGCAGATACTGTATGATTTCACATACAGGGAATCCAAAATAGCTGAATTCATAGAAACAACCAGGGGCTGGGGGATGGAGGAAAGGAGGATATGACGGTCAAAGTGTACAAGCTTCCAGTTATAAGAGGAATAAGTTCTGGGGATCTAACATCTGTCATGGTGACTACAGTTAACAATACTGTGTTGCATACTTGAAAGTGGCTAAGAGAGTAGAGAGTAAATGTTCTCACCACAACAATAACGACAAAATGGTAATTCTGTGAGAAGAAGGATGCGTAAACTAACCTTACTGTGTTGACCATTTAGCAAAATATACATCTATGAAATCATCACATGGTACACCTTAAACTTACACGATGTTATAGGTCATTTGTGTCTCAGCAAAGCTGGAAAAACCCACAGTAGCCAAGGAAAACATTTGCAATTGTCGTTTTCGATTGCCCTTTGCCAGGGGCATCAGGATGCATAGACTTTCACAGCATCTTGACCTGTGTTCTTGCTCTGTCATACTACAGCAGAGGTGTGCCGTCAAACCCAAAACCTCCTGAAATTCTTCAGCTAAAACACTGACAAGCAAAAACCTACAAGGGTCAAAATGAATCCGAATTCTGACCTAAAATTGCGATGACAGGAAAATTGAAACTGGCACAAAGAAAATTTTTCAGTGAATAGATTGCTCTGATTTATAGTTTTAAAGCAAAAATTATTCTCCTGAAGAAAAAGTTAATCCATAACTGTTCGTTACCCTGTCTCCAGATTTTTCTAACGATGATTAATATCTTAAAAGGCATAAGCATTGTGGACTCTTAAAGTTGACTTTAGAGCATATTCAAAGTCCTTTATTGTTTTCCTCCAGGGTCCTGCTAGTGGACACACACACACACACACACACACAGTATAGCTCGTGTAAAGACGACCTTGTCTTCAAAGCTGAGAGCTTGCTTTCCCATGAAAGGCTTTGTATGTTTCATGCAAAGGTTCCCTTTCTGTTGTCAGTGTTTATCTTCGTGCTCACCAGAAGTCTCCTTATGACAGGTTGGATGTTTAACAGCTCCATATCGTATCTTAAAGATTAAATCTTTTTTAAAAGAACTCAACAATTTCCCGCTTCTCTCTACATTTCTTTCCTAAACTCTAGTTCATTCACTGGACATGCACTTACAAGCACCTGACCCAGCCTCCCGCCCTGGGAGCTCAGAGGCCAGTCAGTAGGTGACGGGGAGGTGGGGGGTGGGGGACAGGCCTGGTGGAGGTGGGGTCGGAGGCAGGACAGTGCAGAAGCAGGTGCTGGGCTTGGGATGACTGATACTCTTTGGAGGGCAAAGAAGGGTTCAAAGAGGAAGGCTCAATTGAAGGGATTCCTGAAGGAAGAGAATTTGAATTCCAAGTAGATGGGAGAAGAATATAGCCTTCCAGGCAGGGGGATTACTGGGCCAGTTTGCAGGGATGTGGAAAAGCAGATCCCCTGGGGGAGCAGCAGGAAGTCGGATTTGGCCGGACGTGGAAGTCTCAAAGGAAACTGGCTAGAAAACAAACAAGGGCGAAAAAGGATGTTTATCCCAGATTAAGTTTTTTGGTTTGGAATTTCATTTAGTTGTTAGGCATTTAAGAATCTAAGGCAAAAACATGTCAAGATCAGATCTGCAATTGCGAGAGGCAATTCTGTTGATCTTTTCTATTATTTTTCTTGTTCTACTTTTTTGCCCAGCTTTTTGTTTGAATCTGTGTTTGCCTTCCGTTAGACATCAGCTGTTTACACCCATGTTACAGTCTTAAGACAAGGTAAAGCACAGGAAAAAAATGACCAAGAAAGGTGCTAGAAATCACCAGGCTTACCAAATCCCTGGAGTGCTCCCCCCAGCATTTGGGCGTCCATCATGGGGTTGAAATTGGGAGCCGGGAAGATGGTTCCCTGCACCTGGTGGGGAGAGTCAGAGAGAAAGGGATTGCAGCAATGCACACCAAAGGTTTCAACATTTTTTTAGATAAATAAAAACAAAAGTACATTCTATATGTTTGAATTACTCTAAGACATACACACGGGTCTATTAAACAAATGTGTTAATTGTATGTCAATTGCAGAGACTTAATTGTGTTCTTTTTAGTCTATTGGCTTCTCCTGCATTGGCATCTATTGTCCATCTAGGAAACTGAGGAACTAGAACTAATAGTAGAAAAGTGTAAGAATCAGATAAATACATGTCTTCTTAGTAAACACGAAGCATTTTCTTAGGAATTGGAGACTATTTTATAGAAACTGAAAAGAGGTGAATTGTGGGGATTCATCCCATTTAAATGAGTTATAAGTGGCAGTTAACCACCACAGCTTTTTTTTTTTTTTTTTTTTTTAACAATTCAGGGGCCCTGAAATCATATTAGAGGAAATTGAAACATTTGAATTTGGATTAGGGGTTCATGATGAAGATGGGGCAGAGATTTTTGGCAAAGCCTGCAGCTGCAGAGGAAGATGTGAACTCGTGATGATTCTCTGTTTAAGTTCTCCCTCGTGCTAATAATAAAATGGCAGAAGACGTAGGTGAGGCTTTGAGTCGCTTATCTGAGACAGAGCCAGCAGGACTGGGCTGTGTAGTATGACACTCAGACCACCAAAGTGTATTAAAAAGGGGCGCTCTCCCCTGTTTGTCATGAGTTTGCCCAGAAACACTGGGAAAAATGTCTTCCTGTAGAAAACGGGTCTCCAGGCCTTCAGCAGGCAGGTTCACCGAGCTCTTTTGCAGAAGGTGAAGTTTTCCGGGGCCCATCGTCTAACAGCAGAAAATTAATTAATTGATGAGCCAAAGACTGGACCTAACTTCTAGTCCAAGAAATATGCATATACCAACGCCAAAATATTTATGAAAAGATTTTTGGGGGATTAAGAAAACTGTTCACTTGAGTTAAAACTAAGAATTCAATTCCATTTGTATTCCACTTGACTGATGTTAATAAACAGGAAGCTGCCTGTTTGAAGTAGACTGGAAACCATATAGTAGTTGTAATATGGACATATTTTCGTACGTAGAAGTACAACCAAGTTAGTGAAACATTCTTCTTAAATCCTAGACGGACGGAAATATGTAATTAAAATATGAACACAGTTTGCATCTTATGATGCCCGTGCCTGTGTTTACAAACCAATGTCCAATTTCCTTCTAATATTTCAAGCTTATTGGGCAATGATGCAGAAACTAAGTTCTCTTGAGTCAACCCTTGATTCTAGAAGCTATTTATTAGGAGACATCATAAATTTTATCTCCCTTATTCACTAGCCAGTCCCATTGGCTGAGATTCTATTAGGAAAATAGACTATGATTCTTCTTATATTTACTAAATTGAGTTCAGAGATCAGATTCTAAAATAAATTTCCTGATTGAGTTCTCCTCACCTCATTTTGTTTTGAATCTTATAACCCTAGAGAAATTTAAGATTTAAACTTTTGAAAGAAGAGCCATGCCTTTAAATGTAAAATTTCTTTTCTGCTATTTGTCACTGCCTTTTACTAAATCCTTTTTGTCTGTGTAGCTTTTTCTGTTTTTTTTTTTCCATTGGAAATATTAAAGGTTTTTTGAGGCATGGAAAAGAGATACTTTAGTTCCCTGTGTCAGGAGTTAGAAGGCTTGTTTGGACAAGTCTGGAGGGGCAGTACCATTCAATGCCTGGTGACCTTAGTCTTGCTGTGTGCTCTCAACCAAAGGACTGTTTTAAAGTATAAAAGAGAAAATGTATTTGAAAACAATGGGACATACTGTTAAATACGTGTAAGTTATCTAGGCAATTTCAGCACCGAGTATGGAAATGTCCATCACAAAACAGAACATTTCATTCCTGGCCAGGCTAGGATCCCCCAGTTTTCTACTGGAGTATGTGCTACAAAATGAAACTGTTTATCTTTTGCACAAAAAAACAAATGAAAGATAGAAAAAAGAAGAAAAAAAAGCTCTGAAAGTTATACATAAAGTTAGAACTGTCTATAGTGATTTATCAGGCACAATTTGTATGTGAAATAAGAGTCCACAGTTTCTTCTTCAGTTTTTTTAATCCTTATATAGACTACTAGTACAATATATTTTTACAGTATAATGCAAAAATTATTTATTCATTTATTTATTTATTACAGTTCCAATATCCTTTGCCACTTAAAATTATCTCCTTATCAATTGGCCTTAAACGAATACACTAAAAATGTTTTTTTAAAAAAAAAATTGTGAATGTTTAGTAATTCAGGAAATAGTTTTATAGTATTTGTCATTCATGCCCATTTATATAGCGTATTAAATCATTATATTCATTTTATGTCAATTATGTCAATTATACTTCAGTTAAGCTCAAGTGAGCAACGTTATTCCATGTAAGACACGTATTTAGTGTTCCTTTTACTTATTTTCTCATTGGGATGCTGACTTTGTCTTTTAATGGTCATATTTTTCCAGTTTCATTGGGATATAATTGACATGTAACATTGTGCAAGTTTAAGGTGTACAATGTGACTTGATCCACATGTACACTGTGAAGTGATCCCTGCGGTAAGGTGAGTGAATACACCCCTCACCTTGCGTGTCCCTTTTGTTCTGATGAGGACATTTGAGACCTACGCTCCTAGCAGCTTTCCTGTATACAAGACAGTGTTGAAAACTGGATGTGATGAATTGGGAGATTGGGATTGACATATGTACACTAATATGTATAAAATGGATACCTAATAAGAACGTGCTGTATAAAAAAATAAATAAAAGAAAATTCAAAAAAAAAAAGAAAAGAAAACTGGAGTCACCGTGCTGCACATGACACCCCAGGACTTGTTCACCTCAAAACCGGGAGTTTGTACCTCTGACCAACATCGTCCCTGACAATCACCATCCATCAGGGACCATTTTGACTGAACTGACCAGTTAAGCTATGGAAGCAGTTCAGTTACCAGTTTTAAGTTTGTCCCCTGAATTAAACAATTATTTGAAAAAATTAATTGATTGATTAATTGCTTTGGGCCATAAAACTTTTTTCAAGTGATTACAATATACCTGTAGGTATGTATTCCTCTATTTTCTTTGGACTGTTTTCCAGTATTTGTGCTCGGCCACATTCTATGCATCCTCACACCCAACACCAGGCTCCCTGATGACGTCAGTCTACACTGAGAGCTTCTTAAACTTCCCTACCACTCACGGCCCTTTTATTTTTCATTAGTATCTTACATTTTTCTATTTGATACAGTTCTTTTTTTTTTTTATTATTGAAGTACTGTTGATTTACAATGTTGTGTTGATTTCTGCTGTACAGCAAAGTAACTCAGTTATACATATATATACATTCTTTTTTATATTCTTTTCCATTATGGTTCATCTCAGGATGTTGAATAGAGTTCCCTGTGCTCTGCAGTAGGACCTTGTTGTCTATCCATCCCGTATATACTAGTTTGCGTCTGCTAACCCCAAACCCCCAGTCCATCCCTCCCCTTCCCCCTCCCCTTTGGTAACCACAAGTCTGTTCCCTGTGTCTGTGAGTCGGTTTTTATTTCGTAGATAAGTTTTGATACAGTTCTTAAAGTTGGGGCTTTGCCTATGTCAAGTACAGTATTGTTTTATAATTTGCTGCCGTACAAGTAGTTGTTCTGTGGTTTCATTCCTTATCCTTCTAATTATATTTTATGTCCCTTGTCTGCAGAGGGTACATAAAAACTATACATGATTTTCTATGCAGTGAGACAGCTTTTTAAAATGTTCTCATTCACTGGTGATGTCACTTAAGTTAAATGATTGCTTTAAAAAAATTCATTAATGAGATTTTTGGCCAAATGACCTGGCTTTATATATAATTAATATGATAAACTTTTTTTTTTTGTTTTTTTTTAACAAATACAGAATGTACGTGAATTAAGCAGATTCTTGAAATCATTATACTGATCGTATTTATTGTTTGTATTAGGAAAACTGAAGAGAGACAAGCAAATCAGACAAATGAGAACTGACCTGGAGAAAAGGGTGTGGGGTGAGAGACAGTCCTAGTTAATGGGGCACGTCTGGCTTGACAGTGACTCGGGTGAGAAGCAAAGATAGAGGTGAGCTGTCACATGATTAGCAAGGGACATTGAGTGTTTTTTTAAGCAAGAGAGTGAAATAATCTGATTGGAGTTCCACTCTACAGCCACGTAAAGAAAGAAACCAAAAGAAGTGATAGAGGTTGTAGGCATGGCTAATTCAGAACCTCTAGCAGGTATAATGTACACCTGAACTGAAGCAAGCTGTGTGTTCTTGATGAATGCAGTTTGCCTGTTGACCGAGTGTAATTTAACTTACTAATTTTTGAGGTGTATTTTAAGTTAACTCAGTCACGTTAGTTTAACCTTTTGAAAGAGTAAGAGACTGTTGTGTCAGGTATTTCTCAGCGTGTATACCTTTTAAAGCAAAGTCCTTTTTAATGTACGTGTTCCTAATTTGTTCACATCTTAGAGCAAAATGGAAATTTTGAAAAAGTGGACACTTTCCAATGTGACATGAAAATAATGTGTATATGGTAAAATTATTTTTTTACCTTGAAAATGGTCAGATTTAGAAATAGTATCACTTGTCGCAGGCAAAATAAGTTCCAGTGTCTGTCATTTCCATTTGAATTCTCACCACAAGGTAATCAAAATATAATCTTTGCTTCTAGTCATTTGTGAATTTAGGTTTTGACAGAGGAATAAAAAACACTCCCATTTTAAACGACAGAATAAACTGCCTCATGAACTCACTATGCAGGAGATCATGAGTGATTTGTAGATTTAAAATTGGTTCCAGAATCTACCTCCTGAGTAAGTAATGAACGGATTTCTTTAACTGACAGAAGAATTTCAAAATTATTGTCTGGAACTGAATACAGACTGGAAAAGTCACATATAGATGGCTCATGAAGTTGATAAAAGTATGTTCATCATCTCATGTCAATAGGTACATTGATAATGCATATTTCATTTATTCATAGTGACCCAGGGGCCCGGGGTCCATAAACCCATGTTGCTTCTTATTCAACACCCACATTGTAGTCCTTTCTCTCATCTGGCTTTTAAGTCACCCTCATCCCGACAACCTGAGAACCTAAAGAGTTTGGACTCTGAAATATCAGCTGGACTGACTGGGCACCTGCCAGCATGTGGGTTTCAGTGAATAATTCAGCTTTGTTTCGGTGTAACAGAGATTCTTAGATTTCCAGTGAACTGAGGGTTTTTGGAGCCCTGTGAGGAAATCCTACAGAAGTCCTGGGCCTCCGTTTCCATAGGGCACATACTCACCTTTGGGGCACTGGTCCCTGGATCTCCAGACGCCCTGAACCCCACTCTCCTTTGACTTCTGTCTGACAAGAGCTTCCTGAACAGTTTCAGTGGCTTCAGCATGACCAGCCCTGGGGGTTGATTAATGAGTGCTTTAACCCACCCTCTCTCATCTTCCACGAGTGTGTCCTTCAGTCCAGTCCCGTCCGTCCTCTCCCCACAGTACCTTCCACAGGGCCCCCTTGTCTTTACCTCTGCTACTGCCCCCTTTACCCCGTCCCCCGAGTCGCACCCAATGAGCTGTTCCCATAGCCAGAATGGTCCTTCCCAAGATCAGACACATCCTGTGTCCTTCTCTGCCTAAGTCCTTCCTGCCCAGAGCAGTGCTTCTCGGTATTTGTTTTCCGCTCTGGCCCACGGGGTGGTTGATTTTCACATGAAAGAAACATCCCTGGGAGCACCTAGGTTTACAAACACATCTCAGTGTGCTAGCCTTGAGGACACTGCAGTGTCGTCCACTCAACAGAGTATATGGTCATAGGTCGGGGTGAGAATATCATATATTGGGCAAAACGTGAGTGTATAGAATAGAAAAAGACGTTCGAGCTTTGGCTCTTTGGTCTTGATGGGAGTATTTTCAGTGTTCGCGGCAACTCGTTCCCATGACTGAGAATAGATGACTGTGGGACTCAATCGGATATTTTAGCAGTGTGAACAGTGCTCTTCAGGACTGGTCTCTGACCGTCTGCGTGGGTTCGTGTCTTACTTTCTCGCCCTGAACGTCTCGGCTCCTATACACGACATACAGCCCACACCCCAGCCCTGAATGACTCTGTGGCCTTGTCCCTCTGTCCCTTCTGTTTGGATTGTTCTCCACCCGTGCCCATCTCCACACACACTCGCATCCTCTGACTCCACCGTGAACATCTGTTCAGGATTTAACTGATGGCTCCAGGGCTCTCTGTGCAGGGAGTCCTTCCTGACACCACCCTACCACCTGCCGCCCCAGGAATTGTCTACCCTCTTCCTGGTGCCAGAGCTGCAGGACATCCTGCTCGAGTGCCAGGAGCACAGCAGAAAATATCCATTCCTAGTTCTACCAGGTTTCTAAGAGTAGTAAGTCTCATTAACTGGGCGTCCTTTGTTTTGTGGAACACAGACCTGAATGTGAGTGTTGTGCAAATTTAGAGATTGGACTGTTCTCGTGAATAAAGGAAGAATATTTGGATTTCCAGGAAACAGTTTGGGACGAGGTATGACAAGTAACACGAATGGATAGTGATGCAGAATTACTCTCATTCCAGCCAAACTCTGGACTCAACTCAAATTCCACCTGTTATGTGGAGTCTTTCCAGGTTTTATCGAGTATTACCTATGGTTTACTTTGCATCTCTGTTGACCACGGCCTTTCATTTTTTTCATTTGCCTTTTCCCCTAAATTTTCAATTTCTGAAGGGCAGGGACACTTCTTCTCTTGCTTTTCAAAGCATTTAGGGCAGCACCTTAGGTAGAAAGTGGGCTCTAAGAATGTTTATAAAATACTAAATAGAAAAATACATGGACCCAGAGACATCTGCTCTCATCCAGCAGCTTAAAAATTCATTATTCATACAAGCAGGCTGTGCTCTGGGCATTTTCACCTGCATTTCCTGGGTAATCACCTCAGCAGTCTTGTGAAGCTGGTGATATTAAGCTTATTTCACAGATGAGGAGATTCTGAGGCTAAGTTGTCTGAAGCCATGCGGGTCGTGTGTCGTGAAGCTGACACTCAAATCCAGATTTAACTCCCTGGCTGGAGCCCTTTCCCTTAGAGCTGAAACTGATGTAAAATAACATGTACAATTGAGGCCCTTTATTCATCTTTGCAACTGAAAAATATCTGTATTTGCAAAGGATCTTGTGGGTAAAACCAAAACTCTAAAAGCATAAGTTCTTCTTCTTATACCAATTCTAAGAGAAAAAGAAAGGGGCGTGTGTTTGTGTGTGTGTGTGTGAAGGAGGGATTGAGGAAATTAGAGAAAGACAGCCAAAAATAGCTTCCCATTAGCTGGGTCACCAAAGTGCATTTAAGAACAGAATGTCTAATATTTAACTTCAGTAGAACCCCAGTATAGACCCCCCCTGTTATCATGAACCCCCGTTGTTTTCTGTCTCTTTTGGTGACCGCTATGGACAAGAACGGTGCCAGGCAGAGCAGACACCCTGGCCCGGCACCTGGCAGGGCAGTTGGCATGTCCAGCTCCAGCTCCAGATGCAGGCCACCCAGACCATGTCCTCGAGCGGGCAGGAGGCCGGCTGTCCAGCTCGTATGTGTGGGCCAGTCCCTCTGAGGGTCTGAGCTGCTGCCTGCACGTCCCACCCCTCCCTCGTGGTGGCGCTTTTGGGCACACAGAGTGGCAGCCCCCGGGGTTCTGCCAGCCTGCTGCCGGCCACGGGGAGCGGGGCTGGCATGGGACGTGGCAGGGGGCCAGGCACAGTGTTGGTGGGGATGGCTTTCTCTTGAAGGTATTTTGCAGGAGGGAAGGAATTAGGGTTGTCCCATGATGGGTCACCAGCCACTGAGAAGGGACAGCATACATGGGCTGGCTGGACGTCTCCCACACGAACAAAAAGAAATGGAAACATCACTTAAAGTGAGTGAGAGAACCACTGATCTTTATTCCCTGTGTTCCTCTGGCCTCAGATAAGAATCTTTAGGGAGAAAGAGTAACCGGGAGAAGAACTTTTGTGAACTTAATTCGAGTCGTAAAGGACAGGATGACTGCAGCTTACATCTGGGTTACACTTGCAAAGGAAATATGTATCTATCATATAATCAAAATAAAGCTGAATGATCTGATGTCTACCACAGCTACTAATATTAAGATAGGCTGAGTTATATTTTCAGATTGATGCAGAAATGTTTATGACTATGAATCAATTACTAAATTAGTTGCTGTAAAATCTTTACAGCTTAGTAGATGGATGTCAAGGAGTTTAAGAAAAGCATGGAGAAACCTGGATTCACCCACACAGCCTCTTATGATTACCATCCAAGAGCATCTTCACTCATGTGACTGTATGTTTTGAGGAAACAATTGTGTAGGAAGATGAAATTGATGATAACTTTATCTTAATAACAGGTACTGTAAACTTTATCTTAGTAATATGTAGTAGAAGACTATAAAACTTAACCTCATTAGAGTAAAATCGATGGCATCAAATGACTGCTTACTCTTGAGGGCTCAAGATATTCGATTCCTAAACCCTGGAATCTGCGAATGTTACCTCACCTGCCAAAGGGGACTTTGCTGGTGTGATTAAGTGAAGGATTTTGAGATGGAGAGATTATCCTGGATTAACCTGGGAGGCTGTAAATATAATCCCAACTGCCCTTATGAGAGGGGGGCAGGGGGAGATTTGACTACAGGAGAAGAAGGTGACAGGAAGCCGAAAGCAAGATGCCACAATACTGGCTGTGAAGATGAAAGAAGGACACATGGTCCAGGGATGTGGGTGACTTCTGGCAGCTCGAAAAGCCGAAGAGGCCATCCTTCCCAGAGCCTCCAGGGGGAGCCAGCCCTGCTGACAGCCCCACTTTTGCCTGGTAAAACTGTTTTCAGATTCCTGACCTCCAGAACTGTAAGAGAATACATTTGTTTTAAGCCACTACCTTGTGGTAATTTGTTATAGCAGCAACAGAAAATTAACAGTCACCTTGGAATCCTTGTTTCCACGTGTCCTCCCATCCTAAACTCTTACATCACAAACTTGCTATTCCCAGTAAGGCCCCCCCCATCAAAAGGTACACTTAAACCAAACCCCCCAAACCTCATAAATATCCTGCTGTTCCCCCTCCACTCTGAGATGCTATTAAGATCATCAAGGTAGACCTTCCCCTTAGATGTGCTTCGTCCTTGGAGTGTTTTGGTGCTGTTTTGGGGAAGTTAGCATTTGATAAGATATAATGAGGAAATCTGAAGTAACATTCTGTCTGGATAAGTAAAAGGCAATGGGTATTACTGTTCTATAAGTAAATCAAGGAAGTCACTGAAGTTACCAGAAAGAATATGTTTCATAGTGTAAAAGATCATAGAAGAATTTCATGTGACTGATGCCACCTAAGGAGGATTGTAAGGAGATTATTGCTACTTGATAATTCTGTCTAGGGTCTTTCAGAATAAACGGAAAAAAGACATGGCGATGAGATTATAAATTATGGAAGAAACAATAAAATATGGAGACATAATTTAGGACATTATATTTAATGTGTATACAGCTGGGAGAGAGAATGGAAGAAAAACAATAATAAAAGAAAAAGTAGAAAAAATTCAGGCAATGAAAGAATCACATTCTTGTGATGTGATGAAAAGGGACCATCTGTATTGGGGAATATTAATGAAAAAGTCAACACTTAAGAGACAACATATTCAAGTTTGCTTACAAAGGAAATAATCAAACTGGAATCAGAATTCTCTTCCACAGAATTAAATGTTAGAAGGCATTTGATCAGTCTTTCCAGAATTCAGAGGAAACAATTTAGGATTCAAAAGTTTTAAACCCAGCAAACTGTAATTTAAAAGAAAGGGCAAAAGAAGAAGATACCACCTACATACCCTTTTCAGATCATGATAAGAATGATTCAGCCCAATGAAGCTGAATCAGTGCAAGGAAGTCAAGTGAAGAACAGAAGTAGTTCAATACTATTAGTACCTCAATCCAATAGTCAGCACCCATTGAGTTTCCAGTATGTCCCCAAAATCGTGTTAATTTACGCTACTGAACTCCAAGGAATTAAACAGACAATCAAAAATACACACAAGCCAGGTTGGTACTATTGCTACAGATGAAACGAGGTTTAGAGAGGTCAATTTCTGTTTGTAGATCACATATTTAGTGAGCGGTGGTGCCCAGATTCAGACCCAGCTCAGTCTGATTCCAGCCCCCGTGTTCTTTTTTTTATTTAATTTTTTAGTTTATATTGGAGTATAGTTGATATACAATGTTGTGTTACTTTCAGGTGTACAGCAAAGTGATTCAGTTATACATATACATGTATCCATTCTTTTTTAGTTCTTTCCCCATATAGATTATTACAGAATATTGAGTATAGTTCCCTGTGCTATACAGTACATCCTTGTTGATTATCTATTTTATATATAGTAGTGTGTATATGTTAATCCCAAACTCCTAATTTATCCCTCCCCCCAATGTTTCCCCTTTGGTAACCATAGGTTTGTTTTTGAAGATGTGGTACATATATACAGTGGAATATTACTCAGCCAAAAAAAGAATGAAATAATGCCATTTGCAGCAACATGGACGGTCCTAGAGATTATCATACGAAGTGAACTAAGCCAGACAGAGAGAGACAAATATCACATGACATCACTTATATGCTGAATCTAAAAAAAAAAAAAAAAAAAGATACAAATGAACTTATTTACAGAACAGAAACAGACTCACAGACTTCGAAAACCAACCCCTGTGTTCTTAACTGCTAGACTCCCTTCTGAACATCGAAGGAATTCAAGTGGGAATTTTTTATCATTAAATAATAAACCTACACTCAATATAATCGAGTTAGCAAATAAGAACATCTCTGACAAAAAGTTAAAACATCATTTATGATCTCATTGTCTACAAATTATTGCTAAATATTTAATGTCTATAACAAAAGGAAATATCTGCCACATCCTCTTCTTGTGCTTTTCCTATCTTTACATATAATTGTATTTTTCCAAATGGAATCATGTGTTACATGTTTGGTAGCCTGTCTTTTCCTAGTGGACCGCTCTGTAGGAGATATCTTAAAGTCTCTTCTGCTCTTTTCTTATCTTTGAAGATAAAAATATCGTGCAGCAGATCTAAAAATACTGCTCAACCTTACGTATAAATAGTCTAATTAATAATGGGTCCTAACACTCTTTTAATTTTCATCCATAATATATTATTTAAAGAGACCTGAAATCACATTTAAATCTAATAAACATATCCACGTCCCCAATAAGACAATGTGTAAGTGTATTTTGCAAACCTGGTTTTCTGAGGTGAGGGAGGGTCTATACTTCTTGCTTGCCGTATAGCTACTTTGCAGTTTAAACAGCGCCCTTACGTTCTTTGTTTAATTTGAAGTTATCAACAAGTCTGTATCAGGCAAGGCAAGTGTTCTTATTTCTACATTACATATAAAAACTGATGACTCAATATTTATATAACACCATTGGCTTAATGATTGGCAGACCAGAATAATAGTGTTTTGACTTTAGACCCAGTGCTTTCCCCGTATATCCTACCTCTCATTCTTCTTCTTTTTTACTCTTTGTTGATTATTATTCTTATATTTCAAAAACCTAATGCTACTTTCATATTTGTTTATGTCCCTTATAAAAAGATTAAAATATCCTAATGCCCATAACATAATCTAGAGGAATAAAGCATATCATAACTTCAACTTTTTAAAGGTTAACTAGGAAGCAAATTCAATATAGGATCTATAGCTCAAACTCAAGGAACACATGCAGTCCTGAATTTCACTTTTAAGATAGAGATTATGTTGACATTTAATGTGTGAAGAATTGCATCTCATGGGTTTATTAGAACAATTTCTACAAAATGAGGTTGCAGCTCTTAGGTGAATGGTGATTTCAGCCACTCTCCTCTAATTTGGTATTTTTAGAGGTTAGTAACCAGCACTCTCAAAGCCCAATAATCTGTTTCACAAATAGAAACAGCCTCCTGGTGATAAGAATTCTTTAGCTTTGCGTAACAGAAATCAGTGATAATGTTATCTAGTGAACTACATGTTCTTGGGATGTTAATGAGAAAAAGAATGGCTTCTTTGGCCTACCATTTTACTTCCTTTTAAAACGCTGAAAGGCTACTGTGAAAAAAATCGTGATGTTCTTTTCCCAACAGATTTTACCTTTATAATAATGCTTGGTTCTAGCTGGTTTGACATTTTTTCTTTTCTCTGAGTTAATGTAAACTAAAGCAAGAGAATATGTTTTTCTTTTTTTTAATCTCCAAACAAGCTTTATTTACATTTACTTTTAATAAGAGCTATAAAACAAGTCTCAACAAGCAGAAATTTAATTACATCCATGCATTTGATCTGATGAACATACTGTTCACAGTAAAGCTTTAACCTATAAATATATGTTGAAAATACAAATTAAGCATCCGTGTTAAGCAGTGTGGCCTGTTTTCTAGATATCGTAAATTTTGTTCTGGAATTATCTGTATAGTCTCAGGAAGGGCCTATGTTTTTGTTTTTGTTTTTTTTTAACATCTTTATTGGAGTATAATTGCTTTACAATGGTGTGTTAGTTTCTGCCTTATAACAAAGTGAATCAGCTATACATATACATATATCCCCATATCTCCTCCCTCTTGCATCTCCCTCTCACCCTCCCTATCCCACCCCTCTAGGTGGTCACAAGGCACCGAGCTGATCTCCCTGTGCTAGGCATGGACTTATAAATACTACCAAATGTAAAATAGATAGCTAGTGGGAAGCAGCCGCATAGCACAGAGAATATGGTTTTTTTAAAAAAACAATTCTCAGCTAAATAAAATTTTGGCTGGATAATCCATAAATCAAGTTGTTTAGCTATAAAACGAAGAAATTTTATATTTCTCTATTGAGGGAAATTTAACCCTAACAAAAGTTTTAGAATTTTGCAATTAATTTTGATAGACATATGACTAATGTATTTTACAGAGTTAGACTAATGGCCAGTTTGTTTAGGGCAATTTTTGCTTTGAACTGTTTTAAATAAGTATCTTGCAAAGCATTTCTATTTCATTCAGTGAGTGAAGATGTATAAATCTAAAACAAAGCAAAACCAAACACCAAAACCCAAAAACACACACAAAAAACAAAAACAAAGAATTATACTGAAGAAAAAATATGGCGTCACAATAAACCTGGAAAAAATATGGAATCATAATAAAGGTGGAAATATGGAATCACATTTGTTACTAGAAGATTTCTTTATAGACATTAGTTGTGCCTCAGGTCATCATTTGCTCTGGGGATGAAGGAGGCAGAGGACCACATTGTACCTTGACTGGTTTTACCTCAATTGGTTCACAGCTTTCTATTTCCTTAATGAAATACATTGATGGCATCATAGTAAGGAATCCAAGATCAGGGAGACATTAATTAACTTTACTAATAGATAAAATGCTTTTAAATTGTTTAAAGTATTTAAAGGTAATTTTTAATTTCTCAAGAGTACCTGGGTTCTTGGATTTACATTTTGTTATGCTTTTACTTGTAAAAGTTGATGAAGGTTCTGATAAATAGCAATTAAGAAGTGACCTCATTGTGAAGAATAGATCTCAGAAGTCATCAAATGTTTAAGAAGGGAAAAATTCAGAAAATATTGATGGTCATCTGATTATATGGTAAAGGTGTCCCCCTTTTTTTAATCTTCAAAGTAATTTGTCAGCTATTTGTCAAACCCCACAATGATACCAGGACACATTCAGGAAATGACAGTTACCTACTCAAGGGGGGAATCCAGTCCTTTAATTTTTTAAAGTAATACTCAATTGGTTACTTTTACACTTTGAAGCATTGGTAATGCACCTGTAATTTTCCTAGTATGCACTTAAGTACAGTGCCATAATCTGCTCTAAATTGCATTTGACATACTTTTATGTTACTTTTCTTCATTTAAAAAATGTAATAGCTACAGAAATGTAAGCGTAAGAGGTAAAGCAGTACTAGTATTCAGGTAATTTACAAAACCTGAGAACACGTGCTGAGGAGACCGAAATCCGTCAGCATTCATATGGTATCTTATATTAAAGGGAAAATTTCTACCAAATAAAATATGGGTGTGTTAGATGGGAATCAGTTATGGGTTGCACCACATGAGACATATATTAATCTTCTTTCTGGAAAATGAAGATTGGTAGAGAGATTCATTTGATAGACAAACAATAGGGAAAAAGTGGCAAACAGTCAAGATGTTTATATAACACTGTAGTAGGATTTTAACTTTGGTCCCTTCATAGTTCTGTTTCCCTGAGGCTCTAATTTTCTGGCAAAACAGTGGCTGCCAACGGCATCCACACTTCAAAGTGAAGGGTGGACCACCTGGGTGGAGGTTGCAAAGAAGGTTCTAGAAACCAGTTTTGTAACTCTTAGCCACTCAGCAACCTGGAGGAGGTGAAGCGGCTCTGAAATTATAGGTGGGAGTATTTGGGTCGAGGTGATGGTGTTCTGAGACTTTCCTGTGCTGCCATGGGAACCGGGGTGAAGGGTACAGGGCGGGGGTATCTTCAACAAGGGGGCTGCCTGGAGAACTTGAATATGTCCACAGAGTTCTGGGGACCCAATGACACACACTGCAAATAAGGCTAAAGCCGAGACTCTGGCTAAGCAGCTGCCCGATGTGAGGAGGGCGGCTTTACTGGGGATGCCTCAACTCCAAGTGTTCATTCCATACCAGAGCTAGTGGGGATGTAGGGCATGTGCATGTTTACTGGGGACCCAGTGAGAGCCCCAAAGTAGGACACGTTCGTCACAAGTCATTTTGAAGGGATCTGGCTCCAAATCTTTCTTCAGGGGGAGTAATAGGAGCTCTGAGAACAGACGGATAAATAAAGTTCAGGAGAACATTCCTGCCAGTGAGAGGTGTCCTATAAACCCACAGTGGTTCCAAAGAGGCATCTTCTATGGCCACAGAGCATCAGTGACTAAAATACCTGTTAAGTAAGACCCAAGACGTTCCTGAACTTTTCTCCCATGTACACACTCTTCCCCAGTCCTGGGGGTGTTGGATGCCTCAGTCAGGGGACTCACAGGTGGAGGGGGCCACCCACAGAAGGATAAAAAACTCAGTCTCACCCTCTTTACTAATGCAGGGTTTTGACCTGAAGCTGGCAGGAGCAGGTGAGGGAGAGATGCTTTAATTAAGAAGAAATGTTGCTTTTATATATAGAATGGATAAACAAGGTCCTACTGTATAGCACAGGGAACTATATTCAATATCCTATGATAAACCATAATGGAAAAGAATATAAAACAAAGAATTTGTATATATATGTATAACTGAATCACTTTGCTGTACAGCAGTAATTAACACAACACTGTAAATCAACTATACTTCAATAAAAAAGTAAATAAATAAAATTAAAAAAAGAAATGTTCAAAATTTTTACCTTGCACAGATCTAGATATTTTTAATTTCTATACATTTTTGTGAGTGGAAGTGATTTATGAACATTTAAGTACCTAAGAGCAAAAGCCAAGTCATGAGATCTCTTATGTGCAGAATGTTTGTGCCCCCCAAATTCATACGATGAAGCCCTAATCCCCAGTGTGATGGTGTTTGAAGGAGCCTTTGGGAGGTGACTAGATTTGGATGAGGTCATGAGGGCGGGGGCTCCATGATGGGATTCATATCCTGATAAGAAGAGGAGGCCAGAGCTGAGTGTCTCTGTCGCGTGAGGACACAGTGGGAAGGAGGCCTGTGAGCCGGGAAGACGGTCCTCAGCAGACCCAGAATCTGCTGGCACCTTGATCTTGGAATTGTAGGCCTTCGAACTCTGAGAAACAAATGTTGGTTTAGCTACCCCAGCCTATGAAATTTTCTTACAGCAGCCGGAGCTGACTAAGACAGGACCCAGGGGCAACTAGCCCTGTAGAGTTTAAACGGACAAAGTAGGAATCAAGTAAAGGTATATATTGTTTTCTCTCTGATAAATAGTCCAAGTTTAATTTAACTACCTGAAAAAAATTGTTTTTTTCCAAAAGTACCTGTTAAATAAAGTATAAATAATAGTGCATTCATTTATCTAATCAGAAAAGTTAAATTAACAATGTGTCAGAGATTCACTTAAAAAACCTCTTAGGACTTGCTCCCCATCTTTCACTGAAAGTCTTCATTCTGCTTTGCTCCGTTACCCGCTTTGTCGATTTTCTCAATCCGTACTTATTTCATTCCCAAAGAACTATCTAACCATGGAAACTGCAACCAACTGCGAGTCATTTTGACTACAAATTATAAAGTTTTGTCTTTGTTTTTATTTTACATTAAACTCAATTATTCAATCTTTGATTTGTAATCAAGTAAATCCATACTTTTTCCCTTTGATTGATCTGCTTATACCATCGCCAGTGGGGTCCATGTGAAAGGGATACTCATATGGCGATGATTTCATGGTAAACTTTGTTTTTCTGAGGACCCCTCAGGGAAGAGTTAAGAGGCCCCCCACCTAACGTGGACTAACTCTTCCTAGAAACTCCATGAAATTGTCCGCGTTCTGTGCCGCTGACTAAAACCTCTCCATCTCTCTATGTGAAGCATCTTTATTCTCCATGGTTTACCATGTTCCTGATTAAAAGATGAGGGGCATGAAAGGAAACATCTATCAAGTCTGTGAAAAACTGTGACAAATATCATGTAGCCTGTACCCAGGAAACATCTGATAGTGACCTTCTCTGGACATTGTGAAGAATAAAGGGTAGCCAGTAAAAGTTAGGAACTTCTCTCACCTCCCTTGTTGGTGAACTTTTCTATCTCGCTAGAGTCAGGCTGGTTGGGTCTCAACTCATCTTTGTTCCTTGCTGTACAATGTAGCAAGTTACTTAAGCACTCCCAATTTACGCATTGTGGAGTTACACAGGTACTTTGTTTACTTGAGTTATTTATGAAGAATGGTGAGGTATTATTAATCCTATTCCTCTTCTTCCTCATTATCACCATTAACTTCAACCTGTAACCCCACTTAGGTCTTGATTCTTCTTCTGAGAGTTTCAGGGGATGCTACTGTTTTCAAGAATCAATTTTCTATAAAATTAGAAATGCTAATTTCATTGAGTTGTAAAATTAAAATTTTTAGTCTTTTAAATTTTCACAGTTGTATTTATTTTATGTTTCTCATATATATTAGAAATTCATAATAAATGCTTTAAAAATTGTTGATCTATAATTGTTTCTACTGTGCAACATTAACAAGTTGATCACAGAGTATAACAGTTTTCAAGACTTTACGGACTTTTTCTGATCAAAACCAGGCAAGAGAAATGGTCAACCATCTACATTCAGTATGAAAGTCTGGCATTTATGATACTCAGTTTCTTTCAGTGCTTAAAGGAACAATTATAGCATTAAATGCATATATTAGAAAAAAGTTCTCACATTAAAAATTTAACCTTTCACCATAAGAAATTAGAAAAATAATGGAAAATTACACTCCAAGCAGAAGGTAGGAGGTGATAAAGACAAGAGTAGAAATCAATAAAATTAAAAAGAGAAAAATAAAATAAAGGAAATCATAAGTTTGCTTTTTGAACAACAATAAAACTGATAAAACTCCAGCCAGACTGACAAAGAAAAACAGAGAAGATACAAACCGTAAATATGAAAATAGCTGACACATCCCTACCAAAAGGAATGCTAAGAACAATTCTATGCCCATAAATATGACAATTTAAATTCCTTGGCAGACAGAAACTATCAAGATTCACTCAAGAAAAACAAATAACCCGAATAGCCTCATATCTCTTGAGGAAATTGAATTCATAGTTAGCATTACATCAACAGGAAGTATTTCAGGTACTTAGTTTCACTGGAGATTTTTACCAACCATTCAAGGAATAAATAATAACCAATTTTACAAAGTCTCATAAGAAATAGAAGAGAACACTTTCTAACTCATTTCATGGAGCCAAAATTGCACTAATACCAAAGCAAAACTGTTACAGGAAAAGAAAATTACAGAACAGTAACACTTATTAACATAGATGCAAAAATGCCCAATCTAATATAAGAAATTCCAATGCAGCAACATATAAAAAGAATAAGTAGCATGACCAAGTGAGGTTTATTCCAAGAATGCAAGGCTGATTTGACATTCAAAAATCAATCAATTTATTTCATCATACTGGAAGTCAAAGGAATTAGAACAGCTGAAACAGATTTGAAAAAGAAAAACAAAATTAAAGGAATAATGCTAATTGATTTTAAGAATTATTATGAAGTCACAGTAATAATGAGATTGTGGTATTGGCTAATGTTCTAGAAAATAAGATCAGTGGAACAGAATAGAGAATCTAGCAATAGATCCATATAAATACATAATTTTTGACAAAGTTATAAAAGCAATTCAATGGAGAAAGAATAGTTTTTCCAAGAAATGGTGCTATAAAAACTGAACATCCATATGAAAAAAAAAATTAAGCTTGACCTATACCTCATACCTTATACAAAAATTAACCCCAAATTGATCATAGACCTAAATAGAAATGTTAACTGTGTGAAATATCTGGAAGAAAATATAGGAGAAAATCTGCATGACTTTGGGTTAGTCAAAAATTTTTAGACATGACAACAAAAATACAATCTATAAAGAAAAAAAGATAAATTGAACTTCACCACAATTGAAAACTTTGGCTCTATGAAAAATGTTGTTAAAAAATGAAAAGACAAGTCGCAGAATGGGAGAAAATATTTGTAAATCACATTTTTCATGAAGCCCTTTTATCCAAAATATATAAAGACCAATAAAAAATAAACAAACAAAAAAACCAATTTAGAAAATAAGTAAGCATTATAAACAGACACATTTCCAATGAAGGTATAATAAATAAACATATGAAAAACTACGGATATCATTTACATTAAAAAATGCAAAGTAAAACTACAGCGAGATACTGCTACATACATTGCTGGTCGGAATGCAAAATTGTGGGCCACTTTGGAATAACAATTGGGCAATTTCTTATAAAGTTTAAACACAGTCTTAGCATATAACCTGGCAATCCGACCCCTAGATATTTGTCTAAAGCAATAGGAACTTTACTCAAAAACCTTAACTTGAGTGTTCTTAGAAGCTTTGCTTGTAATTATCAAAAGTTGGAAACAAGCCATTTGTCCTTCAAGCTGAATGGATAAACAGACGGTGGTATACTCATTCAAGACTGCTTTTCAGCCATAAAAAGACAGCTAGTGATTCATGCAGCAACTTGGATAACTGTTAAATGCACCCCACCAAGTGAAAGAAGCCGTTTCCAGACGGGTTTATAGTCTGTGGTTCCATTTATATGACAGTCTGGAAAAGGTAGAACTAGAGAAAAGGTAGACAGCTCAGTGTTTGCCAGGTTTGAGGGCTGGGGTGTTGGTTGGCTGCAAACCGGGAGTGTGGAGGATGTTTCGGGTGATGGAAGTCTCTATAAGGAAGTGGATCGGATACGTGACTCAAAACTCTTACAAGTGTATGCACCACAAAGAACGCATTTTACCACACGTAAATTTAAATTTAACAAAATCAACTATGAAGTGAGGGAACCCGACAGGGAATGCAGATTGTAGCAAACAAATCTGTCTAAATTACACACGAACCTTGTCGCCACAGTTAAGTGGGCTGGGAGAAGGGACGCGCCCTAAGTAACTTCACAAAATAGTGTTTGTCGGGAGACTGTAAAGCTGAGGATGGGAAGAACCCAGACAATGTCCTCTCCTTTCTCACAGGGCTATGGCTTAGCACACTCTAAACTACATGTACATGTACGATAGAGTTAAACAAATGAGCACATGTATTTTAGATATTGATAGTTACCGTTTTTATCGTGTGAGAAAGAATTTGTAAATAATGGTGAAGGTTAAAATGTGGGGCTGAATTAGATTGGATGTATCAGTATGAAGGTAGATGATAAGTAGCTAGAGAGAGAGGGAGAGAGAGAGAACCATCACCATAGGTAACTTTAATATGAACCAGGTGTGTAGACAGGGAGGGACCTGCAAAGTCTGTTAAAATCCCTTCTGTGCCCCTTGTCTCTGCTGGCCCAGCAGACACGTGTTTATCAAACGTGTGCTTTTCTGTCTCCATGTGAATTGCCTTCCTCCCCTTTGAGGTCCCAACCACTACCCCCCAACATTCTCTTTTATCTTTGAAGATGTTGTTTAAGCTGAGGGTTTCAGCCATTTTGGCAAGTGACTCAGTTTTCCTGGGTCTCTCCCATGTATACATGCTTTTCAACTTTTGTGTGATTTTCTCCTGTTCATCTGTCTCATGTCCGTTTAATTCTTAGACCAGCCAGAAGAACCTAGATGGATAGAGGAAAATTTCTTCCTCCCTGACAGGGTTACTATTTGTACTTATTCCCCTCTGCTAAATAACTAAACTAACATTTTCCAAAACCATTTCCATCTTTGAAGCATTCAAATTACTCCAAATCAATATTATTATACATAAGAAAAAGACCAAGTCCACTAAATCAAGAAATCAGCTCCTTGAAGGAAGACTTGGCATATCTGTACATGGTCACCCTATCATGCAGTGTCTGGAATAACACAGAATAAGGGCTGCAGGGGACTGAGATCTCCAGGAGCTTCTACTGGCAATTAAGTTGCTGTATATTCAGTTGTGACCACGGTTGCACCAAAAATTCCCATTTCAAAACCAGTAATTGACATGTCATTGAGGGTTCACAAATCTGACCCTTTTTTGCTTTGAAAGGACTACTGTACTCACTATGAATATTTGCTTTTTTTTTTTTTATATGAGTTACATGCTTGATTAAACACACAGTAGTCGGTAAACAGGTGATGAAAGGTACACAGAAGGTGTGTGGCCCCAGGTGCCAGTGTCTCTATCTTTCAGCACCCTTGTCTGCTTTTTTATTTACCCTTTAAAACAACATTTTGAGACTGGCAACTAAATGATAGCTTAGCAGAATGTGTACATATATTCAATATCTCTCAAGAACTGAACAATAATTCAAGCAGATTAATATTGTAGTGATGACAAGAACACAAGAGTCATCCAACAATAAAATACAATAGGATTCATATATTTTTAAAACCATTACTAATGCACATTTCTAAGAACAATGTGTCTGCTGGGGTTAAAGTGCTTTTTGTTAGTAACTTGAAAAAATATTTCTGCCATGCTATCAATTCTCACTCATTTAAAAATAAAGTAGTACAAACATTGCAATTGAGAGATAGGATGATAAAATACATTGATATTCAGTTGCTTTATTACAGACTGCCACAAAATAAAGATGAAAAGACAATCCAAAGTAGCCTGTGAGTGAAATTGATTCCCACTTTCTCCGTAACAGGACAATGTAAAACACGGTATCTTATGCACAAATAGCCTAGAATTACTTTTGTGTTTTGTACATGATACATGTCACGGTCTGTTAACATTTTATTTTCCTGGTTCCTTTGAGCATAATTACCAGAATGTCTGAAGGATACACATCAAAGTATAATTGAGAAAGAATATAGTCACAACTCCGTGTTGTGATAAGATGGGATGCTGGCGAAGAAGATGGGTCTTAAGAAGCAGTCTTTTCTACTGCCTGGATGAGAAAGGCATGTCCGCAAACTATAAGCAGAGTTTTAGGAATTCCTGGAGGCAATTCGAAAGAGGCTGAGGCAGGGAGATTGACAGCGTGAACTCTGAAAGACTTGAAAATATTCCCATGATCCTTTCTTTTTTGGTGAATGATTACAAGGAATTTGTACTGATAGCAGAAATCTGTGGTAGATAGAGGGCTGGGTGTTGGTCTAGAGGTGGTGCTCCAGTAATGAAAAATCAGCAAGTAACGCCCTCTAAATGGTGTCTCTCTGTCTGCTTTCCCCATTTCCCCTCATCCCAGGAGCGCGTGACTCATTAAAATCACTCTGAGCCTCATTGCTGCAACATCATTTCTTCAGTCTTTAACCTCGTGACTTAACAAAAGAAGTACAGTTTTTGAAAGTGATTTGTGATAATCCAATGACATTCTTCTTGTACTGTTTAAATGGGTTGATTAATTCGAAAAAATTAAAATATCATCAACCATATTTTTTCTGTTCCTTGGGTTTTACAACCCTCAGTGCTGTTTACATTTGCAGCGGGTTCTGGCTTTGCCATAATGCTTATTGAAATGAGCACAATGTATTAATGTGAGTAGACTTATAACGTCAAAATCTGGAAACCCCTAGCATTTAAAAGAAGTCAGCATTTCCAGAGAGGTATGTTAGAAAGGTGTCGTATCTTCCATAGACCCTGTGATCCGTATACTGTAAGCACTTTGGAAAATGGAAATGACCTTACACATTGAAGCCTCCTTCTTCTTCTTCCTATCATGGTAAATACTCTAAGAACTGGTAAACCAGGACCAAAAGCTTGTTCACAAGCTCCTCTTTAATGTTTTTACCTCCTACTCTCACTCACTCCAGGATGATGATGGCTCCTACACCATCATCAATGTGTCAATAGAATGCATGTTTTTGACTATCATTCTCACTGTTGTGTCCCCAAGACATAGAAGCTAGAGCAAAGATAGGAGTAGGGGACCAGGTAGGAGGGTATTGCATGAAGTCGGCAAGTGATGATATTGCTGGCGTGGACCAGGGCAGTTGGAGAGGGAGTGATGAGAGGTGGTCATATAATGAATACTGTGAATGTGTAGAGCCAAAAGGTTTTGCTGATGGATCATTTGTAAGGTATGAGAGAGACAGAGGAATCAGGGATAACTCCGATTTTTAAGTTTTTACTTTTTTTTCCCCCCCTTTGACCTAAAAGGAGGATAGAGTTTTCACTTCCTATGTAGACACCTGGTTATACGAATCTGGGGTTTGGGCTTAGATGCTGGGTTGAGGTACGTATTCAAAGAAGACTCTGTGTGTATGTTGTAATTAAAACCGTCAGATTGGGCGCAATGACCAAAGGAGTGGCTATAAGTTGGAAAGAGAAAAGTTTCCAGAATTTAGCCCCGGGGCTTTCCTGGCAAAGGAGACTGTGTCAGACCACACTCATATCTAGCAAGAAAAGGCATGAGAGTCGGGTATGGGGTCAGGAACGTGGAGGTCGCTGCTTACCTCTGTCGGACCCTTCAGGCGGAGGGGCTTTGGGTGAAAGCCCAGTTAGGATGGAGGCAGAGAGATTTGGAGGAAAGGAATTGGATACAATGAGTTCAATATGTTGTAATGAGGCCTTTTGCCATAAAAAAGAGAATTCGGCGATAACTGAGGCGGGAAGTAGGATTGTGAAATTTTTTAGCATGGTAGAAACTATTTATAAGTAAATGTTATGCTGAGTTTAAGAGAATATATTTCCACCCATGAAACTTTTGATGTTATTCAAATTTATGCATAACTGTTACAAATAATCACACACACATATATGTATATACATATATATGTGTCTCTGTGAACATGTGTAGGAACAATCACACACATATATATGAATACACATATATATGTATCTATGAATATGTGTAATGGGTGCAAACTCAACCTCCCTTCCGGAAGCAGTGTATCGGGCTGTTGAAAGCCAGGGCTTTTGCATTAGTTGGGTTCACGCTTTGGCACTACTTAATAAAGCTGTTAATAATAGTTCACCTTTCCAGGTGCTATTTATGCTCCTGGTCTTCTTGGTGTTTTACCTGCCACTTAATTCTCAAGAGACTCTTCTAATACAGGTGCTATGATAACACCCATTTTACAGGTAGGAAAGTTGAGATGCAGAAAGATTGAGTACATTGTCCTCAGTCATGGATCCTCAGGGTAAAGCTGGCCCTGAGTGCTTGTTAAATTATTATTCTACAGCCATGTTTGCCCAGCCCTTACCACAAAAGCAATCTATAGCTGTTAAAGGGGAGTTATAAAATTTTAACAAACATGCTTACATATCACAACTAGGAAAAAGTGACTGCATTTAATTTTCCAATCTAGTATGTATTAGTTCAACAGAAGCTTCAGTTAAAGTGGAGGCCCTAACCAGTATGATTCATAACTTTTGTTGAATCCTAGCGTGTAAAGTTCAGACAATGCAGTCTTGTGATAGTAAAAAGCAATCTACAGTATGAATAACCTTTTATTAATATTTGTTCAGTAAGTCGTATTGCAGATAAGCAATCAAAATCAGATTTCTTGGTTGGAATGTTTCTCCCAGGAATCCCTTTCAATAGGAAAAACCTGCTTTAAAAATGATCTTGCTTTTAAATCAGCTATACTCCAATAAAAATTAAAAAAGTAAAGATCTTGCCTCTCAACAGCTTCTGCCTCCATGGGAGGCCTGCTCAGCCTGCAGTCCCTCCTGGATTGAAAGCCCGGAATTTGCTTCTGATTTACTGAGTGTCTGCCTTCATCACCTGCCATTCACACCTAAGCAGCAGCGCAGTTACTTCATATTAGTTGGGCTAAAATGCAGGATGTCTTGCTGCCCATGCTGGATGTTGCCTCAGTTGCTGATGTTGGACTGTTCTTGAGTCATTCTGGGGGCACATTTATGAGTAAGAGCATCTTTGTGAAGATACTGGTGCTCATTTTCTCTCTTAATCGGGCTCACAAAGGATCTGCTCTTTCCTTCATAACATAAAGTCTATATTAGGTAGGATAATCACACTTAGGCGTGTTTGACCTCTTTCTGCTGGGAAAATTATTTAACTTCTCTAAGCCTCAGTATATTCATATGGAAAATGGGGATGATAATACTTTCCTTGAAGATTGTGAAGCCTAAAAATAATACATGTAAAACCACTGAGCAGAGAGTATCTGGAGCCTCCAAGAAGAATGGCAAAACCCTTGCATGTTCAATGGTATTTTTGTAAAAAGATTTTCTGTGACTATTAAATTAGACAAGGCACGCAAAACTCCTGAAGTTTAGTAGAGACTCAGGAAATTTTAATAGTAATAGTTTCTCTCTATGTAATAGAGAATGTTAATTCACGTTCTGAATATGCATTCCATATGTTATATTGCTTGTGATACGCCTCTGCTTAACTTTTTTCTGTTAGTCAATAAATATGGTAGAAATAGGAAAGCTGTCAAAAGGAAAGGAAAAGGAATAGGACTAAAGTTTCCTTAGAGGCAAAAAAGGAAGGGTGTAACCCAATAAAGAAGTCTATAGTAAATATAATGCTTCTGTACAAAAAAGGGGGGATCAGTTGATGACAAAATAGGACAACAGCAGCCAACAATTTCACTAGAAGAATCAGGGAAATATATTTGGAAGAGGCAGTATATTTTAGTGGCTAAGAGCTTGAGTTACAATGACAGAGAGATACCTGGTTTAGATCCTGGCTTGGGCAAGTTTTTTTAACACTGCAGTGAAATTTCCTCCGCTCCAAGAAGTAAATTATAATAACATCTTCCTGAAGGGGGATTTATATCTGGCTAATAAATAAATCAAAACAATTCCAGGCTTGCCTAAATCATTTAATTAAGTCTTGCTTTCAATAGACAGTTTTACAGCTAAGCACATGGTAAAATACTTGCGTGCGTCAAGGGTAAATTTACCATCCCAATGTAACTAACTCACTTAAATTACCTTAATCATTGAGGGTCATCTAACTCCATAATTCTAGAAAGTAATTTTAAAGGAGTGCATATGCTTATTTCTTATAGAAATATAACTACCTTTCTATAATTCTTGCCTCTTGCTTGATTTATATTTAAATTTTCTAGATTTTGTAACTGACATAACACATTACTTTGGTGTTCTCAAAAATAGTCATGCATTTATACCAAGGGGGTAAATTCAGATGTCATGTATATTGAATCAGAACTGCTGAGCAGAGGGCCTGGGAGTCTATTTTTAAGAAGCCACCCAGTCAGTAATTATCTGCACTATGATATGAGGACTTTTGCTTTCCTGCCCATGGAAGAGCTTATCTTTTGCTTAAGGACGCCAGACCCAGAATGGAGATTAAACAGACGAACTTAACCTCAAATATTGGTCTCTTTAATACCAAATTTTTACCAATTGGACCATATATCTTAAGAATATAAATGATTGGTCTAAAATATAATAATATTGATTATGTAAAACCATTTTATCATCAAAACTTGCTGAGATAATACATAAAACCTAACATCTGTCCCTGAAATAGCTGATCAAAATACTTAAAGTGAATTTTCAGGTTTGCTCCAATCCAGCTTTTTAATCTCTGATGTTTTTTTCTTTTTTAATCTCTGGTATTCTTTATCTGCTCCAGAAGCATGGCAAATCATTGCATTTCTTTAAAAGCTTGTTATCATTGGTAACTTTTAATAATCCCTGAAATATAATTTAAATATTCTATAAATGTTTATTTCGATACATTGGCATATAAATGTTAATATAAAAACCATACATGGCACACAGAATATAGTATTAATTACTTCCAAATAATTGTACTTGAATGAATAGAAAGGGAGAAAATTTCTATTCATTCAAGTACAATTATTTGGAAGTAATAATTGGGAGAAAGCAACCTGATTGTTACAAACTAAATCATTTATAGTACTGGCCTAAATTACCTAATGACTTTTATTTCTGTAATGAAATGTAACTGCCTCACAATTAATAAGACAAAAAAGTAAGTTTCAACTGCAAATGAGATCCTGAAATCTCAAGATAAAATTAAGATTCTTGAGCCAACAGTGATGGAAAGTAGCCGCATTTTAGGTCCTCATTCAATATTTGAAAAACAATATAAGTAAATAAAATTTTCTAGGAATTAATACTTTGTAAATGAGTAACATTATTTTTGTGCCAAAGTTTAACCAAATAGTTATGCTGTATTTTTTGCATAAAAATTTTGCATTAAAAATGAAAGGCTTCCTGAAAGCATATTTCATAATACAGATTTCTAAAATATCGTCATCAACACACAACACATTTATGTGGAATTTCCAAGACCATGTGAAATGGATATCTTTTCAAACAATGTATATTTAGATAACTGTCTATGTAGGCTCTTCCAAAGTTCATGGACTATTAGAGCAATTGGGTCAAATGCTTAAATTCAACAGATAATCAGTCAAAAATGAACTGTACTTTCTGAAGATATCATAGATTTAAAATAAAAATTAACAACCAAGTTTATTTTTAGTTCCTTATAGAAAATAAGTATGAAGACAAAAAAATCTTGTTATAACTTCAGTTAGAATTCTGAGTCAGGTTACTTAAGAAAGTAGGCGTCACTAAATTGCCTCTACAGAACAATACATTACTTCAAAATTAGCACGAATTTGACATTTAATAGTATTAACTTTGTTTAATGGTTACACTGAGCATCTACTAATTAAAACTTTAATGAAGATAAATTAGAACACCAATATTTCCTGTTGAAAATGTCAAGTCCTGCAAATGAAATTTTATAAACAAGGTTCAAATCTCAAAGGACTGGAAAGTTTTACAGAAATAGTCATTGTACTTACATAGTCTTCACAGAACATGTTGCTGATAGTGGTTAACTTCAGAGCAGTTCAAAAGGTCTTTGGTATGTGGTCAGATGAATAGACTTGTTTCACTGTGTCGCTAGAACAAAGTGAAGTTCACTGTTCAATCCAATTTAAATATGTCCACTGTCCACCTCAGTTTCTCAGGCAAGAAAACGAAGGGTCAGTTCTGGACACAGCAGGTCTCGAGACACAGCATTTATACTTAGCTACCAGTCACAGGTGAGTAGGCAGAATTTGTGCACAAAACAAATAGAACCAGTAGCCTAGCCCCTGGCCCCATGTTGATATAAGAAACATAAATTAGCGAACCAATGAAAGAAGTGTAATCTTTTGAGAAAGCTAGTGACTTATGGAAAGTAGGTTGATTAACCACGAAGTTAATGATTTATTTTCTGCTTTGTCGTTTTTTAACACCTAGACTCTTTCAGGTATTCAAGCCCCTAGCTTCATACTTGAAGTTGGTAGATTTTATGTGCATCTATACCATTCTCTAAATATTTTGAACTATTATGTATCCCGTCATATGTTAAAAAGTAATTGATTTAGGACAGAAATGATTACCCAGCAGGAAAAGTCTTTGGAGAAGTCATATATGCACCATCATTTTCACACTTTCATATATATATTATTTTAATATTTAACTTTATTACTTTTTAAGGAAATAAAATTTAAAAATACCTTCAACACCCAATATATTGTTAGGAAATATCTATAGTCATAAGTTTCATACATTATTCCAAAAATCACACGATAAATGTGTATTATATCATTTTACTGCTACTTGCCGTTTAGAGAACAATACAGTGTTCATTTAGTCTATAAAATTTTTAAAAGATTTTGAAGACAAATTAGGGATAAATAATTCTTGGTTGAAAGAACAGAGAATTATAAGTATTAACTGATCATCCATAACTCTAGGACCACTTTCCCCCAAATAAATCTGATGTTAAAATATGAAAAAATCATTAAGCAGGATGTTTTTATTTATTTATTTATTTATTATTGGTTGTGTTGGGTCTTCGTTTCTGTGCGAGGGCTTTCTCTAGTTGCCGTAAGTGGGGGCCACTCTTCATCGCGGTGCGCGGGCCTCTCACTATCGTGGCCTCTCTTGTTACGGAGCACAGGCTGCAGACGCGCAGGCTCAGTAATTGTGGCTCACGGGCCTAGTTGCTCCGCGGCATGTGGGATCTTCCCAAACCAGGGCTTGAACCCGTGTCCCCTGCATTGGCAGGCAGATTCTCAACCACTGCACCACCAGGGAAGCCCCAAGCAGGATGTTTTAATTTAATATATATATTATGAACAGAAAAATGTCTGATTTCTGCAGAGTTCAATGTATAATAGAATATGATTAACTTAATAATATACTTAGTACTATGAAAGATGTAAAGAAGCATGCCTGCTTTCAAGGAAGTTAAAATCTAGTAAGTCATACTATGTACATGTATGTGTGTGTATGCACATCTGTATTTGTGTCTGAATTTGATTCTTGTGTTCTTTCTGTGTAGATTTAGAGAGCATATGGTAATTACTAAATAATAGTTATATGTATAGGATTCAGAATTTTAAAACAAATTTATGATTATTTTCAAAGGTTGTCTGATTTATGGCTTTAATTATAGACTCAGTGTGACAATGTGAAATAAAAATTGTCAAAAAATTTGAAGCAAACATATGTTCTTTAAATATCAGATAATTGAGAGAAAAGAGATTTGATAATATTCCCTAATTTCCTGCCAAACAATTATTACTTACTGTTTATTTTTATTCATCATTATTTTATGATTTATCTTTCTTTAAAAAAAAATGTGCCCAGTTTAAACTATAATGTCTGGGATTTGTTTTGTAATAGTTCCTGCAAATAAAGGTTTGGGAGATATTAATCCCGTTTGGAAAAATCTTGAAAACTGTTCAGAAGATAGAAGCCCATTAGATAATTCTATTTTTTATGCATTTGAACATTTTCATAGTAAAATTTTAAACATTTTGCATTTAACTTATTTACTCATATTTAACTATGCTTTGAGTATCTGCTGTATGAAAAGGAATAAATGCAAACAATATAATATATTGTGTCTCTATATATAGAGACACCTGTATAAATTTATTTTTACCTGTATGAATTTATTTATACAGGTAAATTCAAGTGAAACAGTGTCTCTATGAGACACTGTTTCACTTGAATTTACCTGTATAAATAAATTTAATCCTCACAACGACTCTACGGGCTAGGTACTATTATCACCCATATTTTAGTGGGGAGAGCACTGAGGTACTGTGTAGTCAGAAAATGTGCCGAAGATCACACTCTAAAAAGGAGTAGAAATTTCAGCCTTGACAGTCCAGTGTCAGGACTTATAGCCTCAGCCTGTATGCTGTGCAGGTACTCTGTGAACCTCAATCTCTGTGCTGTGCAGGTACTCTGTGAATAAAGCAAGACAATTAAAAAGAAAAAAATTTAAAAAGCACATTTCTTGATTCAAAGGATTTATATTTTGATAGGTGGATAAAATTAATAGAATACAAGATGAGAAGCAGTAGGTGCCATGAGCAAGTTACATAAGACGTTATGGACAATTCCATGAGAGGCAAGTCCTTTTAGGCTGCAAGTAAATCCAGAAGCCTTCCCAGATGAAGTAGCATTTGAAATGTAGCTTAGAGATGGAAGGAGAGCCTTCCAGGTAGGGAAACCCAGAAACTAGCACTCACACGGATAGGGTAGGGAGGTGGAGGTCATGAAATGTGTACTGTCATTGTATCAGTTCTAAATCTGACCCTGAATAGTTAGTTATATATGGCCAACAATAAAATGCATTTTTTTCTGCTTCATTTTTTGGAGTTAAAATTCAACGTGATAGGCTCAAAGGAGAAGTACTAGCAGCATCCAATATCTTGGAATGAATATGTCCCCTGGTCATAAATCAATACATCCTGGATCAGAGAGGATCACATCATTTTAGCCAAATCAGTCTAAAAATACAGAATGACTTCTAGGCCAAGAAGACATTATCCTAACCTATCAAAGTTAATAATTTGTTTAAAAAAATAATGTGGATGAATCCAAAGGCAGGTGGGTCAGTTAGTAAAGCATAGACAAGTGGGGCAAGGATTGGTGGCACCCATGTAATAATTACATACTTAGATGGCACATCGGCCCAAGTACCAGGCATGTGGGGTCTTTTGCTAAGTGCAAATGCACTTATGCTTGTGGTAGATTGCATTATTGTTCACAATGATTCACTCTCTTCACTTCTGTTATATGGTGTGTATTATTTTTACGCCCCTTCGATTTGGGGTTTGGTCATGTGCCCTGCTTCAGCCAGTGGAATATGAGCAGGCAATTTTATAGTACATCTGAGCACAAACTTTTAGACACGTTGTAACTTTCTGTCCCTCTTTGCAAAAATAGTGTGTGCCAGAATAGAAGAAGCTTAAATGAGAGGCCAGGGGAGCAGCCTCTTAGATCTGCCTTAACTAACTAACGCAGTCTCAGTTTTGGCAATAGTCGTCCTAGTCTCAACATTAACTTTACGATTTTTATCTTCTGATAACTATTCAGCAGCGATCTTCTAGATGAAATTTGAATGCCTATGTAGTGCGCCATACCAAACAAGCATTTAATCCTCCTGAGTGTCTAATTTCATATTATTCGTTCAGTTTATTAGCAAATATTTATTAGGCAGCTAACGTGTGCCTGGAGATGCACGGGGTGCTTGGGTACTTCATTGAACAAGACAAAGATCCCTGCCTTGTGGTGCTTTTATTTATTAATGAATAATTTGGTATTTTTATTTTATATGTGATTCAAAAAAGTGTAATTAATGTATGTTGTTTGATGCAGGCTTATGCACACTCGTGTATAATGATGCTCCCCCTTGAGCAGTACTAACTGCCGGCAACATTATAAGAAGGCAGCTCTAAATAGCACAGATTTCCTTCCCGTTAGGCAGTGGTCTTCAAACCATTTGGCATCAGTGAATTTTGAAAAACTATGTACCTCTTTATCCTTTTAAAAATGTGGCATATAAACACTTTAATTCAAGATGAGATAGTTGCAGTTTGGTTTTTAGTCCTCCAAAAGCATTCAGTGAGATCCAAAACCGAGAGCAATTCAACGCCCACAATCATTCACATAAAAATGTGCTACAAGACCGTGTTTAACAGTTGAATATTTAGCATCTTCCCTCTCTCTCTCTGAACCCCTATTTCCATTTTGTTTCCCTTATGTTTATCATGAGGTGATTTATGTTTGAATATCTTTTGAATATCTTTTGAGGTCACCTTATCATTTATTTACAAATTATGTATATACATTTTTTTCTCTAATCTTGCCTGTAATGATTTCTATTTTTATTTACATCTGGAAGCCACTGGCTCTTTTCCACGAATCTTTGCTAATTTTCATAAGTAACTTTAATATAAATTATCTACAAGTAACTGTATCCGTTTAAAGTGTATTATTTGGTGGGTTTTGAAGGTGTACGCATCTGTGAAACTAAATCCACAATCAAGGTTCAGGTCATTTCCACCAGCCGTGATGTTTTCCCACCTCCCTCCTGAAGTTTCTCCCCTCATCCAGGAAACCTCTTGCCCCAGGAAACCACTGGTCTGTCTTCTGCAGCTATAGATTAGTTTGCTTTACCTAGAATTTCATATAAATAGAATCGTATGATATGTATTCATTTTTTCAGCATATTTTTGAGATTCATTTATATTGTGTTTATATCAAGAGCTCCTTTCTATTTATTTATTGCTGAGTAATATTCCATTGTATGGATATACTACATATTATCTACCCACTTACCTGATAATTATCTGCTGTTATAAATAAAAATGCCTTCATGCCAACACTTGACATTATCATCTTTTAAAATTTTAGTCATCTAATTGTGTAGTTATATCACATTGTGATTCTAATGTGCAAATTCTTTTTGACTAAGAATACAGAATATCTTTTCATATGCTAAATGGCCATTTTTACATCTTCTTATATAAATTGTTCAGATCTTATATCCATTTTCCAACTGAGTTGATGGTTTTAGTGTTGAGTTTCAAGAGATCTTTGTACATTCTAAATACACATTCCTTATCAGCTGTGATTTACAAATTCTTGCTCTCAGTGTATGCCTTGTCTTTTCATTTGTGAAATGGTGTCTTACGATAGGAAAGACTTCTTTGTTTATTTTTAATAATTGGAAAAAGTCCAATTAATAATTTTTAACTCATATTTTTTTACTCAAAGATTTTTGCCTACTCCAATGTCACAAGGTTTCTTTTAGAAGTTTATAGTTATATCTCTTACGATACACATGATGAGTACTCAAATTTGTATGGTATAAAGTAGAAGTCATGTCTCATCTTTTTCCCCATAGGGAAACTCAGTTGTTACAGCACAATTTGTTTAAAAGATTTTCTTTTCCCCATTGATTTATCCTGGCACTTTGGTCAAACATTATTTTACCATATATGTGTGGGTCTAGTATTGACTCTATATTATGCTCCATTGCTCTAAATCAGTGATCTTTCACCAGTACCACACTGTCTTAATGAATAACTGTACTCTATAATAAGTGTGGAAATCAAGCAATGTGAGTTCTCCAACTTTACTGGTGTCCCCCTCCGCCACCCCTTCCTTCTCCTCCTCGTCCTCTTCATCCTTCTTTAATTGCTTTGGCTTCTGTAAGTTATTTCCGTTATTTTATGAGTTTTAAAACAGCTTGTCAATTTCTTCAAAAAAGCCTGCTGGAAGCTTGATTGAGATTGCACTGAACTTATATTGGGTGGGCCAAAAGGTTTTTTCCAGTAGAATGGCTCTAGTAGCAGTTAGTTGTCTTTAACTTCATTCGAAACAATTTCGTTAGATTGTATGTGACAGCTGTCACATCAGCGTGCATTTAAAAAAAGACTTATCAAAATTGGTGAATTTTTGTGTAGCCATTTTAATATTGAAGATGGAAGAAAAAAGTAACATTTTCGGCATATTATGCTTGATTATTTCAAGAAAGGTGAAAACGCAACTGAAACTACTCATTGTAGTTTTGATTTGCATTTCTCTAATAATTAGTGATGTTGAGCAGCCTTTCATGTACTTTTTGGCCATCTGTATGTCTTCTTTGGAGAAATGTCTATTTAGGTTTTCTGCCCATTTTTGGATTGGGTTGTTTGTTTCTTTAATATTGAGCTGCATGAGCTGTTTATATATTTTGGAGATTAATCCTTTGTCCGTTGATTCATTTGCAAATATTTTCTCCCATTTTGAGGGTTGTCTTTTCGTCTTGTTTATGGTCTCCTTTGCTGTGCAAAAGCTTTTAAGTTTCATTAGGTCTCATTTGTTTATTTTTGTTTTTATTTCCATTACTCTAGGAGGTGGATCAAAAAAGATCTTGCTGTGATTTGTGTCAAAGAGTGTTCTTCCTGTGTTTTCCTCTAAGAGTTTTATAGTGTCCGGTCTTACATTTAGGTCTTGAATCCATTTTCAGTTTATTTTTGTGTATGGTGTTAGGGAGTGTTCTAATTTCATTCCTTTCCATGTAGCTGTCCAGTTTTCGCAGCACCACTTATTGAAGAGACTGTCTTTTCTCCATTGTATATTCTTGCCTCCTTTGTCGTAGATTAGTTGACCATAGGTGCGTGGGTTTATCTCTGGGCTTTCTATCTTGTTCCATTGATCTGTGTTTCTGTTTTTGTGCCAGTACCGTATTGTCTTGATTACTGTAGCTTTGTAGGATAGTCTGAAGTCAAGGAGTCTGATACCTCCACCTCCGTTTTTTTCCCTCAAGACTGCTTTGGCTATTCGGGGTCTTTTGTGTCTCCATACAAATTTTAAGATTTTTTGTTCTAGTTCTGTAAAAAATGCCATTGGTAATTTGATAGGGATTGCATTGAATCTGCTGATTGCTTTGGGTAGTATAGTCATTTTCACAATATTGAGTCTTCCAATCCAAGAACATGGTATACCTCTCCGTCTGTTGGTATCATCTTTAATTTCTTTCATCAGTGTCTTATAGTTTTCTGCATACAGGTCTTTTGTCTCCCGAGGTAGGTTTATTCCTAGGTATTTTATTCTTTTTGTTGCAATGGTAAATGGGAGTGTTTCCTTAATTTCTCTTTCAGATTTTTCATCATTAGTGTATAGGAATGCAAGAGATTTCTGGGCATTAATTTTGTATCCTGCAACTTTACCAAATTCATTGATTAGCTCTAGTAGTTTTCTGGTGGCATTTTTAGGATTCTCTATGTACAGTATCATGTCTTCTGCAAACAGTGACAGTTTTACTTCTTCTTTTCCAATTTGTATTCCTTTTCTTTCTTTTTCTTCTCTGATTGCCATGGCTAGGACTTCCAAAACTATGTTGAATAATAGTGGTGAGAGTGGACATCCTTGTCTTGTTCCTGATCTTAGAGTAAATGCTTTCAGTTTTTCACCATTGAGAATGATGTTTGCTGTGGGTTTGTCTTATATGGCCTTTATTATGTTGAGGTAGGTTCCCTCTATGCCCACTTTCTGGAGAGTTTTTATCATAAATGGGTGTTGAATTTTGTCAAAAGCTTTTTCTGCATCTATTGAGATGATCATATGGTTTTTATTCTTCAGTTTGTTAATATGGTATATCACATTGATTGATTTGCATATATTGTAGAATCCTTGCATCCCTGGGATAAATCCCACTTGATCATGGTGTATGATCCTTTTAATGTGTTGATGGATTCTGTTTGCTAGTATTTTGTTGAGGATTTTTGCATCTATATTCATGAGTGATATTGGTCTGTAATTTTCTTTTTTTGCAGTGTCTTTGTCTGGTTTTGGTATCAGGGTGATGGTGGCCTCATAGAATGAGTTTGGGAGTGTTCCTTCCTCTGCCATTTTTTGGAAGAGTTTGAGAAGGATGGGTGTTAGCTCTTCTCTAAATGTTTGACAGAATTCACCTGTGAAGCCATCTGGTCGTGTACTTTTGTTTGTTGGAAAATTTTTAATCACAGTTTCCATTTCATTACTTGTGATTGGTCTGTTCATATTTTCTATTTCTTCCTGGTTCAGTCTTGGAAGGTTGTACCTTTCTAAGAATTTGTCCCTTCCTTCCAGGTTGTCCATTTTATTGGCATAGAGTTGCTTGTAGTAGTCTGTTAGGATGCTTTGTATTTCTGTGGTGTCTGTTGTAACTTCTCCTTTTTCATTTCTAATTTTATTGATTTGAGTCATCTCCCTCTTTTTCTTGATGAGTCTGGCTAATGGTTTATCAATTTTGTTTATCTTCTCAAAGAACCAGCTTTTAGTTTTATTGATCTTTGCTATTTTTTTCTTTGTTTCCATTTCATTTATTTCTACTCTGATCTTTGTGATTTCTTTCCTTCTGCTTACTTTGGGTTTTGTTTGTTCTTCTTTCTCTAGTTCCTTTAGGTGTAAGGTTAGATTGTTTATTTGAGATTTTTCTTGTTTCTTGAGGTAGGCTTGTATAGCTATAAACTTCCCTCTTAGAACTGCTTTTGCTGCATCCCATAGGTTTTGGATCATTGTGTTTTTGTTGTCATTTGTCTCTAGGTATTTTTTGATTTCCTCTTTGATTTCTTCCGTGATCTCTTGGTTATTTAGTAATGTATTTTTTAGGCTCCATGTGTTTGTGTTTTTTACATTTTTTCCCCTGTAATTGATTTCCAATCTCATAGCGTTGTGGTCAGAAAAGATGCTTGATATGATTTCAATTTTCTTAAATTTATTGAGGCTTGATTTGTGGCCCAAGATGTGATCTATCGTGGAGAATGTTCCATGCGCACTTGAGAAGAAAGTGTAATCTGCTGGTTTTGGATGGAATGTCATATAAATATCAATTAAATCTATCTGATCTATTGTGTCATTTAAAGCTTGTGTTTCCTTATTTATTTTCTGTTTGGATGATCTGTCCATTGGTGTAAGTGAGGTGTTAAAGTCCCCCACTATTACTGTGTTACTATCGATTTCCTCTTTTATAGCTGTTAGCAGTTGCCTTATGTATTGAGGTGTGCCTATGTTGGGTGCATATATATTTATAATTGTTATATCTTCTTCTTGGATTGATCCCTTGATCATTATGTAGTGTCGTTCCTTGTCTCTTGTAACTTTCTTTATTTTAAAGTCTATTTTATCTGATATGAGTATTGCTACTCTAGCTTTCTTTTGAATTCCATTTGCATGGAATATCTTTTTCCATCCCCTCACTTTCAGTCTGTATGTGTCCCTAGGTCTGAAGTGGGTCTCTTGTAGACAGCATATCGATGGGTCTTGTGTTTGTATCCGTTCAGCAAGCCTGTGTCTTTTGGCTGGAGCATTAATCCATTCACGTTTAAGGTAATTATCGATATGTATGTTCCTATGACCATTTTCTTAATTGTTTTGGGTTTGTTTTTGTAGGTCCTTTTCTTCTCTTGTGTTTCCCACTTAGAGAAGTTCCTTTAGCATTTGTTGTAGAGCTGGTTTGGTGGTGCTGAATTCTGTTAGCTTTGGCTTGTCTGTAAAGCTTTTGATTTCTCCATCGAATCTGAATGAGATCCTTGCTGGGTAGAGTAATCTTGGTTGTAGGCTCTTCCCTTTCATCACTTTAAGTATATCATGCCACTCCCTTCTGGCTTGTAGAGTTTCTGCTGAGAAATCAGCTGTTAACCTTATGGGAGTTCCCTTGTATGTTATTTGTTATTTTCCCTCCTGCTTTCAAGAATTTTTCTTTATCTTTAATTTTTACCAATTTGATTACTATGTGTCTCAGCGTTTTTCTCCTTGGGTTTATCCTGTATGGGACTCTCTGTGCTTCCTGGACTTGGGTGGCTATTTCCTTTCCCATGTTAAGGAAGTTTTCGACTATAATCTCTTCAGAAATTTTCTCTGGTCCTTTCTCTCTCTCTCCTCCTTCTGGGACTCCTATAATGTGAATGTTGTGTTTAATGTTGTCCCAGAGGTCTCTTAGGCTGCCTTCATTTCTTTTCATTCTTTTTTCTTTATTCTATTCCGCAGCAGTGAATTCCAGCATTCTGTCTTCCAGGTCACTTATCCGTTCTTCTGCCTCAGTTATTCTGCTATTGATTCCTTCTAGTGTAGTTTTCATTTCAGTTATTGTATTGTTCATCTCTGTTTGTTTGTTCTTTACTTCTTCTGGGTCTTTGTTAAACATTTCTTTCATCTTCTCGATCTTTGCCTGCATTCTTTTTCCGAGGTCCTGGGTCATCTTCACTGTCATTATTCTGAATTCTTTTTCTGGAAGGTTGCCTATCTCCACTTCACTTAATTGTTTTTTTGGGGTTTTATCTTGTTCCTTCATCTGGTACATAGCCTTCTGCCTTTTCATCTTGTCTGTCTTTCTGTGAATGTGGTTTTTGTTCCATAGGCTGCAGGCTTTTAGTTCTTCTTGCTTCTGCTGTCTGCCCTCTGTATAAATTTGTCTTAATAGAAAAAATTTCAATTCCCTGGAAGACTGTAAATGGCACCTGGAACAGTTCTTTGCTCAAAACAATAAAAAGTTTTCGAATATGGAATTATGAAGTTGCCTGAAAAATGGCAGAAGGTAGTGGAAAAAAGGGTGAATATGATGTTCAATAAAGTTCTTGGTGAAAATGAAAAATGTGTTTTTTATTTTTACTTAAAAACCGAAGGCATTTTTTGGCCAACACAATAGATTCATTTGGAGGAAAAATAGTTTCTTTAAAAATATGTAATCTTCTGATTCATGAACGTAGTGTATTTCTCAATTTATTAAACTCTACTTTATTTCATGAGTATTTATTGTTTTCTCTGCATTTATTTTAAATTTTTCTGAAATAACACATTTTATAATTCCATGAAAATCATATTGTATTTGTTATTTAAATTTACAATTATTTAGTAATAATAATTGGGTATACTACTGATTTGTGATATTTACATTTAACTCTGTGACTTTGCTAAGCTGACTTGTTAGTTTTTGCAGCTCTTTTGTAAATTTTTTAGGGTGTTCTACAAATACAGTCAGGCCAATTTGAAAGAAAAAATAGTTTCACCCCTTCCTCTCCAGTCTGTGTGTCTTTTAAAAAATTTGTTTTTGTTATTTTATTGGGTAGGAATTTAGTATAATGTGGAATAAATGAGAGAGCTGGCATCCTAACTGTTCATGAGTCTTAGAGGGAAGCACTCAGTTTTTCTTCATTAAATACATTATTAGCTTATTGGTCTTTAATAGATTTCTTTTTAATTTGAGGAAGTCTCTTTCTAGTCATAGTTTACTAGCAGATTCTTTTTTTAAGCAAGAATGATTAGTGGATTTTTAAAATTTCTTTTTCTGAAACAAACTATTAAGATAATCAAATGGATTGTTTCTTTTTTTTAAAATTGCAGTGTAGTTTATTTACAATGTTGTGCCTATCTGCTGTGCAGCAAAGTGACTCAGTTATACACATATATACACTCTTTTTTAAATATTCTTTTCCTTTATGGTTTATCCCAGGAGATTGGATACAGTTCCCTGTGCTCTACAATTGGACTTTGTTGTTTTTCCATTCTATATGTAATAGTTTGCATCTGCTAATCCCAAACTCCCAGTCCATCCCTCCCCTCCCCCCTGGCAACCACAAGTCTGATCTCTATGTCTGTGAGTCTGTTTCTGTTTCGTAGATAGCTTCATTTTTGTCCTATTTTAGATTCCACATATAAGTGATATCATATGGTATTTGTCTTTCTCTGTCTGACGTACTTCACTTAGCATGATAATCTCTAGTTGCACTTATGTTGCTGAAAATGGCATTATTTCATTCTTTTTTATGGCTGAGTAGTATTCCATCGTATATACATACCACATCTTCTTTACCCATTCATCTGTTGATGGACATTTATGTTGTTTCCATGTTTTGGCTATTGTGAATAGTGCTGCTATGAACATTAGGGTGCATGTTTATTTTTGAATTACAGTTTTGTCCAGATATATGCCCAGTAGTGGGATAGCTGGATCATATGGTAGCTCTATTTTTAGTTTTCTGAGGAACCTCCATACTGTTCTCCATAGTGGCTGCACCAACTTACATACCCACCAACAGTGTAGGTGGGTTCCCTTTTTTTTTTTTTAACATCTTTATTGGAGTATAATTGCTTTACAATGGTGTGTTAGTTGCTGCTTTATAACAAAGTGAATCAGCTATCCATATACATATATCCCCATATCTCTTCCCTCTTGCGTCTCCCTCCCACCCTCCCTACCCCACCCCTCTAGGTGGTCACAAAGCACCAAGCTGGTCTCCCTGTGCTATGCAGCTGCTTCCCACTAGCTATCTATTTTACATTTGGTAGTATATATAAGTCCATTCCACTCTCTCACTTTGTCCCGGCTTACCCTTCCCTATCCCCCTGTCCTCAAGTCCATTCTCTACATCTGTGTCTTTATTCCTGTCCTGCCCCTATGTTCTTCAGAACCTTTTTTTTTTTTTTTAGATTCCATATATATGTGTTAACATATGGTATTTGTTTTTCTCTGACTTACTTCACTCTGTATGACAGACTCTAGGTCCATCCACCTCACTACAAATAACTCAATTTCATTTCTTTTTATGGTTAATATTCCATTGTATATATGTGCCACATCTTCTTTATCCATTCATCTGTCGATGGACACTTAGGTTGCTTCCATGTCCTGGCTATTGTAAATAGTGCTGCAGTAAACACTGTGGTACACGACTCTTTTTGAATTACGGTTTTCTTACGGTATATGCCCAGTAGTGGGATTGCTGGGTCGTGTGGTAGTTCTGTTTTTAGTTTTTTAAGGAAGCTCCATACTGTTCTCCATAGTGGCTGTATCAATTTACATTCCCACCAACAGTGCAAGAGGGTTCCCTTTTCTCCACACCCTCTGCAGCATTTATTGTTTGTAGATTTTTTGATGATGGCCATTCTGACTGGTGTGAGTTGATACCTCATTGTAGTTTTGATTTGCATTTCTCTAATGATGAGTGATGTTGAGCATCCTTTCATGTGTTTGTTGGCAACCTGTGTATCTTCTTTGGAGAGATGTCTGTTTAGGTCTTCTGCCCATTTTTGGATTGGGTTGTTTGTTTTTTTGATACTGAGCTGCATGAGTTGCTTATAAATTTTGGAGATTAATCCTCTGTCAGTTGCTTCATTTGCAAATATTTTTTCCCATTCTGAGGGTTGTCTTTTCATCTTGTTTATGTTTTCCTTTGTGGTGCAAAAGCTTTTAAGTTTCATTAGGTCCCATTTGTTTATTTTTGTTTTTATTTCCATTTCTCTAGGAGGTGGGTCAAAAAGGATCTTGCTGTGATGTATGTCATAGAGTGTTCTGCCTATGTTTTCCTCTAAGAATTTGATAGTGTCTGGCCTTACATTTAGGTCTTTAATCCATTTTGAGTTTATTTTTGTGTATGGTGTTAGGGAGTGTTCTAATTTCATTCTTTTCCATGTAGCTGTCCAGTTTTCCCAGCACCACTTATTGAAGAGGCTGTCTTTTCTCCATTGTATATTCTTGTCTCCTTTATCAAAAATAAGGTGACGATATGTGCATGGGTTTAGCTCTGGGCTTTCTATCCTGTTCCATTGATCTGTATTTCTGTTTTTGTGCTAGTACCATACTGTCTTGATTACTGTAGCTTTGTAGTATAGTCTGAAGTCTGGGAGCCTGATTCCTCCAGCTCCATTTTTCGTTCTCAAGATTGCTTTGGCTATTCGGGGTCTTTTGTGTTTCCATACAAATTGTGAAATTTTTTGTTCTAGTTCTGTGAAAAATGCCATTGGTAGTTTGATAGGGATTGCCCTGAATCTGTAGATTGCTTTGGGTAGTATAGTCATTTTCACAATATTGATTCTTCCAATCCAAGAACATGGTATATCTCTCCATCTGTTTGTATCACCTTTAATTTCTTTTATCAGTGTCTTATAGTTTTCTGCATACAGGTCTTTTGTCTCCTTAGGTAGGTTTATTCCTAGGTATTTTATTCTTTTTGTTGCAGTGGTAAATGGGAGTGTTTCCTTAATTTCTCTTTCAGATTTTTCATTAGTGTATAGGAATGCAAGTGATTTCTGTGCATTAATTTTGTATCCTGCTACTTTACCAAATTCATTGATTAGCTCTAGTAGTTTTCTGGTAGTCTCTAGGATTCTCTATGTGTAGTATCATGTCATCTGCAAACAGTGACAGCTTTACATCTTCTTTTCCGATTTGGATTCCTTTCATTTCTTTTTCTTCTCTGATTGCTGTGGCTAAAACTTCCAGTACTATGTTGAATAATAGTGATGAGAGTGGACAACCTTGTCTTTTTCCTGATCTTAGAGGAAATGGTTTTGGTTTTTCACCATTGAGAACATAATATTTGTTATTTGTAGACTTTTAATGATGCCCATTCTGACTCGTGGGTGGTACCTCACTGTAGTTTTGATGTGCCTTTCTCTAATAGTTAGTGATGTTGAGCATCTTTTCATGTGCCTACTGGCCATGTGTATGTCTTCTTTGGAGAAATGTCTATTTAGGTCTTCTGCCCATTTTTCAGTTGGGTTGTTTGTTTTTTTGTTGTCGAGTTATATGAGCTGTTTGTATATTTTGGAGATTAAGTCCTTGTCGGTCACATCATTTCCAAGTACTTTCTCCCATTCCATAGGTTGTCTTTTAGATTTTTTTGTTTGTTTTATGGTTTCCTTTGCTGTACAAAAGCTTGTAAGTTTGATGAGGTCCTATTTGTTTATTTTTGTTTTTATTTCTATTGCCTTGGGAGACTGACCTAAGAAAACATTGGTGCGATTTATGTCAGAGAATGTGTTGCCTATGCTCTCTTCTAGGAGTTTTATGGATTGTCTTTTATCTTATTAGTTTGGTGAGTTATATTAATTAATTTTGAATGCTAAATTAACATGTATTCCTGGAAAAACCTCTGCTTGGCCATTATACATTATATTTTTAATATATTGTTGAATTTGCTAATATTTTCTTTAAAAAACTACATCTAATATTCATAAAGGATATGATATTTGTATCTTTTTTATAATGCTTTGTCTAGTTTTGTTATCAGAGTAATAGTGGCCTCATAAAATGTGATGGGAAGGATTTCTTTTTCTTCTATTTTCAACAGAATTTTAATACCATTTGTGTAATATTAACATTATTTCTTTAATATTTGATTGATTTCATCTGTGAAGCCCAACTTGTCTGGAATTCTTGGTAAAGTTTATTTTTTTATAGATACAATGTTAATAGCTATTCAAATTTCTATTTTTTTTTATGTTCAAATGTTTATAATAGGGGATTTGGAGTCTTTTTCCCTAAATTCATGTGTGGGCCCACTTAGAATCAGTTTCTATTGACTCTCTTCCTGGATTTGTGTCATACTTTGCTGTTTCTTGGAATGGCTAAAAAATTTTTAAAAATTTCCAGCTGCTATTCCAATCATAAACTCTCATTTCTGGTACTTTGCCCGTGTAAAACTATGTTTTGTTTGTTTGTTTGTTTTTGTTTTTATTGAGGTATAGTTGATTTACAATGTTGTGTTAGTTTCACGCATACAGTACAGTGATTCAGTTTGTGTGTGTGTGTGTGTGTATTCTTTTTCATATTCTTTTCCGTTATGGTTTATTACAGGATACTGAATATAGTTCCCTGTGCTATACAGTAGGTCCTTGTTGTTAATCTGTTTTATATGCAGTTGGGTGTATCTGTTAATCTCAAACTCTTAATTTACCCCTTCCCCACCCCCTTTCCCCTTTGGTAACCATAAATTTGTTTTCTATGTCTGTGAGTCTGTTTCTATTTTGTAAATAAGTTCATTTGTATCATATTTTAGATTCCACATATAAGTGATATCATATAATTTTCTTCTGCTGATTTGCATCATTGAAGGGGGTTTGAGAAGATCTGTAATCCAAAAGCCACAAATTCAGGACTGAAAGCCTCAAACTCACACATTTCTTACTATTTTAAGAGCTGTTTTTTCAGAGCAAAATTTCCTGCAGCCTCTGTCTGATTTTGGATAATTTCTACTGCCTTTACATTGTTGAATTTTTATTTCATCCGGTTCTATAATTGTTATCTATTATAATTTTTATCTAACGTGGTTGAGTCTACACAACCCTTTTACTGGGACACCATTCCTGGAAGTTCTCTCTTTATGCATTGAAATTTAATTATTAAAAATCCTATGAATGTAATCCTTTAAGTATTAAAATTGTTTCTTCTTTAAGGAGATTTCCTTAGAGTAATAGTGCACAATTTGTGAAAAACATAAATATTTTCAAGTATATTGTAATATAATGAGATAAATTATTTTCTCAAGTCCCCATGAGTGAATGTTACTGGTGGCTGGAATGAGAGAGTAATAGCATACATTCTGGTTTTTTAAAAATAAGTGTAAGCTTTGCAAAGCATATTCAGATAAGTATTTTGGTAGGAGTGGGAGAAGTTTTTTTTACAAGAATATAATTCAATTCTGTGAAGCTCTGATTAATATGAACATTGTGATGTATCACCAAAATATTTATCAGTTTATTAGTTGACAAATTTGGTTCAGAAGGATTTGCTCTTCAATCTTTATAATCATTCATCTCAATTTCTAGTAAATACACCAAAAAGCAAGACCTCTCTAATGACTATTAATTTTGCTCTTAGTACTTTCTTAGATATATCTTGTTGTCAGAGTTAAAATTAAACATAACTGGGGAAAGGCAACTCTGTAAACAGGAAAATTTTTAGTCAAATTGCTTCTGTCACCTCGTATCAAAGACCTATATATTTATACCAATGTTCAGTTTTCTTGGTTATCTTTAAGTCCCTTGAAAAGACTAGACAAATTGACAGAAGTCAGACACTGTAGAAGTATTAGATGTATTAGTCGCTAAATGTCATGTTTGAAAATAATTAAGTTTATAATTTACACTTTCACAGAATTAGAACAGCAGTGAACATCTGCAAGAAAGTAATTAACCTTAATCTGATGAAGCTGGTTTTCAAAATTCCTAGGCATTAGTCCCAGACTGCAGTGAGGGATATTTTGCCCTATATCTGTACATAAGTTGATATTCTTAAAATGAAGGTCTCTGTACTTTGCAGACATTGATAATAAGGATGTGAGTAACTACTGGGTCATTGAAAAGTTCCGGGATTACAAGTCATGGTAATAATTATTGCTAAGTGAATTTGTTTCCTATAAAATTCACATGTTTCTGTTATGTTGATCTAAACCTAATAAATATGTGGTTGAAACTTGTATGTGAAGAGTCACAATGAATAAGGAGACATACACAGAATAGAAGCACTGGATTGATGGGGTACAACACAAACATGTGACAGGGAACCTCGGGAGTGTGGGGACCAGCTCTGAAAAGCCACTCTTTTTAAGGCCTATTTCACATCTTCATTCCATCCAGCCCCTGCCCTACACTCTCCACCCTTCTTCCAGTTTTAGCTGAAACTGCTCTTGTTGTTTCATTGAGGAAACACCCATTAATGCAAATAGATAAGAACTTTTTCATCCATTCGCCATGCGCAGCCCTACCCTGTGTCTTCCCCACCCCCTTAGCGATGCTCACTGCTCCTGACCTGGGACCTTTCCACATCTGTATCCAAGCACTTGACTCGTACCTTCTTTCTCACTTACACGAGGTCTTTAATCTGGAAATTATCCCATTTCTGCTCAACATCATCATTTTATTCTCTTAATATTTCCATCAGCTGCAAAACACGTTATAGCAACTCTCATTTTAGAAAGCAAGCGACCAACCAAACAGAAAACAGCTTCCCTTGACTCCCCGTTCCCCTCCAGCCACATCTCCGTTTTCCTTCCCCCAAAGTTGGGAAGCTCCTTCCCAGGGTCCTCCATCCCCCTCTTTCCTCTTTCCTCTCATTTCAGTCAGCCCCTGCCCCCAACCGTGAAGCTGCCCTTGTCGTGAACAGTGGTCCTCTTTGCAAAGCTAGTGGCCTGGTCTGTCTTCTCATCTATTGGGAATGGTTGCCTTACCAACCCTTTTGGACGCCTGTTCTTCTCTTGCTCTTGGAGGGCCACTGTCTCCTGGTTTTACTCTGACTCTGCACTGGTTGCACTTTCTCAGTCTCCTGTTCTGGAAATTCCTTCTCTTCCCAACTTCTGTATTTGGAAATGTTCCCAGGATTAGTCTTTGTTCCTTTTCTGTTTCTATGTAAACACTTGTTCTAAATGGTCACATTTAATCCCTGAGCTTGAAAGCCATCCTCTACTTAGGAATCCCAATTTTACATCTTGTCCCTGAGCTCCAAAATGTTTATTCAGCACCCTCATTTGACCGTCTAAAATGTATCAAATAGGACCGTACCTTTTCTTCACATCACTGCAGACCTGCCCTTCCACGTGAGTCAGGGCCACCATGATCCACCCACAACCCACCGAGCTGCTCAAGCCGAGAATCTCCGTCTCACCCTTCGAAGCCTGTGTCTACCTCGAGTCACCCGCAGGTCCTGTTGGCTCTGCCTTTACGATGCACCCTGAATAGGATCATTGTATCCTCGTCCACCATGGCCACCTAATCCCAGCTAGACTTCTGCACACACCACCTCCCAGAGCTGCTTTGATGCTGTGCTTTACTGTACAGGGTCCATTCTCCACACAGGACCCAGAGTGAGTCAGACCCATCGCTCATCCCTTCAGAATCCTTCACTGCATTCTGACATTTCAGATAAAACCCGGACTTCTTCCCCAGTCATGCAAGGCTGTACGAGGCCTGGCCCTGACTGCCTTTCTGCCCTCTTGTCCGCCTCTTCTCCCACAGTTCATTCTTCCCAGACTAAAGGCCATTTCCCTGAGGTCCTGCAGACACCACGCTCACCACTTACTCAGAACCTTAACACAGGACATTTAAAGTTGCTCTTCATTTACGTAGACCCTTCCCTGTCTGCATGTTTTGACCAGGGTGGCTCTTTCTTCTTACCTAGAGCTCTGCTTAAATATTGCTTCCTTAGAAAAATATCTTACCTGGCCAACCTGTCTTTTTTTTTTTTTTTTTTTTTAAAGTATTTGTTTATTTATTTATTTATGGCTGTGTTGGGTCTTCGTTTCTGTGCGAGGGCTTTCTCTAGTTGCGGCGAGCGGGGGCCACTCTTCATCGCGGTGCGCGGGCCTCTCACTGTCGCGGCCTCTCTTGTTGTGGAGCACAGGCTCCAGACGCGCAGGCTCAGTAATTGTGGATCACGGACCTAGTTGCTCCGCGGCATGTGGGATCTTCCCAGACCAGGGCTCGAACCCGTGTCCCCTGCACTGGCAGGCAGATTCTCAACCACTGCGCCACCAGGGAAGCCCCAACCTGTCTTTAAAAAAAAATTTTTTTTTTATTGAAGTATAGTTGATTTACGGTGTTGTGTTAAATACTGCTGTACAGCAAAGTTATTCAGGTGTACATATATATATATACACGTTCTTTTTTAAAATATTCTTTTCCATTATGGTTTATCACAGGATATTGGATATAGTTCCCTGTGCTGTACAGTAGGACCTTGTTGTTTATCCATCCTACATATAATAGTTTGCATCTGCTAACCCCAAACTCCCACTCCATCCCTCCCCCACCCTGTCCCCTTTAGGCCAACCTGTTTTTCATAGACCCTTCCTCTTGCATCACTATGTCTACCTTTATTCTGTTTTCTTCTTCACATCTTCTGTAGTGGGAATGATAGTTTTTCCTTTATTTTTTAAAATGTGTCTCTACCATTAAAATAAACTCTTTGAGGCTAGAACATTTCTTGGTCTTGTTCACACCATACTCACAGAACGTAACATAGTGTATAAAGTATATACAGCATCCAAAATAATTTTTGAATGAATGCATTTGATTTTCTAAGAATTTGGTGCTGAGAGCAAGGCTGTCAGTCATGTTGGTGGGGCTGTGGCAGTGCTCTCACCCTGAAACATACATACAGACTATCTGTTAATTTAAAGACCAAAGTTATACGTCATCCGAATTCATCTACTTTTCACAAATACTCTTTTCCAGGACTTTAGAAATGTTATTATTGGTCAGCCTAGCTAGCAATCTCCGTAACCTCTCTCTTTGTAAATCTCAAGATTCTTTCCGAAGCAAAATAGGAAAGGTAACCTTTCCTGAATTGTGTGGCTTATCAATTACAACAAATTTTTATTGCATATACCACACTCGTCCTGCTCAAAATGGCATTGTCAATTTCATATATTGACGAAGAGAATTGCTGTTGAAATCTAAAGCAATTTTTCCTGTAAATTCACATAGAATACGCAATAGGTATCCGTGTTATGTTAAATGAACAAAACTTGATTGTAAAAATTCTCTTTATCTCTGCACTTTGGACATAGGCTGATATTTGAAAGCCCAGTTAAGGCTCACTTTAATTGGAAATTTGCACTGACCCTTTCCATTTTGTTGCAATAGAATTCACGAATAACAATAACCCATTTTAAATTATTTTTCAAATTAGATCTCCAAATCCTTATATGAAGAAATTTAATTAAAAGTCAAAGAAAAAAGTAACATACTATAAAATTACTTTCATCACTTTGAAAATTAGTTTCTAGCACATCAGTTGTGTATATTAATTTGAAACAAAGTTCACATTTCTGGTATAATAATTTTCATATATTTCACAGAGCTTAGGAGTCAGAGAATCATTATCATTAAAGAAGAAGAAATATTTATGATGCTAAATTGGCCTCATCTGAAATTAATACTAAAAGCAAGGCATATTAAAAAGTGGTATCACATGTTTCTGGATCATATTTACCTTTTAGTTTATCAATACCTTTTCTTTTGTTTGAAATGAAAACACATGATGCGTCTTATTCCAGTATGACATGTTTCACCTGGTCATAGGGAGGAGCATGAGCTCTCATGGAGCAAATGTGGCCAAGGTAGAGCCGTAAACTTGATTTAACTCTTCTTGAAATCAGTAAATAAGGCTCATACCGTCGGATGAAAATACTCTGTTTTTAACATACATACGCTAATCTTATCCATTGAAATAAGAAATATATTTTTGGTAAAACAAGAGATTTCATTTTGATGTGTGACTATGAAGTATTTAAAAAATAGACATGCTAGAGTGTATATATCCAAGTGTGTGTGGTCCTTGACCTTGGGAGATTATACGTATACAATGGCAGTGATGCCATTGTTTCAGTGATAAAAGAGAATACTTTTGAGCACCTAATGTGCCAGCTTTCTTCTAAACTCTTCAAACAGTTTAATTTACTCCTAAAAACAATGCTATGAAGTAGGCATTATTATTAGTCCATAACATAGTTGGGGTTGAATAGACTGAAAACTGGATTCAGATAATCAACTCACAAGAGTGCACGGAGCGTCCTCGTGTAAGGCTTTTAGTGAAGACAAGGACCCAGAGTGGCAGGGGAGAGGGTTCAGGGAAACAACAGGCCTGCTCATCAAGGGCCTCCTCCTTTGTGAGGATGTGACATCTCCAGGTGGAACCATCGTTTGTGCAATGTATCTTGCTTTGGGAGATTTTGCTAAAAGTTCCTGGTGAGATCTGTATGTCTCTCTGGTTATGTAGCCAAGCCAGGCTGACTAACCAGTACCAGCAGTTCTGGGGTTATTGTGGGAGTTATTTGAGGGTTATTTTGGAAGTGCTGCATTTTGATACCCACCCACGATTCTGAAAGGAATTTCATAATACAGCGCTCTGCATTGGGGTTCTTTACCTTCCAGGTATGTCAAGCCTGTTTTCTGGACTGTATCGCAACCTCATTGGCTAGTACCCAAGAACTGGCAAAAGTCACTTTTGTTGTTGTCTGTGTCCCCTGATGTTGTGAGGAACACCACTTAATTCTGCCCACTGGGCAGGTTTTTCTTTTACCTCTTGAGTTAATGTAGCATCATCAGTGCGTCAACAGAGCCCCTGTTCTCTAGATGGAATGTAGGTTGGTCATCTAGATCGTTGATGACCATCTACAATCCATGCTGCTTGGCACCCATTGATAATGTGTTACAGGGAGGGGATCACTCTGTCACATCCTTCCATAAGTCCACAGGGAGATGTAGGACCCAAAGGGATGCCAGCCTCCTGTTCATACACATGGTGAGGACCCCAGTGGTCCCCCCATTGGATGTTCTTGAATGCACTATTTCTTTTAAAGATAATGAATTTCATTAAATTCTTCCCTCCATTTCCCTCCGTGTAGTTTGATGATATGACATAACCCACAATGATAGGTATATCAAGTCTCAAATTTATGTCCTTTATAATGGGAACAATTTCAATTAAGTCCCCAGTAACAATAACAAGCCCAGTCGTTTTCACATGGTGTCCGGGAACTTGCATCAGGTTACTTTCTAGTCTGAATACCAGCGGGTGCCACTGGGTGGCAGCAACAGGCTTTTGCCAAATGCTCCAGCCAGCTTTTAAGGGACAGTGGGAGAGGGGGGTACAAAGGCTTGATTGTGCTATGGTTCTTTCTTATTTATTTATTTATTTTTGGCTGCGTTGGGTCTTCGTTGCTGCGTGCGGGCTTTCTCTAGTTGCGGCGAGCGGGGGCTACTCTTCGTTGCAGTGTGTGGGCTTCTCATTGCGGTGGCTTCTCTTGTTGTGGAGCATGGGCTCTAGGTGCCCAGGCTTCAGTAGTTGTGGCACACGGGCTCAGTAGTTGTGGCTCTCAGGCTCTAGAGCGCAGGCTCAGTAGTTGTGGCTCACGGGCTTAGCTGCTCTGCGGCATGTGGGATCTTCCCGGACCAGGGCTCGAACCCGTGTCCCCTGCATTGGCAGGCGGATTCTCAACCACTGCGCCACCAGGGAAGTCCCTGTGCTATGGTTCTTTGAGGGCCTGAAAAAGAACAAAACTGCTGTTTCTCAAAGCCCCACTCAAATTTAGACTTTTTTTCCTTGGTAATTTTATGAATAGGGGCTAATAAATTTCTTAGATGTTACATGTGGTTTCTCTAGAAACCAACCAACCTAATCAATTTTAGTGCTCCTTGCTTTGATTTTGGAAATGACAGGACCAATAACTCATTTTTGGTTGTCGGAAGGATGCCCTAGGCACCCCTGTCCAAGAGATGTCAGGGCATTTCACGGTTTTTGCTGAGCCCTGAACTTCAGTTGGTTTAATCAGTGTCTTCTGGTGTCATATGGCTAACAAGTATCAATCCTTCGAATTCAGTTTTAGCTTAGGGACCAGATTGAGAAATACACACATCAATAATGTAATAAATAACTGTACTTTCCAACTGAATCTTTATCTCTAATGGCCAAAATATGTAAAGAACTCATACAACTCAGTAGAAGAAAAAACCAAACAAAGTGATTAAAAAATGGAAAGAGGAACTGAATAGACATTTCCCCAAAGACTTAATTATACAGATGGTCAAGAGGTACATGAAAAAGTGTTCAACATCACTAATCATCAGGGAAATGCAAATCAAAATCACAGTGAGATATCACCTCACACCTGTCAGAATGGCCATCATCAAAAAGTCTATAAACAATAAATGCTGCAGAGGGTGTGGAGAAAAGGGAACCCTCCTACACTGTTGGTGGGAATGTAAATTGGTGCAGCCACTATGGAGAACAGTATGGAGGCTCCTTAAAAAACTAAGCGTTGCCATATGATCCAGCAATTCCCCTCCTGGGTGTGTATAGAAAGGAAATAAAAATGGGATATTGAAGAGATATCTTCTCCCCCATGTTCACTGCAGCATTATTCACAATAGTCAGGGTGTGGAAACAACCTGAGCGTCTGTCCATGGATGAATGCATAAAGAAGATGTGATATGGAATATCATTATTCAGCCACAAGAAAGAAGGAAACCCTGCCATTTTTGGCAACGTGGATGGACCTTGAGAGCATTATGCTAAGTGAAGTATGACAGAGAAAGTCAAATACTGCATGATCTCATGTGTGGAATCTTAAAAAGCTGAGCTCACTGAAACAGAGGGTAGGATGGGGATTACCAGGGCTGGGGGTGGGGAAATGGGGAGATGTTGGTCAAGGGTACAAACTTCAAACTTCCAGCTGTAAGGTGAATAATTTCTGGCAAGAGCAGGAAAATTTAAATATCTTCATGAAAACACAGTAAAAGTGTATTTTTCCATCCATCTCACATGAATGCAAATTGGCTTTGAATTTCTTCTTGAGTAGAAATGGAGGGAAAGCATTAGCCAAATTGATCCCAGACCTGCGGTCTCCCTTAGCTTGTCCCCCTGTCTGAATATTTAATGTCACACTGTGCACTCCTTGTGGCCTGGAGGCCATTGTTTTTTAAGATTTTCATCATCTCCAGCTAGTCTCCAGGATTCTTCAGCTTTTCTCACAGACCATTAAACAAGGAATTTGTGGGTATTGATGCACTACTTGTGGCCTGGGGGCCATTGTTTTTTAAGATTTTTATCATCTACAGTGGGTCTCCAGGATTCTTCAGCTTTTCTCACAGACCATTAAACAAGGAATTTGTGGGTATTGATATCCCTGCCTCTAAAAGAACTTTAATCAAAATTTCTTTTTGCACCTCAGGTGTCCAACCCTGGTCTCTCCTAATTGTTTTAAATTAGCCACTTGAGTGGGCTTAGATAATTGTCAAAGTTCCCATTACCATGCTCCATTAAAAGAGAACAAAGAAAAGATTTGCAGGACAGCCTCTTCCCCAATGATTCGGGTGAGATAAGACCTTCCATTCGAACATCATGTCCATCCCAATAATGCAGTCTGGTGGGGTGAGACAGCACACAGACACACACACACCTTTTGTTCATAAATCCCTACATTTTAAGCCACACTTTTACCTTTATCTGAAACCGAGCAGGACCCTGTGGGGCTCCTGGGCATGGAAGCCTTTCTGTACCCTGTTTCTTGTTTGTAGGGAATAGACTGCAGCCTCCATGACCTTCCCCGAGTTCTAAAGGGCAGGTTCAAACAGCTGCTAATCAGGGAAGGGAGGGGTTGCAGAGACAAGGGAGGAACAGTCAGGAAACAATAGTGCAGGCTTGGGGCAGGATCCTGGTTCCCCCTCAAGGGATACACAGAACCATATCTTTGAGCTCTTCTGCAGAACTAAAGCCCCCACCAAATGGAAGATGTTAGAATTCTTCATTCCAGAGAGGGTCACGGTTTGATAACCTTGAGAAGTTCATCAGGAGACCACCCGAGGCCAGATTAAAAGAACACAGGCCCTGCCCACACCCTGATCCTTACTGGGAACCCTGCCCTTGACATTGCTATAGAACTCCTCCCCAAATCCCCCCAGGTTGCGGCACAGAGTTTTTCAGGGCAGGAGCCCGCTGTGGCCCCCTTTGCCTCACAAAGCAATAAAGCTCTTCTTTTCTACTTCACCCAAAACTGTCTCTGAGATTTGATTTGGCTCTGGTGCACAGAGGCCGTTTTCAGCATCAAATTCTTTACACTGGCTCACCACCTTTCCTGATGTAATTATAGTTGCCTGCGAACTTTTCATCAGGTTCTAGTGTGGCATCGTGTCGGGCACCGGTGTCCGGCCGTCTAACCAAAGCCTCTTGTGTCCTCAGCCTGCTCTCCCCACATCACTGTGCACAGCCTCGGGCCCCTCACTGGTGGCTGAGCCTTGCGACCTTGGCCCTTCTGTCATTCAGATTCTTTCTTTACCTTTTTTCCACACAATTCTAATTGGCCTTTACTCCAGGAATTATAAATTCCTTTTTGTATTATAATCAGATTTTAGAAAATTCATTCAGGCTAGGGTAACATGAGCAAATCTGTCCCAGTCTTTTCAGAGCTTGAAGAGTTGGTGATGCAGTAAGATCATCTCATCATTAAAATGAGATGTGTAGTGAGTCATTAAAAATTTAGTACTTACACCATGTATTGTGTCCTTTTAATGCTATTTAAGAATTTTTTAAATTAATTAAAATTAGTTTTTAATTAAAATATAGTTGATTTACAATGTTGTGTTAGTTTCCGGCATACAGCAAAGTGATTCAGTTATATATATATATATGTATATACATATATTTATTTATGTATATATATTTTTTCTTTTTTAGATTCTTTACCCATGTAGGTTATTACAAGACACTGAGTAGAGTCCCCTGTGCTCTACAGTAGGTCCTTGTTGGTTATCTGTTTTACATATAGTAGTTTGTATCTGCTAATCCCAAACTCCTAATTTATCCCTCCCCCCCTTGCCCCTTAACCATAAATTTGTTTTCTGTGCCTGTGATCAACCTACTGAATACTTAAGATTCAGTTTAAATGTTCTGAGGTACTTTTTACCCCTTTTATCCTTATTTCCTTTCTTTAGAATAACCCTAATCTTCTCTCGTCATTATCCCCCCACCCCCCTTGCAGTAACTGGGCAAAGAGCCTCCCAGTTTCCCACACCCAAGCTCGTCCCTGCAGCAATAAAGCCTTACAAGGAGCCAGAGCAGCAGGGGCCTCTTACAGCACAGCACTGACCATATCTTGATCAAAAATACGGAGTTAGGAGAAAGTTTAGGACTATTAAAACTAATCAAAGTGACTTGTATTCAGCACACTTCAGTGGCCTCAGAAAGAAGTATTCCACTGAATATCTGAGGGTGGGTTTGGACAATTCTCCTTTTTGGTTTGTGTTATTTACCTTTCCCTTTGCAGAGGTTAACAGATTGGGCGTTGGCCCCTGTATCTACACTATGGCCAAAGCTGCCAGAAGTGAGGGTCCTGAGTACAAACTAACATGCTTGTCCGTTTGACGGTACTCCATGCAGGGGAAGCGGCTCTTTGATTTCCACGCAAAACATTTGATCTCAGTAGAGGTTCGGAAGTGAGTTTGTGACTATCTCCAATGTGGCTTAACCTGTGCAGCTGAATATCCTAGTGTTTCTGTAGTCTCTTGATCCCCTCCCCCGTTGTAAACAGTTACTGACTTTTGTTCATGCAGGGGACATATTTTGACAAAACAGTTATCTCCCCCGTCCCCTTGGGCGTTACAGGCTGAGCCGCGTGCCACGGTCTATGGCCTTGGAACCCACCCGCTGCTTCTCTTCTCTGTCATTTTCTCCCCAAGAGACAGAGGCAGCCAAGGTGCAGAGCTGGGTCGACTCGCAAGTTCGTTTAGCTGTTTGCCCTGGGGTTGGGATCTTCCTCTCCCACATCACTGATAGGCATGCACCCTCCCACCATGGGCGCAGCATTTGTGCGAGTTCCTGCCAGGGATGGGGGGAGGCGTCGGGTTCCTGAACCCCCCAATCCTTCTTCATTGCTTATTCTGCCAAACAGAGGCTTCGCCATTATTTGAATTATTCAGTCTGCCACCTTCACAGATTGCAACCAGTTACGTAATTGAAAGGACTCACAAGAGTGCATGGAACACACACCCAAAAGGTTTTATTTTTTATTTTATTTATCTATTTTATTTTTTAACTGAAGTATAGCCGATTCACAATGCTCTTGTTAATTACTGCTGAACAGCAAAGTGATTCAGTTATACATATATATACAATATATTATTTTGTTTATATTCTTTTCCATTATAGTTTATCAGACGATTTTGAATATGGTTCCCTGTGCTCTACAGGAGGACCTCGTTGTTTATCCATTCCATGTATAAAAGCTTATATCTGCTGACCCTAAGCTCCCACTCCATCCCTCCCCCACCCCCTCCCCCTTGGCAACCTCCAGTCTGTTCTCTATGTTTGGGAGTCTGTTTCTGTTTGTGAAACCGTCTATGAAACAGAAACAAAAGGTTTTACTCAAGGCACGAGCAGCGCAGTGGAGAGCGTACGGGAAAGTGTGAGGTCCTGGTCCAGGTGCAGCCTCGCAAAGCCTTCTCGTTTGCCCAGGACACACTTCATCTGCAGGTTGAACCCCCACGATTGTGTGATGAACTTTAGTTTGGGAAGACGTCCCTAAAGTCTCCAGGGGGATGGTTTACACCCCTGATCACATAATCAACAAGGCTGTGTAACAGGAACTAGCAGGTGTAAGCCAGAAACAACTTGAACAGTTTGTCGCCACCAGGGAAGTTTTCAACTTTAAATAGCACATTACAAAGTATTAGTTATAACACCGCCTCCCCTTACCTTGATCAAGAGTCAGTTCCAGGCTTCCAGGTGACCCCGAGATAAGCATAGAGGGGGTAAGCCTAAAATAACTCTATTTTACACAGGCAGCCTGAGCATGGACGGTCTGGCCACAGTGCAGGCAGACCTCAGAGAATTAAACTGTCATGGAAGGTCCTCATGAACAAATATTTTGTTTATTTTTGTTTACTTGTGGATTTAAAGGAATAAAATAACATTTATTCATTATCTTTCTTCCTAATCAAATCACAATATATTTTGCCCCTGTTTTGTTCTTGTTAAATATATATTATTCTGTATGTATAGTGGTAATTAGTGAAAAGTTTATATTTTATATTTTTACTTAACATATGACACACACACTTTTCATGCTCCAAAGGAAGTTTTATATTTATTATTTTAATGGCTGAATAATATTCTATCAAATGACTGTACCTTAGTTTAATGTCTAGACTATTTTCTTTTTCCCAATTTGCTTTCTATGATAAATATTATTTTAATAAACTAAGCTTTATTTCCTTTTATATTACTTTTAATAAACTTTATTTCCTTTTATATTAGTTCCTTGGGTTAAATTCTTAGACGTATGATACTAAGTCAAAGAGTATACTTTTTATTTGTGTAAGATAAAACATTTTTATATTATTTTTGAAGTTTTTGCCATCTTATGATTAATAAACTGAATCTATATTCTTTCAAGACACTCTTGCTAATATGGATTAGTTTCTTTCTAATTAAATATGCATTGAACTGTATCTCATTACACTTTTAATTTGCATTTTGAAATTATATTGTGTATGTCAATTTTCCACTTTCACATTAATTGATTTTTACCCTTGTATGAATAGTTCATATGCTTAGCCCATTTTTCTTCACATATTTCTTGCAAATCTGAAGGGGTTCTATATGTAATACACACCAATAGTGTAATTTATGCCACTGCACCGAATAAATCTGTTGTAAGAGAGTTGCTAGTGAATAAGATGCTCATTTTTGCCATTAGGTCACCCAGCATGCGTTTGAGTTCTTTCTTGTCCTTCCATTCTGCAGAGGTGGGTCTGGGATTGCGGGCAGGAGAGAGTCCTGTTTAGAATATTTGTAATCATCATATTTAACCCTATTAGATGGCAAGGAAAACCTTTCTTTTCCATTTATGACAACAAATGCAACACCTTGGTGGTATTTTCCATTGATCCACACATGGATTTGAGATCATGAAAAGGTGTATTAAATCATGATTAAAATATGATGACACTGACTGGAGGAGGTTAAAGACCATTTGTCCTAACCAGGCTGTGGGGAGAGGAGGGGAGGTGAGGGAAGAGAAGGGGAGGGGAGGGGAGGGGAGGGGGGAGGGGAGGGGCAGAGAGGGGGGAAGGGGGAGGGGAGGGGAGGGGGGAGGGAGGGGAAGAGCGGGGAGAGGAGGGGAGAGGAGGGGAGGGGGTGAGGGGAGGGGGAGGGGAAGGGCAGGGGGGGAAGGGGAGGGGAGTGGAGGGGAGGGAATGGGGGAGGGGAGGGGAGGGGAGAGGGGGAGGGAGGGGAGGGGAGGAGTTCTTGGCTCCCACCGAGTCAGTCACAGTGACCATGGTGTATACAATTGACTAATATCCGTATGTGAGAATCATGACCAGCATGGGTGTTTTCAGCTTCATACAGAGAGACAGAGATTTAAATATTCTGCTAATCTTCATGCAACCCAATGAGATGGGTATGATTATTTCTTTCGTTTCACAGAGGAGGAAACTAAGGCACCAAGGAATTGATCAAAGTCAAGAGGTTTATTAATGATGGTACTGGAATATGTCTGGGCAATTTATTTCAGTCTGTTCACTAAACCACTACACTGACCTTCTCTAACGGAATTATTATTATTATTTATTATAATGCATGGAACAAAGTTATTAAAAATAATATTGATAAAATATTGAATTGTTCTATATGACTATCGAATTATTACAAGTGTACTAATGAGCTTTAGTATCTTATACAGACTCCTGAATATTTCCCAACCTTACATTTGTGGTTGTAACTCTTATTCTTTGGTGACAATAAAATATTTGTGATGACAAGTTAATGATATGCAATTTCTATACTTTGCAAACTGAAAGTGAGATTCTTGCTGTTCTGTTGATCACTGACTATTCTAAAATAAATAGAAAAGGGACAAATAATGAAGGGAGAAATTTTCTTCATACCTAATTTGTACTTAATTTTTTCTTATATAGACTGCTAGATTTTTTTCACTTTTTTTCTAAACTGCTGTAGGCCTGAAATATTTAAATATATATAGTAAATATTACACATTGCAATATGTTTTTATATAATACACATATCACTGACACAACAATTTGATTATGATGCCTTAATGTTTTCTTCGTATTTATTTTGCTTGGAGTTTGTTGAGCTTTTCGAATCTGTGGGTCTATAGTTTTTGTTTATTTGGAAAAATTTGGCCACTTTTATTGAAATATGTTTTCTAGTTTTTGGCTTCTCTCTTCTCTTTTCTGGAACTCCAACTATATGTCTGTTAAACAGGGTGATATAATCCCATAAATGACTCAGACTCTAATTGTTAGCTGCCGTTTTTTCTTCCTGTGTTTCAGTTTGTATAGTTGATATTATTTTGTCCTCAAGTGCACTGGTCTTTCTTTCTATAGTTTAATTTGCTTTTAATCTCAACCAGCACATTTTTTCATTTCATATTATGCTTTTCAAGTTCATTTGTCTGCCTACTAATGTATATATGTCTGTATATTTTTCCTCTTTATTTCCCATCTTTTTCTTCTTTATTTTCGTTATTCCTTTCAGTTTCCTGAGTATTTTTGCAATACCTGTTTTAAGGAACTTGTCTGCTCCTTTCAAGATTTCTACCATTTTTTGTCTGTTTTTATTAACTAATTTTTATCCAGTTTATAGATCAGATTTTGTTTGTATTTTTTTTTGGATGGGGGGGGTTACAGGATTATTTTTCATCAGATGCTGGTATTGCATTTATTATATTGTTGAATATCTGTATTTTCTTGTCTTTATAGAATTTTGGGCTTTGATTTGGCAGGTAGTCAAATTGCCTGTTTCTGGCTTGTTCTTAAACTTTTGTAGGATGGGTTTGAAGAGATGGCATATTAAAATTTAGAAAGTCCAATTACATTTGTAATTCAGATAAACAACAAAGCATTTATTTCAGGAAAAGTATGTCCTGTGCAACACTAAAAATAGAAAATGGGACATTAAAGTGAAACTTCAATTGCAATATTTGAGACATACTTATATTATAAAAAAATGTTATTTATCTAAAATTTATCTAAAATTCAAGTAGACTATCCTGTATTTTTATTTGCCCGATTCGTCAATCCTAGTAGTTGTCATTTTGGAGTCTCTACCAAATGGCCCAGGTATTCACCCAGATCTCTCTACTTTGACAGGTTGGACATCCATCCCCTGCCATCCCTCTCTGACCTCTAGGAATTTCTCAGCTTACAACTTGCTGGCAGTTCTCCTTTGCCCACCCTTGGGCATTTTCATCCTGTGCTTGTGCAGCTCAGTCTTCAGACAAGGACTTTAGGAGGATCCTAGGTACATTTCTTGGACTCTGTTTAGTTTCCTACGGCTGTAACAAATCACTACACACTTAATGGCTGTAAACAATAGAAATGTATTCTCTCACAGTTCTGGAGGCCAGAAGTCTAAAATCAGCACAGACAACTACACTCAATATTTTGTAACAACTTGTATGGGAAAGGAATCTGGAAAAGAATACATATATATGTGTGTATATATATGTATAACTGAACCACTTTGCTGTATACCTGAAACTAACACAACTTTGTAAATGAACTATATGGAAAGAAAGAAAGGAAGGAAGGAAGGAAGGAAGAGAAAGAGAAAGAAAAGAAAGAAAGAAAAAAGAAAGAAAAGAAGTAAAGAAAAGAAGGAGGAAAAGAAAGAAAAAGAAAGAAAGAAAGAAAAAAGAAAGAGAAAGAAAAAATCAGTACCACTGGACTGAAGTCACACCCCCGGGTAGTTACATTACATCCATCTAAATTGGGCAGGTTCCTACCACGTGTGACACACTGCTGTCCCATCTCAAAGCACACACAGGCTCTCCCCTTTTTGCCACCGCCTGTGTGCATCCCATCCCGTATGCTAGAAAGGACCTTCCTTCCATTGTTCCCCATACAGCTTCCCTATTAGCCCCGCTCTCTTCTGGGAAGCTCTAACTCTCTTAGGTAACTAGCACATCCTCACCCTGTGCCTACCTGTTGTATTCTTCCTCTTTTGTAAATGCCACTTAAATTCCTTTATTACTTTTACATCATAGTGAAGTCAGAGAGAACATCGGCCAGGAGACCACTCTGACTGGATAATCTGCCGGGACCAGAGTTCCCGGAAAGCTGTTCCACTCCCAGTTAAGGTTGATTAGAGCTAAAGGCAAAAATTGAAACCAGCCAAGGGAAAAGCTGCACGGGACGGAGTGCAGGGAGGGCCACACCTGGAGCGTCCACCTGTCGGGTCTCCGTGGAGTCAGGACAGCCTCGCTCCTCTCCTGTTGGCTGTGACAACATACATGGAGTGTCGCCAGCAGAGACCCTCACCTGAGCCTTGCTGTCTGGAGGCTTCGCTGGAGTCTGTTGAGTGCATCACCGATCTGTGGTCGCAGCCCGTCCAGAGGTCGAGCAGGTACCATGGGATGTGAAGCTCCAGCCACAGATCATCCTGGCAGGCCGTCCCATGGCTGCTGCAGGTGAACAAGGACACCCGCACCGGGCAGGACCCTCTGAGGGCAGAGTCCCTCCCAGCAGCTGCGCGAAGTCCAGACCCATCTTTCGGTGAGTTTATGTCTTTGTTATAATTTTTGCTTACTACATTTTCACCTGTTTTATCCTTCCTAGCACAGTGCTAAACAAAGTTGGCGTGCCATGGATATTTTCATATTAATGAATACATATTTTCAAATGAGTGAATATTTTAATGTGATGCATGTTAATTTAATTTTCAGTGTGTGAGCTCTTAGCACATGTGTTACTATTTTAGGGTAAAAGAGCAAGAGCGATAAAGTCTAAGTAGTGAATTCACATTACGTATGTGCATGTTCGAGAGTCGACATAATGCTCATCTGGAGCAAAGCTCATTTCCCATGATGGGTGAGAGAGAACGTCCAGCATGCGGCAGAGGGAGCGGGGCTGAGAGATTAGTTCAGGCCAAGGGCACGGAGTCTGAAGGTCCTTTAAAAATCCTTATTTGCATGACTAAATTCTGACTCATTGCCAAGTGTCCATTCTGAGGAAGGTAGTGGAATGTCTAAGGGGTCCTAACCAGCATCTTTATAATGACCTGCAGACAAGAGAGGGTTCAGGCTGCTTCTCATATAATTCATGCACTTTCTTCACGAAGGCTAAGGGTCTCTCTCTGGCTGCTGTGAATGCATGTCTATTGTTTTAAGGAAAAACGTGTGAAAGTTACAGGCAAATCTTCCTCAGGATGGTGATGGGCTGAATTGTGTCTTCCTCAAGTTCCCATGTGGAAGTCCTGACCCCCGGTACCTCAGAATGTGACTGTATTTGGAGACGGGGTCTTTACACAGATGGCTGAATTAAAATGAGGCCGGTAGGTGGGCCCCAGCCCGACAGGATGGTGCCCTTAGAGGGAGAGGAGGTTAGGACCCCCAGAGACACCGCGGGCATGTGCGCAGGGGAAGACCCGGTGAGGACACAGTGAGGAGGTGGCTGCCTGAGGCTTCATCAGGAGTGACACCTGCCCGCGCCTCGGTCTTGAGCTCCTAGCTTCCAGACTGAGAAAATTCATTCCTGCTGTTTAAGTTACCCAGTCCGAGGGCTTTGGTTATGGCGGCCTGAGCAAACTAATACCAGGATCCTTCTGCAGACTCCACAGGGATCTCTTCATTATGCTTCCAAGACCAGTCCATGAAGAATCAATTGAAAAATGAGTACATCTTAAAGCTCTAAATCCTCACATCTGCTGGAAATGTTCATCCTGTATACCTGACACTCCTCATAGATTAAAGCAGTGGTGGTCCATGCAGGCGAGACTTCAAGGGTTCTCACTCACAGATACCTGACCAGCTGATGCCCTTTGAGACTTCGTGGAGGATTACACATGGGGGTATACTTCTGTCTCAGAGATCAACCTCTTTACGTTAGAATAAAACAAGAAGCCCCATAACAAGAATCACCGCAACATAGTTGTGATTAAGAGCAGTTAGGGATGAGTGATGCCCTGGTGCATAAGGGAAGGATCATTGAAAAGATACATTTCTCTGTGTGTCTAGACTTGGTGCAATGTTACAGGAGCTCCTGAGGAAGGAAGGAAGGAAGGAGGTGAGAGAAAGAGAAAAAGAGGGAGGAAGAGAGACAGAGGCAGGAAAAATGGTGAGTGTATATTGTATGTAGCATATTCAAAGCAAGCAGTAGACACATTGTCATTGACCAACCCTTATTGGAAACAAACTAAAATGATGTTCATGTATAAGAGGTTAATGCCTTGAAAGGATTTTAAATGAGTTTTGCATAGGATGAGGAATTCTGATAGTGTTACTAAAAATATTCCTATTGCTGGCACAGTAGGGGGTACAGAGGACTCTAAGTCTTTGAATCCAGCTGCACAAAGATGTCCCCTTCTTCGCTTTCTAAGGCAGATCGTTGCAGAATTTTCTTTTACAAAAACATCTTGATAATTTATTCAATAATGAATTCAAGTGTTTTCTACTTCCTAGGTGCCACACACTGTTTTGGGTGCTAAACTTACAGCTGTGAACAAACAAAGCAGACAGAAATCACCACTGTCACAAGGTTAAATTCTAGAAGAGGAAGACTGACAAAAGTTAAAATTTAAAATGTAAAGAATGTTAGATGGTGTACGTGCGGTAGAGAGAAACACAGCAGGAAAGAGGAATAGGGGGTGCCGTGGTTGAGGAAGTTTCCATACAGCAGAAACTAACACATCATTGTAAAGCAAGTATACTCCAATAAAGATGTTAAGATGATAGATAGATAGATAGATAAATAAATAGGGTGGGATTTTGAGAAAGTGGCAGAAAATGACTTCTGGGCAAAGCCTTACAGGAGGTGAGGGAGCATGACTTGAAGATATTCGGGAGAAATGTGTTCCAGGCGCAGGGTAGGCTAAGGCCGAAGGCTCTAAGTGTAAAGTGTTGCAGGTGTGTTTAACAACATGAGGGCTGGCATGTGTGATGCAGGGAGATGTAGGGTGGAGGTGGGGAGGCAGGGGGCAGACCCCCCCGGGGACTCGCAGGCAGGAGGGAGCCTTTGGCTCTTGTTCTAGGAGGAATCGGAAGACAGTGCAGGTTTTGTCCAGAGCAGTGACATGATCTGACTTACCTTCTAACTCATGACTCTGTTGGGTTGATGAAAGACCAGAGGGGAGGGGGAGCAAGCAAGTGGAGTGCTTGGGAGGCTAAAAGTAAAACCTAGTCATGACATAAACCAGGGGCACAGTAGTGACTGTGCTGCGAGATACTCAGCCTTTGTGAGTAGAGCCAACTTGATTTCCTGCACCTCAGGTGAAACTGTATGCTCGCTGCTAAGGGTGAAAGAAAAGGCACTTCCTGTGAATTCTGTGGTCTTTATACCACAGTGTGAGGAGAGGGGGCTGCGCGTGAAGGAGGGCTCACTGCGGTGTGAAGGGAAGGTGGGAGCCGGGGTATGCGGGGTGTCCACGCAGTGGTACGCCATCCCCGCACCAGTCCACCAGTCTCATTTTCCGGCACGGCCTTGCCTGGTCCATGAGGACTTGCTAACCCGTCACCCTTCCTTCTGTTCCTCACTGTATACATTATTCATCACTTCTACTTCTTTGTGTTTCTAGAACCTGTCAAATGATATGCCTGTAAATTTGGTCCTGCCATCTGTGGTCCTAGAGAGCCCAGTGATACAGTGGCGCTGGGTTCAGGGTGCAGAGGTCGGGGGTTCTGTCCAGCTCTGCATGGACTTGGTGTGTGACGTAGAGCAGCCCCTTCATCACGCTGGGTCAGTTCTGCATCTATGAATAAAAACACTTGACAGTGACTGTACTTTACTCACCACAAACCCAATAGCTGCCCCTCCCTCCAACAGATAAGAAATGTTAAGAATGAATACGGAGTTCCTGGTTTTTAATTTTGCTACAAAGGGACCTTAAAAAGAGACTTGCTGTCACCATTGTTTTAATAAAGAGATTGCATTCTTATAACCAGAAAATTCCAATCAGATATCATCTTAAAGTTTAATATTTTCTAAGGAATTGCTCCTGGCTGTAATTCTTTTCTGTGATGCTAGCTGGTGAGATTTTTCCACGAATCAGTGTTACTCGGTGGACAGGCGTCTGGAAGCACTAGTCTCGTTCACTAGTTCTTACACTTAAGCACGCCTCAGCATGACCAGAAGTACTAGTTCAAAGGGATTGCTGGGTCCCACCAACAGAAGATCTGATGCCAAAGTTCCGGATGGGGGCCTGATGTTTGCATTTCTGACATGTTACCTGGTGATGCTACTTGCCCAGGGACCACTCTTAGAGAACCACCCTACATAATTTCTAATACCCATACTCTACAAACTTGTATATTGTCCTGATTCTTTGGTAACTAATCATGAGCACATCATAGAGACATAGCCAACATTGTTATGAATAAATATGATATATTTTCTACCTACTAAAGATTTTCAAACATCAAGATTTTAAAAGCCAATTTATATAATGTATTCAACTTGTATAGTTAATATAAGAAAATCGGAGCCTAAATGTTACTCGTCGGTAAACAAGTGCTACAAAGTGTGCCGTATTTACACAATTAAAATTTAAGATTCTAACAGTACAGATGAACTGGTTTGCAGGGCAGAAATAGAGACACAGATGTAGAGAACAAACGCACGGACACCAAGCGGGGAAAGCGGCGGGGTGGTGGTGCTGGTGGTGTGATGAATTGGGCGATTGGGATTGACATGTATACAGTGATGTGTATAAAATTGATGACTAATAAGAACCTGCTGTATAAAAAAAAAAAAAATTATTCAAGTCAAAAAAAAAAAAAAAAAAGAACCAGAAGTACTTTTTTCATAGCATGAGAATGTCAGTGTATTCCAGACTTTAAGTTTACACAAAATGGCTCCATCTTTATCAGTGTAACTCTTTACCTGTATGTTCAGGAAGCACTTTGTACAGGTGGACATCTAATAATTACCAGTTAGTGATAATGAGAGCTAAGGCTGGACAGACAGGAATCTAGAATGTCAGTTAGTTGAGAAAGAAGCTGTCAGCTCTAGTATGCAGAATTGGAGTTGATTAGGCTTACATTTAAATTTTAGTCCCACATCTTACCAACTGCACGACTGGGGTCATATTACTTTATCTGAGTCTCAGTTTTTTCAATTGAAAAATGGAGATAACTCAAGCCTTGTAGTTTTGTTATGAGGATCAGGATAATACCTGTGAAGTACCAAGCCTAGTGTCTGGTGCACAGTAGGTGCACAGTAAATATTTTCTCCTTCCCTTTAAAAATAAATAAATAAATAAAAATAAAATTTAAGATTCTACAGACGAAATAACACCAAAGAAAAGTAGGTTACACAAAAATTCTTTTGTAATTGTATTTTTAAAGTTTAGAAAATCATAAATCAGAAAAAGCACCATAAAGTGATTCTTTTTAGGTCCTATATATAACATTAGTGTTGATTTTTAAAATTTTATATGTGATTTATAGGGAAGTGAAATGGATTTAGAAAACCTTTTCAAATTTTTAAACAAAGTGACTTCTTTTGAAAGGAGGAGAAGTCTTGCGATATTGGAAAGCATATTTTTCTAACTAGCAGTATAGGATTGTTTCAAGATATAAATGCTATGTAATTATTTGCTTTAAAAACTAGACAAGGAGGCAATCGAACATAATTAATAGTGTTGCAGTATAACTGTAGTGGTGGTGTGTAAATGCCAAAGGAAGCATATCTCACCTCAGCCTTGTAACCTCATAGACGTTTGACTTTGTACCCTGTGCCCCAATCCAGGAAGCAGATTGTAGAAGCCAAAGGAGCAAAATACCCTCCGTTTAGTATTCAGCTGTTACCTTGACAACTGGTAGTTGGTATTAACTGTTGTTTTCATTTGTAAAGGGAGCTGATTTTTTTCTAACAGGCACTTTTATTAACAGCAGTTACTTTAAATATATAGCTCAGTGCTGTTGGCATTGTACATGCAGATGGCTGAAAATGTCACCGTAATTTGCCTTATATGATTTTAACTACAATATCTATTTATCTAGCAAATGTATTGCACTTGGATTTCTGAGGGTTATAGGTGTGAAAATAATTTCCTTATTTGCCATGTTTCTCTTTCCCCCCAGATATATATATTATATATATATTATATATATATATTTGTATTTGGCTCTTCAATTTTTCTTTTAAAATTATTTGTTTCTACACATTATATTAGATTTTAGGAAAATGGTATGAGCACACATTCAAATGAACAAATTAAAGAAACTTATCTTGCAATAAGGTTATTTACAGTTATGAATCTGACATTATTATATACCTGATAACTTTCCTGTGGATCTAAGGGTTTGGGTGAAAAGCCTTAAATTTTGTGCCACAGTTGCAGGAAGTAACTAAGGAGAGGATACGTTCTTAATGGAAAAAAGGTCAGTATTAACCTTAGGCAGAGCTTTTACCTTATCAAGGGATAAGGTGAAAAAGGGTAAATACCAATAGGGTACCTGCTATTACTCTTTATGAGTATGACATTGGGGGCTGTAAAAGCCAGGTTGCTTTGGAGGACAGTACCTTTCTGTTGATTCAAGATTTCATCTAGAAATTAAGGGAAATTCTAGTTACATCCTCTAATATTCCAAATGATGCCTCCTGGCTAAAACACGTATTGAAAATGGTCCAAAAACAGGAACAAAGAAAGCAGTTGAGGGAATAGTTTAATCCAAATGAGAAATAATGACTGTGCCAGAGGAGAGAAATAGAAGAAAAGTTCAAGAGATATTTTGGAAGTAGTGTCTCTAAGTGGTGGGCTCACTGACTATGTGGTGGTGAGTAAGTCTCTGGCTCTGTGTACAAATAGGTGGCTTTTATTCCATTAACAAAGGGCAATTGGGTATTTGAATTGCCAGTGAACATTTAGATGCAAATAACCTGTAGGCAGTTGGAAAGAGAAATAGAGAACCTGAGAGCAAAATTTGAATTGGAGAAACAGATTTGAAAGTCCTCAGCCTACAAATTGCAAGCTGATAGTATGGGTGTGGGTTAGATATTGAAGGAGGGCATATAAAACAGTAGGAGAACAGAACTGGAGCAGATCCCTGGGGAACAGCAATATTTGAGAAGAATTAAAAAAAGAAGCACAAAACAGAGGGAGAAACCACTCTCAACTTAATTTATGAGGCCAGTAATTCCAAAGCCAGACAAAGGTATCATAAGAGAACTATGGACCAACATCATTCATGAATATAGATGAAAAATTTCTTAACAAAGTATTAGCAAACCAAATTCAGCAACATATAAAAAAGATTATATACCACGACCAAGCAGGATTTATTTTGGAAATTCAAGATTGGTTTATCATCAGAACATCACTTAATGTAATATATCATATTAGTAGAATAAAGTACAAAACTACAGGATCACGTCAGTAGAAATGGAAAAATAATTTGACAGTATTCAACATCTATTCGTGATAAAGAACTGTTAACAAACTGGGGATACAGAGGACCCTTCTCAACCTGATAATAGGCATCTATGGAAAAACTACAATTAAAATCATATTCTGTGGTGAAAGAATGAATGTTTCCCCTTAAGATTGGGAACAAGGGAGAGATACTCACTCTTATCACTCCTATTCAACATTGAAATTGGGGTTCTCCTTGAACAACAATGGGAGAAAAAGAGACCAAAGGCATCTAGACTGGGAAGGAAATAATAAAATTGTCTTTACTTACAGATGACATGACTGTATATGTAGAAAGTCCTAAGGAATCCACAAAACCACTTGTAGAGCTAATAAACAAATTCTGCAAGGTCCCAGTATGTACAAAAATCAGTTACATTTCCATGCTATCAATGAACAATACTGAAATAACACCAAGAATTCCATTCACATTAGCATCAAAAAGAGTAAATTGAATAGGAATAAATTTCAGAAAAATGTGCAAGACTTGTACACTGAAAACTACAAAACATGGTTAAGAGAAATTGGAGATCTAAGTAAATTGAGACATATTCCATGTTCATGAATTGGAAGATTCAATATTGTTAAGAATGTCTATCTCCATAAAAATCCCAACAGGCATTTTGCAGAAATTGATGTGCTAATCCTAAAATTTATGTGTAAATGAAAAATATTCAGATAGCCACAACAAAATTGTGGTTTCAAAATTTATTATAAAGCTACAGTAATGGAAACAGTGTGGTACTACCATCAACATAAACATTTAGATCTATGGAATAGAATTGTATAGAAAAATTTTTATCTGTATGGCCAATTGATTGCCAACCAGGGAACCAAGGGAATTCAATACAAAGGATAGTGCTTTCCACAAATAGTGCTGGGACAGTTAGATATCCACACACACAAAGTTGAATTTAGACCTAATTCCATAAAATACACACTCACCTAAAAGTAACTCACAGTGGATTCTTGGCCTAAAGGTAAGAGGTAAAATTATTAAATTTTAGGAAAAATGTAAGAGAAAATCTTTAAAACCTGAGTTCGAAGATAGGACACTAAAACCATAAACAAAAAGTGGGAAAATGATGACGGAAGCTTCATCAATATTACAAACTCTTGACCTTAATATGATCATCTCAATTGATGCAGAAAAAGCATTTGACAAAATTCAACATTTCTTTATGATAAAAACTCTCAACAAAGCTGGAATAGAGGGAACATACCTCAACATAATAAAGCCAATACTGACAGGCCCACAGCTAACATCTTACTCAATGGTGAAGAGCTAAACGCTTTTTCTCTAAGATCAGGAAGGAGGCAAGGATGCCCACTCTCCCCACTTTTATTGAACATAGTATTTGAAGTTCTAGCCAGAGAAATTAGTCAAGAAAAATAAATAAAAGGCATCCAGATCGGAAAAGAAGTAAAGCTGTCACTACTTGCAGATAACATGGTAGTATATATAGAAAACTTTAAATGCTTCATCAAAAAACCATTAGAACTAATAAATGAATTCAGTGAAGTTGCAGGATACAAAATCAAACAAAAATCTGTTGCATTTCTACATACTACTAAAGAGCTATCAGGAAGAGAATTTAAGAAAAGAATCCCATTTACAATTGTACAGCCATGTTAGAATGACTATTATCAAAAAGATAAGAAATAACAAGTGTTGGCAAGGATGTGGAGAAAAGAGAACCCTTCTACACTGTTGGTGGGAGTGTAAATTGGTGGAGCCACTATGGAGAACAGTATGGAGGTTCCTCAAGAAATTAAAAATAGGACTACCATATGATCCAGCAATCTTACTTTGGGTGTTTATCCAAGGCAAATGAAAACACTAACTAGAAGAGATACATACACCCCCAATGTTCATAGCAGCATTACTTACAGTAGCCAAGATGTGGAAGCCACCTAAGTGTCCATCCATACATGAATGGATAAAGAAGATGTGGTATATATATATATATATACGATGAAATATTACTCAGTCATAAAAAAATGAAATATTGCCATTTGCGACACCATGGATGGACCTAGAGGGTATTAAGCTAAATAAAATAAGTCAGACTGAGAAAAACAAGTACCGTACAGTATCTCTTATATGTGTATCAAAAAAACCGAGAAACAAATAAACAAAAACCCAAACTCATAGACACAGAGAACAGTTTGGTGATTGCCAAAAGCAGGGAATGAGGGTGGGAGAAACGGGTGAACTGTTTTTTTATTTTTTTAGTTTAAATAAATTTAATAATTTATAATAAAAATACATTCACATAGTTTCTTTCAATAATAATTATACAATGTAAGTTGATGCTGAGTTTCTGATGTAAAAAATGAATTTGAAATAAAAAATTCACAAAGCTATAGGGTTGAAATCATGTGGTGGTTTAACCTCCGAATTTGTGGACACAAAAAATCATCTCCTATTATAATGATTAAAAACATCATGAAGTACAAAAACGCATACATAGAAGGATAGTTAAGCCACATGTAACACATTTTAAGCATGGCTTTATGCTTATTGCCAATCACGATGAAGTGCTGAAAACACATTTAGGGAGCAGTCACATCTTCCAAAGAAAGAATAGCAAATTCCATCTGAAATGTTGAAGGAAAGTTTCATTCTCAGCAGGACCATTACAAAGAATGACTGTGTGTTAATGAATGTTAATGACATTAGCTCTACTGTCCTAAGACTACTTAGAGAGATACAGTGTAATAAAAGATACATGCTCATTCATTGATGTGCATATGTATCCAAATGAAGAAAAACTGTTAATTATGAACCTTTATAGAATGGAGATTTTAAAGTATTTCAAGTAATTCAGATTTACCAATGATTATCTCCAAAAGAACATTTTACCTCCAAAATAACATGACTAAATGCAAGTGTAGTGAATACTAGATTAATTAATAATGTCTGACAATTTAACTCAAATTGATGTTACAGGTTTTAATGATGCATTAATTATCATTAATCAAAAAATCATTGAAGAACACATGACAGTCTTGCACCAATTTATTTCATTAGGATAATTCTTGTTGGGTAAAGCAGAAAATTAATAATAAATATCGAGGTTTTTAACTGTTTAACACAACATTTTTTTATTAGAGTATATCTAGTTTTTATTGTATTTTCAGATTTCAGAGGAGGAATTATTTTTCAGTTCATTGAAATATTAATTTAACTAGCATATAATTAAATATTACATGAGATGATCAGTAGAAGGGTGAGCATCGTTTTCAGAATTCAGTCCCACAATTCTCACTTTTTCCCAAATGTAAATTGAGTTACATCTTAGGGAAGCATGGATACTCACTCGGTCAAAGCATTTTAAAAAGATAAGCTGTTGCATGTGCGCTAAGCAATAAAGTGTCATTTTTGGGGAGAGTATGTGTCACTTTGTGGGGGGATATGTGATGGGACTGGGAGAATGAAAAGGGTTACATCTGCCAAAGGAAAATGCCCTTTTACATAGATTTCCGCTTTTAACCAGGTATTTTTACCTTTTACAAAGCAACCTACATGGTAGCCACCGGCTTTGCCTCAGCATCCAGATTCTGTCCCTTTTAAGAAGGTCATGCTGTCAGGAAAACGTGACATGTGCTAAATATAACATCGATACCTGCTAATACTTATGAGAACTTGCTATTTATATCTTAAACATCCAGTATCGCACAGCCTGATATGACAGAACTGGGACGCGAGTGCAGGTAGACCGGTCCTAGAGTCTTTGTTTTTAATCTAGGAGCAAAACGTGACTTTATGTTAAATGCTAAGAGAGATAACAATTCTGGCCTCTTCTCTCTCCAAGACTGTTTAGTTTGTTGCCTCATTAATAATGAGGAGAGAATGCCTTTGGCTTAAGTATTGATAACATAACATCCATTTTCTTCATCAGGAAACAGAAATCCTTGAGAAAATAAACTGTTCTCCGATCTGCAAATCCTCCGAGTGGTCGCTCTGTGGGTGGCAGTCACGTGGCCGCAGAAACCCACCAGTGGGAAGGGGGCCACTCAGACCGGAGGGCTCATTCCCAAGGTGGAAACCTGGGCTCTGGAGCAGAAACACATATTTTCTATTTTGTGGAGCTCCTCCGCTCACTGCTTTCCTGAATTGGGGAAAAATAATTAATCTTTGGATTCACTCTCAGTTTCCTCACCTGAAAAATGGGGATGACTAAACTACCTCACAGGATTATGGGTTGGTTAAAGGAAAACATCTAAAAAGCACTTCCTTATTCATGCCAAATATGTTTCTCCATGCAAACATCTCCCTCCTTTTGTTTTGTAGGTAAAGTCAGCTTCCTGAGGTTGCGGTGAAATCAGTGTAGTGGCCTCCCTGCTACGAGCGGACCCTTCTAATTCCGCTCCTCTGTAGCGTAGGCTTTTTGTTTGACAGGCAGTGTTCTAAGTGCTTCACTTGTGATGATTTAATCTTTGCAACAGCCTTCCATGTTCGATGCTATTATTACCACCCGTGTAGTAATACTGTAGTCTTCAATCGTTATCAGTTATTATAAATATCTTATGCTACCAGAGATATTTGCAAAAAAGGAAGAAGGCCTGTTTTACCTTCTAGCACTTACATACCTGTGATTTTCCTACTTAGATTCTTCGTTTTTTTCTAATGCTTGTGTGGCTGGCCTGCCCTTTCCAGCTTTATCGAGAGGATAGTTACTAGTTTAGCTTCTGCTCTTTGCCTACACTTTGGTGGGCCCTTTTGAAACCAATCTTATTTCTCAAGTTGATCGGTACACACATATGTACTGAATTTAAAGAGTATATTTTTATTAATTAATTCATTGTATATTAACTGCAAACATACTGGGAGCCGGGCAACTCTGCTTTAAGCAAGGTAAACACATAAAATGCTATATGTACCCTTTTCGGATGGATTCTAAGGTAATGGTGAAAAGAAACATTAATCAGATAATCATAAATGAGTCATTGGCAAGTCTGAGAAAAAGTACAGGATGCATGTTTTAAAGAGAGAGTTTATTTGTTCAAGTGTATGTTTTTAAAAGACTACTTTGTGAAGTGTGAAGGTTGGGGTTAGAATTCCTAAAGACTTGTTAGGAAGCTACCGTGTAAAAGCCAGAGAAAAATGGGGGTGTTCCCTGGGATGAGGGTGACAGGGGAGGGGCTTCACAGGAGCAGTGGGTGGGAGGGTAAGAAGCACAGAGCCCTGGACAGGGCCACGGGGGGAGGTATGGAGCACGACTCCCAGTGTTCTGGATTTCACTTATGGAACTGGAGAAACGGTGGGAGCATTTGCTGAAGGAGGAGTTCCTGGAGAAGAACCACGTTTAGAGGTGAAGTTCATTAGAATTTCTTTGCACGTATTGGGTTTGAGGTGCCTGGAGGGGGTACATTTGGATGCCACGGGCAGAGCTATGGTAAGAAAAGCTATGAACGTGTGCAAGATTACTTATGTGAAAGGATACAGTGAGATGGTGAGGATAAGGGAGCTTATCACAAAGGTCTGAGTAGTTTCAACAGTCAAAGGCTAAATACAGGAGGGTTGGTAAAGGATGTGGAGAAAGAGCTGCCCCAGAGTTGGGAGGAAAATCAGGGGAAACAAAGGAATAGAGCACTGGAGGAGAAATCGGTCAATGAAGCTAGAAGGTGACTTTCTCATTCGGCATATGAGGGTCGATGCTGATTTCAGTCCTTCTTTCAAAGGAGCGGTGGTGAGGAAGACAGCGGCGGGTTCCGTTGTGAGCGTAGTCTGGGAAGCGGAGAGCCCGGGTGATAATTTTCCTTCGCTTGAGTGGGTTTAGATGCACACAGGGGAGACAATCTTTGGAAGGCAGTTTAAGGGGACCTTAAAAGGTCCAGTCCAGCCTCTCCTAAAATGCGCCGTGCAGCTTGTTGATAGATATTATTGGTAGAAAGTGGAGTTCAATAATAAAAAGCCAGGAAACATGGGACTCAAACATGTTTCTTTCCTTCAGGTCTTCCCAGTGTTTAATATACTGATGCGCCTTTGATCTCTCAGAGGAGACCATGGCACCGGGGCCCTCCCAGGTCCTTTCACCGAGATTTAGAAGACCATTTGTATTGTAGGGACTTCCCTGGTGGCACAGTGGTTAAGAATCTGCCTGCCAATGCAGGGGACATGGGTTCGAGCCCTGGTCCGGGAAGATCCGACATGCCACAGAGCAACTAAGCCCGTGCGCCACAGCTACTGAGCCTGCGCTCTGGAGCCCACGAGTCACAACTACTGAGCCCGTGTGCCTAGAGCCCGTGCGCCACAACTACTGAGCCTGCACTCTAGAGCTTATGAGCCACAACTACTGAGCCCGCGTGCCTAGAGCCCGTGCTCCGCAACAAGAGAAGCCACCGCAGTGAGAAGCCCACACACCGCAATGAAGAGTAGCCCCCGTTTTGGAGGGGTGGGGGTCGATAGCTCATTCCCTTTTATCTCTGAGTAATATTCCATTGTCTGGACACAATTTGTTTCTCTTTTCACCTGTTGAAGGACACCTCGGTTGCTTCCAGTTTCTGCCTGAATCATGAATAAATTATCAATATAGCTGCTGTAAACATTGGTGTGTAGGTTTTGTGTGAAAATAAGTTTTCAGCTCACTTGGGTAAATACTTAGGATAACGATGGCTGGATTGCATATAAGATTATGTTTAACTTTGTGAGATACTGCCAAACTGTCTTCCAAAGTGAGTGGACCATTTTGCGTTCCCACCAGCACTGAATGAGAGTTCCTATTGCTCCACATACTCTCCAGCATTTCGTGTTGTCAGTGTTTTGGATTTTAGCCATTCTAATAGGTGTGCAGTGGTATCTCATTTTAATTTGCAATTATCTAATAACATACAATGTGAAGCATCTTTTCAAATGCTTATTTCTATCTGTATATCTTCTTTAGTGAGGTGTCTGTTCATATCAATGCCCATTTTTTAAAAATTGAAGCATAGTTGATGTACAATGTTGTGTTAGTTTCAGGTGTACAGCACAGTGATTCAGACTATATATATATATATATCAGATTCTTTTCTATTGTAGGTTATTACCAGATAGTGAATATAGTTTACTGTGCTATACAGTAGGAAATTATTATTTATTTTATATGCAGTAGTGTGTATATGTTAATCTCAACCTCCTAATTTATCCCTCCCCCTCTCTTTCCCCTTCGGTAACCATAAGTTTGTCTTCTACATCTGTAAGTCTGTTCCTGTTTTGTAAATAAGTTCATTTGTGTCATATTTTAGATTCCACATATAAGTGGCATCATATGGTGTTTGTCTTTCTCTTTCTGACTTCACTTAGTATGATAATCTCTAGTTGCATCCTTGTTGCTACAAATGGCATTATTTCGTTCTTTTTTATGGCTGAGTAGTATTCCATGGTATATGTGTACCACATCTTCTTTATCCATTCCTCTGTTGATGGACACTTTGGTTGCTTCCATGTCTGGGCTATTGTAAATAGTGCTGCAGTGAACCTTGGGCATGTATGTATCTTTTTGAATTATGTTTTTTTTCAGATATATGCCCAGGGCTGGGATTGCTGGATCATATGGGAGCTCTATTTTTAGTTTTTTAAAGAACTTCCATATTGTTCTCCATAGTCATTGCCCACTTTTTAATTGTGTTGTTTGTTTTCTTATTGTTAAGTTTTAAGTGTTTTTTAAAAAAATATATTGGATACAAGTCCTTTATCAGCTATGTGCTTTGCAAATATTTTCTGCAAGTATGTGACTTGTTTTTTCATTGTCTTAATCTGTGAGGTTTTTCCCTTTATCAATAAATACCAAGTTATTTATTTTCAACCTTCTGGACATGACACTTATCATTGCAATAGCAATAGGGGAGTAACAATGAAAATAGAATGATTTTTAAATGGGTTTATAATTTTACAGCCATTTATTTTTTTAAATTAAAAAAATTAAAAAAAAATTTTTATTGGAGTATAGCTGATTTACAATGTCATGTTAGTTTCAGGTGTACAGCAAAGTGAATCAGTTATACATATACATATATCCACTCTTTTTTAGATTCTTTTCCCATATAGGTCATTACTGAGTATTGAGTAGAGTTCCCTGTGCTATACAGTAGGTCCTTATTAGTTATCTATTTTATATATAGTAGTGTGTATATGTCAGTCCCAGTCTCCCAATTTCTCCCTCCCACCCTTATCCCCTGGTAACCATAAGTTTGTTTTCTACATCCATGACTCTACTTCTGTTTTGTAAATAAGTTCATTTATATCCTTTTTTTTAGATTCTACATATAAGTGATTTCATATATTTGTCTTTCTGTGTCTGACTTACTTCACTCAGTATGATAATCTCTAGGTCCATCCACGTTGCTGCAAGTGGCATTATTTCATTTCTTATGGCTGAGTAATATTCCATTGTATATATGTGCCACATCTTCTTTATCCATTCTTCTGTTGATGGACATTTAGGTTGCTTCCATGTCCTGGCTATCGTAAATAGTGCTGCAATGAACACTAGGGTGCATATATATTTTCAAATTATTGATTTCTTTGGATATTTGCCCAGGAGTGGGATTGCTGGATCACATGGTAGCTCTATTAGTTTTTTAAGGAACCTTCATACTGTTCTCCATAGTGGCTGCACCAACTTACATTCCCACCAACAGTGTAGGAGGGTTCCCTTTTCTCCACACCCTCTCTAGCAGTTATTGTTTGTGGATTTTTTGATGATGGCCACTTTGACTGGTGTGAGGTGACACCTCATTGTGGTTTTGATTTGCATTTCTCTGATAATTACCGATGTTGAGCATCTTTTCATGTGCCTACTGGCCATCTGTATCTCTTCTTTGGAGATATGTCTATTAAGGTCTTCTGCCCATTTTTCAACTGGGTTGTTTGTGGTTTTTTTGTTGTTGTTGAGTTGTATGAGCTGTTTGTGTATTTTGGAGATTAATCCCTTGTCTGTTGTGTCATTTGCAAATATTTTCTCCTTTAAATGGGAAATTTGATACAAATTCCCTCACAGGGCTGTTGTCATGTTTAAAATGGATAATCCATGAAATTACTCAGTGGAATGACAGACACAAAGACTCTGCTCAGTGAAGGTGGTTCATCAGTGCTGCCCCTCCCCCTGGAAGGGTGTTTACCTTGCTGCCAGATGTGTGATGGTCTGATTACTGGTGCTGAAGTGTTGTCTTCTCTTTTCCCTCTTTCTGGAACATTATAGATTTTTTTGACATTTCATGCTGGTAAATGATCCTTGTCCTGATGAGATAAAACATATTTGTTAATTATCCCCAGGAGCCAGGGTAAATCTTGGGTAAAAAATAAACATTAATAGTAAAATGTTTGCATGCCATCAGTGTAAATTGAGAAGACAACACTCTAGCAGTTTCTGTACCTATTTTGGTGAACATCACATAGAAGTAACTAAAAAGTAATCAACAAAATAACAGCATTAATGGAACGAGAAAGACTTGATAACACGAAATAGGACACCATCCAGTACTTCTAAAATGTAGTTTACAGACCGAAGTGGAAATCTCCTCTGCAAATATCTCTCAGGAGGAACAGTTTATTTGCTCAAATCTTCCCAGTCTCGCTCTGACCCCACAGCCTGCAGACTTTTATTACTTCCAGGATTGGATGATGGGTCCACGCAAAAGTGTCCTCCCTAGATTCTGGGATGATTTCATCTTTTTAAGGTTAAGCTCATTTCTTTTTCTTCTATTCCCCATACCACTCTGTAGCATATGCTTAAATACAAGGTCATTGGTCTCACTTTCATTATCTTTCCTCATCTCTCAAGGATCAAAAGTGTAAAAGAAAGGTAAGTGAGAAGCAAGTAAGAGGAAATTGAACTCTTTGGTCTTGTATAAGATGTTGGCAAAAAGGACCTACTGGTTAAAGGGGGCAGACTCAAGATGTCTCAGATAAAACAGTGAATCAAACTTTATGTCAAAATTATATATATTTACTGATGTCTACGTACTAGCCAGTAACTGTTACATACGCTCCTTTCCGTTCCAACGGTTCAGGTAATTCATTCATTCAAGGAACATTCATTGGAACCTGCTTTGTGCCCGTATTTGAACCCAGGAAGCATGGTTCAGAGCTCGTTCTCTTAATCATACTTCTCACTGCCTTTCTTGATGTACACATGTCTCTCTAGCACATAAGTGAGTCCTTGTTCGGCAGGTTACAGCAGTTTACTTATTTCTATACACTTCACATGGTGCATAATGATATTTTGGTCATAAAAAGCAACCTGAAACGTCTAATTGAACTGGAGAGAGATTTTCTCTTTTGTCCTCCATTCAGTTTATTACATTAAATAATTCAAGTACTAAAGTGGATATCTAATCTCAAATTTCTAGTTGATTATTTTACATATTTCATGTAAGCAGAAAATTATAATTAGTTTCTTCCATTCAGTTACATGAACTCAGCCTCTAGAAATATATCTGATAATTTGGTTGCCTTGGATAAAGAAATATTTGTACTTATGAGATACTTCAGAATATTTTGGATCGTACAATAGTAAACATAATTTGCTTGCCACTAACTTATAATGCACTGGAACCCCCTCCTCAATATACATTGTAAGATATTACGTTATTGTTACCTTAAAAAGTAACAGCTAATTACTCAGGCAGTAATAAAAATTAAAGTATACTTTCATACTAGGCTATCATCACTCAGTGACAGTTAGTTGAAGCTCAAGACATGGATTTCTTTTAGGGAAAACAGTTCTGTTGAGAAACTTACTTTAAATGTGCTTTGCAGCACCTTAGGTGATACAGAACCTCCTTTATCTTGCTCTTTTTACTATCTAGGAAAGATAAGTTTCTATTTTCTGGTACCAAGGGTGTTCCAGGGTAAAGTTTGTTATTTTCACATGTACTTTACTGGTGCGCAAATGCAGAATTAATTTATAAGAGCTTTAACTGCACTGGAAAAAGTGACCTAGTAGATGCTTCCACCAGTAGGAAATCAGAACCAAAGTATGAAGTCCCTCTGGGTCTCAGCTGCGTTTTCTCCTCTCGCTGTTCTTATTTCCCGTGGGGTCAGCCCCTCAAGCCCGTGGTCCCCTCCTTTCCTGTCCCTCAGCTTTCCTCTGCGAGGTAAAACCAGGGCCAGTGAGCTGCTGTATCCGCTGCAGGAATCGTGTATGGTTGGCATCTCTGCTTCGGGGTCAGGGGCGGATATTGCCCATCTGCCAAGTATTTTCCCTAACCTTCACTGCCTTTTCTTCTCAGGCTTTAAAAAATATCGAACATCATTAACCTAGAAACGAATTTTCAATGTCCAAACAATAATGATCGATTCTCAAGGCAATTTCTTGCTTTTGATGATTTGCTGAGTAAGTTTATAGCCCGTGGTAATCGCCGGTTAACCTCAGACAATCATCAGTTGTTACCAATTTAGTAAAAACTTAATCTAGGGATTTCAGTGTAGTGTTTGAAAGCTTATTTCAGTGTGGAGGTGACTGTGACAGGAGGGACACAGTTGTTTCTCAACCATTGTCTTTAAAAATAACAATGCACGACATCAGAGAAATTGTATTTTCTTCAGCCCTGATTTTCCTAGAAGGTTCATATATGAAAGTTGAGTAGAAATTCTGATATAATTTATTCTTTGTTTTAAGAGAAATGTTTAATGGAGGGTATTAATTACCTGGAGTCACAGCCTGTTTGTATGATGTAAATTCTCAATGATAGTGCTAAACGCAAAGTCTCAAACTTTAGTCCTTGCTTTCTACCAGTTACTTTCTCAGTTATTCCAGTGTTTCACGATGGAGAGTCAGGCAATACACAGTAAACCATTCTAGCCTGTCCATTTTTTGTCCTCCAGGGAAAGGTTAATTGGGGGGTTCCCCTGGATCTTATGCCATCAATTATTGATACTTTTAATTTTAATCTTTTATTTCTGTCTGTAAAAATATGTAAAACTTCTTTCAAAAATGAAGTTTTCCTATAATTCTACTGAGTTTTGTAGATACTTTTCTAATTATTTCCTTCTCTTTATTATGAAATTTCTCAAAAAGATACTCTATACTCTATATCACTTGTCTTTTATTCACTCCTGACACCTTGCCTTTTCTTTTTTAATCTTAACCCTTCTCCCCAAACTGCATTTTTAAAAGCTGTAAATATTTTCCTAGTTTTCAGATCCTTTTGTCAGTCTTACTTTTACCTTCTTCACTCAGCTTCACCAGCCGCTCTGTATTGACAGGTCTTCCTCTGCCTTGTCAGGATCAAAATGGCCCCATATTTGCTCCCTACTTCTAAGGATTCTTCCTGGACCCTTTTCTGTTTTGGGTCCCTTCTCTCACCCTGTTTGTAGGGCATAATGTAAGCACTGCCATACCCTCCCCTCTCCCCTCCCCCGTCCTCTCCCCCCTCCCTCCTCTCCCCTCACCCCCTCCCCCCCCCCAGTATCTTTGGGAAAATCTCACCATCTCTGGACATTAACCCTCCCCTCTCTGGATATCACGCCTCTAGCAGTGAATCCTAACTTCCGGTCCCACATTTCTCAAGGCCTGCTGACTATTTCAACCTGAGGAATTTACTTGTCATTTTTCATTTAAAAAATCACTTTATCTTTACCGTAAACGAGTTTTTCCTTTGTATCTCCTTTTAAAAAACTCAGTACTTCTGTTTTCCTCTGCTCAGTTATCAGAAACGTCAGCTGTGTCATTTTCCTTCGCTTCCTCTTCTGGATCCATTCCCGGGCCCAGCTGGTGCTCAGTCCTCTTGCTTGTGCCTGTCATGCTCCCTCCCTCGAGTCTTCTTGCTTCTCACACCCTGACTGAGTCTGTTTCCTAGAATAGTTTAATCCTCCACCCATAGCTTCCCTTTCCCGACATGTCCCAGTTTATGTGGTCAAGTTAGTTTTCTTAAAAGTAGAATGGGAGTCTCATATTTTAGCTTTAAAAAGTAGAAATATAAATTGTAAATATATTGATTTTTCCAGATTTGTCTAGCAAAATGGACATTTATTCCAAATTATGTATTTCCCAAATATTTACATAAATCAGAAAGTCCCATTTCATATTTTTTAGAAGCATGATGCGCACTCAAGAATACTTCAATCCTTTGGAGAAATATTTCCTCTAAAATATCAAACTCTAAATACTTTGATTTACTATTATTTTTTATTTATTCCAAGAAACCTTTTAAAAGTCCTAGTGAAGTATTTGGCATTATAATACTTTTACAGGAAGAGCAAGGGGGATATAGACCTTTAGTTAATATTAAATATGGAGGAATAAATTATAAGCCTCTATGTTTATCCATATGCTTAATATCACATTCATCTAGGAGACTATTTTTTTAAATAATATTATTACATAATTACTGAAAAAGACAACTAAATATAGTCCCTTGTAGTGTATCCCTGTGACTGTTTAAGAAACTGTCCAGTTTGCAATATTACCAACATTTACTATAGATGTCTACATCTGTCTGTACCCAGCTTCCAAAAATTAATGTTTTTGGGTTCACAACCAAGGGAGAAATGATTCAGTGTGTCCTCTGTACAAATGATGGTTGGTCAAAATGGAAAATTTCACACACATTGTTATCTTCGCAGTGGTGCTTTTTCCTCCAGCAAATTATAACTTTATCCCACTTTTGTGTGCCATTTAATAGGGGTCTTTCACGATTATAACTTTTGGTACAGTTGGAAATAGGAGTGAATTTGGGGCCTCATGTCAGAACTAGAAAATAATTCTCTAATATAGCATGATTACTTCTGTTGCTTCTTGCTGTTTCCATCTCCATTTCCATGTGTAGACAGAATTAGTGGAAAATATTCTTATTAAATTAGTCTAGAGAAGAAAGTTATTAAGAAGTGTTGCTTCTACAGTTACGGTTTCACCGTGATTATGAGAGACGTTTATTTCTACCTGGTAGCTTATATATTTTGTATTTGATATATGTTCTTATAGCTGGAGACTATCCTCTCTCTCGTTCTTTCTGTATCTCTCTGTATTCTAGACAGTGCATTGCTGATGGTCACTTGATAAACGTTTACTGAATGAAAAAAGTTGGAATTTAAATACAATAATCTTCTATTAATTTTTCTTTATTGATATTGTTTATGGCAGTAAAGGACCTTTGCTTCAGTTCAGGAATAAAGTGATAAAGCTCAAACACTTAAACTTCTTCCGTACAAGAAGTAAATAGCTCCTACTTACCAGATCTCACACACACACACACACACACACACACACACACACCTACACCTACATATATATACACACTCCACATGCCTACTAAAGATCTATGCAAAGAAACAGAGAATTACTAAACTGACAGTGTATTTGTTAATCTTAATAACCCTTTTTCATTTTGTTTGAAAGAATAGACATTTATTTCTCACTCACGCCCATGTGGCAGGTGGGACCTGACTCCAAGCAGACACTCAGGGCTCCAGGATGGTGGAGTTTCACCATCTCAAAGTGAAACCACTTCGGAGCCAACATAGCCGGGGAGATGCTTTTATATCTCTGCCCAGAAGCTTCACCTGTCTGCTTTACTGCCAGCCCTTTGGATAGACTCATCCCAGACCCTACCCACACAAAAGGATTAGGGAATATGATGGAGAATGAAGCTATTTGGGGTGCAGTGTGTTTTCATTCAATTTATCACCTGTGTTTAGTGTGTGAGATGGTTTAGCATAAGAGTAGACTCATTTACACAACTTGGATAGCTAGTAGAAATATGTAGATGCCACCTGGGACATTTTCAAGGTCACCTGGTGAAAATAATAAATGTTCAGGGGCAGGTGATACCTTAGTGAAGCTGTTTGGTTCAAATTTGTCACATAAGGCAGATGGCACCCGAGCTCTGCTTTGTCAATGACAGGTTTCAAATGAAAGACATTACATGAAGCCTTAAGCGTGACAAGTGGAATTGTGATAGACAGGACGCTGGAGAAGGAAGGAACGGCAGGAATGTGTTTAAAATGAAAAAAGGAGACTCATAAACACCCTAGAAAGTGAATTCATTGAGGTGGGTTTTATTATCAATATTGTATTAAAGCCTATTCAGCTTCCAAGTATATGAACAGAGCCAGGCAATAAAAAGTCTAGGGTAAAACAAAAGCAGACTATTTAGGACATTGTACAAGTTGCACTGTTATTTTCAATGAATAAAATATATGTGTGAAAAAATGAATTCAGAGCAAATATGTCAAGCATTTGGTGATACTGTGCTTTATTACGGTGCTTTCTAATTATTTAAACTTGTCCAGTCATAAAGCATCGTTTCCTTTGATCATTTCTTTTGTGCTTAAACACATGCAGGAAAATTCTTCTTGTGTACTTTACTGTATAAAGCGAGCATATAAATGGAGAACACGGAAGCTGTAATTGATGAAAGAAATGCCAATGGGTCAGGAATAATTGATGGCAGTGCACACTGTTTCTAGAATGAGCGGTGTCTGTTCTGAAGCACTTCCTTGAAGCAGACATGAGAAAAGCTGCAAGCTGAGTTTTCACTACAGGGAGACGTGTACAGTAGACCCATGATCAAGGTCAGTGCAGCTGAACAAGGGACTGACGAGATGTTCACCTTTACTTGCACAGTTTGCTCCTCTCTACGGCTCGTTGGGGACTTTCAGTCACTGTAGAAGCAGATCTGTGTAGTTAAAGCTGGGCTGGAGTGCAGTCTCCCATCAACCGGGAACTACGGTTTCTCCTCTGGAACAGTGTGATATCGGGCATGACGACGTGAGAAAGGCACTGTCATTGACCTCCACGTGATAATCATCTGTAGAAATGGTTTATGGAATTTTTCAGAAAGTCAGCTTTTATAAATGAATATGATGCAGCCTGTACACAGTTGGGATTCCCCCCACCCCCTGCCTCCAATAAAAGACCTTTAGTGGTGAAGAGAGAAGATACTAAAGGACCAAATAAGCTTGGAAATACACACATATACATAAAATTACAGTAATTCCCACAACAAAAGAAATGTGAGTGTTTTTCTCCTCAGTTTAATTTGTGCTGCTTAAATAATAATAGTAATAAAAATCTACACAGGAAATGAACTCCCTTTCAAGCAAAAACATTTGTCTTCTCATTGGAAGCTGCCTCTCAGGAGTCAAAGTTTGCACGGATAGACACACACACACACGCACACACAAATGGTGGGCAGATGCAGTGAAGGATTTTACTCCCAGCAGTTTAACTCCTTTGAATGTTTGCTCCGTAGGTTGGCAGTTGGAGACCCACAGTGGCCTGGCATCAAAATCATTTACCGCCTTGATGCGAGAGCCAGTGCCCCAGGGCTCTGCCATGGACAATAGAATCCAGACCCCTGCAGGCAATTGAATAGGACTTGGGTGGCTTTATTCTCTCCTCCATCCCTCAGAGGCTGTGTCCACGTACCAGGCCCGCCCTCACTTTCCTACAACGTTCTTTTACTGCTTGGATCTCGAATCTGACCCTTGTTCTCTGGGGATCTGAGTGCACCTGCTGGAAGTCACTTTCCTTGTCATCTTGAGCAGACCCGGGAAAGACAGAGGAACTTCATCTGTCCGGGACATGGGAGCTTTCACCCGACAGCACACCAGGCGTTGAGGGAAGCTCACTTTCCACTGACAAGTGTATTGAACAAAACCCTGTTGCAGCCATTTGTGAGCACAGCCTGGGGCACATTTTCCTTCTTGAAATGATCCTGGGTTGTTTTTACCACTAGTCATCCACATGGAGACACTAGTAAAATAAAATCGAGCAATGGGGGTAGAACGGAATCCATTTGTGTTGCTGGAACATGTCTACCAACTTACATGTATTTTCAGTTGAGTTCTTTTCCTTATGATTCTGTAATTGGAATGTTGTCATATTTAAAATACTTGCACTCCCAAATTCATGATTTACAATGATATTAGCCTCTATTTATTGAGTGCTTACTTTATAACAGGCTTCTCACCTCTTTCTATGTAGTGACACTTCTTTAATCCTTGCAGCTACCCCACAAAGAAGCCTGACTATTATTCCCAGGTGACATACTCAAAACCAGCAGCAACTGGAAAAAAGTTACCCCTCTGCCTACACTGGTACTCTAATATCAGCTCACAGCCTTCTTTTCTGGGATTTGAGCAGGGTGAAGAAATAGGCTTCAACCGAGGAAACGAGAAAGAGGAGTGACCTCACAGTGAAATGAGCTGCTTCAACAGAGCGACTCTTCTCCCCAGAAAGTCTGCTTTAACAAACTATCTGTAAAATCCCTGGAATTAGCATCTGAGCCACAACTCACATCTACCGAGTACATGTATCATTTCTGAAACGCTGATTTACGGGCAGGGGTCAGTCCTGACCTTGGCATTGCCACAGCTTGCCCAGGAGGCAAACATGCTCCCTCAGAGACTCATAGAAAATACAGGCACATTCAGCATCGTCCAATGGTCTTTGTTTCGACAATAGAATCACACTTGGATCAGGACTGTTACGGAGACCTGGACCACGTAAGAAGGACGAAGAAGATGTAAAGGTCCCCTGCACCTGTGATGCACGCGGTAGATTCACCTATTCAGCCCTATTTTTGGTCATTTTAACTTTATTATTTAATACAGAAATATTTAACATGAATGTTTAAGTTGTGAAAGAAACATCATAATAAAACATTCTTGAGGTTATGGCAACTGTAAAACTCCCAACACCACTGACCCTGCTTCCTCCACAGAGGAAACCACTCTTCTGTACATTTTGGTTATCTTTCCTCTGGTTTTACAGCTTTATGCTTTTTACACAGTATGTTATTTCGTGCTCTTGTGTCTGAGTTTCATAAAAATGATACCCCACAGTCGGTAATTTTCTGAAATTTGCAGAAATTTCTGAGAATATTTGAGATTGATATCATATTCATTTCTACTCTCATATATTCAACTTTTGACTTATTCAAAGGTGTGTTTTCAAATTTGCAGATTAACGATATTTTAAATGATTATTTTATATCTTAATTGCATAAAATATATTTTACTTTGACTTTCTGATATTGGTTTCACCTTGCCTTATGACCCTGTACGTGTGCAATTTTCATAAATGTGCTCCCGAGAACAGTGTTTAGTTTCAAAATTATTTGGTTCAGGGATCTGCTTCTCACCTCGAGCCTTATATTTATTACTTTTTATGTGTTTTAACTATCACTTACTAAGAAAGTTGTCTTGAAGTCTTTTATTGTTAGATCTGTCAGTTTCTCCCTTGATTTAACACTTTTTTTCCTTTGTAAAATATGAGGTTATGTTGTTAGTATATATACATTTATAATTGCTGCCTTGTCCTGGTGAATGAAGGCTTTTATCATTACCCCAAAAGAGGATTTTAGTTTAGCCTGAAATTTCTTTTTCTGTCTTTTACTTTCAAATTTTTTGTATCCTTAGGTCTTAGGCTTATCTCTTGAAAATAATATATATCTGCATTGTTCTCTTTATTCACCCGACAGTTTCTTTTAATTGGTGAGTCTGCGATTGTGACCTATTGCTAAAATCTTATTTTATGCTTTACAAATGCCCTCATTTTTTTGCTCTCTTTTTACTTTTTAAAAGGTAGACTTGATTTTTGTTGGGTTTTCTTTTCTCTCTTTTTTACTGCTTTTATTGTTTACTTTTGAAATCTCATTCCGTATATTTAATACTGCAGGTAATCGAGTTTAAAGTTAACTGATAACTGACCACTGCCACAACTGCATAGCACCTAGAGTTTTAAGTCTTGTAAACTCTCCAGCCTACATGCGTCACTGTCCAGTCGTTCAGTTCTTTATTTCTAAAACCCTGTAATAGGCAGCCCGTCGGCCCCCATACCTTCGAACCCTGGTGTTGTCCCCATGAGATGTTGATGTCCCAGGGTAAAGGGGGCTTTGCAGATTTAATTAGCATTCTAATCATCTGATCTTGAAATAGGGAGATCAGGCCTAATCCGGTCATATAAACCCATCGCTGGGTGGTAGGGGGTACACGTTATACCCAGCTTTATTAGAAGCTATTAAGGAGATTTTTCACATGATTGTATTAACCTATATTGCACGAGAAGTTTGGTTGCTCCCCATCCTTTCCAGATATTTCTTTTTGAGTGAGAGGGCAGTGGAATGCACTTGTGGTTTTCATCTGCATCTCCTGATGACTAGTGATGACTTTCTTTTCTATATTTTCTTACTGCACATTTTGATAAACTCTTCTGTGAAGCACCTGGTCCAATCTTTTGCTCACCTTCTTAAACTGGGTTGCTTGTCTTTTAAAAATTGATTCCTAGGGTTTCCTTAGATATTTTGGAAATAGCCTTTTATGAGATTCTGTTTGAAAGAGAAACTTGGTGAAGGAAAGAAGCTGTGAGTCTGATGGAAAATGTTTCGCTTCATGGTCTGTATCCACGAAGGCTCAGGCCATGTGTGAAGCAGCGTTTCCTGCAGTGACTGGTTGCGCATTTCTTCTGTCAGACTAGACAGCCGCTCCTGAGAGCCACAACCTGTGACAGTGTAGGTGATGGGACAAAGTGATATCCCAGAATTGAAGGGTGAGTGGGCACAGTGTCGGTGTTAAAATTGCTGCAGTTATACGTTGCCTACTTATATTGCCCAGTTATTTTCCATTTGTGAATGGTACTTCCTGAAGGTTTTTTATGTGCCTGTTAAATTTAGGAGAGTCCTGAAAATTCATGCCCCTAATGAACAGGATTCAATCAGTGCATGTTTTCAACCTGATAATTAAAAGACTTCTAAAAGTAGAGGCTAACTGAATTTCAATTACTTCTCTTTCTGTATCAACAGCAAGATTTTAGAAACTTAAAAAAAAAATAGCTATAATATGCTCAAATATTTCACCCTAGCATGACATTAATGATCTTGTAAGTAGGTTAATTGTAGATTTCATTGCAGGCCTCCTGTGGAAATATACTTCTGTTTGATGTTTGGAGCTGGTAGAATAGATGTAGTTCAAAGATCCACCCTGGCATTTGAGAGATTTTTGACTCTCTTAAATTCACAGGAGTTTGAAATCAGACTTTGTCTATAAGGATAGATTCCTTGAAAGCACAAGAGAGATTTTTTTATCTTTATGTTATATTACCTGGGAAATTATTTTGGGGTTTCTTGTCTATTTTGTATCAGGCAAAGCATGTACCATTTCCCTGTCTGCGTTCTCCATCTAAATATGTAATTTATCCCAAATGTAATGCCACATACAAGGTTAGGGGGTCACAGGCAGAGACCCCCCCACTGTAAAGTCTCCACGGGCCCCTGGATCCATGAACTCAAAGGCCCTGGTCTGGAGGACGGGCCTGGTGCAGGGAGCCTGCTGAGAGCATCAGCAGTGAGCATCCTCTTCTCCCAAGTGCTTCACCCGAAGGTGGCCCAGCCGGGAGGGGGGGTGTGTGGAGTGTTGACAGGACACCCCGGTGACTTTTCTAAGGCCCTATGTCCATCATCACGGTGGAAACCACGCACACTTAATGACTGGTTATGTCATAATCACAGGTATGAGCCCATTTAGGAACGTGAGCCCTAAAGGGTGTGACTCACGCTCAAATGGATTTATTACAATTATACATTTTATGATGTTGTTTATGATGGACCATTTAGCTGGCAAGAATCCTAAATGTTGGCAAATCACCTTCAGTACCAGAGACAAATAACATGTTGCCAAAGGCCTTGGTTCTGTGATCATGATTCCATCCCATCCTCGTTCTAGCTTTGGAAAGAGTGGCAGCCTCCTGAGTCTCGGTTTCCTCATCAGTAAAATCAAGATAATTAGCACTAGAGTGGGTGCTACATAATGTGCTATATTATACCTTAGTATAAAACTAACGTAGCCAACATTTTTCTTGGTAATGGTGGTAAATTCATCTTCTTAACTGTGACAAAATAGTAGGAAATTAAATACCATGTGTGCCATTTAGCCAACACCACAAAAAAATGTTTCGTAGAAAACCAGCCCTAGGGCTTCCCCGGTGGCGCAGTGGTTAAGAATCCGCCTGCCAGTTCAGGGGAGCCGGGTTCGAGCCCTGGTCCGGGAAGATCCCACATGCCGCAGAGCAACTAAACCCATGCGCCACAACTACTGAGCCTGCGCTCTAGAGCCCGTGAGCCACAACTGCTGAGCCCGCGAGCCACAACTACTGAAGCCTGCGCTCTAGAGCCCACGAGCCACGGTTACTGAATCCCTTGCACCTAGAGCCTGTGCTCCACTGCAATGAGAAGCCCGCGCACCGCAACGAAGAGTAGCCCCTGCTTGCCGCAACTAGAGAAAGCCCGCATGCAGCAACGAAGACCCAATGCAGCCAAAAAGTAAATAAATAAATTTATTTAAAAAAAGAAAAGAAAACCAACCTCAAACTCAGTGGCTTAAGACAAAAATCATCTTTTAGTCGTCGATCTGAGGGTTGTCTGGAGTCTGGCTGATCTGGTTTGGGCTCAGGGAGATGCAGGGGTCCCCTACCTGTCTCTCATCTCCCGTGGTCAGTGAACACGTTCTCGTGGGGATGGCAGTGGTGCCAGAGATGGAAGCCAGATCGAGCCAGAGTTTTTCAAATTTCTGCTCGCGTTACATCTGCTCACATCCTTGTGGCTGAAACAGGTCCCAGGGCTAAAGCACAGCGTGGGGAAACATGCGCCTGTCGGGGAGTAGGGCTGGGCAGTGAAAGGGCTTCCTAATTTGAGTCATTAATGCAGTTTACCAGGGCCACCCGTTTCACATTGTTTATCATCGAATTGAACGAGGGCAAGAGAGACATTTTTAATAACAAAAGATATTAGATAAAGAAGAGAAGTCACCAGGTGAGGTTTGGTGCGAGGCCCACAAACCAGCGCGAGATTGTGGGGAGAACCAGGGGCCCCGTCGGGTCATAGCTCCACCCTGCCAGCTCCGTCTCGTCTCCAGCCTCAGCGGCGGGGCCCTGCCTTGTACCACTGCGGACGCTGGGAAGGACGGTGCGTCCTAGCTTAGACTGTGGACTCGGGCATCAAGCAGCCCCACTGGCTGTGAGCATCACCCGCGTCTGCTAGCAGGACCGCCCTGTACCTCTACTAAAAGTGTGCAGAACTCCAAAACCAGGATCCTGCTTCTACCTCTATAAATATAACTCTAGGACCCACAGGCAAATAATCAGCCAGGTATCTCAGACATCTCAAAAAATGTGTTTCCTAAAGCAGAAGGGAGCTTAACTAGGTAACATTTCCCCAAGGGCTATCCCCTGGAAGTTATCAAGAAAATAAGGATCCTCCCATCCTTACAATGTCCCACCTGCGGTCACCGCCCTTATTAAATGGGAGGGAGAGCTCTGGATTCGGAACGTCTGGGTGGCCTGGTGGTGTCAGGCATAGAAATAAGTAATCACTGAGGCTCTGAAATGTAAGAACTCATGGATCAGAAAAAATAAAATAAAATAAATAAATAAATTACCTGATAGGTTTGCTACCATAATTAAAGACAGTTAAAGTGTAAAAAAGAAAAAAGAATCCACTGCTGTTTCTAATGGATATGATGGCAAGTACAGGGTGTCTTGGAAGAACCAGACAAGGAAAGGGCAGGACGGCCTCTCAGAGGAAGTGGCGTCATCACGTGCAGTGGGGACAGCGGTGGAGAGAGGACAGTCGTGGGGTTGGAATCAGGTGGCCCGAGTTTCTGTCATGACGCCACCAGCTTGTCATGTGACTGTTGTAAACTTGTGTTTTTTTAACCTTTGTGATCCCATTTCCACAGTTGTGAAATAGTATTGTAATCTCTTACGAGGTGGTTAAGAAAATCAATTGAAGTAATTTTCTGAAAGGGTTACACTAAGTGTGAATGATTAACCGTGATGTTGGTTGCTGTTTTAGGCCGACAGGCTGATGTCATGGCTCCGAAATCCCGTTCATTACTTCACAGAAAGAGCAATACAAGGTGAAGGCACGCTGGGCTTGAACACACACTGCCCCAGAGGGCACTACAGACTTGACCTTCATCTGAAAGCAAGAAGAGCTTCACTCCTAGTTCTGTCTTTATTTCTTGACCACAGAATGCATTGCTGGGGCCAAAGGGTGGCCCAACACATGTGGCTCTTGTTCCCGGAAGATGAGGAGGTGGGTTAGAGTGGATGCTCTCCTGTCTCTTCACCTCTCATGGATCTTCTCATGGATCTCTCATGAAGATCTTCTTTTGCATTTTCTGAAGTAGTAATAGCCTCTACTATAGGAGAGACCTAAAGAGTTAGACAGTGATGCTTAATTTTAGGTGTCAACTTGTCTGGGCGAAGGGGCGCCCAGCTAGCTGGGAAAACGCTACCTCTGAGGTTGTTTGTGTGGCGTTTCTGGAAGGGATGAGCTTTTGTGTAGGTAGGTGAGTAAAGAAGATCCCTCTCACCACGCAGGTGAGCATCAGCGAATCCAGGGCCCGAACAGCACAAAGGCAGAGGAGGGGTGAATCTGCTTGGGCTGGGACGTGCATCGTCTCTTGCCCTCGGACACTGGGGTTCCTGGTTCTCAGAATTTCAGGCTCAGACTGAATTACACCCCCCCATCACTTTCCAGGGTGTGCAGCTTGCAGATGGCAGACTGGGGGACATCTCAGCCTTCGTAATCACCTGAGCCAAGTCCTGTACTAAATCTGCTCTCAAGAAGGAATTTGGTTCTGCTTCTCTGGGGAAGGCTGGCTGATACGTGGACATAACCGTGGGGCAACTCAGGCACTGGTGAGTTGCTGTTGTAGATGTGCCTTCAGTTCTTCTGTTCCTGTCTTCTTGTCTCTCACATTCGCTTGTGACCAGTGGCAAACAACACAGGCAAAAGTCACTTTTGAATTGAAGCAGTGACACTTCCTTGGAAAATAGGAGAAAGGATGATTTTTACATGTAAGCATTCTGTGAATATAATAAGTACACAAATAGGATGTCAAGCGGGGAAAAGGGGTGAGTTTGAAGGTTATGAAGTCTTAATTTTTAAGAAAGTCCAGAATCAGGTACTTGATGAAAATGAACTGTAAAGTGCGTAACTGGGTTTCACATCTGTCATAAACTAAAGCTTATCCTTGGCATGAAAATAACTACACAAGAACATCTCATATTCCCTAGAATTAAAGTGTGAAGCAAGGCTGCTCTTCATTTCTCAGATAAGTGTTTGTTTCACCCATGGTGAGGATAAAACCTGCTGATACATCACCAGAAAATGGCAGATTGTTTTAAGCAAGCAAAGCAAAAAGCAGCAGGAAGGAAACTCAGAGCTGCAGAATCAGATCAAGTAAGACTCTTACTGAAAAGTAACTGATTTTGTGAACACGGGACAAACAGCTCAATGGAAAGCACATGGTATGCTGAAGTGCTGACATGTGAGCTTGTCTTATGAAAAGGATAGAAAAACAATCTTGAAATATGAACTCGTGGAAATCGTTGCCCTTTGTGATGTCTTGCATAGGGATCTGCATTTTATATTCGTTCGTTGACAAGGGTCTGAGACAAGTTCTAACATACTCCGCACCCTCTTAAAAAGGGATATTTGAGTATGTTAAGTGGAAGACAGAACGCCAAGGGGGAAATGAATTCTTTTCTTAGAATTGTTAATAAGTTAGAATGCTTTAAAATGTGATGGCCAAATTCAAACTAAAATAATATAAAGATCTCGGTTAATAAGATACATTTGGTATTGTCACCATGACTACAGCCTAAGTAAGCCATCCTTAAATAAATAGCTTTTGTGTGGAAGGGGATGGAGCTCTCCAGCAGCACAGCTGGGGCTTGTCTGTGCTACCCCAGCGATGCTCAGTGGCTGAGATTTGTGTGCTCATACACAGTGCTGGTCTCTGCTTCACACCTGCCTCTCCATGGGCCAGTCCTTCCATGGTGCGTCACTCCACAAAATGTGTGCAGTTCCCGAAATGTGCATTGAGAGGTGCTGACTCTGGGTAGGTTTTTAGTTCAATGGAGGTTTTTTACTTTTTCTTTCTTTTCTTTTTTAAAAATTTTACTGGAGTGTAGCTGGTTTACACTGTTGTGTTAGTTTCTGGTGTACAGCAAAGTGACTCAGATACACATACATATATACAAACATACATATGTATGTATATATGTATGTATGTATTCTTTTTCAGATTCTTTTCCCTTATAGGTTATTACAAAATATTGACTAGAGTTCCCTGTGCTATATAGTAGGTCCTTGTTGGTTATCTATTTTATATATAATAGTGTGTATATGTCAGTCCCAAGCTCCTAATTTATCCTTCCACCCTGCATTTCCCCTTTGGTAACCATAAGTTTGCTTTCGAGATCTGTGGGTCTGTGAATGTAAATTGATACAGCCGCTATGGAGAACAGTATGGAGGTTCCTTAAAAAACTAAAAGTAGAGTTACCATATAATCCAGCAATTTCACTCCTGGACATATATCCACAGAAAAGTATAATTCAAAAAGTCATGTACCACAATGTTCACAGCAGCACTATTCACAATTGCCAAGACATGGAAGCAACCTAAGTGCCCATCGACAGATGAATGGATAAAGAAGATGTGGTATATGTATATATGTGTATATATATATATATATATATATATATATATATATATATATATACATATATACACAATGGAACACTACTCAGCCATTAAAAAGAGTGAGGTAATGCCATTTGCAACAACATGGATGGACCTAGAGATCATCATACTGAGTGAAGTAAGTCAGACAGAGAAAAACAAATCTCATATGATATTTCAATGTAGTTTTGATTACATAGCAACTGCCCTAAAATGATGCTCTTCCTTGTGTTCACAACTGAAGGTAGGGTTATCGCGGTAGAAAGAGGATCTGGACTCTAGCACACCTGGGGGCTGCGAGTGTCGGGGGCATCAGAAGGAGAAACTCCTGCCACATTCTGGCCATGCAACTAACTCAGCACGTCGTGTGCAGACCGTATTGTGGGTTTGTCGTCTCTTTAATTAGGGCAGCTCCAGTGTGTTGGAGACCAAAGCACTTGAACGCTGATCTCCTTCCTTACTAATCATTCTGCAGAGATGAAATGTTTTTAAAGATGCTACATGGATGAGATGAGTGTAAAGTGAACATCAAACAGCCTTAAAAAGGAGAAAGAGGTCCATGTACGAATGCCCAAACACTGAGAAGATGTGGAAGGAAGTGTCTGATTTTTGGATACTCTTGCTTTGCTGGTGGAATTTACAGTCAGGTAGATATGTGAGTGGCTCAACATCACCTCTGTTATTTTATTACTTATTTATTAATTTATCAGAAGGTGACAGTGATGGAAACAGGTGGTTTGGTCTTGCGGGAGCGTGCATTTTGAGGCAGGACTGGTGACATGAGGAGGTGAGCAGGGGGCAGTGACGCAGGCTGCGTGCTGTGTGTAGCAGCTGGAAATGTCCCATGGACACGGGACATAGACATGAGTGGGTGGCCGGGGAAGGCTCTTGGGCATAGAGTGGTGTGTCCAGGTGTCCGTCTGAGGAAGACGGCTCTGTCTACAGGATGGAGGTCAGGTGTGTGGGTGCGAGAGGTGGGGCATCAGAGCAGATGGGGCAGGAACAATTGGCTGGTGGTGCAGGAGTCCTGGGAAGAGACCAGGAGGGACCCACAAGCACCTGTTTCGGTTTGTTGGTGTCATAGCCCCTCCCTCGCCTGTGATACCTGGGGAGACTCCTCAGACTTTTCTAGACTTTGGAAAATGGTCCCCTGATGCCGTTACTCAAATTAGAAAAAAAATTATATTTAAGCCGTTTTTAGCTTCTTACAGCAGTTGTAATCCGTTTAGGCAGATTGTTGACTGAATTCCCATAACGTGCTGGGTACAAACCTGTGTCCTAAGGTATATCCTGAGCAAGATTCACTGGGTCCCCGCGGCCACCAGGTGTACAGAGGGGGACTCGTGGAGGAGGAATTATCAGAGACATCACCGCAGGGGCAGGACACAGGTGAGCATCTGGGTGGCCGGAGGTGAGGGAGATGCACGTCTTATCTTGACTAAAGGGGTCATGAAAAGATTCTGGAGGAATTAAGATCTAAAAATGGAGGAGCAGCGGGGATTAGCTGGGAACAGTGGGGAGAAGGGGAAGTTCAGGCAGAGGAAGGAGCAGGGGCAGAGAGCCTGGCTCAGCTGGGAACCTGGAGATGGTCCAGCCCGGTGGCACCGAGAGCAGCTCAAGAGGGAGGATGCAGGGGTGAGGTTCAGTGTGTGTGTGTGTGTGTGTGTGTATTGTCAGAACACAGATTCCTTTGGGGCGGGAGGCTGCGTAATTGTTATAATTTGTCCTGTCCCGGCCTCTTTGATATTCTATGTGAACATCAGTTCGGGAAGGCAGCCCAGGTGCTCCAGGTGCCAAGACTCAGCTACTTCTTGTGCATCTCCTGCTCTGGTCAGGGAGGCTGATGGTGGCAGAGTGTTTTACTGCCGGAAACTGGAGAGCTCAGAGCATGTGTGCATCTCTAATCCTGCAGACTATGATCTCAGCAGGCATTTGACTGGTCCCTCTGTGAGCCTTGCTTGGGACTTCCCAGACTGCAGCCACAGAACATTGAAGACATCATCTTCAGATAGACAGATGGCATATAGACAGACAGAGCATATGGGGCATATATAGGATTGGCCGAAAAGTTCGCTTGGGTTTTTCTGTAACATTTTACGCAAAAACCCGAGCAAACATTTTGGCCAGCCCAGTATGTGCACGGATGGCATCTGTATGGCCAGACATGGAATATAGGACATACACATGTACGGATGGCATCTATATGGACAGGTGTAGTATATAGGGCATATATATGTGTGCATGACCTTCATATGGAGAGGTACAGCGTATAGGAATCAGGTAGGATGCCAAGTCTCTTCTCAAAATGCGTGTGAAGGGGGTAGATGTCCTGGGAGGATAACCATCCTTAAACTCGGGGGAAGGTGACTCTTTGCAGGTCCCTCATCTTAGATTTCTATAAAGAATAACACACTCCGTGTCCATACAAAACCTGCTACCTGGGCCTGTTTTCTCCCACGATGATTAAACTGTAAGCTATGGCGGTGGCTGCCAGCCTTTGTTAGGAATCTGAGGAAGAACTCAGGGGGCTCTTTGATTTCTACACGACAGTACCTTTGACTCTTCAGATTTTCCTCTAGTGGTAAATTCTGCTTCTGCCGACAGCAAGAGTAATTGCTGCACACAAAGTTTAACTCTGTTTTCTTGCTCAATGTTTACCATGTAAGCAGGCTTGGACAACCAAGTTTTCAGACCGTATCCTGCTCTGGGCTGAGAAAAGCAACTGTGTTCGGATGTCCACCTGTACCACAGCATATGGTGTCAGAACTGAAAGGGTGCTCCCTTTGAGTTGATCTTGGTGTTTCAGATAATAGCAATCTATAGATTAATGTTTTTAAATCATACATGCTAACTGTTTTACTAAATAAATACAACTGCATACGGTCAAATTTTCATATTTTAACTGTTCCCAGCTGTCAGGTGGGTATGCCTTGTGGTCTCGCATGTTCTGTAGACTTTGTGTATGTTTTACTGCGTTCTTCCTGTGTTCGGCATTTCCATTTAGGAATAACAGCTTGTAGACAAGGAACCAACCTTAGCACTGATGGATCTCATTATCTGATTTCACTGATGTGGTTGTTTCACCTGTTTGGGGTCTAAACCAAAGGTCATCACTGTTTCAATCTTCATATATAATCAGTATGATTCTGGTCCCCAGCACATCTGTTCCCCTCCCACGTTCCCCCCCCCGCCCCATCCCCGTGTTCCCAGGGACTGGAGAAATGCAGACATGCTGAGGATTCTCTCCACCTCTCTCCTCACTTGCTGTCCCTGTGGGGAGACGTGCTCCCCCAGGCTTCCAGTCTCGACACTGACAGAGGCCACTGGTCTCCAGTCCTTCCTGGACGACGCTGTCCTCCCTGACTCTCAGCTCTGCCTTGTTGCACAGTCGGGGAGGAGACGTCCTTGTTGTATTTATTTCAGAGGTACTGATGTGGAAGCTTCTGAGGACAGCGGGGAGGCCAGTGGTCTGATGCAAAGCCGTTTGCCTGAGCCAGGGACCCACACCATTCTCCTTCTACTTTCCGAGGCCACACTCTACTTGGGTGAACATCGTGGTGGCAGGATGGTCCAGATCCCTCCCTACTCACCTTCTGCCGGGGGACCAACCAAGTCCTAGAGTAACTGGCAGAGCCAACACCCACTACCTTTCCTCCTGGGTCCAAATAATAAAATCCCAGATCGTCGGAGGGTACGTCTACTAGATCTGTGTGGTTTGTTCCTAACCACGACCAATTTGTTTCAACAGTGATCATGATAATTTGTGTTGAAGACAAATACGGATTACCATTAATTTCACCACTCTGTATGTTTTGAACAAATAATGGAATTAAGACATTTACTGACATCTTCTTCAACATCACCAAAAAAAAAAAGATAAAAAGAAATATTTTTCAGATTATCTCTCTTAATAATGATGCCAAATCCAGCCTCTGTAACCCGGCACCGAATTAAATCTCAGAGACAGAGTTTTGGGTGAAGCAGAAAGAAATAGCTTTATTGCTTTGCCAGGCAAAGGGGGGTCACAGTGGGCTAATGCCCTCAAGACTGTGTGTCCTGATTGGAAGGGGTAGTGAGGAGTTTTATAGTAATGGTTCAAAGAGGGCACGGTCAGCTCGTGGACATCCTTCTGATTGGTTGGTGGGGAGGTAAGTGGGAGTGAAATCATCAGCCTTCTGGTTCCAACCAGTCTGGGGTCTCCCTGCTTGTGGGCAGCAGACAGTTAACTTCTCCCACCTGGTGGAGGTTTCAGTATCTGCAAAACAGCTCAAAGATATTGTCATGTGTATTCCTTGGCGGGGAACCAGGACCCTGCCCCCAGGCTGCACTATTGTTTCTTGGCTGCTCCTCCCTTGTCTCTGCATCCCCTCCCTTCCCTGATTAGCAGCTGTTTGAACTTGCCCCTTGGAACTTAGGGAAGGTCATGGAGGCTGAATGAAGCCTATTTTCCTGTAATCAAGAAATGGGGGAGGGAGGGGCAAGATGGCGGAAGAGTAAGACGCGGAGATCACCTTCCTCCCCACAGATACATGAGAAATACATCTACACGTGGAACTGCTCCTACAGAACACCCACTGAACGCTGGCAGAAGACGTCAGACCTCCCAAAAGGCAAGAAAATCCCCACGTACTTGGGTAGGGCAAAAGAAAAAAGAAATAACAGAGACAAAAGAATAGGGACGGGACCTGCACCAGTGGGAGGGAGCTGTGAAGGAGGAAAGGTTTCCACACACTAGGAAGCCCCTTCGTGGGCAGAGACTGCGGGTAGCAGAGGGGGGAAGCTTCGGAGCCACGGAGGAGAGCGCAGCCACAGTGGTGCGGAGGGCAAAGCGGAGATTCCCGCACAGAGGAGCGGTGCCGACCAGCACTCACCAGCCCGAGAGGCTTGTCTGCTCAGCCGCCGGGGCGGGCGGGGCCTGGGAGCTGGGGCTCGGGCTTCGGTGCTAGCCGGGAGGGAGTCCGGGAAAAAGACTGCGGCTGCCAAAGAGGCAAGAGAATTTTTCTTGCCTCTTTGTTTCGCGGCGCGCAAGGAGAGGGGATTCAGAGCACTGCCTAAACGAGCTCCAGAGACGGGCGCGAGCTGCGGCTATCAGCGCGGATCCCACAGCAACAGGGACGCAGAGGGAAAAACGGAGAGATTCCCGCACAGAGGCTCGGCGCCGAGCAGCACTCACCAGCCCGAGAGGCTTGTCTGCTCACCCGCCGGGGCGGGCGGGGGCTGGGAGCTGAGGCGCGGGCTTCGGTCGGATCCCAGGGAGAGGACTGGGGTTGGCTGCGTGAACACAGCCTGAAGGGTCTAGCGCACCACAACTAGCCGGGAGGGTGCACGAGAAAAAGTCTGCAGCTGCCGAAGAGGCAGGAGACTTTTTCTTGCCTCTTTGTTTCGCGGCGTGCAAGGAGAGGGGATTCAGAGCGCCACTTAAACGAACTCCAGAGACGGGCGCGAGCCGCGGCTATCAGCGCGGACCCCAGAGACGGGCATGAGACGCTAAGGCTGCTGCTGCCGCCACCAAACAGCCTGTGGGCAAGCACAGGTCATTCTCCACACCGCCCCTCCCGGGAGCCTGTGCAGCCCGCCACGGCCAGGCTCCCGTAATCCGGGGACAACTTCCCCGGGAGAGCACACGGCGCGCCTCAGGCTGCTGCAACGTCACGCCGGCTTCTGCCGCTGCAGGCTCGCCCCGCCTCCTCCGTACCGCTCCCTCCCCCCCGCCTGAGTGATCCAGAGCCCCCGAATCAGCTGCTCCTTTAACCCCGTTCTGTCTGGGCGGGGAACAGACGCCCTCAGGGGACCTACATGCAGAGGCGGGTCCAAATCCAAAGCTGAACCCCGGGAGCTGTACGAACAAAGAAGAGAAAGGGAAATCTCTCCCAGCAGCCTCAGAAGCAGCGGATTAAAGCTCCACAAACAACTTGATGTGCCTGCATCTGTTGAATACCTGAATAGACAACGAATCATCCCAAATTTAGGAGATGGACTTTGGGAGCAGGATATATTAATTTTTCCCCTTTTCCTTTTTTTTGTGAGTGTATATGTGTATGCTTCTGGGTGAGATTTTGTCTGTATAGCTTTGCTCTCACCGTTAGTCCTAGGGTTAGGTCCGTCCGTTTTTTTTTTTTTTTTTTTTTGGCTTAAAAATTTTTTTTTCCCTAATAAATGTTTTCTTAATAATTTTTTCCTTATTTTCTATTTTTAAAAAAATTTTTAATAAGTTTTTTCATATTTTTTATTTTAAAAAATTAAAAAAATTTTTTTTTCTTAATAAATTTTTTCTAAATAATTTTTTTCTTATTTTTAGTATAAAAAATTAATAAATCTATTTTTAAAAATTAAAAAAAATTTTTTCTTAATAAATTTACTCTTAATAATTTTTTTTTCTTATTTTTTATTATAATTGCTTTATTTTATTTTATTTTATCCTCTTTTTTCTTTCTTTCCATTTTTTCTCCCTTTTATTCTGAGCTGTGTGGATGAAAGGCTCTTGGTGCTCCAGCCAGGCATCCGGGCTGTGCTTCTGAGGTGGGAGAGCCAACTTCAGGACACTGGTCCACAAGAGACCTCCCAGCTCCACGTAATACCAAACGGCGAAAATCTCTCAGAGATCTCCATCTCAACATCAAGACCCAGCTTCACTCAACGACCAGCAAGCTACAGTGCTGGACACCCTATGCCAAACAACTAGCAAGAGAGGAACACAGCCCCATCCATTAACAGAGAGGCTGCCTAAAATCATAATAAGGCCACAGACACCCCAAAACACACCACCAGACGTGGACGAACCCACCAGAAAGACAACATCCAGCCTCATCCACCAGAACACAGGCACTAGTTCCCTCCACCAGGAAACCTACACAACCCACTGAACCAACCTTAGCCACTGGGGACAGATACCAAAAACAACGGGAACTACGCACCTGCAGCCTGTGAAAAGGAGACCCCAAACACAGTAAGATAAGCAAAATGAGAAGACAGAAAAACACACAGCAGATGAAGGAGCAGGGTCAAAACACACCAGACCTAACAAATGAAGAGGAAATAGGTAGTCTACCTGAAAAAGAATTCAGAATAATGATAGTAAGGATGATCCAAAGTCTTGGAAATAGAATAGACAAAATGCAAGAAACATTTAACAAGGACGTAGAAGAACTAAAGAGGAACCAAGAAACGATGACAAGCACAATAAATGAAATTAAAAATACTCTAGATGGGATCAATAGCAGAATAACTGAGGCAGAAGAACGGATAAGTGACCTGGAAGATAAAATGGTGGAAATAACTACTGCAGACCAGAATAAAGAAAAAAGAATGAAAAGAACTGAGGACAGTCTCAGAGACCTCTGGGATAACATTAAACGCACCAACATTCGAATTATAGGGGTCCCAGAAGAAGAAGAGAAAAAGAAAGGGACTGAGAAAATATTTGAAGATATTATAGTTGAAAACTTCCCTAATATGGGAAAGGAAATAGTTAATCAAGTCCTGGAAGCACAGAGAGTCCCATACAGGATAAATCCAAGGAGAAACACACCAAGACACATATTAATCAAACTATCAAAAATTAAATATAAAGAAAACATATTAAAAGCAGCAAGGGAAAAACAACAGATAACACACAAGGGCATCCCCATAAGGTTAACAGCTGATCTTTCAGCAGAAACGCTGCAAGCCAGAAGGGAGTGGCAGGATATACTTAAAGTGATGAAGGAGAAAAACCTACAACCAAGATTACTCTACCCAGCAAGGATCTCATTCAGATTTGATGGAGAAATTAAAACCTTTACAGACAAGCAAAAGCTGAGAGAGTTCAGCACCACCAAACCAGCTTTACAACAAATGCTAAAGGAACTTCTCTAGGCAAGAAACACAAGAGAAGGAAAACACCTACAATAACAAACCCAAAACATTTAAGAAAATGGGAATAGGAACATACATATCGATAATTACCTTAAATGTAAATGGATTAAATGCTCCCACCAAAAGACACAGACTGGCTGAATGGATACAAAAACAAGACCCATATATATGCTGTCTACAAGAGACCCACTTCAGACCTAGAGACACATACAGACTGAAAGTGAGGGGATGGAAAAAGATATTCCATGCAAATGGAAATCAAAAGAAAGCTGGAGTAGCAATTCTCATATCAGACAAAATAGACTTTAAAATAAAGACAATTACAAGAGACAAAGACGGACACTATATAATGATCAAGGGATCGATCCAAGAGGAAGGTATAACAATTGTAAATATTTATGCACCCAACATAGGAGCACCTCAATACATAAGGCAAATACTAACAGCCATAAAAGGGGAAATCGACAGTAACACAATCATAGTAGGGGACTTTAACACCCCACTTTCACCAATGGACAGATCATCCAAAATGAAAATAAATAAGGAAACACAAGCTTTAAATGATACATTAAACAAGATGGACTTAATTGATATTTATAGGACATTCCACCCAAAAACAACAGAATACACATTTTTCTCAAGTGCTCATGGAACATTCTCCAGGATAGATCATATCTTGGGTCACAAATCAAGCCTTGGTAAATTTAAAAAAATTGAAATCGTATCAAGTATCTTTTCCGACCACAACGCTATGAGACTAGATATCAATTACAGGAAAAGATCTGTAAAAAATACAAACACATGGAGGCTACACAATACACTACTTAATAACGAAGTGATCACTGAAGAAATCAAAGGGGAAATCAAAAAATACCTAGAAACAAATGACAATGGAGACACGACGATCCAAAACCTATGGGATGCAGCAAAAGCAGTTCTAAGAGGGAAGTTTATAGCAATACAAGCCTACATCAAGAAACAGGAAACATCTCGAATAAACAACCTAACCTTGCACCTAAAGCAATTAGAGAAAGAAGAACAAAAAAACCCCAAAGCTAGCAGAAGGAAAGAAATCATAAAGATCAGATCAGAAATAAATGAAAAAGAAATGAAGGAAACAATAGCAAAAATCAATGAAACTAAAAGCTGGTTCTTTGAGAAGATAAACAAAATTGATAAACCATTAGCCAGACTCATCAAGAGAAAAAAGGAGAGGACTCAAATTAATAGAATTAGAAATGAAAAAGGAGAAGTAACCACTGACACTGCAGAAATACAAACGATCATAAGAGATTACTACAAGCAACTCTATGCTAATAAAATGGACAACCTGGAAGAAATGGACAGATTCTTAGAAATGCACAACCTGCCGAGACTGAACCAGGAAGAAATAGAAAATATGAACAGACCAATCACAAGCACTGAAATTGAAACTGTGATTAAAAATCTTCCAACACACAAAAGCCCAGGACCAGATGGCTTCACAGGCGAATTCTATCAAACATTTAGAGAAGAGCTAACACCTATCCTTCTCAAACTCTTCCAAAATATTGCAGAGGGAGGAACACTCCCCAACTCATTCTACGAGGCCACCATCACCCTGATACCAAAACCAGGCAAAGATGTCACAAAGAAAGAAAACTACAGGCCAATATCACTGATGAACATAGATGCAAAAATCCTCAACAAAATACTAGCAAACAGAATCCAACAGCACATTAAAAGGATCATACACCATGATCAAGTGGGGTTTATTCCAGGAATGCAAGGATTCTTCAATATACGCAAATCAATCAACGTGATACATCATATTAACAAATTGAAGGAGAAAAACCATATGATCATCTCAATAGATGCAGAGAAAGCTTTCGACAAAATTCAACACCCATTTATGATAAAAGTCCTGCAGAAAGTAGGCATAGAGGGAACTTTCCTCAACATAATAAAGGCCGTATATGACAAACCCACAGCCAACATTGTCCTCAATGGTGAAAAACTGAAACCATTTCCACTAAGATCAGGAACAAGACAAGGTTGCCCACTCTCACCACTATTATTCAACATAGTTTTGGAAGTGTTAGCCACAGCAATCAGAGACGAAAAAGAAATAAAAGGAATCCAAATCGGAAAAGAAGAAGTAAAGCTGTCACTGTTTGCAGATGACATGATACTATACATAGAGAATCCAAAAGATGCTACCAGAAAACTACTAGAGCTAATCAATGAATTTGGTAAAGTAGCAGGATACAAAATTAATGCACAGAAATCTCTTGCATTCCTGTATACTAATGATGAAAAATCTGAAAGTGAAATTAAGAAAACACTCCCGTTTACCATTGCAACAAAAAGAATAAAATACCTAGGAATAAACCTACCTAAGGAGACAAAAGACCTGTATGCAGAAAATTATAGGACACTGATGAAAGAAATTAAAGATGATACAAATAGATGGAGAGATATACCATGTTCTTGGATTGGAAGAATCAACATTGTGAAAATGACTCTGCTACCCAAAGCAATCTACAGATTCAATGCAATCCCTATCAAACTACCACTGGCATTTTTCACAGAACTAGAACAAAAAATTTCACAATTTGTATGGAAACACAAAAGACCCCGAATAGCCAAAGCAATCTTGAGAACGAAAAATGGAGCTGGAGGAATCAGGCTCCCTGACTTCAGACTATATTACAAAGCTACAGTAATCAAGACAGTTTGGTACTGGCACAAAAACAGAAATACAGATCAATGGAACAGGATAGAAAGCCCAGAGATAAGCCCACGCACATATGGTCACCTTATCTTTGATAAAGGAGGCAAGCATATACAGTGGAGAAAAGACAGCCTCTTCAATAAGTGGTGCTGGGAAAATTGGACAGGTACATGTAAAAGTATGAAATTAGAACACTCCCTGACACCATACACAAAAATAAACTCAAAATGGATTAAAGACCTAAGTGTAAGGCCAGACACTATCAAACTCTTAGAGGAAAACATAGGCAGAACACTGTATGACATAAGTCACAGCAAGATCCTTTTTGACCCAGGTCCTAGAGAAATGGAAATAAAAACACAAATAAACAAATGGGACCTAATGAAACTTAAAAGCTTTTGCACAGCAAAGGAAACCATAAACAAGACCAAAAGACAACCCTCAGAATGGGAGAAAATATTTGCAAATGAAGCAACGGACAAAGGATTAATCTCCAAGATTTACAAGCAGCTCATGCAGCTCAATAACAAAAAAACAAACAACCCAATCCAAAAATGGGCAGAAGACCTAAATAGACATTTCTCCAAAGAAGAGATACAGATTGCCAACAGACACATGAAAGAATGCTCAACATCATTAATCATTAGAGAAATGCAAATCAAAACTACAATGAGGTATCATCTCACACCGGTCAGAATGGCCATCATCAAAAAATCTAGAAACAATAAATGCTGGAGAGGGTGTGGAGAAAAGGGAACACTCTTGCACTGTTGGTGGGAATGTAAATTGATACAGCCACTATGGAGAACAGTATGGAGGTTCCTTAAAAAACTAAAAATAGAACTACCATATGACCCAGCAATCCCACTACTGGGCATATACCCTGAGAAAACCATAATTCAGAAAGAGTCATGTACCAAAATATTCATTGCAGCTCTGTTTACAATAGCCAGGACATGGAAGCAACCTAAGTGTCCATCATCGGATGAATGGATAAAGAAGATGTGGCACATATATACAATGGAATATTACTCAGCCATAAAAAGAAATGAAATGGAGGTGTTTGTAATGAGGTGGATGGAGTTAGAGTCTGTCATACAGAGTGAAGTAAGTCAGAAAGAGAAAAACAAATACAGTATGCTAACACATATATATGGAATCTAAGGGAAAAAAAAAAAAAAAAAAAAGAGGTCATGAAGAACCTAGTGGCAAGATGGGAATAAAGACACAGACCTACTAGAGAATGGACTTGAGGATATGGGGAGGGGGAGGGGTGAGATGTGACAGGGTGAGAGAGTGTCATGGACATATATACACTACCAAATGTAAAATAGATAACTAGTGGGAAGCAGCCGCATAGCACAGGGAGATCAGCTCGGTGCTTTGTGACCACCTAGAGGGGTGGGATAGGGAGGGTGGGAGGGAGGGAGATGCAAGAGGGAAGAGATATGGCAACATATGTATATGTGTAACTGATTCACTTTGTTGTAAAGCAGAAGCTAGCACACCATTGTAAAGCAATTATACTTTGATAAAGATGTTTAAAAAAAAAAAAAAAAAAAAAAAAAAAAAGAAATGGGGGACACAGAAAGGAGCCCCACAGGGTCCTGCTCAGTTTTAATAATTGTATTTTGAGTTCACACTTTGATATTGCTCTTGAGTTCCTACTATTAATTTTAACTTCATGACAAAATGTAGAATCTCTCACACATGAGATTTTATTCTCAAAGCCTAAAATGACAGGCTGGGCATGAACTACAAAATATTGTAAATAAAATTCAGTGAAATAGAAAACTCAATTTAGAAATAGCTGAAGCTGGAAAATGATTTTCTTAAGCCTCTGTAAGTTGGCTTGTAAATAAAAGACTATGACTGACTTTGAAGGGTGTATTGCCTATGTTTTGTGGTCTCAGGTCTTACATTTAGGTCTTTAATCCATTTTGAGTTTATTTTTGTGTATGGTGTTAGAGAATGTTCTAATTTTATTTTTTTTACATGTAGCTGTTCAGTTTTCCTAGCACCACTTATTGAAGAGACTGTCTTTTTTCCATTGTATATTCTTGCCTCCTTTGTCATAGATTAATTGACTGTAGGTGTGTGGGTTTATTTCTGGGCTTTCTTTCCTGGTCCATTGATCTATATTTCTGTTTTTGTGCCAGTATCATACTATTTTGATTACTGTAGCTTTGTAGTATAGTCTGAAGTCAGGGAGCATGACGCCTCCACTTTATTCTTCTTTCTCAAAATTTTGTGGCTCCATCCAAATTTTAGGATTATTTGTCCTAGTTCTATGAAAAATGCCATAAATATTTTGGTAGAGATTGCATTGAATCTGTAGATTGCTTTGGGTAGTGTGGTCTTAGGAATACTTTGTTGGATCTGTCTCCTCAGGCAAGGAAACAAAAGCAAAAAAACAAAAGTTGGGACCAAATCAAACTAAAAAGCTTTTGCACAGCAAAGGAAACTGTAAACAAAATGAAAAAGCAACCTACCGAATGGGAGAAGATATTTGCAAATGATATCTGGAAACGATTAATATCCAAAGTATATAAAGAACTCATACAACTAAATATCAAAAAAAAAAAAAAAGACAATCCTGTTACAAACTGGGCAGAGGACCTAAATAGGCATTTTTCCAAGGAAGACATACACATTACCAACAGGCACATGAAAAGATGTTCAACATCACTAATCATCAGGGAAATGCAAATCAAAATAACGATGAGATATCACCTCATGCCAGTTAGAAGGCTGTTATCAAAAAGACAAGAAATAACAAGTGTGGCAAGGAGGTGGAGAAAAGGGAACCTTCCTACACTGTTTGTGGGAATGTAAACTGGTGTAGCTACTGTGGAAAACAGTATGGAGTCTCTCAAAAAAATAAAAATAGAGTCACCATAGGATCCAGCAATTCCACTTCTGGGTTTTATCTGAAGAAAACCAAAATAATAATTTGGAAAGATATTGATCCCAATGTTCACTGCAGCATTATTTACAATAGTCAAGACATGGAAGCAACCTAAATGTCCATTAACAGACGAATGGATGAAGAAGATGTGGTACATATATACAATGGAATGTTACTCAGCCATAAAAGAATCAAATCTTGCCATTTGTAACAACATGGATGGACCTGGAGTGTATTATGTTAAGTGAAATAAGTCAGAGAAAGACAAATACCATATGATATCTCTTACGTGTGGAATCTAAAAAACAAATAAACAAATGTAACAAAACAGAAACAGATTCATAGATACAGAGAACAAACTGGTGGTTACCAGAGGGGAAGGGGGATGGGGAATCAGTGAAATAGGTGAAGGGGATTAAGAGGTACAAACTTCCAGTTATAAAATAACTAAGTCATAGGGGTGTAATGTACAATATAGGGAATGTAGTCAATAAAACTGTAATAACTTTGTATGGAGACAGATGGTAATTAAACTAATCACGGTAATCATTTTGTAATGTATAAAAATACCGAATTACTATGTTGTAAATCTGAAACTAATGTAATATTGTAAGTCAACTATACTTCAATAAAAAGACTTCGAATGAATAAGTCTTGAATTTACATTAAGAGAAGTCATTCGGTTGAACTAAATTTTGGTAGCAACCAGTGAAAATTTTACAAAATTATAAGGCAGTGTTAGAAATAGACCTGTTAGAGATTTTGAGTGTCTGACAAAAGGGCTATAGCCTAGTACCACTGACATAGACCCTGAGGGGCAGAAATAAAATAGAAGAGGAGGGCTTCCCTGGGGGCACAGTGGTTAAGAACCTGCCTGCCAGTGCAGGGGACACAGGTTCAAGCCCTGGTCCAGGAAGATCCCACATGCCACGGAACAACTAAGCCCATGTGCCACAACAACTGAGCCTGCGCTCTACAGCCCGTGAGCCACAACTACTGAGCACAGGCACCACAACTACTGAAGCTCCCATGCCTAGAGCCCATGCTCTGCAACAAGAGAAGCCACCGCAATGAGAAGCCCACGCAGCACAACGAAGAGTAGCCCCTGCTCGCCGCAACTAGAGAAAGCCCGCCTGGCAGCAATGAAGACCCAATGCAGCCAAAGATAAATAAATTTATAAAAAATAAACAAAATAGAAGAGAAAACCATCTAATATGCAAATTAGATGGTTCTGAGACAGAGAAGACTATCTTCTAGAAGAACCCTGGTCAGAGGTCTGTAACCAAATTCTAATTAATTCATACCAAGGTTTTAAACAGTTTCTAATTCTTGCACAATCATGCTAATTATTTTGTAGACATCATTTCTGATGATATCAGAATTTGAATGCCTCATGGCTAAGAAATGGATTATTTAATGTAATATATTTTTTTCTTTTGTTTTTATTTGAGCTTTTAATTGAAATATAACAGACAGTATGTGTGAACAAATTTTGTGTACAGACCAACGAATTTTCACCAAGTGAACCCTCAAATGTCAACAGTGCACAAGCTGAGGAACAGGACATTGCCAACATCCCAAAGCTAGCTTTACACCCCTTACCAGTTACTACCCACAACTCCCAAGGCTAAACCTTACTAATATTACTCTGACTTCTACCACCATGAAATAGTTTTGCCTGCTTTTGAAATTTATATGAATAGAATCATTCTGTCCATAATACTTTATCTATGAGGTTCCTTTTACTCAGCATTACCTTTATAATATTCATCCAACTTTTGCATGTATTTGTATTTTTTTCATATTTATTGTTATATAGTATCTAATTGTGTGGCTATGTCATATTTTTAAAAAAATTTGTTCTGTTGCCAGACATATAGGTGGTTTTTATTTTGGCTTTCACAAATAGTGCTACTCCAAATATTACTGTACATACACAGTTTTTGGTCAACATATGTAAACATTTTTGCAGGGTGTTCACTAAGGAAGTAAACTGCTGAGTCATAGGCTATGCACATATTCACCTGTAGCCATTACTGCCAAACAGCTCTTCAAAATGCTTAAACCAATTTAAACTCCCACCAACAGTAGCTGAAAGTTCGTGGTTGTTCCACATCTTTGTGGTTGTTCCACATCTTTGCAACACTTGGCATTTTCTGTCCTTTTCATCTAGCTATTCTGGTGGGTGTGTAATGAATTCTCATGGTTTCTAATTAGCACCTTCCTAATATGTGATGAAATTTAAGACTTCTGCATATGTTTGTTAGCCACATGGATCTCCTTGTTGTGAAGGGTATACCACAACAGTGATTGCTTCAGAAGGGAAATCTATAATTTGGTTTACATTTTTTTTTGAATTTTTGAATTTTATTTTATTTATTTATTTTATACAGCAGGTTCTTATTAGTTATCCATTTTATACATATAAGTGTATACATGTCAATCCCAATCTCCCAATTCATCCCACCACCACTCCCACCGCCACTTTCCCCCCTTGGTATCCATACGTTTGTTCTCTACATCTGTGTCTCAATTTCTGCCCTGCAAACCAGTTCATCTGTACCATTTTTCTGGGTTCCACATATATGCGTTAATATACGATATTTGTTTTTCTCTTTCTGACTTACTTCACTCTGTATGACAGTCGCTAGATTCATCCACATCTCTACAAATGACCCAATTTCGTTCCTTTTTATGGCTGAGTAATATTCCCCTGTGTATATGTACCACATCTTCTTTTTCCATTCGTCTGTTGATGGGCATTTAGGTTGCTTCCGTGACCTGGCTATTGTAAATAGTGCTGCAGTGAACATTGGGGTGCATGTGTTTTTTGAATTATGGTTTTCTCTGGGTATATGCCCTGTAGTGGGATTGCTGGGTCATATGGTAATTCTATTTTTAGTTTTTTAAGGAACCTCCATACTGTTCTCCATAGTGGCTGTATCAATTTACATTCCCACCAACAGTGCAAGAGGGCTCCCTTTTATCCACACCCTCTCCAGAATTTGTTGTTTGTAGATTTTCTGATGATGCCCATTCTAACTGGTGTGAGGTGATACCTCATTGTAGTTTTGATTTGCATTTCTCTAATAATTAGTGATGTTGAGCATCTTTTCATGTGCTTCTTGGCCGTCTGTATGTCTTCTTTGGAGAAATGTCTATTTAGGTCTTCTGCCCATTTTTTGACTGGGTTATTTGTTTTTTTAATATTGAGCTGCATGAGCTGTTTATATATTTTGGAGATCAATCCTTTCTCTCTTGATTCGTTTGCAAACATTTTCTCCCATTCTGAGGGTTGTCTTTTCGTCTTGTTTGTAGTTTCCTTTGCTTTGAAAAAGCTTTGAAGTTTCATTAGGTCCCATTTGTTTATTTTTAATTTTATTTCCATTACTGTAGGAGGTGGATCAAAAAAGATCTTTCTGTGATTTATGTCAAAGAGTGTTCTTCCTATGTTTTCCTCTAAGAGTTTTATAGTGTCTGGTCTTACATTTAGATCTCTAATCCATTCTGAGTTTATTTTTGTGTATGGTGTTAGGGAGTGTTCTAATTTCATTCTTTTACATGTAGCTGTCCAGTTTTCCCAGCACCACTTATTGAAGAGACTGTCTCTTCTCCATTGTATATTCTTGCCTCCTTTGTCATAGATTAGTTGACCATAGGTGCGTGGGTTTATCTCTGGGCTTTCTATCCTGTTCCATTGATCTATATTTCTGTTTTTGTGCAAGTACCATATTGTCTTGATTACTGTAGCTTTGTAGTATAGTCTGAAGTCAGGGAGCCTGATTCCTCCAGCTCCATTTTTTTCCCTCAAGACTGCTTTGGCTATTTGGGGTCTTTTCTGTCTCCATACAAATTTTAAGATTTTTTATTCTAGTTCTGTGAAAAATGCCATTGGTAATTTGATAGGGATTGCACTGAATCTGCACATTGCTTTGGGTAGTATGGTCATTTTCACAATATTGATTCTTGCAATCAAGAACATGGTATATCTCTCCATCTGTTTGTATTATCCTTAATTTCTTTCATCAGTGTCTCATAGTTTTCTGCATACAGGTCTTTTGTCTCCTGAGGTAGGTTTATTCCTAGGTATTTTATTCTTTTTGTTGCAATGGTAAATGGGAGTGTTTCCTTAATTTCTCTTTCAGATTTTTCATCATTAGTGTATAGGAATGCAAGAGATTTCTCTGTGTTAATTTTGTATCCTGCTACTTTACCAAATTCATTGATTAGCTCTAGTAGTTTTCTGGTGGCATCTTTAGGATTCTCTATGTATAGTATCATGTCATCTGCAAACAGTGACAGTTTTACTTCTTTTCCAATTTGGATTCCTTTTATTTCCTTTTCTTCTCTGATTGCCATGGCTAGGACTTCCAAACCTATGTTGAATAATAGTGGTGAGAGTGGACATCCTTGTCTTGTTCCTGATCTTAGAGGAAATGCTTTCAGTTTTTCACCATTGAGAATGACATTTGCTGTGGGTTTGTCATATATGGCCTTTATTATGTTGAGGTAGGTTCCCTCTATGCCCACTTTCTGGTGAGTTTTTATCATAAATGGGTGTTGAATTTTGTCAAAAGTTTTTTCTGCATCTATTGAGATGATCATATGTTTTTTATTCTTCAGTTTGTTAATATGGTGTATCACATTGATTGATTTGCGTATATTGAAGAACCCTTGCATCCCAGGGATAAAACCCACTTGATCATGGTGTATGATCCTTTTAATGTGTTGTTGGATTCTGTTTGCTAGTATTTTGTTGAAGATTTTTTGTATCTGTATTCATCAGTGATATTGGTCTGTAATTTTCTTTTTTTGTAGTATCTTTGTCTGGTTTTGGTATCAGGGTGATGTTGGCCTCATAGAATGAGTTTGGTAGTGTTCCTTCCTCTGCAATTTTTTGGAAGAGTTTGAGAAGGATGGGTGTTAGCTCTTCTCTAAATGTTTGATAGAATTCACCTGTGAAGCCATTTGGTCCTGTACTTTTGTTTGTTGGAAGATTTTTAATCACAGTTTCAATTTCATTACTTGTGATTGGTCTGTTTATTTTTTCTGTTTCTTCCTGGTTCAGTCTTGGAAGGTTATCCCTTTCTAAGAATTTGTCCATTTCTTCCAGCTTGTCCATTTTATTGGCATAAAGTTGCTTGTAGTAGTCTCTTAGGATGCTTTGTATTTCTGCGATGTCTGTTGTAACTTCTCCTTTTTCATTTCTAATTTTATTGATTTGAGTCGTCTCCCTCTTTTTCTTGATGAGTCTGGCTAATGGTTTATCAATTTTGTTAATCTTCTCAAGGAACCAGCTTTTAGCTTTATTGATCTTTGCTATTGTTTTCTTTGTTTCTAGTTCATTTATTTCTACTCTGATCTTTGTGATTTCTTTCCTTCTAACTTTGGGTTTTGTTTGTTCTTCTTTCTGTAGTTCCTTTAGGTGTAAGGTTAGATGGTTTATTTGAGATGTTTCTTATTTCTTGAGGTAGGCTTGTATTGCTATAAACTTCCCTCTTAGAACTGCTTTTGCTGCATCCCATAGGTTTTGGGTCATTGTGTTTTCATTGTCATTTGTCTCTAGGTATTTTTTGATTTCCTCCTTGATTTATTCAGTGATCTCTTGGTTATTTAGTAATGTATTTTTTAGGCTCCATGTGTTTGTGTTTTTTACGTTTTATTCTCTGTAATTGATTTCTAATCTCATAGCATTGTGGTCAGAAATGATGCTTGATATGATTTCAATTTCCTTAAATTTACTGCGGCTTGATTTGTGCCCCAGGATGTAATCTATCCTGGAGAATAGATCTTGAGAAGAAAGTGTAGTCTGCTGTTTTTGGATGGAATGTCCTATAAATATCAATGAAATCTATCTGGTCTATTGTGTCATTTAAAGCTTGTGTTACCTTATTAATTTTCTGTTTGGATGATCTGGTATAAGTGAGGTGTTAAAGTCCCCCACTATTATTGTGTTACTGTCGATTTCCTCTTTTATATCTGTTAGCAGTTGCCTTATGTATTGCGGTGCTCCTATGTTGGGTGCATATATATTTATAATTGTTATATCTTCTTCTTGGATTGATCCCTTGATCCTTATGTAGTGTCCCTCCTTGTCTCTTGTAACATTCTTTATTTTAAAGTCTATTTTATCTGATATGAGTATATTTGATATAAGCTACTCCAGCTTTCTTTTGATTTCCATTTGCATGGAATATCTTTTTCCATCCCCTCACTTTCAGTCTTTGTGTGTCCCTAGGTTTGAAGTGGGTCTCTTGTAGACAGCATATAGATGGGTCTTGTTTTTGTATCCTTTCAGTGAGCCTGTGTCTTTTGGTTGGAGCATTTAATCCATTCACGTTTAAGGTAATTATCGATATGTATGTTCCTATGACCATTTTCTTAATTGTTTTAGGTTTGGTTTTTTAGGTCCTTTTCTTCTCTTCTGTTTCCCACTTAGAGAACTTCCTTTAGCATTTGTGGTAGAGCTGGTTTCGTGGTGCTGAATTCTGTTAGCTTTTGCTTGTCTGTAAAGCTTTTGATTTCTCCATCGAATCTGAATGAGATCCTTGCCGGGTAGAGTAATCTTGGTTGTAGGTTCTTCCCTTTCATCACTTTAAATATGTCCTGCCACTGGCTTCTGGCTTGTAGAGTTTCTGCTGAGAAATCAGCTGTTAACCTTATGGGTGTTCCCTTGTATGTTGTTTGTCATTTTTCCCTTGGTGTGCAGTCATTTTTCTTTTTCTTTAATTTTTGCCAATTTGATTACTAGTGTCTTGGCATGTTTCTCCTTGGATTTATCCTGTATGGGACTCTGTGCGCTTCCTGGACTTGGGTGGCTATTTCCTTTCCCACGTTAGGGAAGTTTTTGACTCTAATCTCTTCAAATATTTTCTCAGGACCTTTCTCTCTCTCTTCTCGTTCCTGGACCTCTATAATGTGAATGTTGTTGTGTTTAATGTTGTCCCAGAGGTCTCTTAGGCTGTCTTCATTTCTTTTCATTCTTTTTTCTTTCTTCTGTTCTGTAGCAGTGAATTCCACCATTCTGTCTTCCAGGTCATTTATCCGTTCTTCTGCCTCAGTTATTCTGCTACTGATTCCTTCTAGTGTAGTTTTCATTTCAGTTATTGTATTGTTCATGTCTGTTTCTTTGTTCTTTAATTCTTCTAGGTCTTTGTTAAACATTTCCTGCATCTTTTTGATCTTTGCCTATATTCTTTTTGAGGTCCTGGATCATCTTCACTATCATTATGCTGAATTCTTTTTCTGGAAGGTTGCCCATCTGCACTTCATTTAGTTGTTTTTCTGGGGTTTTATCTTGTTCCTTCATCTGGTACATAGCCCTTTGCCTTTTCATCTTGTCTCTCTTTCTGTGAATGTGGTTTTCATTCCACAGGCTGTAGGATTGTAGTTCTTCTTGCTTCTCCTGTCTGCCCTCTGGTGGATGAGGCTATGTAAGAGGCTTGTGCAAGTTTCTTGATGGGAGGGACTGGTGGTGGGTAGAGCTGGCTTTTGCTCTTGTGGGCAGAGCTCAGTAAAACTTTAATCCGCTTGTCTTCTGATGGGTGAGGCTGGGTTCCCACCCTGTTGGTTTTTTGGCCTAACTCGACCCAACACTGGAGCCTACCCGGCTCTTTGGTGGGGCTAATGGCGGACTCTGGGAGGGCTCACGCCAAGGAGTACTTCCCAGAACTTCTGCTGGCACTGTCCTTGTCCTCATGGTGAGGCACAGCCACCCCCCGCCTCTGCAGGAGACCCTCCAACACTAGCAGGTAGGTCTGTTTCAGTCTCCTATGGGGTCACCGCTCCTTCCCCTGGGTCCCGATGCACACGCTATTTTGTGTACGCCCTCCAAGCGTGGAGTCTCTGTTTCCCCCAGTCCTCTCGAAGTCCTGCAATCAAATCCCACTAGGCTTCAAAGTCTGATTCTCTAGGAATTCCTCCTCCCGTTGCCAGACCCCCAGGTTGGGAAGCCTGACGTGGGGCTCAGAACCTTCACTCCAGTGGGTGGACTTCTGTGGTATAAGTGTTCTCCAGTTTGTGAGTCACCCACCCAGCAGTTACGGGATTTGATTTTACTGTGATTGCGCCCCTCCTACCATCTCATTGTGCCTTCTCCTTTGTCTTTGGATGTGGGGTATCATTTTGGTGAGTTCTAGTGTCTTCCTGTCCATGACTGTTCAGCAGCTAGTTGTGATTCTGGTGTTCTCGCAAGAGGGAGTGAGAGCACGTCCTTCTACTCCGCCATCTTGAACCAATATCTCTAAATGTAATATTCTTAATATTGCCTACTGAGATAAAATGTCAGGTATATTAAATATAATGTTCTGGAGGTAACTAGATCTTACTCAGGCAAAAAACCGCATATTTCTTGCAGTCATACTTAGAGTGCTGTAGTACTAAAAAAATACATACTAAGGTCAGTTTAAATTGCAATTTTTCTTATTTTTCGGTCAATACTGTGGATAGTTATTGTCTTATATTGTCTGAGCTTATATTTACTACAAATACAGTTGCTCTAAACTATGAAAAATGATAAGTAATTACTTTTGTGCTTTTAAAGTACTGATCACTACTCTTCTCCAATGTTGAACTGTTTGTACTTTATATTAATGGACAAAAGTTTACTTTCTATATTTCATTTTTGAAAATGTTGAATGAAAATCATTATGCTTACCTTGGTTTTGTGACTTCTATCCTTTGATATACTTAGAATTTCACAAATGTCACGTGATGTTTATTAAAGGACAGTGATATAAGATGAGTTAAAATGTCAGATTTTTAATCTGTAAAACTATGAAAATCATCAGTATTTTCTACATTGCTGTTTTGCTGTCAAATGGAATGTCGTGTTCCCAATTTGTAATTTATCAATCACTAGAGACAGATTACTTTCAAAATGACCCTTGGATTCTCTTCTATTGATTGCTCTTTTGAAATAATCCAGTAGTCCCTTTTGATCCTGGTTGATTTCAGGTTCGAGCCCTACGTTGAGTTCTGCTGTTTCACAGTTAATTAGATTGAAATGTCTCACAAAGCCCTGGACGCCACGGGTCACCATTCCAGCTCCTGCACTGATTCCAACCACCACATTCCTAAAACATGAAGGACCTTACACCTTACATGTCTCCTGCTTTTATACCCAAATCAGGCCTAGCCTTTCAGCATTGGCGCACATGAATTTTGAGCATGCACTGTATGCGAATAGGCACCGTTACGTTTTGTTTCCTCCAGAAACATTCAGTGTCCCCACTGCTCCCAGGGTCGTAAGGCACAGCCCCACCAGTGGTCCTCTCCATGTGTGTACGTGGCGCCTACACCTAAGCGTGGACATTCTTATGGTCACTTGTAGAAAATAATCACTGTACACAGGGTCCACTTTCGATTTAAATCAACCCTCCTCTGCAAGCCTCATCCAGGCTTGAGAGGATGCAAGACCAGAACAGAAGCTCACAGCGGTCAGATACTTAAATTTATTATATTGTCATTATTACACTCCTGTTAGCGACGGCAATGAGAAGATTTATAAAAGTATTTCTTCCTTTTAAAATTTCTCTTCAAGTTTAAGTGAAAGATAATGGGAAGTGGTAAGAAGGTCAGGAAAGACTGTGGGCTTTGGCTTCCAACAGGTCTGGGTTTAGAGCCAGTGTTACTGAACCAACTCGTGTCTGCTTGCCCACGTGCAGTAAAGCTGACCTACTGACACTGGGTTGTGGTGAAGGAAAGTGCAGCATTTACCGTAGAAGCGCCAATACAAGGAGAATGGTGCCCCCCAAACCCCAAACTCCCTGAAGGGTTTCAGCAAGGCATTTTTAAAGGTCAGATGAGGGAGGGGGTCGCAGGGTGTGTGATCAGCTTGTGTACAATTCTCTGCTTAACGGTGAGGTAACAGGGCAGTTAACATTATCAGTCCTTAGACTCCTGGAGGCCTGGGAGCTACGTGCTCATGGATGTCAAGTAGTTAATTTCTTCGTTTGGTGATGGTTTTAGCATCTGTGAAACAACTCAGGAAATACGCATCAAATACTATGATCTGGGTACTTCAGAGAGGAGCTACAGCAGAGGATATGGGGGAGGGGTCTGTCCCCGGAGGGCCACATAGGGTCCTGCTGGGTTACACTAACTTTCCTTTAGCATCTTTCATGGTATGTGATCTTGGATTATTTAAACCCCATCAACTTTAGTGTTCTTATGTACATAAGGATATGCATGGGATTTCAATTTCCAATTCCCGTTATTGTGCAAAATATGAGACACTTACCTTAAAAAACCACCTAGAGTTGTAGAATTGTTCATCACACAAAATATTATTTCCACATATTATCCATTTATTATATAAGTGATAGCATGAAATAAAATGTCCACCTCTTTGGAAGTTCACTTTGCCCCCAGGAGAGATGAGGCCTGCTGTTTGAGGTCAGTTGCCCAGCTGGGCAGCAGACAGAGGCTTAGAGTTGAGAAGCAGCTGGGCAATGCTGTAGGCTCACCTTAATCAAATCCCCACCACACTGGAGGGGAACAAACCTTGCTGCCCCAAAATGTCTGTTGGGCACGCAGATTATTCTGAGCTGTAAACAAGGCTCAAAAGACTCAGGAAGCAACTTTGACTTTCCCCTAACTGCCTGAAGAATGTAGATAGAGGCCCTGTCCCAGTAAGGGAGCCATCACTGCAGATAACTGCAGTGTGAACTAGGCGTGTGGATGGGGAGGGACCTGCAAAGCCTGTTTGGGAAAATCCCTTCTGTGTCCCTTGTCTCTGCTGGCTCAGCAAACACGTGTTTACGAAACATTTGCTTTTCCATCTCCATGTGAATTGCCTTGTTCCCCTTTGTGGTCCCAAACCACTACCGCCAACCTCCTCCTTTGTCTTTAGCTGAAGATGGTATTTAAGCTGAGGGTTTCAGCCATTTGGGGGAGTTACTCAGTTTCCCTGGGTCTCTCCCATGTATACATGTTATTAAACTTGGTTTGATCTTCTCCTGTTCATCTGTCCCATGTTCATTTAATTCAGCCATAAGTACCTAGAATGTGGAGGAAAATGTCTTTCTTCCCAGCAACACGAGTACATGGAGCTAGAAACATGTGTTCATTGACTGTGGTCCTTCTGGGTCAGATGCACCCTGACGTCAGTCCTAAAACAAGGCCGTCGTTAACATTACAGAACCTGTGGGAAATGGGGATGTGCTGAGCCATGTGGGTCTTTAGCCATAGTCCCAAAATATCTGCTGGCAAAATAAGGGGAATGCATTATCAGTATTGGGAAGGAAGTTTCCTCACAGATTTCTGCCTTTCAAAACCTGAAGAGGGAGTGTCACCATTGCCTCTCAAGATAAATGTTACAACTGCGTTGATCAGAAGATAAAACAATGGATGAGAACTCAGTCATCCAACGAGATGACTGAAATGAGAAAATGAGAGGAAAAAAATGTGAAAATCCAGTGGAATATATCTAGTGTATGTGGATTCTGCACCTGAATCCTGTTTTGGTGGCTTAAAGGGTGTATGATTATCTGGGAGACTTTCATTCATGAATGGATACACTCAAATAACACCCCACACAGTAAAAAAGAAAAACGGCTAAATCCCATACGTATGTATATACATACGTATGGGACGTGGGGAAGGAAATCCAGCCTGGGCGGAACGGGGTGGTGAATTTAGAGAGAACCCCAGGCTGCCAGCTTTGTCCTTCCTCACAGCCTTATTTCTAGGTGTGCCCAGCAATGCTGTTCCTTCCTGCCTTGCAAGTAAAAGATGCTCTGTTTCCAGCCAGTAAAATAAATTATCATTTTCTGGTCGACCATTCTGTCATCATACATAAAATAGGGACTGTCCTAAAGTAGTTTTTAAAAAAAATCTTTTTTTGCAGCGAAAAGAATATATTAAATTTTATTTGATTCAATTCAAAACATGTCTATTGGGTGCTAGGGAGGAACCAGGCCCAGTTTTAGGGACATTGGTGACAACTTTGTACATTGTCACCAGCAAACGTACTTGTAGTTGGAGCCTTTGGGCTGGGAGTGCTTTAGTCAGCGCTGTATCTGCAGCATTTATCATGGTTCTTTCTAGGCTTTGATGAATGATTTGTGGGTTAGACTTAAATCAGACACACACACACTTTTACCATTCTCTCGGATTTATGATTTCTAGTATCTCCTTTCCTTTGAAACAAAAGCTTATTTCTTGAGAAGAAGTGGTCAGATGGACACATGGTCTGACCCTCAAGTTCCTCCCAAAGCCTTTGTCCTGCTGATAAGACACTTAATAAGGCTGTGTTCCCCATAGCCTTTGGTCTCTGCGGTGTCAGCACCAACAAATGTTTCAGAAGATTTTTTTTTTCTAAATAGAATGTTGAAAAGCACAGGATGCCATATTGGATACATCGGGATAGTTCCCCTTACTTACTGTCTCTGTGATCTGAGGTTAATTACTTAAGGCATGTCCGGCTTTATTCCGTCCTAGTAAAGGAGAGCTAAAAAACCTATCTTCAACATTTTCTGACACACAATTTTGTCCGTAACTCATTACTGGAAAACTGCAGGGCTTAATAAATGCTCGGTGAAAAAGCACATGCTTTAAGAGAAATTCCCAATGAAATGCTCTGGAATTTGAGAGACATACACAGGAGAACATGGGAAAGAGTTAAGTCCCTTCTCTTGGGTACAGAACAAACACAACAAAACAAACGGAAACATAGTTTTGGAGGTTTTTAGATGCTTGATAATGAGCACATCAGGGCCTTAGTGCGCAAAAAAAAAAAAGGTTTTATTATAATTATAAATAAAAATGGCTGTTTTTCCTGAAGAGAGAAGGTGAATGTGTTACCTTACACTGTCCGATGTCTGACACAGAAGTCCATGATGAATTTCTGCAAGTATATATGGGTATTTTATTTATGGTATCTTTGCTGAGATTTGTCTACTATGATTTGTCTCCTATCACTTTATATTCCTCTTAGCTAAGCTTTTGAACACTGAAGTGAAACATTAATCAACAGTGAGATCTGGTAAAGCACAGTGTACCAGGGGACTCCAGGCCTCTGGTCTTGTTCTAAAGATAAATTAGCCATTCCTAAAACTATCAAGGGTTGGGTTGCATCCATGGAATGGTTCACACTAGATTTTACATTCTAAATTCTAACTGTGAAAGAAAGTTGGATCAAAGCATAGAATATATGCTCAATTTAGTTTTGAAATGACAACTTATATGACTTCCCCTTCTTTGTCCCTCCATAGTAACAGATGGTTTTATGACAGCACTTATTTGCTTAGTTTTGAATTATATTTATTTATGCATATAATTTTTCTGAGCATAGAAACAAAACTGATTGAAACCAGGACAAGTTCAGCACCTAGAACAGCGGTTTGTTTGTAAAAGACGTTCATCATGAGATCATTGCTGTTTTCTGTGATTAATACAACAACCGTGTCCAGAACTCTGATGGATGGGAATTCCTCCACTTGCACTGATCAGGCAAGTCTGAGGCCCTCACAGTCAACCTCTGACCTTGTGATTTAGCGTCTGTAGATTTGGAAAGATAACGTGGCTCTGAAATCCAGTTGGGTAGAGTCAAAAGGCTACCGTATTAAAGAAACCTGGATTCAAGTGAGTCTATGGGGCTTTTATCTTCACTTAATTTTTGTAAGTGTGATTTTGAAGGAGTGACGTGATGCCATTTACCTATTGTTTTTACTGTTTGTCTTTAAGCATAAATTAGCTATACAGATGGGCACGTCCGCTTGAGACGTCTAGTTAAGTTCATTGGTTAAATGTTCTCCTTTCACTTCCTTTGCCTTGAACTAACCAAGTCTGCACCACTCAGGCAGTTGCTTAGTTCCCTCTAAAAATGGAGAGAAGCAGAGTCTGAAAATTCTCTCGGTTAAAATCCATTTCTTTCCTTTGTGTGGAAGGAAGCTTTTACCTCAAGTGGGGAGAGATGATTACTCTCAAGTATGATAAGGACATTTCAGAACAAACTCAAATCCTAAATTTTACTGTCAAATTATCTCTGATTCTTTTAAATTCCAGATTACTTCATTTTCTTTCATTCGAGCAAAGAATGTAGCCTTTAAGTGATAGTTAATCTGATGACAGATTTTTTCCTGGCAGGCAGCACAAGTTCGATATAAAGACAACTCATTCTGTAGTGCTGTGTATTTGTTTTGAGGGCAACATGACTGAAATCCACGCATATTGCTGCTTGCCTTAGAATTCTCCTTAAATTAAAATCCTCTCTTGCTGTGGACAAGCACACTGGGCTATCACTTATTGAAGATTATTTCTCCATAGAGAAACTAAAGACAAATGGGAGTAAATATTATATGTTCTCATCACAAGAAACAAATTTGTAAGATTTGTGGTGGTGAATGCTGACGACTTACTTTGGTGACTGTCTCTACTTTACCCAATTCATTGATTAGCTCTAGTAGTTTTCTGGTAGAGTCTCTAGGATCCTCTATGTGTAGTATCATGTCATCTGCAAACAGTGACAGCTTTACTTCTTCTTTTCCGATTTGGATTCCTTTTCTTTCTTTTTCTTCCCTGATGGCTGTGGCTAAAACTTCCAAAACTATGTTGAATAATAGTGATGAGAGTGGGCAACCTTGTCTTGTTCCTGATCTTAGTGGAAATGGTTTCAGTTTTTCACCATTGAGAACAATGTTGGCTGTGGGTTTGTCACATATGGCCTTTATTTTGTTGAGGTAAGTTCCCTCTATGCCTGCTTTCTGGAGGGTTTTTTATCATAAATGGGTGTTGAATTTTGTCAGAAGCTTTTTCTGCATCTATTGAGGTGATCATATGGTTTTTTTCCTTCAGTTTGTTAATATGGTCTATCACATTGATTGATTTACATATATTGAAGAATCCTTGCATTCCTGGGTAAACCCCACTTGATCATGGTGTATGATCCTTTTCATGTTCTGTTGGATTCTGTTAGCTAGTATTTTGTTGAGGATTTTTCATCTATGTTCATCAGTGATTTTGGCCTGTAGTTTTCTTTCTTTGTGACATCTTTGTCTGGTTTTGGTATCAGGGTGATGGTGGTCTCCTAGAATGAGTTTGGGAGTGTTCCTCCCTCTGCTGTATTTTGGAAGAGTTTGAGAAGGATAGCTATTAGCTCTTCTCTAAATGTTTTATAGAATTCGCCTGTGAAGCCATCTGGTCCTGGCTTTTGTTTGCTGGAAGTCTTTTAATCATAGTCTCAATTTCAGTGCTTGTGATTGGTCTGTTTATATTTTCTGTTTCTTCCTGGTTCAGTCTTGGAAGGTTGTGCTTTTCTAAGAATTTGTCCATTTCTTCCAGGTTGTCCATTTTATTGGCATAGAGTTGCTTGTAGTAATCTCTCATGATCCTTTGTATTTCTTCAGTGTTAGTTACTCTTCCTTTTTTACTTCTAATTCTATTGATTTGAGTCTTCTCCCTTTTTTCTTGATGAGTCTGGCTAATGGTTTATCAATTTTGTTTCTCTTCTCAAATAAGCAGCTTTTGGTTTTATTGATCTTTGCTATTGTTTCCTTCATTTCTTTTTCATTTATTTCTGATTTGATCTTTGTGATTTCTTTCCTTCTTCTAACTTTGGGGTTTTTTGTTATTCTTTCTCTATTTGCTTTAGGTGTAAGGTTAGGTTGTTTATTTGAGATGTTTCTTGTTTCTTGAGGTAGGCTTGTATTGCTATAAAATTCCATCTTAGAACTGCTTTTGCTGCATCCCATAAGTTTTGGGTCATCGTGTTTTCATTGTCATTTGTTTCTAGGTATTTTTGGATTTCCTCTTTGATTTCTTCAGTGATCTCTTGGTTATTAAGTGGTGTATTGTTTAACCTCCATGTGCTTGTATTTTTTACACATTTTTTTCCTGTAATTGATATCTAGTCTGATAGCGTTGTGGTCGGAAAAGATACTTGATACGATTTCAATATTCTTAAATTTACCAAGGCTTGATTTTTGGTCACCTTATTTTTGATAAAGAGGCAAGAATATGCACTGGAGAAAAGATGCTTCTTCAGTAACTGATGCTGGGAAAACTGGACAACTACACATAAAAGAATGAAATTAGAACACTCCCTAAAATCATATACAAAAATAAACTCAAAATGGAATAAAGACCTAAATGTAAGGGCAGACACTATAAGACCATTAGAGGAAAACATAGGCAGAACACTCTATGACATAAATCACAGCAAATTCTTTTTTGACCCACCTCCTAGAGAAATGGAAATAAAAACAAAAATAAACAAATGAGACCTAATGAAACTTAAAAGCTTTTGCACAGCAAAGGAGACCATAAACAAGATGAAAAGACAACCCTCAAAATGGGAGAAAATATTTGCAAATGAAGCAACTGACAAGGATTAATCTCCAAAATTTACAAGCAGCTCATGCAGCTCAATATCAAAAAAACAAACAACCCAATCCAAAAATGGGCAGAAGACCTAAATAGACATTTCTCCAAAGAAGATATACAGATTGCCAACAAACACGTGAAAGGATGCTCAACATCCTTAATCATTAGAGAAATGCAAGTCAAAACTACAATGACGTATCACCTCACACGGGTCAGAATGGCCATGGTCAAAAAATCTACAAACAATAAGTGCTGGAGAGGGTGTGGAGAAAAGGCAACCCTCTTGCACTGTTGGTGGGAATGTAAATTGATACAGCCACTATAGAGAACAGTATGGAGCTTCCTTAAAAAACTAAAAATAGAACTACCATATGACCCAGCAATCCCAGTACTGGGCATATACCCTGACAAAACCATAATTCAAAAAGAGTGATGTACCACAGTGTTCATTGAAGCTCTATTTACAATAGCCAGGACATGGAAGCAACCTATGTGTCCATCAACAGATGAATGGATAAAGATGTGGCACATATACACAATGGAATATTACTCAGCCATAAAAAGAAACAAAATTGAGTTATTGTTAGTGAGGTGGATGGACCTAGAGACTGTCATACAGAGTGAAGTAAATCAGAAAGAGAAAAACAAATACCGTATGCTAATAGAATCTAAAAAAGTAAAAATAAAAAATGGTTCTGAGGAACCTAGGTGCAGGAGAGGTATAAAGACGCAGACGTAGAGAATGGACTTGAGGACATGGGTAGGGGGAAGGGTAAGCTGGGACGAAGTGAGAGAGTGGCATGGACTTATATATACTACCAAATGTAAAATAGATAGCTGGTGGGAAGCAGCCGCATAGCACAGGGAGATCAGCTCGGTGCTTTGTGACCATCTAGAGGGGTGGGATAGGGAAGGTGGGAGGGAGACGCAAGAGGGAAGAGATATGTGGATATATGTATATGTATAGCTGGTTCACTTTGTTACAAAGCAGAAACTAACACACCATTGTAAAGCAATTATACTCCAATAACGATGTTAAAATAAAATTTATTGACGTCAACTAGGAAAAAAAGTATATGTGAAATTTAAGATGATTCTTTTAAACATTTGTGTTATAAAATATTGAGTTTATTAGTGATGCTACCATTTCTGTGTTTAACAATGGTTAGAGAATTCACTATATAAGCCACCTCTGCATGCCAGATACATGTAAATGTGTCTGTATCATGAGTCAATTTAAGGTAGAAATTTAGTATAAAAATAGGAAATTAGCAGAGTTTTTTAAGTTTTTAGCTTCAGATCTTTAATAAATATATTTAATACTATGTAGCATATCCTTTGTATAATTAGGTAAAACAACTCACTTTTTATGAGTTTTTTTTTGTTAGTATTTAATCTAGGAGTCTCTTGGTAAAATGATCCATGATCTTTTTATGTAAGTTTATCTTCCGGGCTTCTCACACTGTGTTGACTTGGAAGAATTTCCCTGGAAGTATAAATATTAGAACACCAACTCTCTGGCTTCTAGTTTGTGATTCTAGCTACTGATATCTGAGATGGAGTGAATTTGGATAAAAGTTAGAATTTGCTTCACAACCTGGTATATAGGGAATGATTTTACAGTGGTAAAATAATTGTTTCCTAATGAGTACTGTTAGATTAATTATAAATAAATGTCTCATTCACATACTATAATTTCTAGACTCCAGAATCACCTCACTCATATATAGTTAATACATGCGTCACCATAAAACACATCCCATTAATATTCACTACTATTTCATCTTAGGGTAAAATAAAAATTTCATAAGTTTCTATTCTGAAAATTCATGAAGTGGAAAGAAAAGGAAGACTATATACGGGCAGTCAACAGAATAGTACAAAACAATTTTCAGATTTTTTGTATCACTAGATTTTTATTGATAGTAAGAATTTTAAAATATGAATGAGAACAGGAATAAATTTGCAACAGAATTCGTAAGGCAAAGAAGAAACAAGACAAAGGTGAGAAGCTATACAAACAATATTAGTTCAGCATCAATTCATCTCACAGTTCCAGAGAGCAAGCCCAAGTGAGGAATTCTTTCAATAATGATGCCAATGGAGTCATACAATTAATTATGGATAACTGCAGAGTTCAGTACAATGTCTTAGACCAAAGGAGGAGGTTTTAAAAACTTCTGATACATTTGGATTATATTTACCATTTGCTTTACAAATATTTGTTTAGTGGTGTGGTGTAGTGCTTAATAAAATGGGTTCTGTAATCACAGTTTGTGGTTCAAATATGATCTCCACCAACTATTAACATAATAACCTTGTTTGTATGACTTGACATCCTGGTGGCTCTATTTCCTCATCCACAAAATGAGAACAGTAACAGTACTTTGCTCTTGGGGTTATTGTGATGAGAAAAAGAGACAATACACAGATAACATCAATGTTTGCAGCATAAATAGTCAATAAATATACTGGCATTCTATGAGAGCCTATAAAATACACATAGATACATAAGTGATTAAGGAAGGCATGAACTTAGTGAAGGTAGGAACTATGGTGAAAGAAGACTTTTTGCAACATTCACTTATTTCAAGTAATATTTGAGTGATCAAAAATGAAGTCCATCCCACTACTGGTTAGGCTGTCAAAGTAGCAGGAGACAGGTGCTTCTACCTTAACAGCGAGGACAAACTGGATAAACAAAAAATTGTGGTTTCCTCTTAAAAGTCCATCAGAGAGCTGGCGTCAGGAGGAAATCAAAATGAACTAAATGCCAGAAAGTAACAAGCCTTTCCTGAAGAGATCCAAAGAGAGGAGATCCAAAGACTGAAAGATCCAAAAAGATGTCCATAGTTGCTATTATGTTGAATAGAACAATAGGAGAAGGATCACTTTATTATAGACAGAAGTAAGGAGAAACCAGCTGAACGTCTTACAAACATTTAGCTGCCACGTGGAGGCTGGCAGGACTGATTAGAATCCAAAGAAGTCCCAGCAATAAAACACACCTGCACCTCCTAGCAGCCTTCTGCTGAGTGTCGGCGGTAGTGTTCCAAAGTCTGGGGCCAGGGCAAGAGAATTCAGAGAACTTCTTCTGAGATTATGAGTGGAGTGCATAGCAGGCTATTAAAAAATTAAGGTGGGCAGAAGGACTGAGAGAAGTCTTTTCTGGGTACCGCAAACTTTCATCAGGGGCAAAGGCTAGAAGTTGGGTAACAGTGCAGAGATGCTCAGAAATCTGGGCACAAGGTGATGAAGAGAGCTCTGTGAAAGCTGAAAAACTGACAGATGTGCTTTAAAGAGTGAGGAGGGGGAGGAGGAAGGGGATGGAGAGGAAAGGGAGAGAGACAGAGACAGAGACAGAGACAGAGATCCCAAGATTTAAAAAGCCGTTGACTTGGCTTAAAATGCGGTGAGCACACCTCCTTCTCACCAGAGCTTAGAGCCTAAGACTCAATGAAAAGTTGATTCTGACTCTACCCTCGAAATATTAGAAACAAGTGATGAATTGAGTCTAATACTTCCACAAATCCCTGCTCAGCTAAATTACAGATTAGATTGACTCAATCCCCTACACTAGTAATGCAGCAATAGAATTACTATGCTTTTTCCTGGGTTTAAGTATTATTTTATTCATTCTCTATTTTTCTTTATATTGGTCCAACATTAATATTATTTTATTCAATCTCTATTTTTCTTTATACTGGTCCAACATAAAATCAAAAATTAAAAGACACATGAGGAAACAATGAGACCCATATTCAACAAGGGAAGCAAGTCCAGATATTTCCCAGATACTGGAATCATCAGACAAGGACTTTAAAATAACTACAATATCCTATTAAATAAAACATAAAAGTATGCATGAACACATGGGGAATTTCAACACATATATGAACATGATAAAAGTGACCAAATGGAAATGTTAGAAATGAAAAATGAAATATCATAAATAAAAATACATTGGGTGTGATTATTTGACATCAAGTAATAATACATATAATGATATTACACAATCCCTATTATTGTGGTCACAAAAGGAAAGAAAGAAAAAAGAGCTGATGCCTGAGAATGTTCCAAAACCGAAGAAAGATATCAAACTACTCACTCTAGAAGCTTCAAAAACCCCATTGAGTATAAACTAAAAACAACATATCAAAGAGTGGAAAACTAACAACATACTGCTACCAGCTTTCTTTGGTTATTGATTGGTGATTGACTTCTTTTATACTTTACTGTACACCTTTCACTATTAGGTTTTAATTGTCTTATAAACATCAAACACCTGTACTTTGTTTTCTAAATCACAAGCAATACTTTGGCAAATTACCATTACAGCCTGTGGACCACACACGGCCCATCACCTATTTCTTGTGGCCTGTGAGCCTTGGATGGCTTTACATATTTTAATGGTTGAAAATATCAAAAGAATAACATTTTATGACACATGAAAATTATATGAAACCACGAATACGGGTTGTTGGAAGGCAGCCACACTCGGTCATCTCGGGCCATCCGGCTGCTTTGCAGCAGAAGTACAGGAACCTCCTGTAGGTGTGGAGAGCGTGTGCCTGTGACTCTCTGTTTTCCATCCTGCTTCTTGGCACTTACACATTGTGGGGACACAGCTATAAGTGGGCAGCATTCCAAATACCACGTGTCACCTTAACACATTTTATTTACTTTTTTATACCAGGGCACACTCATAATGTTAAAAAAAGCAGAGTGGACATCAAATGCTGTGATTGGTCTGTTCATATTTTCTATTCCTGGTTCAGTCTTGGAAGGTTGCACCTTCCTAAGAATTTGTCCATTTCTTCCAGGTTGTCCATTTTACTGGCATAGAGTTGCACGTAGCAGTCTCTTATGGTCCTTTGCATTTCTGTTGTAACTTCTCCTTTTTCATTTCTAATTTTATTGATTTGAGCCCTCTCCCTTTTTTTTCTTGAGGAGTCTGGCTAAAGGTCTATCAATTTTGTTTATCTTTTGAAAGAACCAGCTTTTAGTTTCATTGATCTTTGCTATTGTTTTCTTTGTTTCTGTTTCATTTATTTCTGCTCTGATCTTTATGATTTCTTTCCTTCTACTAACTTTGGGTTTTGTTTGTTCTCCTTTCTCTAGTTGCTTTAAGTGCGAGGCTAGGTGGTTTGTTTGAGATCTTTCTTGTTTCCTGAGGTAGGATTGTATTGCTATAAACTTCCCTGTTAGAACCGCTTTTGCTGCATCCCGTAGGTTTTGGGTCGTCGTGTTTTCATTGTCATTTGTCTCTAGGTATGTTTTGATGTCTTCAGTGAACCATTGGTTGTTTAGTAGCATATTGTTCAGCCTCCACGTGTTTGTGTTTTTTTACAGCATCTTTCTTGTAGTTGATTTCTAGCCTCATAGTGTTGTGGTCGGAAAAGATGCTCGATATGATTTCAATTTTCTTAAATTTACCGAGGCTCAAATGTTGCATTCTTCAGGCATAGTGGAGTGTGCATTATTGCGTACCAAATTAGACAGCAAATCGTCATTTATCATGCAACGACCTGTGCTGAAGGATACGTGTTGACATGAGTAAGCGCTCATCGCATGGCCCTGCTCACAGACCAGCCATGTTCGGAAACACTAGAAACTTTAAAACAGCGTAACTCATCACAGCAGAATTTCTTCACAAAAATAAAAATTGAAATGAGGCTACCACCGAAATAAATTTCCAGTTGTCTCATTTATTAGTCCAGCAAGAAAAGCCATTCACCAGTGCTGGGTTCGTTCAATCATACTCGATTGCAGCAGCTGAAGAGGCGCACTGTCAGGAAAGGAGCTTGTTTAGCGATCTCCTTCAGCAGGAGCAGCTGCGTGAAGAGCGAGGCCCTTGGAAGGAGCCTCAGGAAACAAACTGGCTTCTTATTTGCAAGGCAAACGCCTCCCAGCTGTTTCTATTTGCGCGTGGTGAGTCGATGGGTGTTGCTGACACCCCTCAGTCGATCTGAGGTGTCGACACCGAGTTCTAAGCGATGAAGAGTGAACTTCTATGAAAACGTGCCTGGGACGGAGAGGTAAGGGTGTCTTTAAAGATGTGGAGAAAGCCCTAATTCAGCACAATTTGGTGCGGGATCTGTGTGTGCAACTGATAGTGGTAAATGTGTGTATGGAGCAGGAAAATGCTTATTTGGGCAAATTTGCAGGACTTATGAAAGTGTGAGTTGTTTAAAGCCTATGATTTTCCATAAATTCACCAGCAGGTACTTTGAGGAAAATACTTGACTCTCTCAAGAGTCTGAATCACTACTGAATCAGTAGTGTCAACTGTGAACCCCACTCCCTTTCGTGGACCCAGCATGCTCAGTTCCATGAATTTTTGTCTGAAATAGAGGCTGAATATCCTGATTTGCCCTGCCTCGCAGCACCTCAATAACTGAGCGTCGGTAAACTGTCGTTAGGATATTCTGAACTCAGAGTTGATACTGAAATTTTCCAGAAGGGAAGAATTGCCTTCAACCACTATTATCAGACGCGAAATAGCATTGAATTAGCTTCTGCTGCATTTGATAATGTTTCCTAATGAATTCAGCCTAAAATTAGGAGGCAAAATAGTACAAATGTTAAATTTACTCTTTAGTTAAGCCATTTTGGTGATAACGACCATCATTGGAATCACAAGTACAGTCAAGCTACTTTATATGTTTCGTGTTGTATCAAAAGTTAAAACATGAAGCAGGATCCTTATTCACTCACAAAGTTGCACCGCATAGATTTTCCAAACTCAGGTGACACCTCCAGCAGTGTATTTCAAAGCCCAATGAAGCGCAAAGGAAATTTTCATATTTCAAGCTCTATTTAATTATGTAATTGAGGAGTTCCACCTGGCTTTCAGCTGGAAGTGGTGGTCTGCAGTGTGATGGTGGACTGAAGGAGAATATCAGGAACAGAGCCTAACAGAATCCTATAAGCACCTTCCGAGACCTGGGTTCGCTCCATTAAGAGCATTTGCCTGTGTACTGGCAGTATTTGGGCGGATCTACGTGAGAAGGCATTTTCAAAGATGTTGTATGTAAATATTGTTACAAAGTAGCGTTAACCAACGATCATTTGCAACGTATTTTGATGAAAGGGAAGGAACCCCAACTAAGTGAAATATTACCCTCCCCTCCAAAATTCCCTTCTCCTAAGTAGACCTGTATTACAAAAAGTGTGCTCCATTATTACATTTTTCATTTCCTCAATTAAAATTTGAGGAGTTATTTTTCTTCAGCGATATGATTACCTACATAATATCTTCAGTTTTGTCTCTGGGCCTCCAAAGCCCAAAATATTTACTGTCTGGTCCTTTACAGAGCAAGCTTGCTGAGACCCGTACTTGAAGGCAGGATGCTAACAGTTCCCAAAGCAATGTGAAAAGGTGTGACTGATCTCAACAGGTGGAAAATTTCAGGTAGGTTTTGTTGTTGTTGTTTAATTCCCAGCAACCTTAAAGAAATTACAAAGTTCTCATAAATATGTAATCAAAATAGAAGTTTCTACTGATTGACTGACTCTTAATGGTCCTACCTCCAAAGCAGGGGACTCATTTTTCTGTAGTGTCACGTGCTTCTAACTTTATTGGTAAAGGAGAATATAAAAAGAGTTACCCACAGATCCTAGCACTCTGCAAGGTTGCTTTTCTTCAGCTGGAAGAACTTGAAGTGGATAAGAATGACTTACAGTTGACCCCTTCCTCTCATTTCCCCTGACAATGAGGCAAATTCCCTAAGAGTAGCCACCTTACTTTCTCGTCCAACTACGTGTTCTCAGTGCCTGGAACCGTCCTTGCACAGAGCAGGCGTGCATTGCAAGTTTATTGATAAACTAACAAGCAAAAGGGTGATATTATTGAAAAGTATTTTCATAGAACGTCTATATACCACTATACTAAGAAAACGTTCTCTAACTTTCCAACTCGGGCTGTGCCCTGACTGTGCTGACTTGGGACTCTTAGTTGTTGGGTTTTGCGAACAGTTTCTCCACAGGGATGCTTTTGCAAGCCTCCAGGTGATTCTCTTCTTCCTCCTGCTGGAGCAGATACTGAATTTACCTTTTCTGAGGCAGAAGACCATAAACTAAAGCCCCGTGAATGAGATGAACGGCTATGACCAAAATCGATGCTAAATCATGGTGGTTATTTGAAATGGAAAGGACTAATGTATGAAATAGAACCAAAGACGGATGAAAAACGGTCTCTTGCTTGAAGCCATGTGAAGGTAGTGTGTCTTAGCAGGAGAGTGGTGGGCTAAACGTGGAGAAAAAGGAAAAAGAAAACGTATTAGAATTGGTCAGCGTTTAGCGCTGTCTGAAGGATAGCGAGAAAGAGAACCCCAGTCCCTAAAAGAGTATATTCTCTTATGAGACCGAGAACCTGTAAGGAATAGATATTGTTTTCTTTGTGCATCTCACATGCTAAGTAAATGTCGTGTGATTCTTTTTTGTTTTTTTGGGTGCCTTGACACTAAGAAGAGGGGTCATAAAAGAGAGACTTGAGTTTGTTCACCAACAAATGATAGAGCTTCATTTTACCATTAATTAGTTAGCATTCTCTCTCTTTTTTTTTTTTCCTATATCTTATTATGGTGGGCCTAAACTGACAAAAATAAGTTTCTTAACCTATAGAGTCAAGTTATATCCTGGCTTTAGAGAACCTCACCAAGAAAATGCATCTCTTGGAGTCTATCACTAACTTTCTTCCTTGAGCTGTTTCCTCCTTTAGAAAAGCAGTAGACTGACACCATAGTAATAGGGGTTATGATAAATGCACGTATGAATAAGTTGATTCCCAGTATGTCTTATTGTGAGACCTATGATAATTCTGAGATACTAATGTTATCATGGTTACTTATATATTAGTAGTGAAACAAATCTGTGATGAACAAAACTTCTGTGTATTGCGGAGTAACAGACTGCATGGATTAAGTACTTTAATGGACAAATGACTTAAAACAAACTTTCACCATCTGTTTCGCATCTAAATACAAACTCAGAAGAAAGGTTATTCACACCAAATGCAATGCCTGCCACACTATAAGTGATTTAACGTTTTATTCTAAGTATCAGGCATTTGTTATCCTCCTATGACATTTCAAACACACATCGGCTTAGGCCACTCTTCTTTCCTGATGTAGTGAGTCATGCTTTATGGCAAACAGATTCAGTGTATAAATCAGTGTGTGGATAAAATAATGCAGCATGAAAACTAGCTGCTTCTGTGATCAGACCCCACAGTTAAAGACATTTCACTGTTAAATTAAGTACATCTGTTTTCCTCTAGGCGGCCACAGTAAGGAAATTTGCTTTTAAATCTGACTATATTCAAATTAATGGATAAAGAAAAGATTGAGCCTAAATATTTATATATATTATGTATTTAAATATTTCTCCAAGACATATTTAGGAACAGAAAGAAGGATGCCAAATAATTAGCATCTTTTATTCTAATTTTCATTATTTGAGAAAGATGTGTCTTTTTCACATTTTTTTTCTTGTCTATTTAGGAAGCATCTGGCATCTCACATTTATTTCTCCCATATTGTTCTTGAAACAAAGTAAGACTAAATTTGATTCTAGCCCCTGCATTCACTTCCATTTTACTAAGCTTCTCATTTATTTTTGGAACCATCTTATTGCTTAGCTGGATGTTGTAGTCTTCGAAGGGAAGATATTCTGCCAGATCTCACTAAATAAGTGACCTTTCTATTATGTTCCAATTCTTATGTAAATCTTCCTTAATACTGTCATTTATATATGCTAGTCATTTAAAGGGAGAGACACTGTAGACTGAAGTCTTAAAAGTCCCTGGTTAATCCATTTTTCCAGTCTCATCTTAAATTTCTACTCCACTTTTCCAATATGCTTCCCCAAATACTGCCCTTTGTGCTTTGATAATAGCTTTCTTTTTTTATCTGCAGTGATTCTCAAGTCCATTTCTCTTTGCTTCCACTACAGAATTCTTTAAATATATTGGTCTTTTAAAAGCACTTTTAAAAGGTAACATATAATCTAGTGCTTACACTTCTGACATTAACACTATTTCATAGCACAGTAGAGGAACCGAACGTAAAATTTAAAGGTTTCTGAGTGGTAAGGAAAATAGTGGCCATCAACCTTTTGACTTGACGTAGAAACACGTAGAGCTGTTCTTGGTTCTTAGATCAGAAACTCACGGCTGACTTCAAAGGACTCACGTCTCCTTGTGTGTATGTGACCTAAATGGCTAGCAGCCTCCTAAAACTTCCAGTGTCACTCAGTAGTACAGAGCAGCCATCAGCTGATTTATCTGTAAAGGACCAAGTAGCAAATACTTGAGGTTTTGTGAGCCATAGTATCTCTGTTGCAACTACTCAATGACGCTAGTAGAGCATGAAATTATAGCATAGTATAGGCAATTCTTAAATTGTGTTTTAATAAAGACCTATTGTGTTTTAATAAAACTTTATTTACAAAAGCACATGCAAACTGGATTTGTCCTGCTTGCAGTAGTTTGCCAATCCTGGGATAGAGTTTTCATTGGGAAATGACTGTCCAGACAGAAACTAGACTTCCCAGGGCTGAGGAGAATTTTTCATTAAGTTAATTCTCATGGCCGTGTGTGTGTGTGTGTGTGTGTGTGTGTGTGTGTGTGTGTGTGTGTGTGTCTCTCTTCCCCTCCTCCTCTCCCTCCCCCCCATATAGATGAGAGAATTAAATGTACTGATTAAAAGTGTCTCTTTCAACTATGAGTTGACGTCACCATCTCATAACATTGGCTGGTGTTTCAATGGCCACCTATGACAAATGCTATGACATTTTTCGGTCCAAGCTAAGGAGAAATGAGTTTGGATTTAATGGGATATGTTTATATGATTTTCAGTAATTCCTCTGTCTCAGTCTGAATGCAGTCAGGAGACAGATTCCACCCTGCAGTTTAAAGGGGGAAATTTATTATAAAGACATTTTAAGTTATAAAATAGAGTAAATATGAAAATGTTAATGGAAACCCAGCAGTGTCCCAGGGCTGAGGGAGAGTCCTCGAGTTGAGTTTGGATATTTCTGGAGGAAGTGTGGTTGCAGCTCACAGGATGTAGAGAATTTCTCTGGGTGTCTCATGCAGAGTCAGTTTGCAGCACCAGGCAGGCAGGAAGGGATCCCTTCAGGTGCAGACGAGTGTCAAATGGTGGGTGTGTGTTCAGGGGTCAGGAATGTGTCAAAGGCCTGGAGCTTGTGGTGCTCTTGCTGGAAGGGCTGTGGACCATTAGCCACCAGGCCCAAGCGTGCAGGAAAGAAAGGGGGAAAAAGGCAAAAGCATAGCAGCTGAAATCAGGAAATTAAACACCTTCCCCTTTTTAATGTCTTGCTTGGACCCTCTACTTAAATAGCTTAACATTGTGCCAGCTGGCAAAAAATCATATTTAAAAGGTTTAGATGCAAAATATTACGTCTAAAATAAGCTACAAGGATACATTGTACAACACAGGGATTTTTACCGGAAAAGGGAGATTCAGCTGGGGAGTCATCATCACATTTTAAAATCTACAAAACAAAGGGAACACATCTTACTGCCCTAGCGTGGAAGTAATGCAGTAGAATAGATAAAGAAGATGAGAGTGGGCAGCTAGAGTAGAGCTGAAAAATAAGAGAAAAACAATTATAAGAGCATGTCTGGGAGAAACTCAGAGAGGAAAAGCAGAAAGGTTAACACTTAGGAGGAGAGAAGAAAAGGGCTAAATTCAAACTGCCCATGGAATGTCTTTGCCATAGGACTAAGGACCCTGCTTCCTGGGAGGGAAACAAAATCATCCAACTTCATTATGTTTGTACTTTATTGAGGCCAGGTGATGGGCCGCAGAATCAAAAAAGTAAAATGTCCTTAACGAATACTGCCTTTTTCCCTCAATTTAAAAGGACTTGCTAAGAAAACTAACACAAACTGTGCTGCGCAAGTTAGAAGACAGCTTCCCCTCTTGTAGAAAACACGGATTTCACAGAGGTGATGGGCAGCCTCCTGCGGCTTCTGAGGTATCCGCACCCTCATCTCCGACACCTGTGCCCGTGCTCCGTTACCCGGCAATGAGGGAGCCAGTCTGCTGATGGGATGAAGTCTGTCAATCAGCTGGCCTTGGGGTGGGGCGATGACCCCGCGTTGTCAGGTGGGCCCAATAACCACCAGGGCCTTTATAAGCCGCGGAGGGGGGGAGGGAAGAACCAGACAGACGAGCAGGAGGAGGGCTTGGCGTGGGGGGCTGGAGGGAGGCGGCGAAGGGTCACGTTTCCAAGAACACGCAAGCAGCCTCTCGGAACGGGGGAAGACCAGGATTCTACAGATCCCACCCTAGAGCCTCCGGAAGGAGCGCAGCGCTGACATCACCGCGCCTTTAGTCCAGGGACACCCGCATCTGACTTCTGATCTCCAGGTAACACGTGTGTCGTGTTGTTGTAAGCCACCAAGTTTGTGGTAATTGTGCTGCGTTGTAGTTGCACGTATAAATATTCCGTGACTTTCATGTAGTAAACTTTGTGAAGACAGATTTTATTCCCTTTTCATATTTTCCCCACCACTTCCACAGAACAGGATGATAATAAATGCTTGCTTCAATAACGGGTGAATTAAAGCACCATTTTCCTGTCTTATCAGTAAGCTGAACGCACAAGTCCTACTTACTAGTTTTTCTCTTCACCAGAACAAAGGTATGTGATCAGTTCTCCCTAGAGGTCCTGTTCAATTCAGACTGAGAACATTACTTTCTTTTCATGACTCAAAATGAGAAAAAGCCGATCAGAATACTGAAATAGTTCTTATATTTATTTCATTGTTCCCAAAGCTCTTCTTTAAGATGACACTTCCATAACTTAGTTTCTCCCTTTACATTTTTTATAATATAAAAGAATGTGCTGGGGAAAAAACACAAAATAAATTCAAAACGTTACCCCTGATTATAAATGTAAGTATTTGAAATATAACCCTAAAACAGAGAGATTTAAGAATACACTTATTCAATGAACTGGATTGCACCAAGGCCCTGTATGTTATGTTTATTATTATACTTTTTGTTAAAGAATTACTGTCCTGTTGAGACTGTGTCTGAAGGAATCTTTCCAAAGGCCTTTCATAACTGACCCCTCCCTCCCTCCAGCCTCTGTGTTATTTCTACGCAGGAATAATTTCAAACTAATTCATGCCCAGGATTGCAAACAGAAATGTTATGCATTATGTCTAGGTAAACTGGGCTCCTTTATAAGCAAGCCAGTGTACGTTTCTCAGCTCTGGCTCCAGAGCTTTCACAAGGCCTCCTGCACAGTTTACCCTGATATTTGACTTCCTGGAGACAAGCTGAAGACCAGCCTAATCTGCTTTTTTTTTTTTTTTGAATTTTTTTTTAAATTAATTAATTTATTTATTTATGGCTGTGTTGGGTCTTCGTTTCTGTGCGAGGGCTTTCTCTAATGGCGGCAGGTGGGGGCCACTCTTCATCGCGGTGCGCGGGCCTCTCACTATCGCGGCCTCTCTTGTTGCCGAGCACAGGCTCCAGACGCGCAGGCTCAGTAATTGTGGCTCACGGGCTTAGTTGCTCCGCGGCACGTGGGATCTTCCCAGACCAGGGCTCGAACCCGTGTCCCCTGCATTGGCAGGCAGATTCTCAACCACTGCGCCACCAGGAAAGCCCCTAATCTGCTTTTAATATGAGCATCTCTCACACTTTAGGGAAATGTTCATACCCCCTCTTTGCACATTTTTTGTATTCCGTGACGCAGACCAAGTCGATAAAAGAGCATAGCCCGCTTCCACTGACATTCATGGGTGGTGATAATTTTAGATGATTCTACGTGCCAGACGCAGAGCAGAACGCGAAGCAGACAAGATGACTTAAAGATCATTGCCTTCGCAAAGGTCCGCAAGCCGGAGAGCTGGGGAGACTGAGACCTGCCAGCTTCAGCTGGTCCACCTTGATGCTTGGGCGCTGTAAAATTTAATTTCTGAATAATTTAGTGGTTCTCCTTCTACTTGCTTTTGCTAAATCACTTAACACCTCAAAATATAAGTATTTCAGTGTTGAAGAGCTTAAAGGAAAGCTAATGCTAGTCTGCTGAGTTATTTTTATTAAAGATCAGGGCAATGACGTTAATGATAATAGTAACATCAGTGACAACTAAAATAGCTAATACTGGCACTGTTCTAAATGCTAGCTCAGTTAATTAACTATTTATCCTCCACTGGCAATGAGGAGGGGGGAAAGCATGTGGAAATAGATCTGGTATATCCTGTCTACCATCCTAACATAATCTTGGATGTTTAGCATTAAAGGTGAAATAAATCAAAAGTCCACATATTTAATTTATTTAAAATTAGTGGCCTGAATGAAATACCTTCGCTGTATGTGTTCACAGAAAGGGACAAGGAAAAGTATAGAGCTTGACACTCTGCCTTTGATGTCCGCATGACTGAACTGGCCAGCTCTTCCAGAATTATTTGAGATTCTGCTTTGCTTGTGTAGCAGAAAGCAAATGAGGAGAAAATGCACATTACCTTTCTAGCTGTGCCATTAACGTCTTCCGCTTAATCCTAGGTAGACATAGCCATGCAATAATGTATGCAGGTTTTCACATTAGATTTTGTTTTTATATAAAGAATATATATTTTTTATCATAATTTTAACTGTTACTTATTTGGCCATATACTGATTTTTTTTCTTTTTTTTACTGAAGTATAGTTGACATACAATGTTAGTGGCGGATATACAACATAGTGATTCAATACTTACCTACATTATGAATTGATTATCAGGATTCATACATTTGAATTGATTATCAGGATAAGTCTAGTAACTATAACACCAAATTATTGTAATGTTATTGACTATATTCCCTATGTTGTACATTACATCCCTGTGACTTATTTATGTTATAACTGAAAGTTTGCATCTCTTAATCCCCTTCACCTTTTTCGCCCAATCGCCCAACCCCCTCCCTTCTGGCAACCACCTGTTTTTCCTGTCTGTGAGTCTTTTTGCATTTTGTTTTTGTTCTCCTTTCTTTGGGCTTTGTTTGTTCTTCTTTATCTAGTTCCTTTACGTGTAAGTTTATATTGTTTGAGATTCTTGCTTCCAGACGTAGGCCTGTATTGCTGTGAACTTCCCTTATGGAACTGCTTTTGCTGTGTCCCATAGATTTTGGATCATTGTGTTTCTGTTTTCATGTGTAGCCAGATATTATTTTTTGTCTCCTCTTTGATTTCTTCAGTGATTCACTGGTTCTTTAGTAGCATGTTGTTTAGTCTCCATGTGTTTGTATTTTTTTACAGTTTTCTTCTTGTCGTTGTAATTAAGTCTCATAACTTGTGGTTGGAAAAGATGCTTTATATGATTTTAATCTCCTTAAATTTATTGAGACTTGTTTTGTGGCCTAACATGTGACCTACCATGGAGAATGTTCCATGGGCACTTGAAAATAATGTGTATTCTGCTGTTATTGGAAGAAATGTCCTACAGATAACTATTAAGTTTGGTCTAATGCATTGTTTAAGGCCAATGTTTCCTTATTGATTTTCTGTCTGGATGATCTGTCATCCATTGATATAGTGGGTTGTTAAAATCCCCTACTATTATTGTATTACTGTCAGTTTCTCCCTTTGTGTCTGTTAATATTTGCTTTATATATTGACATGCTCCTATGTTGGGTGCATATATATTTATAATTGTTATATCTTCTTGTTGGATTGATCCCTTTATCATTATGTAGTGTCTTTCGTAACTTGTTACAGTCTTTGTTTTAAAGTCTATTTTGTCTACTATGAGTATTACTACCCCAGCTTTCTTTATGTTCCCATTTGTACAGAATATCATTTTCAATCCCCTCAACTTCAGTCTGTGTGTCTTTAGCTCTGATGTGAATCGGTTGTAGGAAGTACTTAAATGAGTCTTGTTTTTTTAATCTATTCAGCTACCCTGGGTCTTTTGATTGGAGCATTTAGTCCATTAGCATTTAAAGTAATTATTATAGGCATGTACTTATTACCATTTTGTTAATTGTTTTACGGTTGCTTTTGTTTTTTTGGTTCTTTCTCTTGTTTTCTTTCCTTGTGATTTGATGATTTTCTTTAGTGTTAGGTTTGTATTCTTTACATATCTTTTGTGTGCCTGTTCTAGGTTTTTGGTTTGTGGTTACTATGAAGTTCACATATAACAACCTGTGTGTACTATGCAGATGTCTATTTTACATTGGTGGTCACTTACGTTTGTGTGCATTCCAAAAGCACTACATTTTCCCCTGCCACTTTACATTTTTGGTGTCATATTTTATGTTTTAAGTTTTGTGTGTCACTTAACTAATTATTTTATATATAGGTGATTTGGTCTTTTTAACCTTCTTACTGGCTTTATCATTGGTGGTTGAACTACCTTTAATATGTTTGCCTTTACCAGTGAGATTTTGTCTTTCATAATTTTCTTGTTTCTAGTTATCATTATTTTCTTTTCCATTTAAGAAGTTCCATTTAAGAAGTTCCATTAACATGTCTAGTAAGGTCTGTATAGTGGTTATGAAGTCCTTTAGCTTTTGCTTGTCTGGGAAACTCTTTTTATCTCATTTAATTCTGAATGACGACCTTGCTAGGTAGAGTATTCTCGGTTGTAAGTTATTTATTTCATTTTAGTATTTTGAGTATATTGTGCCAGTCCCTTCTGACCTGTAAAGTTTATGCTAAAAAAAAATCAGCTAGTAGTCTTATGGGGAAGGGCCCTTGTATAACTAGATGTGCGTCTCTTGCTACTTTTAAGATTCTCTCTTTATACTTAACTTTTGATATTTTAATTATAACGGATCTCAATGTAACCCTATTTGGGTTCAATTGATTGGAAGTCCTTTGGGTCTCATGGGTCTGGATGTCCATTTCCTTCCCCAGGTTAGGGAAGTTTTCAGTCACTGTTTCTTCCAGTAGGTTTTCTGTCCCTCTCTCTGTTCTTCTTCTTCTGGGACCCCTATAATGCACGTTAGTATGCTTGACGTTGTCCTTTATGCTATTCTCATTTTTTAAATTATTTTTTCCTTTGGCTCTTCTGATTGGGTGATTTCCACTACCCTGCCTTCCAAGTCACTGAACTGTACTTCTTCCTCTAATCTGCTACTGATTTCTACTAATGTATTTTTTAATTTAAGTTATTGTATTCTTCAGTTCTGATTGGTTCTTTTTTATATTTTCTATCTTTGTTGAAGTTCTCACTGAGTTCATTCATTCTTCTCCTGAGTTCAGTGAGCAACTTTGTGACTATTACCTAGAAATTTTTATCTGGTAAATTGCTTATCTCTGTTTTGTTTAGTTCTTTTCCTGAGGTTTTTTTCTTGTTCTTTCATTTGGAAGGTATTTTTATTTTGTCTTCTCATTTTACCTAATTTGCCATGTTTAATTCTCTATTAGGTATATCGACTACATCTCCCAGTCTCGAAAGAGTGGCCTCCTTACGTAGAAGGTGTCCTTTGAGGTCCAGTGGTGTAATCCCCCCTAGTCACCAGAGCCAGGTGCTCCAGGGGTGTCCCATGTGTGGGCTGCATGCACCCTCCTGTTGTGGTTGGGCCATGAGTGCTGCAGGCATGCTGGTGTGCAGGGCTGGACCCCTGGAGTGGGAACTGCATTGGAGGGGCCAGCAAGGGGTGAGTGGGTTGCGTGGAGCTTGTACTCAGGGAAAGCCAGGGTGAGGCACGTGGTGTTAGGTAAGTTGATGGAGAGTGAAAGGAGTGGTACCCACCAGCACTGAGTAGGTAGGTGGAAGGAGAGTTAACCAAAAAGTGGTGCCCACCATCACTTCCATCCCTGGAGAAAGTCCCACTAGATATTTGACCCTCCAACACACACCCTAAAATTTTCAGTGAGTCTCATTCCCATATGACCCAGGTGCTTTTCAAGCTGCTGCCTCTGTGATGGGACTTGGGGGTGAGTGAGTTTGTGTATATGCCCTTTAAGAGTAGAGTCTTGGTTTCCCACAGCCCCCCAGCTCTCCTGGATGTAAGCCCCTCCGATTTCCAAAGACAGATATTATGGGGGCTCATCTTCCCAGTGAAGTCCCCTGAGCTGGGGAGTCTGGTGTGATATCATTCTCAGTTGTGTTATCTCTCCTGCTTGTGGGTTGCCTACCTTGGGGTGTGGGTTCTGACTAGACCGCATCTCTGCCCATCCTCCTCCTCATGATGTGACCTTTTCTTTATATTCTTAGTTGTAGAAAATCTGTTCTGCTGGTCTTCAGAGATAGTTGCTCTATGTGTAGTTGTAGTTTTAGTGTGTCCATGGGAGGAGGTGAGCTCAGGATCTTCCTACTCGGCTATCTTGATTCAATCTCCTATAAATTTTTATTTTGAAATACTTCCTGACATAGAAAAAATTTCCCAAACTGCTGCAACTAGTTCTTACATACCTGTCACACAGCTTCTCTGAATGTTAATATTTTAAATAACCAAAGCACAATTATCAGAAACAAGAAAATAACTTGAAAAATACTGTTAACTAATCCACATATCTTATTCAAATTTTACCAATTGTCCCATCAATGTCCTTTTACTGGTCCACTAACCCACATTGCATTTATTTGTCCTATCTCCTTAGTGTCCTCCAATCCAGGACAGTTCCTCAATCTTTTTATGTGTCATGACTTGATATTTTGGAAGAGTTGTTTTATAGAATGTTTCTTGTTTTGGGTTCATCTGATGTTTCTTCTGTATTAAATTCATGTTATTAATTTTTAGCAAGAATTCCACAAATGTGATGCATCCTTCTCAGAGCATCACATCAGGAAGTATGTGATGTTGATGTGTCTCAGTTCGAGTGATGTTACCTTTGATCACTTGGTGAAGGTGATGCTTGACAGACATTTCATCTGTAAAGTTACTAATTTTTGCCTTTAAAATAAAACTTCAAGTCTGCACATTATCCTGTTTCTTATCATCTAACTCAGCGTCAAATTTTAGTATCTATTGATGATTCTTGTGCATGATAATTATTACTCTGATATCTGGCAAATGGTGACTTTCTACATTCCTCGGGCATTCCACACTTATTATTTAGAATCTTACAGTAAGGAGGAGTTATATACCTTTGTCCCTATTTATTTGTTTGTATGTTTTCCTAATATTGCTCATTGGTATATATTTTTTCTACACGTTACAGTTCAATAATATTATTTATATAGATGTTCAAGTTGTCCCAATATGGAGCTCCTTCAAGCTGGCTCCAGTATCTTTGATAAGACCCTCCACCCCACCTTTTTAGCACTTTACTTTCTGGTACCACGAGATGTGCCAAGAACATCTTGGTCTTTCTGTGCTCCTGTCCTGAACTCTGCCATTTTTCTAAGTCTTGGACCTTTTATTGGAGAATGGTATTTAGGAACCAAGATACAGTACCAGGTGTGTTAATTGCTAATTTGTTATTATTGCTTCTAGATCCTCCAGTGGAAGAGGTGGGAGAATTTGGTGTATGAGTACATGCGTCTGTATCTGTCAGTATCCATCTACTTGTATATTTGCATAATGAAAACCATGCATTGTCCTGATACCTTGAAGTCCCAACACCATGGGTTAACTCTATCCTCCCCCTTCCTTTTTTGTAGCATCTTTCTACAAACGTGAAAAACCTGCTCTTAGTGTCCAATGTATTTATTTGCTCAATCCTACAGTACACATACAGTCTTACAACTTAGTCTCAGAATTCCTGACCCACCCCTTTATGAAAAATACTTTTCCTAATGAGAACATACAATTTGTGCATAGTTTTGTGTGTGTGTGTGTGTGTGTGTGTGTGTCTTTAGCCTTGCAGTGTTCAGCCAAAATGCTGTTTTTCTAAACAGTGGCTGCTGTCTCCTTCCCCAGGTGTCTGCACTGGGGAAGCTTTCTCAACCCGACTTCCCTGTGGGGTTGTCAGGGGATTGCTTGGTGGGTTCCTGGGGGAAAGGCCTACAAGACTGTGGAATAGTCTCCTCTTTCTGTGGACCCAGGATTCACACTCTTAAACTATCCTACACTTTGCTTGGACAATTTGTTATAAATATTATAGAACTCTTCTTACCAGCTTACATGGCATTTGGTGACATCTGCCCCAGGTGAGCAAGTGCTTAGGTCTTTTCTCTCTGCACGTGCCTGTCTCCAAATTTTGTGTTACTTGCTTGGTGAATAAACTTATTTATCTCATGGACTAAAGACAGCATTTATTCTTTTTTTTTTTTTTTTTTTACCAGAAAAATCATAGATTTTATTTGAAATTTAAATGTGCCCACTGTTCATCTTTTTTTTTTTTAAACATCTTTATTGAAGTATAATTGCTTTACAATGGTGTGTTAGCTTCTGCTTTATAACAAAGTGAATCAGTTATACATATACATATGTTCCCATATCTCTTCCCTCTTGCATCTCCCTCCCTCCCACCCTCCCTATCCCACCCCTCTAGGTGGTCACAAAGCACCGAGCTGATCTCCCTGTGCTATGCGGCTGCTTCCCACTAGCTATCTGTTTTACATTTGGTAGTGTATATATGTCCATGACACTCTCTCACCCTGTCACATCTCACCCCTCCCCCTCCCCATATCCTCAAGTCCATTCTCTAGTAGGTCTGTGTCTTTATTCCCATCTTGCCACTAGGTTCTTCATGACCTTTTTTTTTTCCCCTTAGATTCCATATATATGTGTTAGCATACTGTATTTCTTTTTCTCTTTCTGACTTACTTCACTCTGTATGACAGACTCTAACTCCGTCCACCTCATTACAAACACCTCCATTTCATTTCTTTTTATGGCTGAGTAATATTCCATTGTATATATGTGCCACATCTTCTTTATCCATTCATCCGATGATGGACACCTAGGTTGCTTCCATGTCCTGGCTATTGTAAACAGAGCTGCAATGAATATTTTGGTACATGACTCTTTCTGAATTATGGTTTTCTCAGGGTATATGCCCAGTAGTGGGATTGCTGGGTCGTATGGTAGTTCTATTTTTAGTTTTTTAAGGAACCTCCATACTGTTCTCCATAGTGGCTGTATCAATTTACATTCCCACCAACAGTGCAAGAGTGTTCCCTTTTCTCCACACCCTCTCCAGCATTTATTGTTTCTAGATTTTTTGATGATGGCCATTCTGACCGGTGTGAGATGATACCTCATTGTAGTTTTGATTTGCATTTCTCTAATGATTAATGATGTTGAGCATTCTTTCATGTGTCTGTTGGCAATCTGTATATCTTCTTTGGAGAAATGTCTATTTAGGTCTTCTGCCCATTTTTGGATTGGGTTGTTTGTTTTTTTGTTATTGAGCTGCATGAGCTGCTTGTAAATCTTGGAGATTAATCCTTTGTCCGTTGCTTCATTTGCAAATATTTTCTCCCATTCTGAGGGTTGTCTTTTGGTCTTGTTTATGGTTTCCTTTGCTGTGCAAAAGCTTTTAAGTTTCATTAGGTCCCATTTGTTTATTTGTGTTTTTATTTCCATTTCTCTAGGAGCTGGGTCAAAAAGGATCTTGCTGTGATTTATGTCATAGAGTGTTCTGCCTATGTTTTCCTCTAAGAGTTTGATAGTGTCTGGCCTTACACTTAGGTCTTTAATCCATTTTGAGTTTATTTTTGTGTATGGTGTCAGGGAGTGTTCTAATTTCATACTTTTACATGTACCTGTCCAATTTTCCCAGCACCACTTATTGAAGAGGCTGTCTTTTCTCCACTGTATATGCTTGCCTCCTTTATCAAAGATAAGGTGACCATATGTGCGTGGGCTTATCTCTGGGCTTTCTATCCTGTTCCATTGATCTATATTTCTGTTTTTGTGCCAGTACCAAACTGTCTTAATTACTGTAGCTTTGTAATATAGTCTGAAGTCAGGGAGCCTGATTCCTCCAGCTCCATTTTTTGTTCTCAAGATTGCTTTGGCTATTCGGGGTCTTTTGTGTTTCCATACAAATTGTGAAATTTTTTGTTCTAGTTCTGTGAAAAATGCCAGTGGTAGTTTGATAGGGATTGCATTGAATCTGTAGATTGCTTTGGGTAGCAGAGTCATTTTCACAATGTTGATTCTTCCAATCCAAGAACATGGTATATCTCTCCATCTATTTGTATCATCTTTAATTTCTTTCATCAGTGTCCTATAATTTTCTGCATACAGGTCTTTTGTCTCCTTAGGTAGGTTTATTCCTAGATATTTTATTCTTTTTGTTGCAATGGTAAACGGGAGTGTTTTCTTAATTTCACTTTCAGATTTTTCATCATTAGTATACAGGAATGCAAGAGATTTCTGTGCATTAATTTTGTATCCTGCTACTTTACCAAATTCATTGATTAGCTCTAGTAGTTTTCTGGTAGCATCTTTTGGATTCTTTATGTATAGTATCATGTCATCTGCAAACAGTGACAGCTTTACTTCTTCTTTTCCGATTTGGATTCCTTTTATTTCTTTTTCTTCTCTGATTGCCGTGGCTAACACTTCCAAAACTATGTTGAATAATAGTGGTGAGAGTGGGCAACCTTGTCTTGTTCCTGATCTTAGTGGAAATGGTTTCAGTTTTTCACCATTGAGGACAATGTTGGCTGTGGGTTTGTCATATACGGCCTTTATTATGTTGAGGAAAGTTCCCTCTATGCCTACTTTCTGCAGGACTTTTATCATAAATGGGTGTTGAATTTTGTCGAAAGCTTTCTCTGCATCTATTGAGATGATCATATGGTTTTTCTCCTTCAATTTGTTAATATGGTGTTATTGTAGGTGTTTTCCTTCTCTTGTGTTTCTTGCCTAGAGAAGTTCCTTTAGCATTTGTTGTAAAGCTGGTTTGGTGGTGCTGAACTCTCTCAGCTTTTGCTTGTCTGTAAAGCTTTTAATTTCTCCGTCAAATCTGAATGAGATCCTTGCTGGGTAGAGTAATCTTGGTTGTAGGTTTTTCTCTTTCATCACTTTAAATATGCCCTGCCACTCCCTTCTGGCTTGCAGAGTTTCTGCTGAAAGATCAGCTGTTAACCTTATGGGGATTCCCTTATGTGTTACTTGTTGTTTTTCCCTTGCTGCTTTTAATATTTGTTCTTTGTATTTAATTTTTGATAGTTTGATTAATATGTGTCTTGGCATGTTTCTCCTTGGATTTAACCTGTATGGGACTCTCTGTGCTTCCTGGACTTGATTAATTATTTCCTTTCCCATATTAGGGAAGTTTTCAACTATAATCTCTTCAAATATTTTCTCAGTCCCTTTCTTTTTCTCTTCTTCTTCTGGGACCCCTATAATTCGAATGTTGGTGCGTTTAATGTTGTCCCAGAGGTCTCTGAGACTGTCCTCAGTTCTTTTCATTCTTTTTTCTTTATTCTGCTCTGCAGTAGTTATTTCCACCATTTTATCTTCCAGGTCACTTATCCGTTCTTCTGCCTCAGTTATTCTGCTATTGATCCCATCTAGAGTATTTTTAATTTCATTTATTGTGCTTTTCATCGTTGCTTGGTTCCTCTTTAGTTCTTCTATGTCCTTGTTAAATGTTTCTTGCATTTTGTCTATTCTATTTCCAAGATTTTGGATCATCCTTACTATCATTATTCTGAATTCTTTTTCAGGTAGACTACCTATTTCCTCTTCATTTGTTAGGTCTGGTGTGTTTTGACCCTGCTCCTTCATCTGCTGTGTGTTTTTCTGTCTTCTCATTTTGCTTATCTTACTGTGTTTGGGGTCTCCTTTTCACAGGCTACAGGTTCGTAGTTCCCGTTGTTTTTGGTATCTGTCCCCAGTGGCTAAGGTTGGTTCAGTGGGTTGTGTAGGTTACGTGGTGGAGGGAACTAGTGCCTGTGTTCTGGTGGATGAGGCTGGATGTTGTCTTTCTGGTGGGCTCGTCCACGTCTGGTGGTGTGTTTTGGGGTGTCTGTGGCCTTATTATGATTTTAGGCAGCCTCTCTGTTAATGGATGGGGCTGTGTTCCTGTCTTGCTAGTTGTTTGGCATAGGGTGTCCAGCACTGTAGCTTGCTGGTCGTTGAGTGAAGCTGGGTCTTGATGTTGAGATGGAGATCTCTGAGAGATTTTCGCCGTTTGGTATTACGTGGAGCTGGGAGGTCTCTTGTGGACCAGTGTCCTGAAGTTGGCTCTCCCACCTCAGAGGCACAGCCCTGATGCCTGGCTGGAGCACCAAGAGCCTTTCATCCACACGGCTCAGAATAAAAGGGAGAAAAAAATGGAAAGAAAGAAAGAAAGAGGATAAAATAAAATAAAATAAAGCAATTATAATAAAAAATAAGAAAAAAATTATTAAGAATAAATTTATTAAGAAAAAAATTTTTTTTAATTGTTAAAAATAGATTTATTAATTTTTTATACTAAAAATAAGAAAAAAGTTAAGAAAAAATTAAAAAAAAAATTTTTTTAATTTTTTAAAATAAAAAATATGAAGAAACTTACTAAAAAATTTTTTAAAATTTTTTAAAAATAGAAAATAAGGAAAAAATTATTAAGAAAACATTTATTAGGGAAAAAAAATTTTTTTAAGCAAAAAAAAAAAAAAAAACAAAAAACACGGACGGACCTAACCCTAGGACTAACGGTGAGAGCAAAGCTATACAGACAAAATCTCACCCAGAAGCATACACATATACACTCACAAAAAAAGGAAAAGGGGAAAAGTTAATATATCCTGCTCCCAAAGTCCACCTCCTAAATTTGGGATGATTCGTTGTCTATTCAGGTATTCAACAGATGCAGGCACATCAAGTTGTTTGTGGAGCTTTAATCCGCTGCTTCTGAGGCTGCTGGGAGAGATTTCCCTTTCTCTTCTTTGTTCGTACAGCTCCCGGGGTTCAGCTTTGGATTTGGACCCGCCGCTGCATGTAGGTCGCCTGAGGGCGTCTGTTCCCCGCCCAGACAGGACGGGGTTAAAGGAGCAGCTGATTCGGGGGCTCTGGCTCACTCAGGCCGGGGGGAGGGAGCGGTACGGAGGAGGCGGGGCGAGCCTGCGGCGGCAGAAGCCGGCGTGACGTTGCAGCAGCCTGAGGCGCGCCGTGCGCTCTCCCGGGGAAGTTGTCCCCGGATCACGGGAGCCTGGCCGTGGCTGCACAGGCTCCCGGGAGGGGCGGTGTGGAGAGTGACCTGGGCTCGCACACAGGCTTCTTGGTGGCGGCAGCAGCAGCCTTAGCGTCCCATGCCCGTCTCTGGGGTCCGCGCTGATAGCCGCGGCTCGCGCCCGTCTCTGGAGCTCGTTTAGGCGGCGCTCTGAATCCCCTCTCCTTGCGCGCCGCGAAACAAAGAGGCAAGAAAAAGTCTCTTGCCTCTTCGGCAGCTGCAGTCTTTTTCCCGGACTCCCTCCCGGCTAGCACCGAAGCCCGAGCCTCAGCTCCCGGCCCCCGCCCGCCCCGGCAGGGGAGCAGACAAGCCTCTCGGGCTGGTGAGTGCTGCTCGGCGCCGATCCTCTGTGCGGGAGTCTCTCCGCTTTGCCCTCCGCACCACTGTGGCTGCGCTCTCCTCCGTGGCTCTGAAGCTTCCCCCCTCTGCTACCCGCAGTCTCTGCCCACGAAGGGGCTTCCTAGTGTGTGGAAACCTTTCCTCCTTCACAGCTCCCTCCCACTGGTGCAGGTCCCGTCCCTATTCTTTTGTCTCTGTTATTTCTTTTTTCTTTTGCCCTACCCAAGTACGTGGGGATTTTCTTGCCTTTTGGGAGGTCTGACGTCTTCTGCCAGCGTTCAGTGGGTGTTCTGTAGGAGCAGTTCCACGTGTAGATGTATTTCTCATGTATCTGTGGGGAGGAAGGTGATCTCCGCGTCTTACTCTTCCGCCATCTTGCCCCTCCCTCCGCATTTATTCTTAAGGGTAGGAGTGATGCTCCTTTTAGTTATCTGTATCTTCAAGCAGAAACTGGTAGTCCAGAGCAAAACAGTTTTAAGAGAAAATTTATGTGTATAACATTCAACAGTGTGGTGCTATAAACCATAATAAATGGAGTCAAAGGTTTGCTGTGGGATCTAAAATAGATTTGCTTGTATATCATAATGAATCCAAGACAGTCGTCTGATTCTCTTCCCTCGCCCACCCTCTCCCCATGAATCTCCCTTTATTAATGAACACTCTCTCTGTGCACACGCCATCCCTGTGAAATGCTACCCTGTTTCTGGGAACAAGACCCAGTGAGGGGTCAGCTCCACCAGTGTCATACCCTCCTATCTCGACTCTAACATTGGCAACCCCTTTCTCACAAACTAACTCTAATTGGAGTGTCAGATTCTCCATTCTCCATGGTTTTTCCTCTCTTCCCTTTTATCTTGAAGACACATAACCTTAGTGCTTCCTAACTCCACCTTTTCTAGGAGGCAGTCATGCCAGCTGAAGATAATTTGTAGCCATTCTTACCATGATTTTATATTAGCCGCAACCCATTTTTTAATGACAAGATTAAACAGCTGAGCTGATCTAATTCATAGCTGCTTCTGACTTTGTGACCTGCTTTATTCTCTAGGTTTATTTCTTGGTTCAAGTTAAAATGTTGCTACTTGATGACTTTGTTTTACTGAGCAGCTCTCTCCAGCCTTTCCACTTCTATAAACCCTATTCCTTACCTAGTGACCTCAAAAACACCGCTGCAGTTCTAAACTTCGGTAATATCTATACATTCTGTAAAAGCTACTGTATTATAGGTGAAGTTGTATTTCAGTGCAATTCAGTGATTAGACTGTTACAGTAGATGACAATTGTTTTAAAATGTCAGAAACATTAAATAGGCAGTTATCTCTCCAGTGCTACTTAGAAATAACCCTGTGCAAATATGCAACATCTTATCTCATAGTAGTTTCTGACCACCTGTGTGAGAGCACACTGACAGAGCTTCCTGCAGTCTAAGCCTTTCGAAGGATAAATGGTAATAATAAGCAGACAGATGTTGAAACAGGGTCCCTGTCAAGAGACAAAGCGGCACCATAGGAACACATGGAGTCAGAAAGAGACGAGAGGAGAGCAAAATCCTGTCTGAGGAGGGCAGATCCTGAAAGATTAGAAGAAAAAAGATAAAATTATCTTTGCACAACTTTGCCTGAAATTAGATCAGCTTAATAGGCTGTGACACATACATTTCTGTGTTGTTGAAGCGTGAACCTAGGTGCCCTAAACCGGAGTATGAATGTGCATGATTCCTGGGAACCTGCACCTCTGTTTCCTTTTCTACTTCCAAATAACTCTTTTTTTTGTTGTTGTTGTTGCAATTATGGCTTTTTTCCTTCCAGGACAATTCTCTGGTTTCAATCTTGACCAGTTTTCTCTGCTTCAGCCCCTAGTCACGGGCATATGTGGCTTCAGGCCACGCCAGGCTGAGTCTAGTGGCACTGCACATCTCTCTCTTGTTATAGTGAATCTTAGCCCATCTGGGAGTCTGGAGCGTGTGTCTATTTGGATATTAGGAAGCGTCACCTTCTACTCTGTGTGGGAATGGTGGTTATAGCCCATTTAGGAACGATTCATATTGCTCTGCAACACATATGCTGGATGGCTTTGTGGATGAATTCCCAGAGAAACACTGTGACTTGTGCTTAGTGGTTAAATAAAGGGGGGAGGGGGCTTCACTTTTTAGAAAAGCGTCTTGAAAATGCAAAGAAATAGTTATAATGAAATTTCAACTGCAGACTTCCCTTGAAGTACAGGAACAACAGACACCACAGAGTTTTCCAGGGGGATATCCTTACTTTAAACAGTTATGTGATACACGCTACTATATATAAAATAGATGACTAATAAGGACCTACTGTCTAGCACAGGGAACTCTACTCAATACTCTGTAGTGGCCTATATGGGAAGAGAATCTAAAAAAGAGTGGGTAGATGTGTATGTATAACTGATGCACTTTGCCGTACACCTGAAGCTAACACAACATTGTAAATCGACTACACCCCAATAATAATAAAAAAAAAGAAACCTCTAAAAAAAACCAAAAACATAAACAGCTGTGTGAAGCCTGAGGGAGTTGAGAATGTGGCAGTTTTCATGCTCACGTGTTGAGGTCATAAGAGATGCCACTCGTGGAAATCGTATCCTGGAAAGTGGAATAAATTGTCTCACTACTTTATATTTTCAGTGACTTGGTGAATTCTGTAGTAGAGAGTCAAATTTTAAAGTCATGTTTTTGAGTAGGCAGAAGAAACTATAAGTATTTTACTATAATAAAAAGAAAGCATGTAATTTAGAGTTTATAAAGCTAAGCTGAAATTTCTAAGAAATTATTATCTTCTGATGCACTTTATGTCAGGTCTTGCTTCTATTCACCACAAAGAAGCAAAATAAGAGATGGGGAAATTTTTTAAAAAGCTGTGAGAAAATGTCATATTCAGAAGTTACCACTATCAATAACACTAAGAAAAATGAACCTGAAATTGTGTGAGAACAATTGCAAATGCAGAGAACTGAAGGAACACAGCATAATTTGTTGGGCTCAGTATCTATTTTCTATAGAGTTATTCTTGATTTCCAGAAGATAGACATGGCTAGCATCATTCTTGCCTTTCTTCATGTAATGAAGACTACTGTTTGCCAGACACTGTGTTATACTGGACATAAAATGCTATAAGAGACATCCTGCCTGCCTCTGAAGTATTTGTAGTCATGTTCAGATATGTCTTCCAGCAATTGTATTATTTTGTGATAAATAGTAAATGCATCTTTTTTAAAGATGGCGATAGAATCACAGGAGAAACACTTAACTTGGCCTTCAGTGGAGGGAAGAATAATAAAATAAGGCTTCTTAGAATAAGAGACTTCTATAATATTACTAAAATGATTATTTGGAGGAACACAAAATTCAAGGTATGGTAGGTAAGAACAAACAAGCAAAAAATCAAGATGAATAAAATGAATAAAGTCCCAGAAATAGAAGAAGAGAAACTATTATTAGTAATTTCCAATCTATTTCAGGGGGAAAACAAAATTTTATTTTTTAATTGAAGTATAGTTGATTTAAAATGTTAATTTCTGTGTACAGCAAAGTGATTCACTTATACATATTTTTTATATTCTTTTCAATTATGGTTTGTCACAGAATTTTGAATATAGTTTCCTGTGCTATACAATAGGAACTTGTTGTTTATCCATCCTGTATATAATAGTTTGCATCTGCTAATCCCAAACTCCCAGTCCATCCCTCCCCCACCCTCCTTCCCCCTCAGCAACCACAAGTCTGTTCTCTATGTCTGTGAGTCTGTTTCTGTTTCATAGATAAGTTCATTTGTGTCGTATTTTCGATTCCACTTATAAGCGATATCATATGGTATTTGTCTTTCTGACTAACTTCACTTAGTATGATAATCTCTAGGACCATCCACGTTGCTGCAAATGGCATTATTTCATTCTTTTCTATGGCCAAGTAATATTCCGTTGTATATATGTACTGCATCTTCTTTATCCATTTGTCTGTCAGTGGACATTTAGGTTGCTTCTATGTCTTGTCTATTGTGAGTAGTGCTGCTGTGAACATAGGGATGCATGTATCTTTTGAATTATAGTCTTGTCTGGATATATGCCCAGGAGTGGGATTGTTGGGGCATATGGTAACTCTATTTTTAGTTTTCTGAGGAACCACCATACTGTTCTCCATAGTGGCTGCACCAGTTTACATTCCCACAAACAGTGTAGGAGGGTTCCCTTTTCTCTACACCCTCTCCAGCATTTATTGTTAGTAGACTTTTTGATGATGGCCATTCTGACTGGTGTGAGTTGGTACCTCATTGTAATTTTGATGTGCATTTCTCTAATAGCAATGTTGAGCATCTTTTCATGTGCCTGTTGGCCATCTGTATGTCTTCTTTGAAAAAAATGTCTGTTTAGGTCTTCTGCGCATTTTTCTATTGGGTTGTTTGTTTTTTTGTTGTTGAGTTGTATGAACTGGAAAACAAAACTTTAACAGAAATCGCAACCAATCCAAGTTCTGATGGTTATTTTGTCAACTTGACTAGGACATGGTGTCCCTAGATATTTGGTCAAATATTATCCTGGCTGTCTCTGTCAGGGCATTTTTGGATGCGTGTATAACATTTAAACTGATAGCCTAAGTAAAGCACATTGCACTCTATTATGGGTGGGCCTCATCCAATCATCTGAAGTTCTGCATAGAAAAAGATGACTGGACCTCCCCTTGTAAGAGGGGGATTCCTCCTCCCTGGCTGCCTTTGAGCTGGACATAGGCTTTTTCCTGCCTTCACACTGGCTTTCACCAGTGATCCAACCAGCCATGATTTAGAAATCTTTATATTAATAATAACAAAGCATATTGCATTGTTTTCTATTCGAATATTATTCTTCGAAAAACAAGAAATTCCCTCATAATATCATTGCGAACCATGGTGAATCTTAGTACTGGCTGAGTGGGACTTGGTTGGAGTCTATGTTAGTCTTCTGCTCCCATGACAAAGACAGGCTCCCTGCATTTTGCCTGACACTTAAACTTCTCAGCTTTCTATCTTCTTACTTCTTGGACTTGGGACCCTCATCAGGAGACCTCTCCATCACTCTAAGTAACCTAGGGTTACTCTGCAATTGGAACCACTCCATGGTGGCTACTGCTAACAACAGAAAAAGTGTAGTTCAGAGGTGAAGATGCTAGAGGCAAGCATGATAAAGCCTAAACAGATGATGACTGTAGATATTATACTGGATGGAAATGCAAATGAATCCAGCAACTAAGAATGTGCCATTAAAACATCAGTCTAAGCTGCACTGCACTGTTGAAATACACATTTCATAAAAGAGTGAATTACATCCAGCAGAGAAGGCATCAGCTAGTTCACGGTAAACTTCCTTCAATAAGTATATGAGCTAAAGAATAAACATAGAAGATACGTTTTTATTTTAAAAATATGTTGAAACTGTTTTTAAGGTGGGCATGCAATATCCAAGTTGATTTCTTGAGAAATCTAAAATTTAGGGAGGAAAAACAATTAAAAATCCTAACTCCTTTTGCTGAAATCAAGACAACTTCCATTGTGAATGAACATTTTACATTGTATTAAAAAAAAGTGGGATTATAGTGGGTTTGCTAATGAAATGTGTGAACATCATGTGTTAACTTTGTCTGGACACCTTCTATGTGTAAGTTTTGGTGCTGAGTAATAATAAGATAGCAAAAAAATTTAGACTTATGTAAACTACATTAGTAATACAAAATAACCTAAAATAAATGCCAACATACTAGAGAAGCCAAATATTCAGAGACATTACTGGAAGAAGTTCTTGTTGACTAGAAAGTTAGAGGTCAGAAAAACACAAATCAGGCAGAGAACATGATAAGCAAAGGATGAAATGATGGATTTTCATGAGGAAGCTTGCCCCTGGTAACACAGGTACGTGGCAGAGCCAGGATTCCAAAATTCATGTGTTACCTGGATGAAAAAACATGCATTAAAATGCTCACAGATTTTTTTAAGTGTGCAAAATGGTGCGTGATGTATGTGGAAAAGAGTCTCTGTGTCAATTTTTCACTAAATTATATTAGCAGATAATACAGTTTTAATCAGATGTCTCTAAATCCTGCATTACTATGGAGAACACATAGGACAGGAAAGGTGACCTTTATGCCTTAATAACCCTCATGCCTTAATGGAGGGGAGACTCAAGTAAAAGTAATAGAAAATTTGAGATTGCAAAACAAAGATGAAGAGATTTTAGGAAGGAGGTGGGGACATTTATCAGTAATAATTTAAAATTATTCCTTATTATCTTGTTACAAAATCTAGGGATGCAAAGGGAGAGTTTTGTGCATGTAGAAGAAATGTGAACATTTTTGTTTTGGAAAGCAGCTAGAAAGAAAACAAATGGTCTACAGGAAAAATGACAAGTGTGGAACATAGCATGCCAGCAAACTCCTTAGGTTAACAGATAAAAGATGCCTCACCAGCATGCGTATTTAAATAGTACAAAGAATATTTGCAGAGTAATGGCAGTTAGTCACTGGGATGGTTAATAAGAATGTAAAAAAAAAAAAAAAAGTGCCTTAATAAGCTGCAGCTGAATTTCACAAAACTCCATGATTCCAGTGGGCGATGTTTTCTAACTTGAAGGCACTGGCAAAAATAGCCATTAAATATCTCTTGCAAGGAAGCTAGTTAAGGTGGGGGGTGGGAGGAGGTGTAGAAGCATGAGAGCAGGTGCTTCTTTTTTTCGGAGTGATTTACATTACAGTTTGTAGCATTAGGCAGAACATCTGATTTTAACGCTTTATCTAAGACTAAACTTTAGACACATTGTTTTTAAACCATATTTTATCTGGGATGTATAAAGGAGGAGTATATAGTTCACATTGTTTTTTACATTTTTATAATAAATCAGAGGTGCAAAATTTTATTTTGTTTTATTGAAAATAAATCTGAATAAAATCTACTTTTTATAAAGCAGCATGCTGTAATGAAAAATACATTAAAATACTAGATTCTGCCTACGTGTCAGAACTTGGAGAAATCCATTCATCTTCCTGAGTCTTGCTGAATTCAATTATAGAAATGACATAATAGTAGTCTCTCTTTTTAACTCTCAAGATAAAGCACATTGTGTTTATATGTCACCTTATACTTTACAATTTTTAAATTGTTAAGGGAAAACCGCCAAACATAACATTTTTTCATTAAGGACATTGTAAGCCTTCATCATGAGGGCTAAACAAATTTTCATCAGTAATTATTTGCAAATGGGGGAATGCCAGTTATAGGTTGGTGCCATTTGACCAAGTGAACTTCTGCCTGGAGAAAAAATAGCACAGCAAGGACACCTCATTGACAATATTTCTACGGGTTGGGAGTGTCTTTTGGTGACTTCACGGATCCAATATTTTAAAAGTATGCTGATTCTAAGAGGGTCTAGAAGCAATGACATCCAGTAGCAACAAGCAAATCTAGCAGCTACATCTTGGCTTCTCAAACTGTTCTTCATTAGCAAGAAACCAGGCTGCTTGGAGCAGGAGCTGATTCTGGGATTGGGCAGAGAATATACAACGTTCCTTGGAGCATCTGTAGTGTCAAAGAGAAAGTACTCCAAAAATCAAAAAAGCAAAGCAATAAAAAAAAACACCACATTTAAGTGGCTGAGTTAAAGGGACACAGAAGCCAATAGAGAGAGCTCCCAATGGACAAAGTTGGAACAATGATTTGAGTAACAAAATTTAAAAAAATGAGTATTGGATTACAGCTAAAGTGTAAAATAAATATCCATGAATCTACACTGATATAAATATATTGTAAAAAAAAAAATAATAATACTAAGCAGAAACCAATAAATAGGGTCAGGAGACCAGCAGGGGGAGCGCTCATGCCCTGTGACATAGCCCAGCCCAACAGGAAGAAGAAAGACTCATCTCTGGCTGCACACAGCAACTTCTCTCCACACAGTATAATGTGGAAAGGAGGGGAAAGAGTAAATTTACAGTGGAGAAATCTGATAAACTGAACTTCAGTGAGAGGATCAGTCAAACCAACAGTGATGTGATGTTGGGATTACGTAGCCTTGATATCAGTATAATGTGGTGAGAATGACACTTCACCTCTGTGGTCTTTCCCCCAACTCGATAATCCCAGTATAATCATGAAAAAAATCAGAAAAATCTTAATTGAAAGACATGCTAAAAATACTCAATTGGTACTTCTTAAATATTTTGAGCTCATCAGAAGCTAGGAATGTCTGAGAAACTGTTACAACCAAGAGGAACCTACAGAGACATGACAACTGAATATAATGTGATGCCCTGGATTGGATCCTGGGACAGAAAAAGGACAGTAGGCAAAGCTCATGAAACCTGAACAAAAGATTAACTTTAGTTAATATTTTTTAAAAGTTTGCTAGGATAGGCTGCAGCTGAATTTCAATTCCCCAATGCCAGGGAAAATAAAAAGTCACTAATAAAAATCTGCTCGTAATAGTATGAGAACCAGATGGAGAAAACCAATGGAAGGTGAAAGGTAGACTCCTAATGAGTCAAAGGGACAATTAACGTCACTACTGAAGATACTCAGTATAACTGAGTCACTCTGCTGTACACCGGAAACTTACACAACATTGTAAATCAACTATGCTTCAATATAAAATAAAAAAATAAATATAAAAACTATTCAGTAGGATTTTTTGATGACTCAACAATAGGGGAAGTGTTATACTAAAACGCCAAAAGATGATTTGTATTAAGTGGGGATCGACTTGATTGAGACTTTAAATTGTAAGAAAAATACTTTTAAGCTGATAATTTTTTAAAAAGGATGAAAAATATTCAAGTGCACATCTGGTAAGTCCCTGGTTAGGGTGATGGCTTTCAGTAGCCGTAGATGCTTTCTTTTTACTTGGTGTTATTTGAAAGATTGAGAAATATGCTGCTGCTCTCCAACTCTTCCTGTTTTGTCAGTGTGTCAGGGGAAGGAAATCACACAGCCTGTTTGTAAAGATGTTAAAGAGGCAGCGGCTGCTTAAACACATTATCCTGAGCGTGGGGAGAACCACAGCGATTCCAGCTTATGAGATAGCACCAGAAAACCCACAAACACACCACACTCATGCACACAGGCATACAAATGTGCACATATACACACCCAGTTTACAAAGGACATGAGCCAATTCTGCATTTATGTTAGAGGAAAACATATTTTTATACACAGAACAGAAAATAAAGGTATTTAAAACATGCTGCCTTTATTATATCTATGCAGCAAATTTTCTCTCAAATGTTTTCCTTTTTAAAATCTTTTTCCAGCCCACTTTCGTAATGGGATTTTTACTTATAAGAATGAAAACTATCTGACTAAAGTATTATAGTATGATCTGGTTAAGTAAGTGGTTACTTATATTTTTGTTGACTAGCCTAAAGCCTCAGGAAAAATTGGCTGAACTATTGATGAACACATTAAAGAGACTTTCTAAAGTCCTTAAGTCTATGAATCTCAAATACTCTTGAAAGTATAGGAAACATAGGTACTAGGATCTCAGTGGTAGCAGCAAATATATTTTTCTCTATAACTCTCAAATTCTCTAAATAGAAATACTTATATCTAATGATATTCAGTGTGTCCTATAAATATCACCTTTATCATGTTTTCAGATCCCCAGCAGCTGAAAAATGAAAAGAAATGAACAAGCAAAAGATATTCTAAATATAAGGAATCGGGTACTGCATATAGACTCACAAAAGAGGTATGAGCAAAAATTAGCATTCTATGTAAATACGTGTGTTTCCGAAATGTTTCTGTAGGTGTATTGGAGGCCTTGATTTATATCACAGGGAAGACCTGAAAGGAGAAGGAATTGCCTTTCCCCAAATTACCTTGTGCTGGGCATCCTACTTGGGTCCAAAGTCACCATTTCTGTAAGAATCAAGCTAAACAGTTTGCTTATACAATTTAGATACAAAATGTATAGTGCTAGGTCAGGAATCATTAGTTTTTCATAAATTTCCCAATGACTGTTCTTCAATTTGATCCCTTAGGTTTTCATCCTTACTTGTGCTTCATAACTAGTGATAATCTTAGACCATTATAGCCTTCTAATAGTCTTTTCAAAGACTTACATATATTTTTATGTATGTATGATAGACATATGATATTTCTCTCTCTCTCTGACATTTTCACGCTCTCGCTCTGGCTCTGTTGTAATACCATCGCCTGCCTTGAACACCAGCATTGCACAGTAGTTAAAGAAACACAGTCTTGACTGCTTGAATTCAAGCCTTGACTATACCACCTACCATTCTGTGTGACCCTGGCCAAGCCATTCAAGCCCTGTCTGACTGTTGTCTCATTTGTAAAATGAAGGTAAGGATTGTGTAGGTGTCATAAGTGTGACAATGGTTGACAGAGAGCAAGAGTTACTGGCAGATGATACATTTTCTTTTATGGTAATTAAATAATTCAAGAAATTGCCTGTTCACAGACAGCTGAATAAAGCAGAGGACATCAAAGAGCATGTCCCATTGAGAGGGCCAGGTTCCCTGGCTCTCACGGCACAAAGGCAGTAGCAGCTTCTGTGATGAAGCCTGACGTGGTCTGGATCCTGTTAGATGTTTCAGACAGCTCACTCTTGTTCTCCAGGAAGATTTACATAGCCCTGGCCACTCTTAATTGCTTTATTTACTGGACTTGTGCCTGTCTGCTCACCATTTGCATGTAACTGGTATAAAACATCAGCGCTGTCCTTATACTTTTTAAAAAGTTTTTACTTTATATTGGAATACAGTTGATTAACAATGTTGTGTTAGTTTCAGGTGTACAGCAAAGTGATTCAGTTATACATATACATGTTTCTATTCTTTTGAAAAGAATTCAAATCTTTTTCCCATTTAGCTTATTACAGGATATTGAGTATAGTTCCCTGTGCTGTACAGTAGGTTCTTGTTGGTTATCTATTTTATATATAGCAGTGTGTATGTCAATCCCAAACTCCCAATCTATCCCTCCCTCCACACCCTTGTCCCATGGTAACCATAAGTTCATTCTCTAAGTCTGTGAGTCTGTTTCTGTTTTGTAAATAAGTTTATTTGTATCATTTTTTTTAGATTCCATATATAAGTGATAACATATGTTTTTGTCTGGCTTACTTCACTTACTATGATAATCTCCAGGTCCATCCATGTTGGTGCAAATGGCATTATTTCATTCTTTTTTATGGTTGAGTAACATTCCATTGTATATATGTACCACATCTTCTTTTTTTTTTTTTTATAAATTTATTTATTTATTTATATTTATTTTTTGGCTGTGTTGGGTCTTTGTTTCTGTGCGAGGGCTTCCTCTAGTTGCAGCGAGCAGGGGCCACTCTTCATCGCGGTGCGCGGGCCTCTCACTGTTGCGGCCTCTCTTGTTGTGGAGCACAGGCTCCAGACGCGCAGGCTCAGTGGTTGTGGCTCACGGGCTTAGTCGCTCCGCGGCATGTGGGATCTTCCCAGACCAGGGCTCGAACCCGTGTCCCCTGCATTGGCAGGCAGATTCTTAACCACTGCGCCACCAGGGAAGCCCCTGTACCACATCTTCTTTATCCATTCATCTGTTGATGGACATTTAGATTGCTTCCATTGTAAATAGTGCTGCAGTGAACATTGGGGTGCATGTATCTTTTCAGATTATTGTTTTCTCCAGATAGATGCCCAGCAGTGGGATTGCTGGATCATATGGTAACTCTATTTTTAGTTTTTTAAGGAACCTCCATACTGCTCTCCATAGTGGCTGCACCAATTTACATTCCCACCAACAGTGTAGGAGGGTTCCCTTTTCTCCACACCCTCTCCAGCATTTGTTATTTGTACACTTTTTACTGATGGCCATTCTGACCAGTGTGAGGTGGTACATCATTGCAGTTTTCATTTACATTTCTCTAATAATTAGTGATATCGAGCATCTTCCATGTGCCTGTTGGCCATCTGCATGTCTTCTTGGGAGAAATGTATATTTAGGTCTTCTGCCATTTTTGGATTGGGTTGTTTGTTTTTTTGATATTGAGCCGCATGAGCTGTTTGTAAATTTTGGAGAGTAATCTCTTGTCGGTCACATTGTTTGCAAGTATTTTCTCCTATTCTGTGGGTTGTCTTTTTGTCTATGGTTTCCTTTGCTGTGTAAAAGCGTTTGAGTTTAATTAGGTCTCATTTGTTTTTATTTCCATTTCTCTAGAAGACAGTTTGAAAGAGATCTTGCTGTGATTTATGTCAAAGAGTGTTCTGTCTATGTTTTCCTCTAAGAGTTTTATAGTATCTGTCTTAACGCTTAGCTCTTTAATCCATTTTGAGTTTATTTTTGTGTATGGTGTTAAAGAATGTTCCAATTTCATTCTTTTCCATGTAGCTGTCCAGTTTTCCGAGCACCACTTATTGAAGACACTGTCTTTCCTCCAGTGTATAATCTTGCCACCTTTGTCATAGATTAATTGACCATAGGTCCGAGGGTTTATTTCTGGGCTTTCGATCCTGTTCTGTTGATCTATATTTCTGTTTTTGTGTTAGTACCATACTGTTTTGATGACTGTAGTATAGTCTGAAGTCAGGGAGCCTGGTTAATCCAGCTCTGTTTTTCCTTCTCAGTATTGCTTTGTCTATTTGGGATCTTTTGTGACCCATTAAATTTTGAAAATTTTTTGTTCCAGTTCTGTGAAAAATGCCATTGGTAATTTGGTAGGGATTGCATTGAATCTGTAGATTGCCTTGATTAGTATAGTCATTTTGATGGTATTGATTCTTCCAATCCAAGAACATGGCATACCTTTCCATCTGTTTGTGTCATCTTCGATTTCTTTCATCGGGGTCCTATAGTTTTCAGAGTACAGGTCTTTTGCTCCTTAGGTAGGTTTATTCCTAGGTATTTTATTCTTTTTGATGTGATGGTAAATGGGATTGTGTCTTTAATTTCTCTTTCTGCTCTTTCATTGTTAATGTATAGAAGTGCAACAGATTTCTGTGTATTAATTTTGTATCCTGCAACTTTACCAAATTCATTGATGAGCTCTAGTAGTTTTTTGGTAGTGTCTTTAGGATTTTCTATAAATAGTATCCTGTCACCTGAAAACAGTGACAGTTTTACTTCTTCTTTTCCAATTCCTTTTATTTCTTTTTGTTCTCTGATTTCCATGGCTAGGACTTCCAAAGCTATGTTGAATAAAAGTGGCGAGAGTGGACATCCTTGTCTTGTTCCTGATCTTAGAGGAAATGCTTTCACCTTTTCACCATTGAGAATGATGTTGGCTGTGGGGTTGTAGTATATGGCCTTTATTATGTTGAGGTGTGTTCCCTCTATGCCCACTCTGGAGAGTTTGTTTTTTTTGTTTTTTTTGTTTGTTTTTTTAATCATAAATGGGTGTTGAATTTTGTCAGAAGCTTTTTCTGCCTCTATTGTGATGATCTTATGTTTTTATTCTTCAATTTGTTGATGTGGTGTATCACACTGATTGACTTGTGGATACTGAAAAATCCTTGCATCACTGGGATAAATTCCACTTGGTTATGGTGTGTGATCCTTTTAATGTATTGTTGGATTCAGATTGCTAATATTTTGTTGAGGATTTTTGCGTCTGTGTTCATCAGTGATGTTGGCCTGTTATTTTCTTTTATTGTGGTATCTTTGTCTGGTTTTGGTATCAGGATGATGGTGGCCTCATAGCATGAGTTTAGAAGTGTTCCTTCCTCTGCAATTTTTGGGAATAGTTTCAGAAGGAAGGTGTTAAATCTCCTCTAAATATTTAATAGAATTTGCCTGTGAAGCTGTCTGGTCCTGGACTTTTGTTTGTTAGGAGTTTTTAAATCATGGTTTCAATTTCAGTACTAGTGATTGGTCTGTTCCTATTTTCTATTTCTTCTGGTTTAGTCTTGGAAGGTTGTACTTTTCTAAGAATTTGTCCATTTCTTCCAGATTGTCCATTGCATTGGCATGGAGTTGCTTGTAGCAGTCTCTTATGATCCTTTGTATTTTTAGAGCCTGAATGTAACAAAGCTCTTTGACTCTGGGATTCTGGGCCGTGGTTGGGCTTGGTCTGAGCTCTAACTAGTAACCAGCCACTTATAGAGTCAACATGCATGAGGCCCTGGCATTCATAAACAGTAAGTTTTAGCCGTTGATACTATAATTAAAACAATGATTATTATTATCTTTCTTTCAAATCAAATGTCATCAGAGATTTTGGTCTTTTGTTCCGAGATTCTAATCCGTTTTTAAAATGGTTTCCACAGTCAGAAGTTTTTAAAGCAAATTACTGAACTTCAATTAAACATTCATGTATCAATCAAAGTAAAAAGACTTGTCACTTATTGAAGGATTTCTATATAGGAAGCAGTTTAGTTGGCAGCTTAAATATTCAACTTTGTCATCAAAACTGTATTTGGAGTTGGGTACTGTGTTAGTTCGCTGGGGCTGCCATAACAAAGCACCACAGATTGGTGGCTTAAACAACAGAAATTTATTTTCTCAGGGGTCTGGAGGCTGGAAGTCCAAAGTTCAAGGTGTTGGCAGGTTTGGTTTCTTCTGTAGACTCTTTCCCTAGCTTTAGAGGACCATCTTCTCCCTGTGTCTTTACATGGTTTTCCTCTGTGTGTGTCTGTGTCCTAATCTCTTCTTATAAGAACACTAGTCATTTGGATGAAGGCCCACCCACATGACCACATTTTACTTTAATCACCTCTTTAAAGGCCTTCCCTGCAAATACAGTGCCATTCTGAGGTGGGCTTCAACGTATGGATTTGGGGAGGATACAGCTTAGCCTCTAATAGGTGCTGTAATTTTCATTTTATGAATGAGAACATTGATTCACAGAGACGCTATCATTTCTCAAAACCACTTGGCAAGTGAATTGAAGAACCGGCATTCAAATCTGGTACCTCTGTTTTCGAAGCTTAAGTGCTTTCTTACCATCTCTACGCCAAAGCATCTAGATGGTGCTTCATCCTGTGGGGATGTTTAAGTCCTGGGCCTCGGGTACCATGACTCCTCCTCTCACTTAAATGTAGCAGCCGGTACTGCTACCTGTTCAGCAAGCTGCTCCCATCTCCTGAGCACAGGCTAGTCTACATCAGGTGTGGTCCTCTGATTGAGCTCTGGTTAGTGGAATGTGGATGAAAGAGATATTACACATTATACTCTATGGAAGTAAGAGAGAAACCACTGTATTACACCAGTGAAATATCAGGATTTATCTATGGCAGTACACAGATTTAGCTTCACTAAGATAAGTGGGTGTCATAGATTATCTCAATAGATTAGGAACCCCACAAATCACAAGAAATGTCAGCTAGGATCTAGTAGGAAACTAAGAACTAGTGAGAAACTTGGTTTCCTGTTGCATTCAGCAGAGGTGCTAGGGACTTGGGAATTCCTGGGCTTTGCAATATCTTACTTTGCTCTTTGGGTTTGAAAATAGAAACATAAGCATGGCCACTGAGGGATAAATAAAACTCTTGCTTCTGTCTGAGTAATTCAGTACCAACCTGGCTGGGAGTGAGTTAGGAGTCTCCAGATGCCATGCTGACCATGTGCTTAAAAGCAAGATTCTTCACTAGGTAGATTTCCCAGGTTTATAATAACTATATCCCCAAATTTGTAAACAAAATCAAAATCTCAGTGTGCCTGAATTCTTTAAATATGTAGTTGTTCTTTATCATTTACGAGGCTTCTGTTGCCTTATTTTTAATCTCAAATCTATTTTTCATTTTGTTTTGCTCTGTTGTATATATTATCCCTTGCAAGATATAATGTATGCATTGGAAGTCACAACAAGCAGGAAATAAATATATAAAATTATTTTTACTCTTACATTGAGATACAAAATATTGTAACATCAAGGGAAAACATAGATGAATAGAGAGATGAAAGTTTGTGTAGAGATGGCAATGAAGGAATCTGCATCTCTTTTTTCACTCCAAGAAGGAAAAAAATGAGGAACTTGGGTGAAAAGGTATAAAAAAGGTCTTATCTACAATTTTCAGGTATAGTAGGATTTTTCTATTGATGGAACAAAGCCTAATATATGCAACACATACATTTATTTTCTTAGCAATAAATATCAGCTTAGCATTTTATTTTCTCACACAGATTTTGTATTAAAATCCAACTAATTATTCCTTTTGTAGAATTAATAATATAATACAAATGTATTAAATGCAATTATATTTATTAATTAATTTGTAATTATTACTCTTTAGTGTCTCTTTTTCCATGTAGGAGTTAGATTAAGCAAATATTTTCTGGTTTAAAGTATAACTTTATGAAGAAAAATTTTCAGAAGTTTCTAATATCAACTTGGTGTAGTGTTCTATTTTAGCTATTAAAAACTGACAGTTTTTAGTTTTGGTTTTGTCTAACATATCTTTAAAATGACACAAAAGGATCAAACTATTCTCAAATAACTAAACTGGGTCCCAAAACATAGCAGCAGTCTTACAGGAGAATAAAAATATTTAGTACTTCAACAAGGTAAGTACATGATAACGTTGCATAAAGTCAAAGTTTACCAGGCATGCACAAACACAATAAATATGACCCAAAATTATGAGAAGAGCCAATCAGGCAAAACCAACACAGAACTGAAATATATGTCAGAATTATCCGACAGTTATATTAAAACTGTTGTTATCACTGTACTTCATAGGTTCAAAAAGTTAAGTAGAGACCCTGAATATGTCAAAATTCCAAGTTGAACTTCTGGAGACGAAACCTATAATGTATTTGTTACATGAAAAGTACACTGGGTGCAATTAGATATTGGTAGATTAGATATTGCAAAAGAACACATTAGTGAAGTTGAAGCAAGGGAGTCTATCCAAAATGAAACACAGATGAAAATAAAGACTTCTGAAAATTTGAAAGGGCATTGGTGAACTGTGGGGTAATTGAACTCTGTCTTGGGGAGAAGCAAAGCACAAGAAACATTTGAAGAAATATTGGTCCTTTTTTATTTTTCAAATTTGATAAAAACTATGGACCTAGAGACCCAAGAAGCTCAAAAAATGTCAAACACACACAAAAATAAGGACAACTGCAGCAAGGCATATCATCATAAAGTTGCTCAGAAATAGTAATAAAGAGAAAAACTTAAAAGCAACAAGAGAAAAAAGACACAATTGGTACATGGAAAGAAAGATGAGGATGTCAGCAGAGATTGCTCCAAAAATAATTGAAGTGAGAAGACAATGAAGTAAAATCTTTAAAACACAACATACAAACAAACCAAAAAAACAATGTAGAATTTATATATGTGGAATAAATACCTTTCATAAACAAAGGTAATTTTCAATACTTTGGACATATAGAAATTGAAATAATTCATAATGAGCAGGCCTACAGTATATGGAATATTGAAATGTTGAAAGAAAAATGATACCAAATAGAAATGTGAATCTAAAAAAAAGAGTAAAGAAGACTGAATGTGGATTTTTTCTTATTATATAAATTTCTGCAAAAGATATCTGACCATTGAAAATACATTAATAATAAACTGTGGAATTTGTAACATGCGTAAGTCAAAGGTATGACAACCAGAGCATAAAACTGGAAGTAAAAATATTGGGTGTATTATTGTAAAGCACTTATCTACGTGAAGTGCTATCAGGTCACTTTAAGGTAGACCGCTAAGGTAAAGACATAGACTACAAACCCAACAACAATAGATAAATTATAAACAAACAAGCAAACAAATAAAGGCTAATAGACCAATACTGAGGATAAAATGGAACAGTAAGAAATTCTTAATCCAAAAAAAGTCAGAAACAAAGACAAAAGGAACAAAGTACTGATGGAAGACATAGAAAACATGATCTCAACACCCCTATTTAAAGGTAGAGGTAGATTGGACAAAAAGCAAGAACTAAGTCTTACAATCTAAATCTTAAGATAACAAGAACTTGAAAAGATGACCAAAATCATTAGTCATTATGGAAATACAATTTAAAACCTCAATAAGATTCTGCTAAACGCTTATTTGGATGTCTAAAATTTAAAAAGTTGGCTGTATCATGTGTTGGTAACAATGTGGAGGAACGGGAAAATGCACTGGTGGATGTTTGAAATGGTACAAACACTTAGAGAAGCTGCTTGGCTTTTTCTTTAAAAGTTAAATATACCTCCCAGCAGGTACCTGAGCCCTTCCACTCCTCAACATTTACCCAAGAGAAATGAAAACTCTGCCAGTAGAAAGACATGTATGTGAATAAACATAATTGCTTTATTTATAATAGTAAAATCTAGAAACAACCCAAACACCCACTAACGGAGGAAGGGATAATTCAGTTGCAGTACATTCATACTAAGAAATATTACTCAGAGAATTTTTGCATCTCAGTTAATGAAAGATATTGATCTGTAGTTTTCTTTTTTTTCTCTACTCTCTTTGTCTGATTTTGGTACTAAGGTAATATTAGCTTAATAAAAAAGATTTAGGTAGTATTCCAGCCTCTTCCATTTCCAAGACAGTATGTGAAATTGGTGTTGATTATTCTTTAAGTATTTGGCAGAATTCTTCAGTCAAACCATCAGGGCTTGGAGATTTCTTTTGTGGGAACTTTTCAATTATAAATCTAATTTCTTTGATGGTTTTAGAAATATTCAGATTACGTATTTTATCTTGGTTGAGTTTGGTGACTGGTAGTTTGTGGGTTTTGAAGAATTGATCCATTTCTTATAAGTTTTCAAATATATGAGGTTCATAACCGTTGCACAAAGAGAAGTTCAACATCTTTAGCCCTTAAGGAAATGCAAATTTAAACCAGAATGAAATACCACTATCAGAACGGCCAAAATGGAAAATACCTATAGTACTAAATGATGGTGAAGATACAGGAAAACTGGATCACCTGGTACAGCCACAAAATAAAAGTAGTTTTACAAAAAGGGAAAAGGTGTATTCTAGGTAGAGGCAACTACATGTATAAGGACCTAAAATGAGAAAGAGACCAGTATGTTTGAGACAAAGAGAAAAATTAGGCAAGACTGATATAGAAAAAAACAAGTCTGAGATGATGCTAGAATGATAATAAACTCAAATCATGCATAGCCAAGCACTGTTGGGGACTTTAAGAACAGGGAGTGATAGAAGGCTTTCAATCAGGAAAATTTTAACCATAGATTTGGATATTATTATACATTATTTATGTGGTATATATTATTGTAGATGATATATATTGCATATATCATGTACATTATTGTATAAATAGATTATTGAGTATATAGATTATATATTACTCAGTATGTATATTTTGACAATTATGTTAAAAAAATAAAAGATTCATGGGACTTCCCTGGCGGTCCAGTGGTTAAGACTCCATGCTCCCAGTGCAGGCGGTACGGGTTCGATCCCTGGTCGGGGAACTAAGATCCCACATGCTGCATGGCTCAGCCAAAAAAAAAAAAAAAAAACAGAATCATAAGTGACCAAGAGAGGATATAAAGGTAACAGTTATGAGCATTTGAAGTCATCCAAGTGAAAAATGATGGTAGCTAAGCCTAGGATGATGGTAGTTTGGAAAGAAAATCAGTTTAGAGATGATGAGTGTATTGGATGAGTACAATTTCATAATTGCATTAGTAGAGATGGGGGGAAAGATAGGAGTTAAGGAGGATCCCTGCAGATTGAAGAGACTAGGGCAGAGGAGAAAGAACAGGTTTCTGAATAGGGTATGGGGTTTAGGGCGACAGTGAGTTCCGTCTGGGACACATGAGCTTGAGCTGCCGCTTTTAATTCAAGTGAAGACGCCAAGTTGGTAATTGGACATGCAGGTCTGGACTTGAGAAACTGTTTCGGGAGAAGGAAAGTCAAGATGAGTGACTGGCTAGAAGTAAGAGGATGTGCTATTATTTAACTGTCTTTAATTGAAGAACACTCCAGTTGTTTTCATTTGGGGCTATTTTAAAAAGTGGTACATCAGTTAGCTTTTACATACATTATTTTGCAAGTGCGCAGCTATATCTGCGGACTAGATTGCCAGAAGCGGGGTTGCTGAGCAAATGTATAAATGCTTTTGTAATTTTGTTAGATCTTGCAAGAGTGCTCTCCATGTGGACTTGTGCCATTTTGAACCCCTACCAGCAGTGTGTGAGAAAGACTGCTTCCCCATAGGCTCATGAAGTAAGTACTTCATCATATTTTTGGATGTCTACCAATATCCTGGATGAAACATGGCATTTTAGTGTAGTTGCATTTTTCATTTACCTTATCCTGAGTTAGGTTAAGCATCTTTCCATATGTTATAAATCTTGTGTGAAATGTTTGTTCGTGACCTTTGCCCATTTTTCTGCTGGATTGTCGCCAGGCCTAAAATGTGAAAGCTGTGATGGGCAGAGGCTGGGAGAGTTTTAAAGTACATGTTAGAAAGAGTTTAGATTGTGTTAAAGAGATGGTTGATAGGAGTCTAAAATTTAAAGGTGATTCTGATGAGGCTTCAGATGAAATTGAGGGGCCTGGAAACCAGAGGGAAAGTGATCCTTGTTATAAAGTGGCAAAGAACTTGCCCAAAGTGTGTGCTAGTTATTTAGCGAGTGATGAACCTAGATATTTAGCAGGAGTGATGAACCTAGATATTTAGCAGAAGTGATTACACAGTGTGTAATACTGTGGACCAAGGAACCATTTAATTTCTGATAAGTTAAAGCAAGAAAAAATTCAGCAAGCTGATCTACTCATCCTAAACATTTTCAAGATATTTGGCTCATGGCAAAGGTGGAATCTTAGGTACTGCTTCTTTCTGGCCAGTGTTTGGGAGCTAACAGTGCAACCTTCCTTTTCTGTACATGCTGGGAATAGTTTGGGACGCAAGGTGACTGATGGCACGGAAGACGACCCTTCCTCAGTCCATGTGCATCCGCACTCTGGGTTATGGGTTTCTAACTCCAGTGCTGCTGCTGTGACTCTTTGAGTGCACGGTGCATTGCTGTGGTTTTTATGCAGGAGGTAAAGAAGCCCATGAAGTCCAGGGGCACAGGGCTGCCACCAGATAGGGACCCACGGCCAGCTCTCCACTGGGGAGACTAAACTAAATGCCAGCCCTCGTCGTTCTACGTCTGGGAAAGAGAATAATAAATAGCATCAAGTCCACTTCTCGGCATAGTTTTAGTTTGACATCGAAATAAATCCAGTGATAACTGTAGCAGTTTTTAATACCACACCCTGGACATTTGTACAGAATTTCAAATATCACCCTTACCCACCATTCGTCCTGTGTTATCTTGTCAACTCACCGTCAAAGCCTTGGGAAGACAACTGTTAGAGCATTTCACATTTGCCTACCTCTCTGTTTTTCAGTTAAAGTTGTAAATAGTGCTGTTTCTAAGCCCTGAGAGCAATATGCAGGACATAGAATATGTTTAACTCTTCCATTTCAGTGACTGCCTGCAGAAGATTCATAGACATAATTTAAATCTGTGTGTAGGTGTGTGAACGTGTGATGTGGTGAAGAGACCAGGAGAAGAAAGAATATCCAGGCTTCTTACCTTCCCCTCTGCCTGGCTGTCTCCACCCCTCCAGGACGGTACACCTATTTTTAAAGTACCAGAAAGGAGAACATAAACGAGATGGTTACAGTCTCATTCTTCCTTAAATAAATGTACAGATATCATTTTATGGGTTAACATGAGACTTCTCAAGTCTGATGACCCGGGTGGAGAATTGGGAACAGTATTCTTCAGCTTCAGCCCTTCCTTCTCTGATTGTTGCCGCTTGGAATGCTTTGCTGGGTCATGCTTCTCAAGCTGAACATTCTGTGTTAGATTTCCAAAGGTGTTTGCTTTTGGCATTTTCCCTTCCCTATGTATATTTTTTATCTAAATGGTCATTTATTTATGGCTTGAAATACCATCTCTATGCAAACGGCTCCCCAGTCCATATACTCAACCTAGATCTCTCTTCCAAGCTCTATTTTGGACACACGGATCTGCCTGCCCACTTGATGCTCAACTTGGGTGTCTCCTAGGAGAGCACATTAAACACGTCTGGTTCTCAAACCTTGATGACCCCCTGCAGACTTTCACCAGTCTTCACACTGTCCATCTAAGTAGGCATCACGGCCACTCAATCTGTAGCCCACGATGGAGACTTAGATGAGCACTGACACCACTTGATCATTTCCCGGGCACGCTCGCTACGTCACGGTACCCTGCTGGATTTCTGAAGAGATCACTAATCTCCCACCTTTCTCACTTCCACTGTTAACCAAGATCACCTCTCCAGGTTGTTATTCCTGTGCCTTTCTCACTGGTCTTTCTGGGTCTATTTCTGCTCCCTTCCCGTCTATCCACACCACAACAACCAGATTCATCTTCTAAGATGAAACTCTGTTACACTGTGTCCCTAAAGTGGTGCCTGCAGCGCCCACAGCAGTCTGTTCCCCGGCTGATGGTCCAGCCTCACCCCGTGTCTCCTTTCCCTCCATCGTAGTCTTTAGTCTGGTAATCAGCCGGTGCACCTTCTCCTGCTGGAGATCCTCACCTTAAGATCACACACCCTCATCCCCATCAAGGTAGACATGGTCACATGACCTGCTCTGGACTATGACATGTGATCATAAGTGATAGTTGTGACTTTCAGGCAACAGTCTTTGAAAACAGCATGGACTTTATCATTCTCGCATCACTAATGATCTCGGTGATGGAGGATGCATGCAGGTAAGGAGTGTGAGAAATAAGTATTCACCGTTACACAGAGATCCAAGGCTTGCTTGCTCGTCTCCCTAGTGTGGCCAATCCTCCATTCAAAGGACACACCAAACCCCTTTCTCTTTCTGGACAATCACATGTTTTCCCTCTGACAGTAATGCACTCCCCATTTCCTTCCTGACCATGCAACTTCACCTCATTAACTCTAACTTTCTTCCCAGTATCAGCCTAAGTGAGATCTTCCTTAATGCAGTGGGTTGTATGCTCTCATAATTCCCGATTTTTAAGCAGTTATAATAATTCCAAGTGTATGGTTGCTTGTGAAAAACTATTTTTAATTATATATTTATTTTAAACATATCTAGACTGTGAGCTCCATGAGAAAATGCCCAAGCCTGTCTTATTCACAGGATGAATAAATGAATACAATTCTTCTGATATTATCTACAGTGAAAAACAATTAGGATTTAATCAGACCTGAATTTAATTTGGGCTCTGCTATTCAATAGAATATAGCATTTGAAAATGTACTGCATTTCTTTGTCTTTCAGTTTCCTCAACTGTAAGTGGGATAGCATTTATCTCTAAAATCTGTTGAGATAACTAAATAAGTTAAAAGTCCACCATGATGTTTGGGATGAAATAGATGCACAAGAGTGATTGTCCCTTTTCTTTCCAGTGAGTATGCCAGCTTCCATTGTATCAGAACTGTTCAGATGGTCAGTGGTCCCCAGGGGAAGGGAGTGCTGTTTTTTTGTTCCAGGTAATATTTCAGAAATCTTACTAATTCTCTCATTAGTTTCACAGATTATCTATTTTATTTCTATCAAACGATTTTCATCCAGTGATAACATTTTAGATCATACGTGATTTGCTGGCAACATTTCAGATCTCAGCATGTGCTTCCATATGTGACTTGTCGGAATAAATAGTTTCAAATTGATAAGCTGTGTCTGTGTGGCACTGATAAGTGTCTTACTAGATAGGCCGGCTGTAGGTCACCCTGGGGGAGGTTTTGCTTCAAGCAGTTTGATGCCTTTTAAGGAAGCTTGTCCAACCCTAGGCTGATAGTCATGTTCTGTGCATTCTGTCTGGCTTAGTGTTGGCTTTGGACAATTTAATTTTGTGATCATGCTTTGACTATCAACCATGGATACAGCATTGTGCAAGTGGTGATTATTTTCTGCTATTGGGATTGCAGGGAGGGATTTGGAGTAACTGGTAGTTGAATAAGTTAAGTAAGAGAATGATGTGGAAAGTGACCTTGCCTGAATTTTAGACAGGGTGCTGGGAGCCCTCTTTTCTATCAGGCCTCATTCTTGGGCCTTGTCTTCAAGTCTGTGTGACCCAGTTCTAGAAAGAATCTTGCTGTCTTAGTCCATTCAGGATGCTATAAGAAAGTGCCCTTGACTGGGTAGCTTTTAAACAACAGAAATGTATATCTCACAGTTCTAGAGGCAGGGAGGTACAAGATCAAGGTGCTGGTAGATTTGGTGTCTGGTGAGAACCCCTCCTGGTTCACAGATGGTCATTCTCGCTGTGTCCTCATACGGTGGAATAACAGAGGGACCTTCCGGGGTCTTGTAAGAGGGCACTAATCCATCCCTGAGGGCACCATCCTCATGGCCTAATCACCTCCCGAAGGCCCTAGCTCTTAAGACCATCACATTGGGGATTGGGTTTCAACATAAGAATTGGGGAACACAAACATTAGTGCCCGGCACCTGCGAAGTCAGTACAGCAAGAATCTCCCGATCCTTGGTGTTTCCTCTAGGGTGGTTGTCCATCAACAGATCCCCTCACTCTCCTTGACTATAAATTTCCACTGTCCTTGCTGTATTTGGAATTGATCTCACTCCTACACCGAAGTCTGTCTTCTCTCATTGCCATAGTTTCTGAATAAAATCTATCTTTACTGTTTTAACTAGTGTCTGGCTCTTGTTGTCTTTGACAATAGCATTAAAAGGTAAACTAAGAACCATACATTTTCAAAAGAGAAAGAAAGAGAATCCAACCTGTTGAAGAGATATTAGGAAGTAATTAATGAAACATTCCTTGAAAGATGGTTAAAATAACAAAGACTTTAAAAAGATCATGGTCTTTGGATTCAGAAAAGAACTTAGCAGGTACAAAACCTTAGACAAATCACTCACACTTTTTTGAAACCTTATTTTCTCATTTGCAAATAGAGGCCGCTATGACTGTTGTGTACATTTGTGTGAAATTTAAATTATATAATGTCTATTCTGGCGCCTAGTGATACTATTATTTACTGGTGCTTTAGGGGTGCAGTGTTTTCCTTTTTTCTTAGTCAAAACTAACTAAGGCAAATTAGGCAGAGGTGGAAATATCAGTTTTTTTACCAACAAACTCTTGATTGAGTGTGGTGGTAGCTTAATGACACAGAGTCAGTGAGTTTCCCCACAGGGAACCCCAGAATTGGACAGATGCGCACGGTCATCACTGTGATGGTCCTGGAGGTGGGGATGATGCTTGTGATGCGTGTCACACAGTCCTGGAAGCAGTGTCATCGCAGAGTGCCAGGAAGGAAGGGGCTGAACCCTGTGCTCTGAGTCTTCCCCAAATGCTCTGTCCAGGGAGTTACTGCCTCTGGGTGGGGAGGGGTCGGGGGAGATGGTGGAGGACCCGACGGAGACCCACACAGAAGAGGGAATAAATATCACAGGGATGACAAAGCCTTTCACCTAGGAGTTGCCATCCTGTTACACTTTTTTTTTGGGATGCTTTTCTTCTTAAATACTGTGAGGGTGTTGCCAGGGATATCAAGAAAAATTAATTTGCCTCTATTATATTTTTTAGATTATTAAATAAGACATTAATTATAGAATATTTTGAAATTACAGAAAATTCCAAATAAAAATTCTAGCTTAGTATTACTGCACAGAGATAACCATGGTAAATTTTTAATTGTATGTATATATTTTTTAATTTATCAATATTATCTATTTCGTTTACATTTATATATGACATGAAGTTGAAAACACTTATTTTTTCCAAATTATTCTGAAATGTTTCTCTTTAGTTCTCTTTATCTAAAATATGGTATATTGATATATTCTTTACTGTAGATTTCTAACTTGTCTTCCATTTAAACCTAAAAAATAAGTTTAAATCAAGATCCTTCTAACTAAATCAATCCATTGTTAGAATATAGGTTTATGTTTGGCACAGTTTTTCTTCCACTCAAACTAGTTATGTTTATAATTTTTAAAAATATTAATGTATGTACAAACATTTTTCTGATTACGTTGCAAAGGGCAATAACTATAATATTTGTTTCATAGAAATGTAACAATAAGAATTATTATAACTACTTTTTTTTCTTTTTTTTTTTAACATCTTTATTGGAGTATAATTGCTTTACAATGGTGTGTTAGTTTCTGCTTTATAACAAAGTGAATCATTTATACATATACATATGTCCCCATATCTCTTCCCTCTTGCATCTCTCTCCCTCCCACCCTCCCTATCCCACCCATCTAGGTGGTCACAAAGCACTGAGCTGATCTCCCTGTGCTATGTGGCTGCTTCCCACTAGCTATCTATTTTACGTTTGGTAGTGTATATATGTCCATGCCACTCTCTCACTTTGTCCCAGCTTACCCTTACCCATATCCTCAAGTCCATTCTCTAGTAGGTCTGCATCTTTATTCCCGTCTTGCCCCTAGGTTCTTATGATCATTTTTTTTTCTTTTAGATTCCATATATATGTGTTAGCATATGGTATTTGTTTTTCCTTTTCTGACTTACTTCACTCTGTATGACAGTCTCTAGGTCCATCCACCTCACTACAAATAACTCAGTTTCGTTCCTTTTTATGGCTGAGTAATATTCCATTGTATATATGTGCCACATCTTCTTTACCCATTCATCTGTTGATGGACACTTAGGTTGCTTCCATGTCCTGGCTATTGTAAATAGAGCTGCAGTGAACATTTTGGTACATGACTCTTTTTGAATTATGGTTTTCTCAGGATATATGCCCAGTAGAGGGATTGCTGGGTCATATGGTAGTTCTATTTTTAGCTTTTTAAGGAACCTCCACACTGTTCTCCATAGTAGCTGTATCAGTTTACATTCCCACCAACAGTACAAGAGGGTTCCCTTTTCTCCACACCCTCTCTAGCATTTATTGTTTGTAGATTTTTTGATGATGGCCATTCTGACTGGTGTGAGATGATATCTCATTGTAGTTTTGATTTGCATTTCTCTAATGATTAATGATGTTGAGCATTCTTTCATGTGTTTGTTGGCAATCTGTATTATTATAACTATTTGTAGAAGTATGGGAGTCTCTCAGAGGATTTATGTGAGCGTGACTTTTCTTAATTTTAGCATGCACATTGAAGTTATTGCTGTGCTTTTTACTTCTTGATAGATTGGAACATGTTGATTGTCTTACCACAGAGAGCCAAATGAATAGTAAGGGTTAATTTTTCTCCCTTGAGGGAATTCTAGTTTTACTTTTTATCCACTCCTTTTAATCTAAAATTTGAAACAAAAGCTGTGTTCTGAATACCCACTGTTGTAAATAGCTAACTAGCTAGAACATACTGTACCTAAAGCTATTATATCTATAAATGCTGTCATATAATTGCATTATTATTATATATTAAGGTTATGGCATTGGAAGTTTGAATGCTAGGTTTCTCCTTTTGAAAGCAGACATGGGAGTTGTAAAGGGGAGGCTGGATTCCTTTATAAAAGAGGAACTTCCTTTTTTAAAATTTCTAGTATCTTTTGATTTTATTAGATGAAAGCTTCTGCAAGTGAACATAGGTGGTTCTCCTTATATATCTAAATTTTAATTTTTTTCCTTAAATTTATTTTATTTATTTATTTTTTGATTTTTATTTTATATTGGAGTATAGTTAATGATGTGTTAGTTTCAGGTGTACAGCAGAGTGATACAGTTACACACACACATGTATCCATTCTCTTTCAAATTCTTTTCCCATTTAGGTTGTCACAGAATATTGAGCAGAGTTCCCTGTGCTGTACAGTAGGTCCTTGTTGTTTATCTATTTTAAATACAGCAGTGTGTACATGTCAATCCCCAGCCCCCAATCTATCCCTCCCCAAGGGATAGAGTCCTTATCTCACATTATCAGCAGCCTCAGTGTACAACATCGCCTATTTGAGGTTCTGAAGTAAGGTTAAGTGGCATGAAGTTACCTTGATAATAAGTCGCCATCATAAGATGCTCCACATTTGATTACCTGTCTTCTCCCACTACCAACTTCCCGGGGGGAGTGGACATCCAAATTCTAGACCATGTTGCAATTCCAAATCCACAGGCATTAAGTTCAAATTTTAGTTCTTTTGCTCTTTTAAGATAATATTCAAAGAAATTAAAATCCAAATGCACTCCACTCGGTTTTGTGTGTCACTCCATCTCAGTTTGAAGAGTTCCAGATGCTGGGAAGTGTTGACATTCTTCTGCAGTAGAAACGCATTTCATGAGTTGAGTTCAGCCTCTGACGTGCCCCATTTCAAACCACCCAGGGATTCACACACACACTGGCCGCAGCACCAGAGTTAGATCAGTTTTGCGGGGCAAGGCCTTCATCAGCATGTTTCCTTGCCTGGCCAAGAAGACCCCAGAGCCTGTGGCCTCTGTAGATGGGCAGGTCCTAGAGGGGAGATGGGGGGGAGGGATGCAGGAGCAGGTAAAAGGGGATGATGGGTCCCACCTGCTCAGGTCCTCTGAACATCCTCCGTCTGGGACACTGGCCTCATCTTCAGGGGGGAGGCAGTGAGGAGAAAGGAGGAGGATGAGGACGGGTACCAAAGGATGCCCAGTCACATGAAATGAGCCATAGGGCGCCCCTCCTTTCCCGTAACACCAGTAACAGAAGAATCCAAGGGGCTGAGGATATAGAAATGCGAGACTGGAAATAGAGATATTTTATACTTTTCTGTCCCAAATTCTCAGATTAAGTAATTTATCTCTCTACCAAAGCTATATTTTATTTTGTTTTTGTCAAATCTTCAAATTTCTGACTGTAAAATAACCATTTGCTTTAAAGTGTAAGCTATTAGCCCAGTAACTTTCTTTTGTATAAATTATTATTTTTAACTCTTAAATATTTTTTTCCTTATAAAACTGCTATTTTGTAGAAATAGCCAGAATCTCAAATCCTTTTATAGCTTTTTTGTTCCACAAATTTTTACTTTTGGAATAAATCTTGATTCTTGTAAGACTTATGGTTTATGTCCTCTCTCTGAGTGAGTTGGGTTATAGAACCTAATATGCAGGAGCTGCATATTTTATGTCTATTACAGGATTGTTAAAATGTAATGCTAATGTGCCTAGACTAATAGGTAGCTATTTTAATAATTAAATAATTTTAAGCCAGTTCTTAGTAGTACTGATGTAATTGGGTGAGCTTTGGAACGAGGGGGCAAAGATTGACTCCCGTGTGTTACTTCTTAGTTAGCTACGTAAATAAAAATCTTAGTTAACTAAAAATTGACATCTATGAACTGAATTTCTAAGACTAAGACCTTTCATTAGATGAGAAGTTTCAGTGCGTAGCTCTGAGCTGAAATATTTGCATTGGCAGGACAGTATTCTGCGAATTTGAAATTGAATGCATTTTTTGGGATAATTTGACATTTTGAGGCTTTCCATAAATCTGAGTATTATTCCAGCAAACACAGTTCTATTAGAGTGAAATACAAAGCAGCATAAGGATATTGAATTCAACAACAGATGTTGACATTTAAGCAATTTGGCATTTTTATCAATTTAGCATTTCACTTATTCATTTATCATGTAAAGTTCCATTTAATTCATTTTATCAGTTCAAATAAATTAGTGTTTACACCCGTGGAAAAAAGACACCTCAGAGTGCTATATCAGCATTTGGGTTTTAAAAATGTGCTATTTAAGTACATCTTTTGTTTCATGATGGTTTTTTGCATAAAGTTAACTTCACAACAAAAATGCCCAATCTCATGTTTGCTTTTGACTACCTAAAAATCAAAAGGTAATGCCTTTTCTTTTAAGGCCTATTAGTTCTTTTTTAAAGTTTTTTCCCCAATACAACTCAGTTGCAGTGACTTCTGATCAACAACTATGAACTAAACTGAACCACAGTAATACTATTTCCACTGAGTTAATGTCATAGAATCACCTATAGGAGTTGCAGCAAACACTATCTTATTATAAAACACAATGAATGAAGTAAGTAATCTACATTTAAAATATTGATATCAGAAAAGTATGTGGAAACAAGAGGGAATTTGAGGTAAAATATTAGTGAAACTTTTGGTTGTGCAGCAGCAAAGCTGTGCAAGTCAAAGTAGCCTAATTATATCCAGAAAATTAAAAAGAAATCTTTAAAGATGTAATTAATTTGGGAAACAAAAGACTAATTTCAGCACACCAAGATTCAGTGCACTTTCACGTTGGTAAAAGAAATATAAAAATCCATTTGGCTTATGTTGTACTCAAATGCCTAGTATGTTTTATAGTCTTTCAATAAGTATTTACTGACAACTCTCCATACAGAACATTTCATAAGAGAGTAAACAGTAAAACAGATCTGTCAAGGAGTTAAGAAGTAATTGAACATTCATATTTAACTTTTTTCTCATTTAATTTTAATTTTATAATTGTGGATTTTTTTGCCTTTTTATTGAACTATAGTTGATTAATGATATTAAATTAGTTTCAGGTTATGGCATAGCGATTCAGTATTTTTACAGATTATACTCTTTTAAAAGTTATTACATGATAATGGCTCTAATTCCCTGTGCTACACCATATATCCTTGTTCCTTATATATTTAATACATAGTAGTTTTTACCTCTTAATCCTATACCCATAATTTGCCCCTCCCCTCTTCCCTCTCCCCTTTGGTAACGACTAGTTTGTTTCTTATTCTTGTGAGTATGTTTGTTTTACATATACATTCATTTATATTATTTTTAAGATTCCAAATATAAGTGTAATCATACAGTATTTCTTGTTCTCTGTCTGACTTATTTCGCTAAGTGTGATATTCTCTAGGTCCATCCACATTGCTGTGAATGGCATTATTTCATTCTTTTAATAGCTAAGTAGTATTCCATTGTATATATATACCACATCTTCTTCATCCATTCGTCTGTTGATGGACACTTAGGTTGCTTCCATATCTTGGCTATTGAAAATAATGCTGTTATGAATATTGGGGTGCACGTATCTTTTCAAGTTAGTGTTTTTGTTTTTTTCCAGATACATACTCAGGAGTGAAATTGCTAGATCATATGATAGATCTATTTATAGTTTTTGAGGAACCTCCATACTGTTTTCCACAGTGGCTGCACCAATTTATACTCCCACCAATAGTGTACAAGTGTTCACTTTTCTCCACATTCTCACCAACATTTGCTATTTGTGTGCTTTTTGATGATAGCCATTCTGACAGGTGAGGTGATATCTCCTTGTGGTTTGAGTTTGCATTTCTCTGATGATTAACAGTGTTGAGCATCTTTTCATGTGCCTGTTGGACGTCTGTATATCTTCTTTGGAAAATGTTTATTTGGCTCCTTGGCCCATTTTTTATTGGGTTGTTTGTGTTTTAATACCGAGTTATATGAGCTATTTATATATCTTGGATATTAACCTCTTATCAGTCATATCATTTGCAAATATTTTCTCCCATTCCACAGGTTATCTTTCTGTCAACAGTTTAGTTTGCTGTGCAAAAACTTTTAAGTTTAATTAGGCCACATTTGTTTATTTTTTCTTTTATTTCTTTTGCCTTAGGAGACAGCTCCTAAAAAAAAAAAAATACTGCTATGATTTATGTTAAAGAGTGTTCTGCCTGAGTTTTCCTCTAGGAGTTTTATGGTTTCTGATCTTACGTTTAGGTCTTTAATCCATTTTGAATTTATTTTTGTATATGGTGCGAGGTAATGTTTTAATTTCATTCTCTTACATGTAGTTGTCCAGTTTTCCCAGCAGCACTTATTGACAAAACTGTATTTTTTTCATTGTATATTCTTGTCTCCTTTGTCTTAGATAAATTTCCCATAGGTGTGTGAGTTTATTTCTGGGCTCTCTGTTATGTCCTACTGATATATGTCTCTCTTTTTGTGCCAGTACCAAATTATTTTGATCACTGTAGCTTTGTAGTATAGTCTGAAGTCTGGGAGCATTACACTTCCAGCTCTGTTCTTTTTCTGAAGATTGCTTTGGCAATTCGGGGTCTTTTGTGGTTCCATTTGAATTTTAGGATTATTCTAGTTCTGTGAAAAATGTCATGGGTATTTTGATAGGGATCACATTAAATCTGTAGATTGCTTTGGCTAGTATGGCCATTGGGATACCTTTCCATTTCTTTGTATCATCTCCAATTTCCTTCATCAGTGTTTTATAGTTTTAAGAATATAGACCTTTCACTTCCCTAGTTTTATTCCTAGGTATTTTATTCTTTTTGATGTAATTTTAAATGGGATATTTTTTACTTTCTCTTTCTGATAGTTCATTATTAGTGTATAGAGATGCAACAGATTTCTGTATATTAATCTATACCCTAAAATTTAACTGAATTCATGTATTAGTTCTAATAGTTTTTGGGTGGAGACTTAAGGGTTTTCTATAAAGTATCATGTCACCTGCAAATTGTGACAGTTTTACCTCTTCCCTTCCAATTTGGAATCCTTTTACTTATTTTATTTTTCTTGTCTGATTGCTGTGGCTAGGATTTCCAATACTGTGTTAAATAGAAGTGGTGAGAGTGGGCATCCTTGTCTTATTCCTGAATTTAGAGGAAAGGCTTTCAGCTTTTCACCATTGACCATGATGTTGGCTGTGTGTTTGTCATAAATGGCCTTTATTATTTTGAGTTGTGTTCCCCCTATACCAGCTTTGATGAGAGGTTTTTTTTTTTTTAAATGGATGTTGAATTTTGTCAAATGCTTTTTCTACATCTATTGAGATGATCATGTGATTTTTATCCTTCCTTTTGTTAATGTGCTGTATCACATTTGATTGATTTGTGAATGTTGAACCATGTTTGTGACCCTGGAATAAGTCCAACTTGATCATGGTATATAATCTTTTTTATATATTGTTAGATTCTGTTTGCTAAAATTTTGTTGAGGATTTTTGCGCTTATGTTCATCAAAGATATTGACCTATAATTTTCTCTTTCGGTAGGGTCTTTGTGTCTTTTGGGTATCAGGGTAAGAGTGGCCCCATAGAATGAATTTGTGAGTGTTCCATCCTCCTCAGTTTTCGGGAATATTTTGAGGAGAAGAATAGGTATTAATTTTTCTTTAATATGATAATCTCTAGGTCCATTCATGTCACTGCAAATGGCATTATTTCATTCCTTTTTATGTCTGAGTAATATTCCATTGTGTATATATATATACCACATCTTCTTTATCCATTCATCTGTCGATGGACATTTAAGTTGCTTCCATGTCTTGGCTATTGTAAATAGTGCTGCTATGAACGTTGGGGTGCATGTATCTTTTCAAATTGTAGTTTTCTCCAGTTATAAGCCCAAGAGTCGGATTGCAGGATCATATGGTAACTCTATTTTTAGTTTTTTAAGGAACCTGCATACTGTTCTCCATAATGGCTGCACCAATTTACATTCCCACCAACAGTGTAGGAGGGTTCCTTTTTCTCCACACCCTCTCCAGCATTTATTATTTGTAGACTTTTTAATGAGGGCCATTCTGACTGATGTGAGGTAATACTTCATTTGTAGTTTTGACTTGCATTTTTCTCTAATAATTAGCGATATTGAGCATCTTTTCATGTGCCTCTTGGCCACCTGTATGTCTTCTTTGCCACTGGTAATTTGATAGGTATGAAAACTGTAAGATGCTGATGAAAGAAATTGAAGATGACACAAACAGATGGAAAGATATACCATGTTCTTGGATTGGAAGAATCAGTATTGTTAAAATGACCATACTACCCAAGTCAATCTACAGATTGAATGCAATCTATTTCTTATTTTGTAAAATTTGAGTCCTCTCTCTCTTCTTCATGGACAGCCTCGCTAGAGGTTTATCAATTTTGTTTATCTTTAAGAAAAAAAGACATCTTTGGTTTCATAGATCTTGCTTATTTTTTGGTCTCTTTTTTAATTTATTTCCTCTCTGATCTTTATTATTTCCTTTCTTTTGCCTATTTTGGGCTTTGTTTGTTCTTTTTCTAGTTCTTTTAGGTGGTATGTTAGGCTGTTTATTTTTCCTGTTTCTTGAGGAAGGCCTGTATCACAATACAGTTTCATCTTAGAACTACCTTTGCTGCGTCTCATAGATTTTGGAGTGTTGTGTTTCCATTTTCATTTGTCTTGAGGTATTTTCTGATTTTCCTTTTGATTTCTTCATTGACCCATTCATTTATTAATAGCATGTTTTTTAGTCTCCATATGTTTATGCTTTTCCCATTTTGTCCAGTAATTGACGTCTATTTTCATACCCTTGTGGTCAGAAAAAATGCTTGATACAGTTTCTATCCTCTTAAATTTGTTGAGAGTTGTTTTGTGGCCTAGTGTATGATCTATCCCAGAGAACATTTTATGTGCACTTAAAAATAGCGCATATTCTGCTGTTTTTGGATGGAACGTCCTGTAGATATCTATTAAGTCCAGCTGGTTTACTCTGTCATTTAAGACCATTGTCATCTTACTGATTTTCTGTCTGGATGATCTGTCCATTGATGTAACTGGGGTGCTAAAGTCCCCCATTATTATTGTATTATGGTCAGTTTCTCCCTTTGCGTCTCTTAGTATTTGCTTTTTATATCTCGCTGCTCCTATATTGAATACAAATCAACAAGTATAATATCCTCTTCTTGTATTGATCCCTTTATTATTATATAATGCCCATCTTTGTCTTTTGTTATAAAATCAAAATTATATAATGCCCATCTTTGTCTTTTTTGCCTTTGTTTTAAAATCTATTTGTCAGATATGAGTGTTGCTAATTCCGCTTTCTTGTCATTTCCATTTGCATGAAATATCTTTTTCCATCCCCTCACTTTAAGTCTGTGTGTCTTTAGATTGAAGGGGTGTGTCTTGTAAGCAGCATATAGATGAGTCTTGTGGGTTTTTTTTAATCCAGTCATCCACCCTGACTTTTAATTAGAGCATTTATTCCATTGACATTTAAAGTAATTATTGATAGGTATGTACTTAGTGATATATTATTACTTGTTTTATGTTTGTTTGGGTTTTTTTGGTAATTCTTCTCTGATCATTTATTTATTTTTTGTTTCTTCCCTTGTGGTTTAACGGTTTTCTTTAGTAGTATGATTGTGTTCCTTTCTTTTTGTGTGTGTGTATATCTATTGTAGATTTTTTGTTTGTGTTTACCATGGGGTTCATATATGTTGATCCAGAATTATAGCTATTTATTTTAAACTGTTAGTCATTTAAGTTCAGAGACAATCTAGAAGACCTATATTTTTTACTCCCCTCACCTGCATTTCATGTTTTCAATGTCATATTTTACATCTTCAGGCTTATCCCTTAACTATTGTACTTACAGTTGCTTTTACACTTTTTTTTTAGTTTTTTAAATCTACATACTGGCTTAGTTAAGTGATCTTCAATCCTTACTGTATATTTGCCTTTTCTAGTGGGATTTTCCCTTTCCTATAGATTCTTTCTTCTTTTCCATTTAGAGGAGATCCTTCAACATTTCTTTTAGAGTCAGTTTAGTTGATGAATTCTTTTAATTTTTGTTTGTCAGGAAACTTCTTTCTCTCTCCTTCTATTCTAAATGATAGTCTTGCTGGGTAGAGTATCCTAGGCTGTAGGTTTTTCCCTTTTAGCACTTTGAATATATCATGCCACTTTATCATGCCACTCTCTTCTGGCCTGCAAGTTTCTGCAGAGAAATCAGCTGATAGATGGAGATTCCTTTGTATATGGCTGTTTTTATCTTGCTGCCTTTAGAATTAACTCTTTAACTTTGCCATTTTAATTATGATATGTCTTGGTGTGAGTCTTTTTGGGTTCACCTTGTTTGGGACCCTCTCTGTTTCCTGTACCTGGATATCTGTTTCTTTCATCATGTTTGGGAAGTTTTAAGCCATAATTTCTTCAAATACATTTTTGATTCCCTTCTCTCACTCTCTCTTCTCCTCCTGGAACCCCTATAATGCAAATGTTGGAATGCTTAATGTTATCCTAGAGATCTCTTAGATCACTTTCATTTTTAAAAATGTTTTACTTTCTGCTGTCCTGATTGCATGACTTCCATTATTCTATCTTCCAAATCACTGTATCACTTAGTCTGCTATTACTCCTTCTAGTGTGTGTTTTATTTCAGCTATTTTTGCTTGGATATTTTCTAATTCTTTGTTAAAATGTTCAGTGTTTAGTTAAATTCTTTTTCTGAATTCAGTTAACATTTTCGTTACCAATGTTCTGAATTCTTAATCTGGTGAACTGTATATTTTTGCTTTATTATTTATTTTTTCAGGGATTTTCTCTTGCTCTTTCAGTTGAGAGTAGTTCCTCCCCCTTTTCATTTTACTTAACTCTCTCTGCTTTTATGAATTTAATTAAATAGTTACCTACTGTGGTCTTGAAGTGGTGATCTTATGTGGGAGCATCCCTCTGCAGACTACATGTGCCTAATGCGTGAGGTGGGAGGGCTGGGTTTGATGTGGACGCCAGTTGCATCTTTCCTCAGGGTGTGCTGGCAGCTGTGACTTTGGTAGGAGGTGGGGCTGGAGATGGAGGGGCTGGAGCCAGTGCGGGGTATGAGGCAGGCATTCCCCTCTGCTTAGTGTCTATCACTGCCCTATTGGGGGTGGGTCTGATGCCAGCTTGCTGGAGCAGAAGCCCTGAGCTGGCTCTCTTCCTGTTATGTGTACTTTTCCCTCTCCCCACACCAGGACCTTTGCCCTAGAGGAGCAGAGTGCTGAAGCACGTGGGGGGCATGGATAACTTGTCAAATAACTTCCTTCGTGCAAAGACAACTAGAAAGCTGAGTGAAATACATGAAACAACTGTTGATAGACTTTTGACAACCATTGGGTATAACTGTGCTCCCTGAGAGAAGAGAAACAAATGGGATGAGCTCTGTCATTGGCCCCTTTCTGCCCAAGGGGCACATCTGTTAGGCTCCAACAGGGAGAAAACCCAAGCAGAGTATGAGAGTTTTCTGAGTTGAAAGGCAGAGATCAGTGTTTAAGGAAGCTGAGCAGAGGAGTTAAGCAGTGTACCTGAGAGTAAAGGAGGTACTTAGTGAATGAGAGCAAGAGGATAAGCTGGGACGAAGTGAGAGAGTAGCACTGACATATACGCACTACCAAATGTAAAATAGCTAGCGAGTGGGAAGCAGCCGGCATAGCACAGGGAGATCAGCTCGATGCTTTGTGACCACCTAGAGGGGTGAGATAGGGAGGGTGGGAGGGAGACGCAAGAGGGAGGGGATATGGGGATATATGTATATGTATAGCTGATTCACTTTGTTATACAGCAGCAACTAACACACCATTGTAAAGCAGTTATACTCCAGTAAAGATATTAAAAAAAAAAAAAGAAATCTCTACAGAAGAAGACACTCTGCTTTGCAAATACAGGGTGAAAATCCAAGAGGCTGAGAAAAGAACAAAGACCAGGGGACTGCAGCCTGTATAATCCTAATGCCAGTTCACTGTGGGGACATTCTGAGAGCAGACCAACGAGAATGCATGTGGTAGAGACTCCATATGTTTTCACCTTCTTAGTACAGCTAACATACCTTAGAATAGAGTCCACGCTTGACAGATTCTAAGAAATCTTAGGGAATAAAAGCCTCAGAATGTAAAGCTAATTTCCCAGTAACCTAACCATTTGCAAGAACAAATTTCAACACACCTTAATGTAAGCAAAAGATCAAGTTACTTAAGATCATGATACCCCAAATGTGTTCAGTATCTAATCAAATATTGCCAGACAATCAAAGCAAGAAAACATAAACCAAGAGAAAATAAAAATCAGCCAATAGAAAGAAATTTATCAATGACAAAGATGATGGAATTAGCAGAGAAGGACTTTAAAACAGCTATGTAAATGTACTCATAGATATAAAGAAAAACATGAACATTATGGAGAAAAATTAAAGATATTTTAAAAAACAAGTGGAATTTTAAGAGCTGAAAAATATAGTATCTGACATGAAATCTGCTGAGTTGACTTAATAGTGGATTAGTCATTGATAAATGAACTTGAAGATATAGCAATATAAATTACCCAAATTGAATCACATGAAGAAATAAATTTTTAAAATGACAAAAATAAACAAATAAAGCTATAGTGACCTGTGGAACAATATTAATCTTACATATGTGTCATCACAGTTTCAAAAACAGAAAAAAAAAGAGAGAGCTGCTGAAAAATATTTGAAAAGAGAATTTTTTTTTTAAATTGATGAAAACTGTAAAGCCACAGCTTGAAGAAGTTTAATAGAATCCAACTGAGAACTACCTCAAGGCACATTGTAATCATATTCATGAAAGTGAGTTTTAAAGAGAAGAATTTTAAAGGTAACCATGGAAAAAGACACATTAGTATAAGGAGACAGCAACAACAAGGAATAACCAAACATTTCTAGTTGGAAACAGTGAAAGCCAGAAGGAAAGGAGTGATGCTTTATAATTCTGGCAGGAAAAAAATGTGAAATTAAGAGTTCCTTATCCATTAAAAATATCTTTGAAAACTGGACATGAAGACTTTTTCAGCCAAACAAAAGCCACAGAATTTTGACACTGCAGTATAACAAGTGTTAGAGGAGATTTTTCTGGCAGACAGTTTGAATAGACTTATATCAACTTAAGTAATAGATTCATAATTAAAAATCACCCAACAATGGAATCTCTAGGCTCAGATGGCCTCACTGGTGAATTCCATCAAACATTCAAGGAAAAATTAATGCTAATCCTACACAAACTCATTTAGAAAAATGTAGAAGAGAGAACAACTCACAATTCAACTATGAGAACAGGATTTTACTGATCCTAAAGTTATACAAATATATTACAAGAGAAGAGAACTGCAGAATAATGTCCCTTATGAACATAGATGAAAAAAATGCTTACTAAAATGTTGGCAAATTGAATCCAACAATATATTAAAAAGATAACACATTATGCAAAAATAGGTTTTATTCCAGAAATGCTGGGCTGACAATATTCAAAAATCAAACAATACAGTTCAGCACATTAACAAAGGACCATCTCAGTAGTTGCAGAAATCACATTCGATTAAATTCAATACTCATTCATGATTAAGGAAAGGGATACCCCTTCCTCAACCTGATAAAAGTCGTCTAGTAAAAACCTAACATTCTCATGTTTAAGGGTGAAAGGCTAAAAAAAAAGTCTTCCCTAAAATTGGAGAAAAGCAATGATATCCATTCTCTTTACTGCTATTTTGATTTTCATGGAGGTCCTAGCTAGAACAATGAGGCAAGGAAGAGAAATAAAATGAATACAATTTAACAAGGAAAATACACAACTTTTTATTCACACATCATAGAGTGTATATGATGGTTCAGTGAGCACAAAAACATGCTCAACACCTCTGGTCTTCAAGGAAATATAAAGCAAAACCAAAGGAGATACCACTGTGTAGTATCAGAAAGATTCTAATTAAGACAGATAATATTGAATATTTGCAAAGATGCAGAGCAACTGACAAGAATTGAAAATAACAATGTTTTTGGAAATCTGAAAGTTTCTTACAAAGACATTGCACTCCTAGATATTTATCTATGATAAATCAGAGTAAATATCCATAAAGGTTTATACAATATAACTTTATTCACAATGTCCAGAAAAATAGTAAATAATGCAAATGTCCATCAAAAGATGAATGAATAAACTGATTGTAACGTGTTCACACAATGATTGCTACTCAGTAATGAAAAGTAATAAACAAATGATAAACGTAACACGGAAGTATTTCAAAACTATTCTGAAAGAAGCCAGAGACAAGGGAACAATGTAGGATTCCATTTATGTGAAATTGTGGAATGGTCCATATGAACCTGTAGTAGTAGAAAGGAAATTAGCAGTTGCCCTGAATCAGGATTTGGGGGAAGATGGCTGGATGGTTCACAGAGGATTTGGGGAAACTGGTGGGAGTTCTGGGCATGTTCTGTATTTTGATGGTTAAGTGGCTGTATACATTTCTCAAAACTCATCAGAGTATGAAATTAAAATGAGAACCATTTACTACTGGGGTTATGGGCATGCATCCCACAGTAGTGGGAAGATTTGAGGCAATACTGACGAGGAGACATGGCAGAGAACTGCCAGTGGAACTTCTGATAAATAAAACCAAAAGTCCATTTTTGACAACATCAAGAACATGAAAGGGGGGCTGGTACCAGGAACTTTTGTGGATTTGGTTTAACACAAAGTCAAAAAGGAAGCTGGAAGGCAGGGTTTAATGTGAAATTGACAGAAAATCCTTTATTCGAAATGAAGAGTTGGTGCCAGAAGGTGGGAAGTGGGCTCCATGTGAGCAGCATCCTTGCAGGGCTGGTCTGGGATTTCTGTGAAGAGAGAAAAACCAAAAATATTTATTGTGCACACGTGTGTATGTGCACATAAACATGGTGATATGAAGAGAATTCTAACTAATCTGGACTAGGGTCCCCATCCTGAACTGACAGGACCCTCCTGAAGATAGCTGGTCAAGCAAGAAAATACTTTCTTTAATAATAAACGATATTCAAATATTTCTAAGAAAGATACTGACAAATGTATAACTACATATGAGAAACAAATGACAGTAGAAGAAAAATTGGCAGCAAAAATTTCTATGGAACAGATGAATAGTGTGATCAAATATATTTATTTAAATTTATTCTTAAAAAATGTAGTATAGGGATTTTCTTTATCAAACAAGAACACAAACTGGGAGATGGTTTATCATAAAATTAGGGAGAGAAGAATCTTGAGCTGAAGATCTTGCAAAATAAGAAATACTAAAAAAAAAAGCATCACAAAATGAATGTCAAATTTATGAACTCATTAAGACACAGTGAGAATAAGAATGAGGTAATTGAACAGAATACAGTAGAAATGAACAAAAGGTGAAAAGCGATTTTGAGATTATAATTGACAAAGATTATCAAAATAAAGTCAATATATGCATAGTTGGTATCTGCAATTAAGAAACTCAAATATTGGATATCATTAAGAAAAATAGTCCAATAATAAAATCTAAATAAATAAAATAAATAAAATAAATAAAAATCTTGAATCTACAGATTAAAAGCTTAAATTCTATCCAAGGGAAACACTGGCAAAGTACTACTAACTCGCCTATATGTCTTAGTAAAAATTTACTAGATTTTAAATTTAAAGAAGAAATCAATTTATAAATTTGGCAAAGAGGTCAAGTAATCTAAAAGGGGAAATAGACTTTTTCCACAGCAGCATTGAACACTAGAAGGCAAGAAGTATTTTTTATGACATCCACAAGAAACTGAAGCAATAATTATATGTGTAACCAGAGTGTCATTTGAGTGTAAGGTCGCAGGAAAAATGATATAATATAGACTCAGGAAAAATAGTGCAAATTATATTTTCTTAAAGAAATGTTTAGATGATGACATGGAGCCAGATAAGCTATGGGTGGAACATCTGTAGTGAAATGACTGGTGATAAAAATTAATGAACTTTGGTACAAAACCAAAAAGACATCTTAAGATTATGCTTCGGGAAGAATTGTGTGGTGAAAGAATTTAACTCTGTCCCCAAAGGAGTCTGCCTTTTGCTTTCTACCTGGGGGGAAGTTTATTCCTAAACTCTTGGAATGTCATGTGTGACAAAAATGGGGGCTTTGGGCCACACCAGTGATTGGGCTGGGCCGGAGGGGATGGATGCTGAGGCAGCGCCCGAGTGGCCAAATAGGTTTTGAGACTGAGCACTAGTACAGACTCTGGACACTGAAGGCTGGGCAGGCTCCGTGTTAGGTAATTCTCCAAGGACGTTGTCGCACATACATGTGAGAGTGACTCTCTGAGGAGGGGACAACCGGGGGCTTCTTGGTGGGAGCTTTCTGCACTGTGGCTAACACCCCTCTCTTGGCTGGTTTTAATCCGCATCCTTTACTTGTAATAAATTACAACAATGAGTGTGACAGCTTTCAGGGAGTCCCATGAATCTTTCTAGTGAATGATTGATACTAAGGGTGGTTGTCTGGGACCCCTAAACTTGGAATTGTTGTCAGAATTGTGGGCAGTTTATAACTTAGATATCAGAGGCTCTGATAATACAGAAATTTTATCTAAGAAAAGTTATGAGGGGACTTCCCTGGCAGTCCAGTGGTTAAGACTCCGTGCTTCCACTGCAGGGGACGTGGGTTCGATCCCTGATTGGGGAACTAAGATCCCACATGCTTTGCAATGGGGAAGAAAAAAAAAAGTTGTGAGGGAAGGTTGAAAAAGTCATAGAACATATAAGCACAACATTTTGTGGTTTTGTTTTCATTTTTATTTATTTATTTATTTATTTAACATCTTTATTGGAGTGTAATTGCTTTACAATGGTGTGTTAGTTTCTGCTGTATTACAAAGTGAATCAGCTCTACATATACATATATTCCCATATCCCCTCCCTCTTGCATCTCCCTCTTGTTTTCATTTTTAAAGGCCACATGTAAAAATGTATCATTTGAGCAAATTTATCATTTAAGCTCAATTAAGTAAACATATATATATGAAAAACACAAAATAATGAAAATGTATAATTTAAAGGAATCAAATATTGGAAAGCAGTGGGAGAGGTGAGGAAGTAAATATATTATACTTAGCATTGTGTAAAGTAGGAAATCAGTATTGTCTAAAGAAACAGTGGATTGATATATAAATTTATAATCACAAATGTGTGTCCTAAAACAAAAATTCAAAACATCCACTCATCATACACACACACACACACACATATACATACACACAAAAATACACACACAGACATGCACATACAAATACATGCAAAGTAAATCCTCTCTGAAAAAAGCTTCTCTTTGTATTAATTTTAACTTGTTTCTATACAATTTCTGACTTTCAGTAATAAAATAACCAAACACACAAGGAGACAAGAAAGAAAAAATGATGAAAAAAGCAAGAGAAGAAACAGATTATAGAAACGCACTCCTAGAGGATACAAATAAACTGTAACATGCATACCAAAATATAACTGTGTCTAATATATTTAAAGATACTATAAAGAAAATTGAGAATTTTGGCATAAACCTGGCACATAAGAAAAAAAATCAAAGAAAGATAATAAGAACTAAATGTACAGAATTAAAATTGAGAGATAGTGGGTGGATTTAATAGCTGATTAGACAGAGAAGAGAGAATTAGGGAACCAGAAGACAGGTATAAAGAACCATTAAAAAAAGAATGAGAGAGGCTAGTTTGGTCTTTTACGCATGACAGTCTGAGAATTCCACAAATGTGAGAGCAGAAACTGAAAGGCTTCTCAAGGCCCCAGTGCAAAGAAATTCACAGGGAGAACTGAAATTATGGGTTGGAGAAGTAGTCTCCACCGCCTGATGGGAGGTGGCAAAATCATAATCAAGGGGTATGCATACAATGGTAGGGTGGAAGAAATGTATGGTCCTTTTATAATAATAAAATGTTAAGTAAGTTTTGGTAAATCCATACAGGTAAATTCCATACAGAGATGAAAATAAATTAAGCTACTTTTTCAAGTATTGATAGAGGGTGGATTTCTAAAATATATGTTTTAAATAAAGTGAAGAAATATGTGTATTATAAGCTACCATTTCTTTAACAAGGAAGGATAAATCATATAAGCTTGTTGTTTTCCCGAGTATTTTTAATTGCAGTGACATTGGTTTATATTACATGTTTCTTGTGTGCAACATTATATTTCTAGTTCTATATACTCTACAGTGTGCTCACTACCAAAAGTTTTTCCACTGTCACCATACAGTTGATCCCCTTTACCCATTTTGCCCTCCCCTGCTTCCGCTAGTAACCACTACTCTGTTCTCTCTATCTAGGTATTTGTTTTTGTTTAATTCATTTACTTATTTTGTTTAAATTCCACATATGCATGAAATCGTATGGTATTTGTCTAATTTCACTTAGCATAATACCCTCAAAGTTCATCTATGTTGTTGCAGGTGGCAAGGTTGCATCTATTTTTGTAGCTGAGTAGTATTCCATTGTGTGTGTGTGTGTGTGTGTAATACCTTCTTTAATCATTCATTTGTCAGCGGGCACTTGGTATGTTTCCATATCTTAGCAATTTTAAATAGTAACGCGATGAACATAGAGGTGCATGCGTCTTTTCAAATTATTGTTTTCATATTCTTTAGATAGATACCCAGAAGTGGGGTAGCCGGATCGTGGGGTAGCTATAGAACATATATTGAGCAATACACAACAGAGGAAAAAATGCAGTTGATGTTTAGAAGGATAACTGTGTTACAGACGTAGGGGTTAGCACTACATATTCCTCTGTAGAGTCTGAAATGATGAAATCATTGAACATAAATTAACATAGTTAAAAGTGGTCAGTGGAGAATACTTTAACAGAAAAGAATCTGACAATAAAAGATGTCAAACAGATATTGAGGCAATGAGCCAGACATTTATGTAGAAAGAAAAATTTTGTACTGAAGAGAGTTGAACATGGCAGGAAGTGAAATTGGAATCAGAAAATGACCTTTTAAAACCAGGTAAAGGGCTTGAACTTCGTTCTATAAGTAATAAGAAGTCATAAAATTTTATGGAGAGAAAAAGCATAATTAAAGGGGACTCTCAGGGGCATTTTCTGACAGTTTTGCCCAAGGTAGAGTGGGAAGAATAGCTTTGATGCAGGTGGAAGTCTACTGCAAGGCTAGAGGGCATTATTGTTGAAGTAAATGCATTAAAAGCTGGTATCGAAGCGCTCTACATGAATTCAGATCTCCTGAGACAGATGAAGTACATCACAGGAGCCAAGGGAAGCTGAGGATGAAATTACTTAGTTGCTTTGTGTAACCTTTGAGAAGTTTAGTGACCTGGGAGCATGCTCAAATGATGGGCAAAGTGAGACAGTGCCCAGTATTTGTTTTGTATTTTTTTCCTTTTAGTAAAAAAAAAAATAAAATAAAATGAAGTGCATGCACCCAGAAAAACTCTTTATTAAATGATTTATCAGGGTGTTTCTGAGAACCAGGTGCCAGCATAGTTTTATTTTTTGCCTAAATTTAACATTCATTAGAATTATGCAAATCAACACTTCCAAACTTCCAACAGAAGTATTGCTGAAAAGATCCTGTGCTGTTGTGAGTGAGAAATGACTACACGTTTCATAATAGATTTTTAAAAGTGAATAAAAGGAATCCTGGTTCTGGGATGATGGAGTACATGTACTTTCCCCATTCTTCACATGAAGTACCACTGAAAATCTTGGACATTATATACAGAAGAAACATGAAGACTCTGAAAGGCAGAGAGAGGAAAAATTGGCCAGAGTCCTTGGAATCCAAGAATGACATGGCAGTGAGTTCTTGTGTTTTCATTTTGCCTCATATATGCCAGACTCGATGCTAAAGAAGCTGGCAGCCCAGAAATACCAATGGTTTCTCACACACACACACACACACCCCTACCTCCAAAAAGCCCACTTTCTTTAGCCAAATATCCAGGAAATGGGCACCCTAGCAAAACAGAAATCTTTTAGACAATTATCACCCTCCTCCAGCTAAACAGCACAGAAAACTATGGCCCCACTTCTATCCACTCCAGTAAAGGCAAAGTAGGGAACCCAGACTTTCATCCTCATCCGGCTGTGTATAGGGGTGCTCCAGCCCCTCCGCCAGGACACTGTCAGAGCCATGTCGAAAGTTGAGGCCTTCATTCTCGCCAGGTAGAAAGGACACTCCCACCAACAACCCAATGGTATCCTTGGGGACCACCCAGAAGCCCAGACCTCCACCCACACCTGGCAGGAGTGAGGTACCTCTGTCCCAACCCCCTGAGGTGGTGTCAGCAGAGGTGCAGTGGAGCAGATCTCTACAACTTACTCATCCAGCATAACTGAAACTTTATGACTATTGAATAATAACTCCCCATCTTCCCCACCTTTTGGCCCCTGGTAACCACGATTATGTTCTCTGCTGCTATGAGTCTGAGCATGTTAGATGCCTCATGTAAGTGGAATCATGCAGCATTGGTCCTTCAGTGGCTGCCTTATTTCACTTAGCATAATGTCTTACAGGTTTATTCATGTTGTTGCAAATGGCAAGATTTCCTTCTTTTTTAAGGCTGAACAATATTCCATGGCATGTTTGTACCACATTTTCTTTATCCATTTGTCTGTCATCTGTCGATGGGCACTGGAGTTGTTTCTATATTTTGGCTATTGTGAATAGTGCTGAAATGAACATGGAGGTGAAGATATCTTTTTAAGATCCTGATTTCAATTTTTTAGATATATAACCAGAAGTGGAATTGCTGGATCATATAGTAGTTCTTTTTTTAATTTTTTGAGGACTCTCTCTACTGTTTTCCATAGTGGCTGCACCATTCTACATTCCCACGATGTGTAAGCATTCCAGTTTCTCCACGTCCTCGCCAACACTTGTTGTATTTTTAATAACAGCCATCTTAGGTAATATCTCATGTCTATTGTTAATGATACTGTATTATACACTTCAAAATATTTTAAGAGGGAATAGCTCATGTTAAGTGTTCTCACCACAAAAAATCAAACAAGCAAAAGCAGGGACACAGGAACCCCTGGGAGGTGTTGGATATAACTGTTATCTTGATTGTGGTGATGGTATCATGGGTGTTTGCATATGTCCAAACTCATCAAATTGAATACATTAAATATGTGCAGTTTTTGTATATCAATTATACTATTTTAAAATTTTGTATTGGAGTATCATTGATTAACATCATTGTGTTACTTCCTCATGTACAGCAAAGTGATTCAGATACACATATACAAGTATCTATTCTTTTTCAAATTCTTTTCCCCTTTAGTTTATTACAGAATAATGAGCAGAGTTCCCTGTGCTGTACAGTAGGTCCATGTTGGTTATCTATTATATATGTAGCAGTGTGTGTCTGTCAATCCCAAACTCCCTAATTATCCCTTCCCCCCACCCTTCCCCCCTGGTAACCATAAGTTCTTTCTCTAATTCTGTGAGTGTGTTTCTGTTCTGTAAATAAGTTCATTTGTATCATTTTTTTGTTAGATTCAGCATATGTGCGATATCATATGATATTTGTCTTCCTCTGTCTTACTTACTTCACTTAGTAAGATAATCTCCAGGTCCACCTATGCTGCTGCAAATAACATTATTTCATTCATTTTAATGGCTGAATAACATTCCACTCTATATATGTACCACATCTTCTTTATCCATTCATCTGTTGATGGACACTTAGGTGTCTTCCATGTCCTAGCTATTGTAAACAGCACCGCAATGGACATTTTGGTGCACGTATCCTTTCGAACCATGTTTTTCTCGGGATATATGCCCGGTGGTGGGATTGCTGGATTATATGGTACCTGTATTTTTAGTTTCTTGAGGAACCTGCACACTCTTCACCATAGTGGCTGCACCAATTTACATTCCCACCAACAGTGTAGGAGGGTTCCCTTTTTTCCACACACTCTCCAGCATTTATTGTTTGTAGATTTTTTGATGATAGCCATTAGGACCAGTGTGAGGTGGTACCTCATTGTACTTTTGATCTGCCTTTCTCTAATAATTAGTGATGTTGAGCATCTTTTCATGTGCCGCTTGGCCGTCTGTAGGTCTTCTTTGGAGAAATCTTTGGTTAGATCTTCTGCCCATTTTTTGATTGGGTTGTTTGCTTTTTTGATATTGAGCTGGATGAGCTGTTTGTAAATTTTGGAGTTTAATCCCTTGGTGGTCACATCATTTGCAAATATTTTCTCCCATTCTGTGGGTTGTCTTTTTGTTTTGTTTATGGTTTCCTTTGCTGTGCAAAAGCTTTTGAGTTTAATTAGGTCCCATTTGTTTTGTTTTTATTTCCATTACTCTAGGAAACATATCTAAAAAGATTGCTGCGATTTTTGTCAAAGAATGTTCTGCCTTTGTGTTCCTCTGAGAGTTTTATAATATCCAGTCTTACATTTAGGTCTTTAATCCATTTTGAGCTTATTTTTGCATATGGTGTTAAAGAATTTTCTAAGTTTATTTTTTTACGTGTAGCTGTCCAGTTTTCCCAGCACCATTTATTGAAGAGACTGTCTTTCTCCATTGTATAGTCTTCTTTGTCATAGTTTAATTGGCCATAAGTGCATGGGTTTATTTCTGGGCTTTCTATCCTGTTCCATTGATCTATGTTTCTGTTTTTGTGCCAGTACCATACTGTTTTGATGACTATAGCTTTGTAGTATAGTTTGAAGTCAGGGAGTGTGATTCCTCCAGCTCTGTTTTTCTTTCTCAAGATTGCTTTGGCTATTTGGGGTCTTTTGTTTTTCCATATACATTTTAAAATTTTTTGTTCTAGTTTTGTGAAAAATGCCATTGGTAATTTGATAGGGATTTCACTGAATCCATAGATTGCCTTGGGTAGTATAGTCATTTTGACACTATTGATGCTTCCAATCCAAGAACATGGTATATCTTTCCATCTCTTTGTGTCATCTTCGATTTCTTTCATCAGCATCTTATAGTCTTCCAAGTACAGGTTTTTGGCCTCCTTATGTAGGTTTATTCCTAGATAGTTTATTCTTTTTGATGTGATGGTAAATGGGATTGTTTCTTTAATTTATCTTTCTGATCTTTCATTTTTAGTGTATAGAAATGCAACAGATTTCTGTGTATTTATTTTGTATCCTGCAACTTTACCAAATTCATTGATGAGCTCTAGTAGTTTTCTGGTAGGGTGTTTAGGATTTTCTATGTATAATATCATATCATCTGCAAATCAATTATACTATTAAAATCAACCATTAAAAAGAGGCCTAGTGGAGAGGCAGGACTTTCCCAGTGAGGCCATTTCCCAGTGTTAACAAGTCCCCCCACCCCCGATCTGTCAGTGGAGGCCACGTGGGGAGCAGTACTGAGGCACTGCTGCCTCTCTCCTCCAGGTAGTTATTGATGGGAAGCCAAACTCCCACCAATATTGAGCAGCAATGAGGTCTTCTTCCCCCAGCCTCGGATGTCACCAGCCTCTGAGTGAGGACAGAGGGGGATCTGGACTTCTGTCCCCTACTGGCAATGTCAAATTGGCACACCCCACCCCCTTGCTGGGACAATGACAGAGGAAGCCAGCTAAAGTGCATTTATGTATGATCTGGAGTCTCATTACATAATACCCAAAATGTCCAGGTTGCAGTTGAAAACCATTTATATCAAAAAGGAAGATCTCAAACTCAGAAAAAAGGGACAATTAATAGTGCCCAACAGTCAGATGGAATAGATATTAAAATCATTTACAATTATTTTAAAGCAGCCATCATAAAAGTGCTTCAACTAGTAATTATACATATACCTGAAAAAATAGACTCAACAAAGAAATGAAAGTTATAAAGATGAACCAAATGAAAATAATTGACCAGAGAAATAATAAAACCTAAATTAAAAACTCAGTGAATTGGGTCAACAGCATAATGAAGGAGCCAACAGGAAGATAGTACAGCAGAAATTACCTAATCTGAACAGCAGAGAGAAAACACCTAAGAGAAGAGAGAGAGAAGAAGGGAATAGTCTCAGCAACATGCAATAATAATGGCTGAAAATGTCAGAAATTTGGCAAAAGTTACACACTTACAGATTTGAGAAGCTGACTAAAATCCAAGGAGGATAAACTCAAAGAAATCCATGCCAAGATGCATCATAGTCAAATTTCTGAAAACCAAAGACAAAGAAAAAATCTTGAGAACAATGAGAGAAGCCACTTCCCCTCTAAGGGAAAAACAACTACAGTGACATCAGATTCCTTGACAGAACTGATAGAGGCTACACACAAGTAGCACAATAATTTTTAAGCAATGAAAGTAATGAACTGTCAAGTCAGAAACCTATACCCAACTGAAATATTTTTTGGTAATATAGGGAAATCAAGATGATGTCGGATAAAAAACGCAGAGCATCTGTCACCACAGAGCAGCCTAAAAGAATGACTGAAGGAAGTTCTGTACACGGAAAGGACATGACAGAGGAAGGAGCCATGGGAAGTCAGGGAGGAGAAGGAACATGATCTCCGTACACTTTCCCAGGTCCTCACCGGCTTTGTGAGGGTGGCAGTCACTGCTCCTGACCTGTGGTTCCTGCTCATGTTCACAGACAGTGGTTTGTTCAAAGAGCCAGAAATTTCACTTGTTTCTAGAGATTTATAAGAGAAATGATTGGGCAGGTAAATTAAGTTAATTGATAAGTTTACATTTTGATAAGTCAAAAAAGATTCCAATAAAACTAAAAGAAGAAAAATGTATAGGTAAGATAATATTTCACAGAATTTTAATTTATGATAATACCTGAATATTGATCACATAAAATAAGTTATGGAAGTTAACAAAAAGGAACTACATTATATTTACAATCCCCAAGTAAATTTAGAAGTAAGTTAGGCTACAGTGGAAGTACAAGTCTCCGGCAAAACCTGAAAATAAATGCCTATCTTATTTTTAACATTTTTCTCTGAATTTATTAGGCACAACAAAGTCATTCAATACAATTCTATCTAATGCAGAAATGCTGACCTAAAGAAGGGAATAGTATTGTCATTCACTAAAGCAATAGAATAGAAATACAGATGTGAAACGAGAGAATCAGAACCAGGTCTGAGCACTCTTTCTGCACAGAAAAGCCCGTCTAGTTACAGAAGAAGACTCTCCAGATGATGTGGCTTTAATTCAGCCCTCACGAATGAGAGGTATTGACGAGTCGATCTTCATCTTAGGTGTGTCCGGAAATGCAGGATATCTTGAATACATTTTTTAAAAATCAGGAAACATAATCATGTAGAGACCCTGGTGATCATCTAATTCTTCTGTACTACTGAAGAAGGCAATTATACACACTGACCAATAATATGTGTTACAAACACATGCATTTGTCAACTTTAATTCAATCTTTGTCATTCTTCATGCAAACAATTTTGTATAATCACTAAACCCATAACAGAACTGCTTAAAATACTGACTTGTCTTTATTGGAATCTCCTTGGACAAGAATCTGGCATGATGCTCAGCACATAGTTAGAACTTATTAACATATGTTATACAAATGAAATCACAGTTAAATCATTAGGAAAATATTCAGTAACTGATTTGAAAATTAAAGCAGGAGAATAATTCAAAATGCAGTTATAGGAGACTCATGACCTTGTCATATGGAAATGCTTATCATGAGACCACCCTAGGAAATGAGCCAACCCTTCCCATACCCCAATTCTATAGTGGCCTGGTGTTCTATACGCACAGACAGTCCAGATCTCTATTTATTGCAAGGAAAATGGAATCTGACTTTGATGGGTCAGAAAGCATGGATCTTCACTTATCAAAGTTAAATTGACAGGATTATAATATGACCCTGGGAGAGTCATGTATTTTCCTCAGACGGCAGTGTTCTGAACTATAAAATGACAGAAATTTTATTTCATTCCATCAGGGTCATGTTGGGTTATTTTTTAATGAATATTTACTATATTTCCCTTAATGCCAGCAATTCAGTTATTTCCACATTCTATATGTGACTAAAAATCTTTCTTTGTGGAAAAGGCCTCCATGAAAGAATTCACCATTTCCTGAAAGATTTTTGTGCCTTCCCTTTGGGCCTCTTTCATATTGAGTAATTTTTTTTTCTTCTTATCTGAAGTCACACTTGTTCTGGTTAATTGATTGCTCTTGAATTTAAAGACAAAGCCAAGAAACCATAATCTCATCAGTTTCCATACTTTTTAGAAAAGACAGTCATTTATCATTTCTGTATCATATAATTAAAATTTAGTTTATCTTAAATATATCCTCCAAGTTGCAACCCATTTTAGAGTTTATCTTTTCTGAGTTTATCTCAAGTTAATTATATGTTTCTTTTAATACTCCTTTTTACTGGATTTTTTTTTACATTGTTTAATTTGTAATTTTCTGTGTTCTGTATAATTTATGTTTAGGTGAATTTGACTCTTGTATGGTTTAGGTCAGTGACCTTTCAATAATTCTAAAGAGAAATCTGCTATGTCTATTTAACTTTCTTTATCTTATAGAAGATTTGTTTTCTCTTTTCTTTTTAAAATACTATTTACAAGTTTACAAGTTTATTTTTTTGAAATTCATTTTCCTTACATTGCAGAAACCTTACTGGTATTTTGCAAGCTGATGCTCAATTGATTTGTCGCACTTGGCAAAATGAAGTGAAGATTATAGAATGATATTATTCTCATTATTATTTTGTCTAGATTGATGAATAACAGCAAAGAGGGAGAAGTCTCTGCTTGCTTCCACCCATCATGATGGCACTAGGTTTATCCCTCAGCTGTGGGCACAGGGGATTTTAATTCTCTCCCTCAGCAGCCAGACCTTCTGCACTTACTCTGTTTATCCTGGGATTAGTTAGGTATGAAAGGAGTAACGGGAGTTTACATACAGCACAGATGTGAGCAGCCATTGGTGACTGAGACGTCCTGGGAGAGAAACAGTTAATTAATATATTTAACAAATATTTGCTGAGCTCGCACTCTGGGCAAATACTGTGCCAGGCCTGCGGGTGATGCTGGAGGTTAACAGCGGGCCTTGTCCCTAATCCGTGGCGTTTTCACTGGTGTAAGGGGAGACATATGAATAAAACAATTATGTTGTCGGATGTATAGTTACAGACAGAGCTAAGCACTTAGGAGAAATAAATACAATTTGTGTGAGGGAGTCTCAAAGGGCTAGTCCTGTGTTGTGCTCAGGACAGTCTGCTCTGGGGACGTGAGGCTGGCGGTGGGAACCAGCGGGTGATGAAGGCGGCACCAGGCGGAGGCGAGCAGGGCTCCAGGCAGTGGGAACGGCTGCATCATCGGGGTCCTGAAAGGGGTGGGGCGTCTGGGAGAGAGTCCCTGTGACTCAGTGCAGTGAAAGGGGGAGAGAGACGCTCCCCTTTAGGCTGGTAAACCACAGTTAGGATTTGGGTTTCCACCCTAAGAGAAGCGAGGCAGCCTTCAGTGGTGTTAACCTGGGGTAGTAATTAAAATGGTCAAATTTCAGTTTTGAAATGATCACTCTGCCTACAATTTGGAGAACAGATTGAAAGAGGAGCCAGAGGGGATTTAGGGAAACGGTTAGTGGCTGCCGATAAATCATGGTACTTGGACTATGGTGGAGGCGGCAAATGAGACGACACAGAGGAAGCTGCGAGAGAGGAGAGGTAAACTAGGAACGGGACGTGGTGACGGGTCTTACATGGTGACGGCACCCTGGGAGGGCGGCCAGGCCTGCATCCCGCAGACAGGCAGCCCCAGAACAGCAAGTCTGAGGAGTGAGCAGGCTCAAGTTGAGGGTGGATTTGAGAGGCACCGTGTGGTCGTGCAGTGAGCTCCCGCCCGTACGAGTCTGGGGCCTGTGGGTGGGAGGTCGGGAGATACACGGGCAGGTGGACGTGACTGATGTAGAGCTGGAGCCTCACAAGGGCGCAGGGCCTGGGATAGAAGCTTGAGGTCGAGGACGCAGGGACATTACTGAGAAGAAGCTTCTGGCTCGTACCCAAAAGTGAATTCAGCCAACCACCAGGTAGAAGTTTATCACCCACCTTTGTTCAGGCTGATGAGAGAACCCAGCTGAAGAATAAAACTGAAATTTAGCTATTTAAGTTGCCTGTAAACTACCTTAAGAACAAGACTTGATGTGTAGACCCAGCCTAATGAGTATGCTCGCAAAATGAATTTCTCGTCTCCTCTCTGACTGTCAAATGGCGTTCACAGATCTGTTATCTTAGAAGAATATGTAAAAGCAGTGTTTTTTCTTTTTTCTTTTAGATTGACTCAAAACCGAACTTTAAAAATGGTTATAGGAAAGGAGAGTATAATAGTCGCAAGAAAACAACATAAACTCTAGGGTGTTCCTACTCCTTTACCCAGCCAAGAATCTCTTCCAGAAGATCATGATAAATCGTATCCAGCCTTTGCTTCTATCTTTTCATAGTCTGAGTATGTACTCCTCCATTTTTGTGTGTGTGGGTGTGGCAGCCTGTTTCCAAATTGGAATGTATATCGTTGTTAGAGAGTACTTTCTTCTTTGAGATAAATTTGCTTCTTACAACTTATTTCTAAAGCAAGAGGTAAAAAAACAGAAGGGGGGCAATGATACGAATTGGTTGGAAGGAAGCGTTGGAAAACCTAGACACTTGGTAGTCATGGTAATAAAAAGAATAATGAGAATATAGTTTCTAATCTAATTAAAGTGTATTTAATCTAAAAACATCTTTATTTAGATGTATCATGATACATACTTGTTTATTACTAAAACAAATTTAACTTGTGTCCTCTTTATACAAGTATTTAGGTAGCCTGAAAAATACAACGTTAAAAAACAGTGTCACCAAAGATGGGAAAGTATCTTCTCAGGGCAGTTAATTCTTAAGTCAAAAGAAGAGGACTAAACTGTAGTTCTGTGGATGCATTTTTCTTTATTAGTTTTAAAGACTTTATTTTTAGTTAATTTTAGTTTTACAACAAGTTGAGGAGAAGGTGCAGAGACTTCCCATGTACCCCCCCCATGCACAGTCTCCCTCACGATCAACACCCCCAATAGGTGGTATAATTTTTTACCGAGGCTGAACATGCATTGTCAGGCCATAATTACCCAATGTCCATAGTTTACCTTAGGATTCAGTCTTCATGTTGTGCATTCTGCAGGTTTGGACACATGTATGATGACACATCTCCATCACTATATCATCACACAGAGTAGTTTCACGGCCCTGAAAATCCCCTGTGCTCCACCTGTTCATCCCCGGCCCCTCCCCTGGCAACTACTGATCTTTTTGTTGTCTCTGTAGTTTGGTCTTTTCCAGAATGTTGTGTAGTTGAAATCACACAGTGTGTAGTTTTTTTAGACTGGTTTTGTTACTTAGCAATATGCGTTTAAGGTTTCTCCATGTCTTTTCATGGTTTGATAGCTCATTTCTTTTTAGTGCTGAACAGTAATCCATTGTCTGGATGGACCACAGTTTATTTTTCCATCACCTACTGAAGGATATCTTGGTTGTTTCCAAGCTTTGGTAATTATGAATAACGCTGCTATAAACATCCTTCTGCAGGTTTTTGTGTGTACATAATTTTTCAAATCTTTTGGGGAAATACCAAGAGGTACAATTGCTGGATCTATGGTAAGAGTGTGTTTAGTTTTCTGAGAAACCACCAAACTATCTTCTAAAGAGGCTGTACCATTTTTGCATTCCCACCAGGAATGTGTGAGAGTACCTATTGCTGGCACATCTTCACCAGCATTTGGTGTTATCAGTGATCTGGATTTTGGCCATTTTAATCGGTATAAAGTGGTATCTAATTGTTGTTTTAATTTTCATGTCTCTGATAACATAGCATGTGGAGTATCTTTCCATGTGCATATTTTCCATGTGTATATGTTCTTTGGTGGCGTGTCCATTACGGTATCTGATCCATCTTTTAATCAAGTTGTTGTCTTATTGTTGATTTTTAAGAGTTCTTTGTATATTTTGGAAAACAGTATTTTACCAGCTATGTCTTTTACAGATATTTCTTCCTAGTCTGGGCTTCTCATTCTCTTGATACTGTCTTTCACAGAGCAGATGTTTTTAATGTTAATGAAGCCCAGCTTATCAATTACAATTTTTTTGTTCCTTTATAGGTAAGATTTTTTTCATTTGGCTTCTTGAGGACTTTTTACTTTATCTTTGACTTTCTATAGCTTGAGATGTTATGCCTAGTGTAGGTGTCTTTGGCATTTATTTTGCTTGGTGTTTTCTGAGCTTCCTGGAACTCGTTTTGATGTCAGACATTAGTTTGGGAAAATTCTCAGTCACTATGGTTTCAAATATTTCTTCTGTTCCTTTCTCTCTTTCTTCTCCTTCTGGTATCCAGTTATACATATATTACACCTTTTGTAGTTGTCTCACAGACTTTGGAAATTCTGGTAAGCATTTTCAATCTTGGTTCTCTTTGCTTTTCCGTTTTCAAGGATTCTTTTGATCCATCTTCTAGCTCAGAGATTTTTCTTTTTTTCTCAGCTGTGTCCAGTCTACTCGTACGCCCATTAAAATTATTTCTGTTACAGTGTTGTTTTTTTTAAAAATGTATATATCTAGCACTTCTCCTTTTTTGTTCTTTCTTAGGATTTCCATCTCTCTGCTTAGGTTGCCCATTCGTTCTTGCATGCTGTCTACTTTATCCATGAGAGCTCTTAGCATATTAATCACTCTTTAAAATTCCCAGTCTGATCATTCCAACATCCCTGCCACGTCTTGTTCTGGTCATGTGATGCATGCTCTGTCTCTTCAAATTATATTTTTTGCCTTTTTGCGCAACTTGTAATTTTTTTCTTGACAGCTGGACGTAATGCACAGGATAAAAGTGGAAATAGGCCTTTAGTTATGTAGTGGGAGCTGTTGGGGAGGGAAGCATTCTGCAGTCCTGTGATTCAGTCTCAGCCTTTAGTGAGCTTATGCCTCTGGACTGTGAACTTCACAAGTATTTCTGAGGTTTTTTTCCTCCCTCCTCAGGTGAGACAGGATGGCTAGATTAGATTGGAGTTGGGAACAAGCATACCTCAAAGACACTGTAGGTTTGGTTCCAGACCACTGCAATAGAGTGACTATTTTAATAAAAAAGTCACGTGAATTTTTTTGGCTTCTCAGTGCATATATTGACAATATACTGTATTATATTAATTGCGCAATAGCATTATGTCTTAAGTAAAACAATGAACGTACCTTAATTTAAAATACTTTATTGCTAAAAGATGCTAACCATAATCTGAGCCTTCAGCAAGTTGTAATCTTCTCTCTGGCGGAGGGTCTTGCCTTGATGTTGGTGGCTGCTGACTGACCAGGGTGATGGTTGCTGAAGGTTGGGGCATCTGGGACAGTTTCTTAAAATAAGACAGCCATGAGGTTTGCAGCATCAAATTGACTCTTCCTTTTACAAACAGTTTCTCTGTAGCATGAGATGCTGTTTGATAGCATTTTACCCAGAGAAGAACTTCTTTCACGATTGGAGGGAATCCTCTCAAACCCTGCTGCTCTACGACTAAGTTTTTGTCATATTCTAAACCTTCTAAATGCTGTCATTTCAGCAGTCTTCACAGCATCTTCAGCAGGAGGAGATTCCATCTCAAGAAACCACTTTCTTTGCTCTCCCATAAGAAGCGGCTCCTCATCCATTAAAGTTTGATCCTGAGATTGTAGCAATTCAGGCACATCCTCAGCCTCCACTCCTAACTCTAGTTCTCCTGCTGTTTCCACCGCATCTGCAGTTCCTTCCTCCACTGAAATCTTGAACCCCTCCGAGTCATCCACGAGGGTTGGCATCAACTTCTCCAAACTCCTGTTAATGTGTATATTTTGAGCTCTTCCCATGAATCATGAATATTCTTAAAGGCATCTAGAATGATGAATCCTTTCCAAAAGGTTTTCAATTGACTTTGCCCAGATCTGTCAGAAGAATCACTATCTATGGAAGCTATAATCTTATGAAATATATTTCTTAAATAGTAAGACTTGAAAGTTGAAATCCCTCCTTGATCCATGGACTGCAGAATGGATGTTGTGCGTGAAACAGGTATGAAAACAATATTAATCTCGTTGTACATCTCCATCAGAGCTCTTGGGTGACCAGGTGCCTGTCAGTGAGCAGTAACGTTTTGAAAGAAATCTTTTTTTTTTTTATTTCTGAGCAATAGGTCTCAACAGTGGGCTTAAAATATTCAGTACACCATGTTGTAAACAGTAAACCAGGCTTTGTTGTTCCATTTGTAGGGCACAGGCAGAGTATATTTAGCATAATTCTTGGTTATGGGATTTTCAGAATGGTGAATGAGCATTGGCTTCAACATAAACTCACCAGCTGAATTAGCCCCTAACAAGAGGCCAGTGCTTTGAAGCTTTGAAGCCAGGCATTGACTTCTCCTCTCTAGCTATGAAAGTCCTAGATGGCATCTTCTTCCAATTGAAGGCTATTTCATCTACATTGAAAATCTGTTGTTTAGTGTAGCCACCTTCATTAATTATCTCAGCTAGATCTTCTGGGTAACTTGCTGCAGCTCTTACATCAGACCTCGCTGCTTCACCTTGCACTTTTATGCTACGGAGACAGACAGCTTCTGTTTCTTAAACCTCATGAATCAACCTCTGCTCGCTTCAGACTTTTCTTCTGCAGCTTCCTCACCTCTCTCAGCATTCATAGTGTTGGAGAGAGTAGAGCCTTGCTCTGGATTAGGCTTTGGCTTAAGGGAATGTTGTTAGCATGCCCTAATTCTGTCTCTGTTCAGCTGAAATCTGGTATTTTTCACATGAATCAGTACTTCAGCATGTGTTCCTCTGGAGGTAGAGCAAGGCACAGCCATGTGGGTGCAGGTAGCTCATCTAGAGTGCGATCCAGGGAGCAGGGAAGACAGAACAGAGACAGGAAAGAGGAAACGCTGATAGGTGATGATGGGGTGTCCTGTTCTAGACACAGGGACTCTCTGCTGCAGCCTCTGAGAGTCTACCCCCTGCCCCTGACTGGGCTCCACCAAACCTTTGATCCCACCTGTAGCTGAAGCCACAGGTGAGCAGTGGGGTGGGAGGGGGCTTGCTGCCATCAGCTCCCTCTTTTCCTTCCTCTTTTTATGTGGTTGACTTTTTAAAACCTTACACTTAAGTTCTTCACGTGTATCTGTTGTTGTATTTTATATTTTCATTTCATTTCATTTCATTTCATTTTCTGGTTCTCAGGCACTGGTATCTGTAAAGGATCTTTACTCAGCAATTCCACAATCGTGGCACTTACAGGTAGTGTACATCTGTTTTTCTGTCACCTTTGTTTCCTGATTAACATCCTCTCACTCATCACTTTATCTGACCCTTCTTCACCCTTTACACGTAGCCAACCTTTGAGATACATTCCAGCGGAAAATTTAATATCCACAGTATAAACTGCATTGTAAAAACTCAATGACATTTAATGATTGAGGAATGCAGTATTCTGAAACAAGAAGGTTAGGGGGTTTTTTAACATCAAAGTTCTAAAAATTACACCTACTTTGCAATGTCTTTGGAAATCAACAGTGGGCATGCTGATTCTACTTCCTCCTAAACTGTGGAATCTCTGCCTACAGAAGGAAAGTCTCTAGCTTTGGTTTTCCCCCTTGGCTTTAATTTTCTTCTCCATTTGCGACTTTCTCTTCCAAATCAGTGGAGTGAATTTAGGGAAGCTAGTAAAATACTAACATGCTTTTTTCACTCAATTTTTGTTTCTTTATGTTGCATTAGAACACTTTGTCAGAATTCTGCTGTATCATGGTACAGAACTTCATGGCTTCCATTAATTATTACTTTAACTTTCCACAAGTTCAAAGAGTTTCCTGTGAGGTAACTACATAAGACTCTTTGTTTGGTGCTACTAAAGATGAAGTCATCCTTGCGTTGCTCAATACTTTACTTCCAAATTCAGAAATAGAAAGATGAGGCATCTGACTGCTTACTGGTCTGGCTTTTTCACCCACTGGGGGTGGGAGGGAGCAACTTGGTGAGCACGGGACTTTGGAATTCTTACCCTCTCATAAGAATTTACACATCTTATATATAGAATTCAGGATTCAACAATGAAATTATAAAAGGATAAAGGAGGTAGAATGTGTCTGTGTGTGTGTGTGTGTGTGTGTGTGTGTGCACATAGAAACCTAAAATACATGTCAGCAAATGAAGATATGTGGAACTTGTTGGGATCCTTATCCAAGAAATCGATGCCAAAATTTTTTAAAAAGAACATTTTAACGTGTCAGATATTTAAGTGATTATTTTTAAAGAATTCCAAAGTTATCAATAATGATATTGTGGGTTTTTTTAAAAGAAACCCTTATATTTCAGAGATGCATATTGAAGTATTTATGGATATAATTGTATTACATCTGGGATTTGTTTCAAAATTACTAATTTAGAAATTGAATAAGGATATGAATAAAACAAGAATGGCCTTGAGTTGATTGCTGTAGCCACGTGATGAGTACTGGAGTTGATTATATTATCCCTTCTTGTTTATTATATACTTGAATTGTTCCATGGTAAGAGAATTTTTTAAATTGTAGGCACAAACATGATCACTAAAATATTAAAAAACAACAAAACTGTGCAATGTCTCTCACCTTATACAAATAAGATAGAATCGCTTAAATAACGGATAGAGACTTAAATACTCGAGTTCCTGCACTTTGTCTAAGTCCATCACTTCTCACTTTCTCACTCTTTCTGCCCACCCTTACTTTAGGCTCCTGTGTTAGGTTTTGCACCTAAAGTCCTCCCCTATCTGAAGTGTGCTCCTTCACACATGCACAATGCTCAACTTCCAGATTTCTAGACAAATCTTTTCTTCCCAGTGAGATGTCTCTTCCTGAATCTATTTCAGACAGCAACTCTTCTAACAGATTGCTGACCTCCCACCCCCACTGTAATGTCTTTTCATTTTACTTAACACTATTTGTAATATACAATATGTAATATATATAATTACATCTGTGTTATATCATATATATGTGTATATGTGTACACACACATATATACACACACACTGTTTTATCTGTCTATTGACTATCCCCCCTCCCAATATAATGTAAACTCCATGGGATTTGTAATCTATTTTATTCACTGCCGGCTCCCTGGTGCCTTCAGAGAATTCAACACATATTTGAGGATGAAATAAATCAAGTTTTCACTAAACACCAAGTTAATCTGTGAGTTTACTTTTTGTTCTGTGCAATTATTCTGTGAATCTTCTGTCTGAAGTTGCAAAATATTGTCAAAAATATTCTATTTTGTTCTCTTTCTGCTTAAAGTTATGTAGGATATCAACATTTTATATATAAAAGATTATTTTTCTCTGATTATATTAATTTACATTTGGACTGTTGTTACTTTTCCTATTTACAAACAAAAATATGTGAGTTCCTCCCTCAGTTTATCTTCACCAGGCTAGACTTTGCTAAAGTGTGTAATGTGCTGTAATTTTAAGTTTCACAGCACATATACTCTACTAGATATTTATTAAAAATTTAAAATGTTTTCCTAGTAAGTCCTTCACTTAGGTTTTTAAGATTTCTTTGTTTTATACCAAACGTTATCATCCTGAATATGACAGTAAGACAAACTCTTCTTCACAAAAGCTTGTAGCAAGCTGCTCTCTGTAATGTGCTGTTTCTCTGTGTGTAGGACGTTGCACAAATTAAGTTTTGCCCCCTAAAATATTAAAGGGGCAGAGAAAGATTGTATGTGAGGAAAGAAGCCTTAATGTATATTAAAAAGTAAAAGTCTTATTGGAAATCAGTTCAGCATATAAAATGACTTCTCAGTTCCCTTAGTCATAGATGCTATTTTATTCTCTTTTCTCTCCTCAAATTTGCAATCAAATGTTACATGTGGGATCCAGCCTGAGTCGGTTCTTACAAGAGAGTGGGGTCTGAATTCTTAGCTGTTGGTTATTAGTGAATATATTTGCTAAGGTTTCATTGAAGCTGGAACTTGTTAGAGAATAACATGTATGTTGAATGTGCCCTGTTCCCATCATTTCACAAGGATACAATGAGTAGATGCAGTGAGTGTGAGGAATGAAGTCGCTTTTCTTTTTAAGTGGGAGGTAACCCCCCCCAAAGGTGAGTCATCTCTATTCTGTTTAGAGAACAAAAAGTATCCAGAGTGAAGTTACTGTGCCTCCTTCAGCATAACTGAAATACACATTATCTTCACATTTTTACCTGTCTATGATATTGGATTCAAGTAGCAGCATTCACAAATGAAGAGACGTGACACAAGATGACTGAAATTCCAGTGATTTCTATATTAAATATCTCTGCCTCCACAGAAATAGTTACTTATATTCTTGTAGAAATGTTTAAATAAATGTACAACGCAATGAAAAACTGGCAAACTGGCCAAAGGCCATTATCGATACCAGTTACATTCTACGAGATACAAGGTGTGTTTCTGTGGACAAAAATTGTTTGAATCACTATCATTTTTTGTGCATCTTTTACCTCTATGGAGTTGAAAATAGCCTAGTCAAAGATGAAGAAAAAGTGGGCATAGCCTGCAGGAATGAGCTAGCCAGGAACCCCCCAAAATTGCAATTTATCTTCACCCCCCTCCCCATCCGGCTCACTCTTCAGGTGCTTTGCATGGAGAGGAGAACGACGTGGGGGGAAGTGTGGACTCATTAGCCAACTGACACTGTTCTTAGTCGAGGGTGTGTCCTTTAATCCAGAGACGTGTTAAACACCCCTGTGGGAGTGCCTTTGCGAACGCTCCCTAGCCCCTGATTACTGAGACATGTCAGCGACTCCTTCAGTGGGATGACCTACTTCTCCCTGGATCGTGACCTTCTCCTCGCTCTAGCACGTGGGAGGTACCCACTTCTCTTTGCTGGGACTCATCCCCGCCATGTCTCTTGAACAGGTGTGGAAGCAGCTCCGGGCCTCTCTCTCCGTGTGGCTCATGTCTAACTCATGGGAGACAAGACTCTTGCTTTAGGAAACCCTGGGACTGCCGTCCTCCCAGTGAAACCCCTTTATTTTCAGTGCCTGTATAAGTAGCTGGCCATCCAGTTCTTCGCCCTTTATATTACTCAAGTGAGACCCAGGCATGCACCTGTCCATGCTGCAGGGTCCCATGAGAAGGTCCTCACACACTCCTATTTCGGTCCTGCTTCCCAGACTGAGTGTGTGTGTGTGTGTGTGTGTGTGTGTGTGTGTGTCTGGGGACGGGGGGTGGGGGAGTGAGACTCACAGAACATCACCCATTCCCCTCCCCCCAAAAAAGGTCTGCCCATCTTCACTCCCCCCTCCCTGACTTCTGCAAGCCTTTCTACCAGCTGGAGGTGAGGGTCTCCGGGTTGCAAATCTTTCTGCTCTCTGCTTTGGAAGTCCTGGACATTAGTGTAACTTACATAAATATGGATTCTGTAGTCTTAATGCTCTGATGAGAACTGAGGCTGGAAGGGCACTGCTTTCCCATCTTTGTTGTGGGAAAAACTCATTATAATGTTAATGCCCATATTTTCATATGTGCCCTATGGTCAAATAAAAGAAATCTGGACTTAGGTAAGGAGAGACTTTATTCAAAAGGATTGCTGGAATAAGGGGAGGATGCCCTGACCATAAAGTCTGCAAGCTTCCCAAAGTTCAGGCAGAAAGAAACGTCCTCTTTTCTCTTACCTGCAGGAGAAAGACCCGGGTATGGGGAGTGCGCTAAGAGGGGGGCTTGATGGGAGATTTGAGCAGAAGATGCTCTCTAGTGGGGGGAGGGAGGGTCTGGGAAGCCAGGCCAGTTCCTTTTCAGATGTTGATGCTGGGCAATGCTGAGAGTCAGTGAAGCCCAGGGGCCTTCCGGAGAGAAAGAAGCTGAACTAAAGTTAGGTCAAGGCTAGTCGGCAGGCATTTCGTCCAGACTGGTCAGTGGGTACAAAGTAGGGGAATCTGGAGGATCTGGTGTCCCAGGTAAACAAGAGGGGCATCCCTGAGTCTCGCCTGAGTTATGAGGGGAAGGATGGTTCTCGGCAGGGGCAGGGATTTCCTCACCATCACGTTTTCCCAGAGCACAGGGCTCAGGACAGGTTTGGCATTATCGCTAGACATCATGTGTGTCGTCCGACCAACTTATTTCTATTAACAAAGTGTTCTCAGAGCACCTCGTCCAGTTTCATTCTCCAAAAGAGAAACTAATGAGATTTTATAATTTTTTGAGAGTAACAAAAAAGAAGGCAGAATGCAATTTTACAAAGGATACGGGAAGAAACATCGTCCTTGGCAGCTCTATTTCTGAAGAGGTATGTAGCTTTAGGCCCTTAAAACGAGGCCATACAACTGAAACCTTTATCACATTTTTGCAGAGTCCCCATGTGAATAATTCTAGGCAATCCTAAGCCTAGTGAATAATACATATGCTTTCCAGAAAGCCCGAACGCTCTTATGTAAGAGGAAGCAAAGTCTCTCCTGTTAGTCTGAGCTCTAGACTGGAAGGTAGAATCTGCTTCTATTTACAGGTTCAGTGGAGATTTGCTACTGACCCTCGGGGCCTCCCTGGCCTCAGTCTCTCGGTTTCTATATTATTTGCAAAAACAATCCACAAGGTCCTTATATAGTAATAGACACAGCGAAAGTCAGTGCTGGCCTTTGCTTGTGTACACACACAAGTACACATGGATCTGCAGAGGAGTCCGTAAAAAGACTAAATATACAATTTCCTGAATTTGATAACTGTTCTGTGGTTATAGAAGAGACTATCCTTCTGTTTAGGAAATACACACTGAAATATTTAGGGAAACGTGGCATGATATGTCCAACCTACTCTCAAATAGTTCAGAAGTAATAAACGTTAACGGTAAAGCACGTGTGACAAAATGTTAAAAAAAACCCAAAAAACCTGCATGATACATAAGAATGAAAGCAACTGTAATCGAATGCTTACTATATACCAGGCTTTGCTCTCAGCTCCTGACATATATTCCTTCATTTACCACTGGCAACAATGCTAGGAGGTTGATGCCAGTATTACCTTTATTTTACATGAGGTAAATAAAGGAAGGAGAGGTTAAGTAACTGGTCCACGGGCACATCCTGGAGAAGAGATTGTGTATTCTGGTGACTTGACTTCAGAAACTTACTGTTCTTGGGTAATCAGGATATGAATTCTGTAAATCAGAATGCATTTACAGTCTCAATCAATTTTTGTATCAACAAGTGGTCCATTGGATAGAAGATCTCTGTAAGTAAAGGTTTTAGTTGTATCAACATCTAGACCAATACATACATATATATACACAAACACATATATATACATACACACATATATATGTATATGTATATATATCTTAGATTTAGAGTGTGCCTGCACGTTGAGTATTTATAATTCAATGCCATCTGTATTTAGAAAATTTGTAAAATAAACAGACGCACATCTTATAATTGATGTTGTTAGTAATATTATAGTGAGCAACATTATTTTATAAGCTATTCTTTGGAGGGTTAATGCGGATAGCTTTAGCCTATAATTCAGTCTCAGAGTAATTCCAGTGTAAGTGGGAACATAATGTGTTAGTAGATTCATTTATCAAGAAGTGTAAAGCCTGACAGACCACACAATTCCCCATCTTGTTTATTTATCCCTACCCGCCACCCCCCCCCCCACGCGCGCAGACAGAACCCGTGACACTTGTGAGTTTATGAAATCATACTGAGAAATTTATCAATTGTGTATTGTCTTTTCTGGTAGTTTCTACCCATGACAGGTACATAATTAGGTAATTAGCTCTCCTAGAAAATAAAACAATTGACTTTTCGGGAAAGATCAAACAGAATTTAGCAGCTTGAATTTGTCCAGATAATCACTTGTTTCCAATCTTGCAAATATAAGCCAAAATGAATTGAAGACTGAAACACAGAAAATGTGTCCTGGAATTTATGTCACCATTTAGCCTATATGGCAGATCACTCGTGAGTTCTTTTATTTATTTATTTTTTTAACATCTTTATTGGAGTATAATTGCTTTACAATGGTGTGTTAGTTTCTGCTTTATAACAAAGTGAATCAGTTATACATATACATATGTTCCCATATCTCTTCCCTCTTGCATCTCCCTCCCTCCCACCCTCCCTATCCCACCCCTCTAGGTGGTCACAAGGCACAGAGCTGATCTCCCTGTGCTGTGCGTCTGCTTCCCACTAGCTATCTATTTTACGTTTGGTAACGTATATATGTCCATGCCACTCTCTCACTTTGTCACAGCTTACCCTTCCCCCTCCCAATATCCTCAAGTCCATTCTCTAGTAGGTCTGTGTCTTTATTCCCGTCTTGCCCCTACGTTCTTCATAACCATTGTTTTTATTCCATATATATGTGTTAGCATACAGTGTTTGTTTTTCTTTTTCTGACTTACGTCACTCTGTATGACAGACTCTAGGTCCATCCACCTCACTACAAATAACTCAATTTCGTTTCCTTTTATGGCTGAGTAATATTCCGTTGTATATATGTGCCACATCTTCTTTATCCATTCATCTGTTGATGGAAACTTAGGTTGCTTCCATATCCTGGTTATTGTAAATAGAGCTGCAATGAACATTTTGGTACATGACTCTTTCTGAATTATGGATTTCTCAGGGTATATGCCCAGTAGTGGAATTCCTGGGTTGTATGGTAGTTCTATTTTTAGTTTTCTAAGGAAGCTCCATACTGTTCTCCATAGTGGCTGTATCAATTTACATTCCCACCAACAGTGCAAGAGGGTCCCCTTTTCTCCACACCCTCCCCAGCATTTATTGTTTGTAGATTTTTTGATGATGGCCATTCTGACCAGTGTGAGATGATATCTCATTGTAGTTTTGATTTACATTTCTCTAATGATTAATGATGTTGAGCATTCTTTCATGTGTTTGTTGGCAATCTGTATATCTTCTTTGGAGAAATGTCTTTAGGTCTTCTGCCCATTTTTGGATTGAGTTGTTTGTTTTTTTGATATTGAGCTGCATGAGCTGCTTGTAAATTTTGGAGATTAATCCTTTGTCAGTTGCTTCATTTGCAAATATTTTCTCCCATTCTGAGGGTTGTCTTTTCGTCTTGTTTATGGTTTCCTTTGCTGTGCAAAACCTTTTAAGTTTCATTAGGTCCCATTTATTTATTTTTGTTTTTATTTCCATTTCTCTAGGAGCTGGGTCAAAAAGGATCTTGCTGTGATGTATGTCATAGAGTGTTCTGCCTATGTTTTCCTCTAAGAGTTTGATAGTGTCTGTCCTGACATTTAAGTATTTAATCCATTTTGAGTTTATTTTTGTGTATGGTCTTAGGGAGTGTTCTAATTTCATACTTTTACATGTAGCTGTCCAGTTTTCCCAGCACCGCTTATTGAAGAGGCTGTCTTTTCTCCACTGTATATTCTTGCTTCCTTTATCAAAGATAAGGTGACCATAGGTGCATGGGTTTATCTCTGGGCTTTCTATCCTGTTCCATTGATCTATATTTCTGTTTCTGTGCCAGTACCATACTGTCTTGATTACTGTAGCTTTGTAGTACAGTCTGAAGTCCGGGAGCCTGATTCCTCCAGCTCTGTTTTTCTTTCTCAAGATTGCTTTGGCTATTTGGGGTCTTTTCTGTCTCCATACAAATTTTAAGATTTTTTATTCTAGTTCTGTGAAAAATGCCAGTGGTAGTTTGATAGGGATTGCATTGAATCTGTAGATTGCTTTGGGTAGTAGAGTCGTTTTCACAATATTGATTCTTCCAATCCAAGAACATGGTATATCTCTCCATCTATTTGTATCATCTTTAATTTCTTTCATCAGTGTCTTATAATTTTCTGCATACAGGTCTTTTGTCTCTTTAGGTAGGTTTATTCCTAGATACTTTATTCCTTTTGTTGCAGTGGTAAATGGGAGTGTTTTCTTAATTTCACTTTCAGATTTTTCATCGTTAGTGTATAGGAATGCTAGAGATTTCTGTGCATTAATTTTGTATCCTGCTTCTTTATCAAATTCATTGATTAGCTCTAGTAGTTTTCTGGTAGCATCTTTAGGATTATCTATTATAGTATCATGTCATCTGCAAACAGTGACAGCTTTACTTCTTCTTTTCCGATTTGGATTCCTTTTATTTCTTTTTCTTCTCTGATTGCTGTGGCTAGGACTTCCAAAACTATGTTGAATAATAGTGGTGAGAGTGGGCAACCTTGTCTTGTTCCTGATCTTAGTGGAAATGGTTTCAGTTTTTCACCATTGAGGACGATGTTGGCTGTGGGTTTGTCACATATGGCCTTTATTATGTTGAGGAAAGTTCCCTCTATGCCTACTTTCTGGAGGGTTTTAATCATAAATGGGTGTTGAATTTTGTCAAAAGCTTTCTCTGCATCTATTGAGATGATCATATGGTTTTTCTCCTTCAATTTGTTAATATGGTGTATCACATTGATTGATTTGCATATATTGAAGAATCCTTGCATTCCTGGGATAAACCCCATTAAACAAGATGGACTTAATTGATATTTATAGGACATTCTGTCCAAAACCAACAGAATACACATTCTTCTCAATTGCTCATGGAACATTCTCCAGGATAGATCATATCTTGGGTCAGAAATCAAGCCTTGTAAATTTAAGAAAATTGAAATCGTATCAAGTATCTTTTCCAACCACAATACTATGAGACTAGATATCAATTACAGGAAAAAAATCTGTAAAAAATACAAACACATGGAGGCTAAACAATACACTACTTAATAACCAAGAGATCACTGAAGAAATCAAAAAATACCTAGAAACAAATGACAATGAAAACACGATGACCCAAAACCTATGGGAAGCAGCAAAAGCAGTTCTAAGAGGGAAGTTTATAGCAATACAATCCTACCTTAAGAAACAAGAAACATCTCAAATAAACAACCTAACCTTACACCTAAAGCAATTAGAGAAAGAAGAACAAAAAAACCCGCAAGTTAGCAGAAGGAAAGAAATCATAATGATCAGATCAGAAATAAATGAAAAAGAAATGAAGGAAACGATAGCAAAGATCAATAAAACTAAACGCTGGTTCTTTGAGAAGATAAACAAAATTGATAAACCATTAGCCAGACTCATCAAGAAAAAAGGGAGAAGACTCAAATCAATAGAATTAGAAATAAAAAAGGAGAAGTAACCACTGACACTGCAGAAATACAAAGGATCATGAGAGATTACTACAAGCAACTATATGCCAATAAAATGGACAACCTGGAAGAAATGGACAAATTCTTAGAAATGCACAACCTTCCCAGACTGAACCAGGAAGAAATAGAAAATATGAACAGACCAATCACAAGCACTGAAATTGAAACTGTGATTAAAAATCTTCCAACAAACAAAAGCCCAGGACCAGATGGCTTCACAGGTGAATTCTATCAAACACTTAGAGAAGAGCTAACACCTATCCTTCTGAAACTCTTCCAAAATATAGCAGAGGGAGGAACACTCCCGAACTCATTCTATGAGGCCACCATCACCCTGATACCAAAACCAGACAAAGATGTCACAAAGAAAGAAAACTACAGGCCAATATCACTGATGAACATAGATGCAAAAATCCTCAACAAAATACTAGCAAACAGAATCCAACAGCACATTAAAAGGATCATGCACCAAGTTCTTTGAGCTATTTCATGATTAAGAAATAACACTTTCTAACAAAATCACATTCTCCTCGCAGCAGGCGGCTGTCTTTACATTCCATAAGAGTGGAGGATCCCAGAACAAAATTTGGCCCTAAAAGTGACATAAGGGAGAACAGGAGTAGGAAAATGAACTCCCTAGGCTGGGCCATATGCTCAGCTTTCCAGAATGTGCTTTCTGGTAGCTCCGAGCCACCAGGGCTGGGGGTAAGTTCAGAAATCCCCATCTCCCAGAAAGGGGGCACGTGGGAGGCTGCACTGGCTAAACAGTTAATACACTTGACATTCATGTGTCCTTTGTGGTGGGCACTTGTGCCAAGATGCCTTCAGAATGTAGAGCGTTTAGTAAGTTTATTGAGGAACAGGAAGAAAATCTTCAGTTCTCTAGTTAAATCTTAATTATTTAATGGTAGGTAGGCAACATGCAGTTGGAATGTAGTGATGGGAAATTTTGTGCATAACGCGTAACCCCAGCGTCAGGAAACCCTGTGTTCCCACAGCTAGAATCACTTAGAGATTAGCCGGGTGACTGAGAGCTTCAGTAAACTATTTTAAAGAACTGGGAAAAAAAAGGAGTTTTTGATAAATTAACACATTTCGCATTTAATGTCAGATAGTGTTGAGGTTCATGGCTTATTTTTCTGTTTTATTTTTGGGGTTTGGGGGAAGTTTTTATTAATTTAATTAATTATTTTCCAGTTTTATTGAGATATAATTGACACACAGCACTGTATCAATTTAAGTCATAGAGCTAATAATTTGACTTACATACATCATGAAATGATTATCACAGTAAGTTTAGTGAATAACCCATCATCTCGTATAGATATAGTATTAAAGAAAGAGAAAATTATTTTTTCCTTGTGATGAGAACTCTTAGGATTTACTTTCTTAACTTTCATATATAACATAGAGCAGTGTTAATTGTATTACTCACGGAGTACATTACATCCCTAGTACTTATCCCATAAATGGAGGTTTGTAGTTCCTGACTGCCTTCATCCAATTCCGCCTCCCCCCATCCCCACCTCTGATAACAACAAATCTGATCTTTTTTCCTATGAGTTGGTTTTTTTTGTTTTTGAAGTATAATTGACCTATAACACTACATTAGCTCCTGTTGCACAACATAGTAATTCGGTGTTTCTGTGCATTTCAAAATGATCACATCTTTCTAGCTGGTTGTTCATGGGTCTTCCTTTTATACCCTAGGCATCGTGCTGACACCCCCAGATTCTTGATGCTAAGGTTCCATTGGTCTCTAGGCAGACTCCTTGGAAAAGACATAAGACGGTTTTACAAAAGCATTCTTTTGCAGGTAGCTCGCATCTGGTCTTTGCCCAAGGAGAGCATGCCTACCTGCCGTGGAACCTTTCTGTGTTCCCTTAGAAAAGCTCACACACCTCAGTCTCCTGACCTGTCAGCTTCTCAAGCCTAAGTGAGACACCAGTCAGACTACACTCCACGCTCCTTGAGACTGACAGCAGCTTTTCAGGTGATCCCATTACAGCCCTTTCTCTAGGCCTGAAGCAGGTGGGGCACATGGATTGTGTCTCTCGGGACGCTGAGCATCTGATCCAAAGATTTTAATATTCAAGTTCCACCAGTTCCACTCCAACCATCTGTCTTTCTTCAGTGAAGTGAGAAAAGTATAGAAAGAGTTTTCGACTATTTTTTAAATTTTTCATGGGTAGTTGTTATTAAGAGCATAGGGGTGGTTGGCAGCTGTTGGCCTGAGGTCTCGGACCAGGTCAGTTTTCTTATAATTTATTTTCTAAACTGACACACGTGCATTCACATATAAATTCTGGAAGTATACATAAGAAACAATTGTTTTCTTGGGTAGTAGGCTGAGGGTTGGTGGGAGTGACTATAGATGTGCTTTTACCTTTTGCTTTATGCCTGTCATATATGTTATTTGAACGTTTTCTCTCTCTGTGTATGTATGTATGTATATATCCTCTGCATGGTTTTATATGTATATATGTATGTACATACAGTGCACCAAGGAATTCAGAAAGAAGAATCTTATTTTGAGAAATGTTTTCCCACTGAGAAAATTTCTGTAGTTGGTACCTGCTAATAGGGAAAATGTATTACAACGTGGAGAAAATGTAATCAGTATTAACAGTAACTTCTTGAAGTTTTGACGTGGCATGCTTATCTCTTCACTTCTATTCTTGATGACAGAGTTTACGAGATATGTCCTAATATCCAACACAGAATTATACCTATTTTTCTACCTCATATTCTCTCTAGTAATTTTTTTTCATTTTGGGTTAAAATCTTGAAGAATAGAATTTTACCATCAGAGCTGATTCGTTCCATTATGCAGTGCCGTGTTGAATTCAAGTGAAAAGCTTTTATCACCTACCCATCCCTCTAAACTTGACATATTCCCATATTCATCAACAACATAGACAATTAATGATGAGAGATTGAAAACATTTGACTCAAACTAAAATTATTTTGGGACAAAGTGGAATACAGTGCTAACAAAATATGTCACCAACAGGAGAGTGATAAATGGAGTAATCAGGCTACATAGTCAAAGGATGCCAAAGACATTATTTACTGCAAATATCACTAAAAATTTAACTTGTGTATGACAGGAAATCAATAGATTTCCTCAAAAAAGGATAAAGCTTCAGATAAATCAAATATCAGTATACTTTTTTGGAAATAGTTTTTCAAATTTGACAAATAACAGTGTATGCATACCGTTGCAAAAAAAAAAAGGCTTATAAAAATTAGAAGAGAAATATTATCCGGGTTGAAATTTTCTTTCAAAAAAAAACATTATTTGGTATTAACAGCAGTAATGGCAATGAAAATTAGGAAGGTTTAAGTATGGTTTAGTCCAGGTATAGATTGTTTAGGGGTTGATCGGTTCAACATTAAAAATTCCTGTTCACAAATGATTTTGGATATACTGAATCAGAATATAATCAATACATGTTACTTAAAGGGAAAAAAAAACTGGGACCTGGTTGTCATGGTAATTTCAGTAAGTGTTTCTAAATTCAGCATCCCATTTTTACTTGATGGAATATGGGCTTTACACGGCAGATGCAATCTCACAAGTGGCAAATAAAACTGTAACACCAGATGCATACCACATTCTTCCCCTAAGTCAGTGACAATGAATGGTCGTTACCAGGGAAAGAGCAGCTGACTCCAGGGTCTTGTGGTGGCAGCTGGCGGAGGCTCTCTTGGAACCTCTCTTGGAACTCTCTGGAACCAGCAGCAGCAGCAGGGACTCCAGTAAAGGCATGTACTCAGGAGGGCCCTGGATCCCTGAATGGACCAGACACAAAGCACCCGAGTTCCTAGTCCCAGCTCTGCCATCATCCGTAGCGTTGCCTTAGGTGAATCACTTTACTCCTCTGTTTCTTAAACGTGCAAAGTATAACACAGAACTGAGTTATTTCTAGAGTGTACCCTAGGTCTAAAATTTGGAAGGACTATGAGAGAGAATGAGGCATACCAAAGATAAAGTGTATTAATGGTGAGAACTTGACAAGGTCTGGAGTACGGTCAAATGCTTGGAAAAGGTATCTTTGATTGCTGACATGTTGAACCATGAGAGGGCAGTGAATACCTGGGATGAGAAGGAAACGTGGGAAAACAGTGACTGCATTCCAGACCTCATTACCTAACACCAAATCTAGCTGTAAATGTGTTTTATTCTTAATTATCAAACATTGTTATGTAACAGAGGTATTGCAACACATTTTATTTAACTTGTCCACAATGCAAACCATGACTGTATCGATACACAGTAGGTGAATAAACACAAACAATTTATGAACATTAAAAAAAGAAACTTAGGCTTTTCTCTGTTTAAAAATAAATTTGAATAATGGAAATCCTAATTACAGAAATGTTACTTCAGTTCTATCATTAAAATTCTGTGAGTCATTAAAGATCTAGGGAAGATTTTAGGAAAGCAGAGAAGTTCAAATCATCAGGATGGAAAGTATAAGTTACCCTACATCTATCTCGAAGATAATATCCGTATTTATACTTTCTTCCTGCAGCGTCCCTCCTGCTTATAGAAATGCTGTGGCTGCGATTTGCTAAGTATATGCGTAGAGGGAGGGTAGATGCATCTGCCAGAGAAGAAAGTTTGTAAGTCACCAGTATCAATAGCTTTCCCTGCCCTGAAATATACACACTCATCTCCTCAAACCAGTATCACCTCATATCATGTTTGCTTTCTCAGCCACAAACTTGTTAACTCAGATAACTCACTTGTTTGTCTCTTGTTCCCAAAAGAATGAATGACTTCTACAGAACAGACAGGAAAGTTCATGATGATAGAAGGAAGAACTGGGTTGCCAGAATGGAAATAAAGTTCAGGAGTAGAGGGACCCACTGGTGTTTAGTGGCTACAGCTCAGGTGTCCAGTAAGCTGTAGTCCATTCTTTTTTTTAATTGAGGTACAGTTGATTTACAATATTATATTAGTTTCAGGCATACAACATAGTGATTCAAAATTTTTATAGATTGTATTCTATTTAAAGTTATTGAAAAATATTGTCTATATTCCCTGGGCTGTACAGTATATCCTTACAGCTTATTTATTTTATACATAGTAGTTTCTACTTCTTACTCCCCTTCCTTTATCTACCCCCTCCCCCTTCCCTCTACCCACTCATAATGACTCGGTGGTTCTTTGTATCTGTGAGTCGGGTTTTCTTTCATTATGTTCATTCTTTTTTTTTTAGATTCTACATGTAAGGGATGGTGTACAGTATTTGTCTTTCTCTGTCTGACTTATTTCACTAAGTATAATACTCACTAAGCATATATATGCCACATACTTTTTATTCATCTGTTGATGGACACTTGGGTTGCTTCTATATCTTGGCAATAGGAAATAATGTTGCTATGAACATTGGAGTGCATGTATCTTTTCAAATTAGTGTCTTCACTTTCTTTGGATATAGACCCAGGATTGGAATTGCTGGATCATATGTTAGTTCTATTTTTACTTTCCTGAGGAAACTCCATACTGTTTTCCACAGTGGATGCACTGGTTTACAATCCCACCAATAGTGTAGGAGGGTTCCCTTTTGCCCACGTCCTCACCAACATTTGTTATTTGTGTTCTTTTTGATGATAGCCATTCTGACATGTGTGAGGTGATATCTCATTGTGGTTTTGATTTGTGTTTCACTGATATTTATCGATGTTGAGCATCTTTTCATGTGCCTATTGGCCACTTTTAGGTACTCTTTTGGAAAAATGTCTATTCAGGTCTCCTGCCCATTTTAAAAATCAGGTTGTTTGTTTTGTTGCTGTTGAGTTGTATGAGCTATTCATATATTTTGGATATTAACCACTTATTGATCATATAGTTTGCAAATATTTTCTCCTATTCTGTAGGTTGTCTTTTTGTATATATGCTGTGCAAAAGCTTTTAAGTTTAATTAGGTATCATTTGTTTATATTTGCTTTTGTTTCCTTTGCCTTAGGAGATAGATCCAAAAAATATTTCTAAGAAGTATGCCAAAGAGTGTTCTGTCCATTTTCTTCCAAGAGTTTTGTGGTTTCTGGTCTTACATTTGAGTCTCTAATCCATTTTGAGTTTATTTTTGTGTATGGTGTGAGAAAATGCTCTAATTTCATTCTTTTACATGTAGCTGTCCAGTTTTCCCAGCACCACTTATTGAAGAGACTGTCTTTCCTCCATTGTATATTCTTGCGTCCCTTGTTATAGATTAATTGACTATATGTGCGTGGATTTATTTCTGGGCTCTCTACTCTGTTCCATTGAGCTATGTGTTTGCTTTTGTGCCAGTATCATACTGTTTTCATTACTGTAGCTTTAGCGTAGAGTCTGAAGTCCGGGGTACTGATACTTCAACCTCTGTTCTTCTTTTTCAAGATTGCTCTGGCTATTTGGGGTCTTTTGTGGGTCCATACAAATTTTAGAATTATTCTAGTTCTGTGAAAAATTGCATTGGCATTTTGATAAGGATTGTATTGAACCTCTACATTGCCTTGGGTAATATGGTCTTTTAATAATACTGGTTCTTCCAATCCATGAGCATGCTATATCTTTCCATCTATTTGTGTCATCTTCAGTTTCTTTCATCAGTGTCTTATATTTCTCTGAGTACAGGTCTTTGCCTCCTTACTTAGATTTATTCCTAGGTATTTTATTCTTTTTGATGTGAAGGTAAATGGAATTGTTTTCTTAAACTCTCTTTTTGATAGTACATTAATAGTATATAGAAATGCATCAGATTTATGTATATTAATTTTGTGTCCTGAAACTTTACCGAATTCATTGATGAGCTTTATTAGATTTTTGGTGGCATCTTTAGGATTTTCTACATGTAGTATCATGTCATACTACAAACAGTGACAGTTTTATTTCTTCCTTTCCAGTGTGGATTCCTTTTATTTCTTTTTCTTTTCTAATTGTTGTAGCTAGGACTTCCAATGCTATGTTGAATAAAAGTGGTGAGACTGGGCATCCTTGTCTTGTTCCTGATCTTAGAGGAGGTGCCTTTAGGTTTTCACCATTGAGTATGATGTTAGCTGTGGGCTTGTCATATATGGCCTTTATTAAATATTTTGAGGTATGTTCCCTCTATTCCCACTTTGTGGAGAGTTTTTGTCATAAATGGATGTTGGATTTTGTCAAAAGCCTTTTCTGCGTATTTTGAGATGACTATATGATTTTTATTCTTCAATTTGTTAATGTGCTGTATCACATTGATTGATTTGTAGATGTTAAAACATCCTTTCATCCTGGGAAAAATCCCAATTGCTCATGGTGTATGATCTTTTTAATGTATTGTTAGATTTGGTTTGCCAGTATTTTGTTGAGGATTTTTGCATATATGTTCATCAGTCATATTGGCCTATAATTTTCTTTTTTTGTGATATCTTTGTCTGGTTTTGGTATTAGGGTGATGGTGACCTTGTAGAATGAGTTTGGAAGTGTTCCTTCCTCTGCAGTTTTTGGAATAGTTCGAGAAGGATAGGTGTTAATTCTTCCCCAATTGTTTGGTAGAATTCACCTGTGAAACTGTCTGGTCCTGGACTTTTGTTTGTTCAGAGTTTTTGTTTTTGTTTTTTTCTTCATTACAGATTCAATTTAATTAAAGTTAAATGGTCTGTTATATTTTCTATTGATATTTCTTCCTAGTTCAGTCTTAGAGATTGTGCATTTTGAGGAATTTGTCCATTTCTTCAAGGTTGTCCTTTTTATTGGTGTGTAGTTGTTCTTATGATCCTTTGTATTTCTGTGATGTTGGTTGTAACATTTACTGTTTCTTTTCTGATTTTATTTATTTGGACCCTCTCCCTTATTTTCTTAATGAGTCTGGCTAAAAGTTTATCAGGTTTTTAAAAAGTATTTTCAAAGAACCAGCTCTTAGTTTTATTGATCTTTTTGTTTTAGTTTCTATTTCATTTATTTCTGCTCTGATCTTTATGACTTCTTTCCTTCTACTCACTTTGGTTTTTGTTTGTTCTCCTTTATCTAGTACCTTTAAAAGATGTAAGGTTGCACTGTTTGAGTTTTTTCTTGTTTCTGGAGGTAAGTTTGTATCTCTATAAACTTCCCTCTTAGGACTGCTTTTGCTGCATCCCATAGATTTTGGATGGTTGTATTTTAATTTTTATTTATCTACAGATATTTCTTAAATTTCTTCTTTGATTTCTTCAGTGGTCCATTGGTTGTTTAGTAGCATATTGTTTAACCTTCATGTGTCTGCATTTTTCAGTTTTTTTTTTTTCTTCTAGTTGATTTGTAGTTTCATAGTGTTGTGGTCAGAAAAGATGCTTGATGTGATTTCAGTCTTCTTAAAATTGCTGAGACTTGTTTTGTGGCCTAGCATGTGATCTCTCCTGGAGAATGTTCCATGTGCACTTGAAAATAATGTGTATTCTACTGCTTTTGGATGTAATGTTATATATATATATATATATATATTTTTTTTTTTTTTTTTTTTTTTTAGTCCATTGGTCTAATTTGCCTTTATGGTCAGTGTTTCCTTATTGATTTTCTGTCTGGATGATTTGTTCATTGATGTAAGTGTGGTGTTAAAGTCCCCTAATATTACTGGGTTACTGTTAATTTCCCCATTTATGTTTGTTAATATTTGTTTTATGTATTGAGGTGCTCCTATGTTGGGTGCATATATATTTATAATTGTTATATCTTCTTCTTGGATTGATCCCTTGATCATTATGTAGTGTCCTTCCTTGTCTCTTGTAACATTCGTTATTTTAATGTCTATTTTATCTGATATGAGTATTGCTACTCCAGCTTTCTTTAGATTTCCATTTGCATGGAATATCTTTTTCCATCCCCTCACTTTCAGTCTGTGTGTGTCTTTAGATCTGAAATTAGTGTCTTATAGGCAGCATATATATGGGTTTTGTTTTTGTATTGATTCAACCATACTATGATTTTTGATTGCAGTAAACTATATTCTTTAGGAATTACTCCTATGCCTGAGAATCTTGACCAAAGAGGACAAAGATACACTTAAAATTTATGTAAAGAAATCACAATTAAAAGGATTAATATGAAAATAATAACCTTGGAAAGATAGAATTCAAAGTTAAATATAAGGCATGCAAATAGAAGCAGTATGGGAGTCACACTGGTTTGCAATGAGGAACCGAATAAATTTTGATTCATATACTCCTTAGAGTGAATCTGTGAAAATGAACTAGCTCCTAATGGACTTTGTCTTCATTTATCAAACAGATGAAATGGACACCAACACAACAGAGCTCTTTAAAGCTCTATGTTTGTGTAATCGTCTGTCAAATGTATGCCAGGTCTCAAATGACTCTGACAAACCTGCAGTAATATGTGGAGATATTCACAACTGAAAGTAAACACGGGATCATAAATTAAAGATAAAAGTGCAGTGCTTTCACAGTATGCTCTTAGGTTTGGTGAACTGAAAACATCCTTCAAGCAGCAAAGAAGCTCGATAAAGGTAAATCATGGTGGATTTTTTTTGGTTTTTAAATTGCATTTCTTTTTTCAAATGGAAAAAAATGCTTATCCAGTTTTCTTCTCTTCTTTATGTTGACCACAGTGATGAGAGCCCAGGGAATTCTTAGTCTCTCCTGAAAAGTTTGTTCTTTTTTCAGGAAGTATATGTTATTCATGATGGATATGCTCTTTCTGTCTTTGCTGTGAATCCTCTCTAGGGAGCTCCTGCTGCTTCATTATTCAGTCGAAGGGGTCACGTTCACTTGTGGTTGCTCATAGCACCTGTAGTTGCTGTTGATTTATATTTGCCATCATTACTTAGTGTATTTATTCAATCCATTCCAAAACCCATAAAGAAAAGATACTTTTCTCTTCTCCTTTCTTACCTCATTCTTCTCTCGCACTCTAACTCCCTGGTGCCAACCTGGCAGAGACAGTTCATTTAGGAATCTTAAATATTCTCTGTCTTACTTATCAGGTTCCAATTTGAAAATCACCTCTCCCCATTTTGCACAGATATTCATTTCCTTTGGACTGCCACAGCTGTAGTTTTGCTTTATGTAAGGATGTTTGCTTGTTGTAATTGATGCTTTCCTGAAGAACTTTGCTCAAAACTTACATATGTCTCTTTAATATTTATTTTATTTTATTATTCTTTTTAACATCTTTATTGGAGTATAATTGCTTTACAATGGTGGGTTAGTTTCTGCTTTATAACAAAGTGAATCAGCTATACATATATCCCCATATCTTCTCCCTCTTGCATCTCCCTCCCTCCCTCCCTATCCCACCCCTCTAGGTGGTCACAAAGCACCGAGCTGATCTCCCTGTGCTATGTGGCTGCTTCCCACTAGCTATCTGTTTTACATTTGGTAGTGTATATATGTCCATGCCACTCTCTCACTTCGTCCCAGCTTAACCTTCTCCCTCCCTGTGACCTCAAGTCCATTCTCTATGTCTGCATCTTTATTCCTGTCCTGCCTCTAGGTTCTTCCGAACCTTTATTTTTTTTAGATTCCATATATATGTGCTAGCATACAGTATTTGTTTTTCTCTTTCTGACTTACTTCCCTTGGTATGACAGACTCTAGGTCCATCCACCTCACTACAAATAACTCAATTTCCTTTCTTTTTATGGCTGAGTAATATTCCATTGTATATATGTGCCACATCTTCTTTATCCATTCATCTGTCGATGGACACTTAGGTTGCTTCCATGTCCTGGCTATTGGAAATAGAGCTGAAATGAACATTGTGGTACATGACTCTTTTTGAATTATGGTTTTCTCAGGGTATATGCCCAGTAGTGGGATTGCTGGGTCGTAAGGTAGTTCTATTTTTAGTTTTTTAAGGGACCTCCATACTGTTCTCCATAGTGGCTGTATCAGTTTACATTCCCACCACCAGTGCAACAGGGTTCCCTTTTCTCCACACCCTCTCCAGCATTTATTATTTGTACATGTTTTGATGGTGGCCATTCTGACCGGTGTGAGGTGATACCTCATTGTAGTTTTGATTTGCATTTCTCTAATGATTAGTGATGTTGAGCGTCCTTTCATGTATTTGTTGGCAATCTGTAGATCTTCTTTGGAGAAATGTCTATTTAGTTCTTCTGCCCATTTTTGGATTGGGTTGTTTGTTTTTTTGATATTGAGCTGCCTGAGCTGCTTGTAAATCTTGGAGATTAATCCTTTGTCAGTTGCTTCATTTGCAAATATTTTCTCCCATTCTGAGGGTTGTCTTTTGGTCTTGTTTATGGTTTCCTTTGCTGTGCAAAAGCTTTTAAGTTTCATTAGGTCCCATTTGTTTATTTGTGTTTTTATTTCCATTTCTCTAGGGGCTGGGTCAAAAAGGATCTTGCTGTGATTTATGTCATAGAGTGTTCTGCCTATGTTTTCCTCTAAGAGTTTTATAGTGTCTGCCCTTACATTTAGGTCTTTAATCCATTTTGAGTTTATTTTTGTGTACGGTGTTAGGGAGTGTTTTTTTGTTTTTTTTTTTTAAACTTTGGGTTTATTTATTTATGGCTCTGTTGGGTCTTCATTTCTGTGCGAGGGCTTTCTCTAGTTGCGGCAAGTGGGGGCCACTCTTCATCGGGGTGCGCAGGCCTCTCATTATCGTGGCTTCTCTTGTAGCGGAGCACAGGCTCCAGACGCGCAGGGTCAGTAATTGTGGCTCACGGGCCTAGTTGCTCCACGGCATGTGGGATCTTCCCAGACCAGGGCTCGAACCCGTGTCCCCTGCATTGGCAGGTGGATTCTTAACCACTGCACCACCAGGGAAGCCCTAGGGAGTGTTTTAATTTCATTCTTTTACATCTAGCTGTCCACTTTTCCCAACACTGCTGATTGAACAGGTTGTCTTTCCTCCATTGTATATTCTTCCCTCCTTTATCAAAAATAAGTTGACCATATGTGCATGGGTTTATCTCTGGGCTTTCTATCCTGTTCCATTGATCTATATTTCTGTTTTTGTGCCAGTACCATACTGTCTTGATTACTGTAGCTTTGTAGTAGAGTCTGAAGTCTGGTAGCCTGATTCCTCCAGCTCCGTTTTTCCTTCTCAATATTGCTTTGGCTATTCAGGGTCTTTTGTGTTTCCATACAAATTGTGAAATTTTTTGTTCTAGTTCTGTGAAAAATGCCATTGGTATTTTGAAAGGGATTGCACTGAATCTGTAGATTGCTTTGGGTAGTATAGTCATTTGCACAATGTTGATTCTTCCAATACAAGAACATGGTATATCTCTCCATCTGTTTGTATCATCTTTAATTTCTTTCATCAGTGTCTTATAGTTTTCTGCATACAGGTCTTTTGTCTCCCTAGGTAGGTTTATTCCTAGGTATTTTATTCTTTTTGTTGCAGTGGTAAATGGGAGTGTTTTCTTAATTTCACTTTCAGATTTTTCATCGTTAGTGTATAGGAATGCTAGAGATTTCTGTGCATTAATTTTGTATCCTGCTACTTTATCAAATTCATTGATTAGCTCTAGCAGTTTTCTGGTAGCATCTTTAGGATTCTCTATGTATAGTATCATGTCATCTACAAACAGTGATAGTTTTACTTCCTGCTTTCTGATTTGGATTACTTCTATTTCTTTTTCTTCTCTGATTGCCATGGCTAAAACTTCCGTAACTATGTTGAATAATGGTGGTGAGAGTGGGCAACCTTGTCTTTTTCCTGATTTTAGAGGAAATGGTTTCAGTTTTTCACCATTGAGAACAATGTTGGCTGTGGATTTGTCATACATGGTCCTTATTATGTTGAGGTAAGTTCCCTCTATGCCTACTTTCTGGAGTGTTTTTATCATAAACGGGTGTTGAATTTTGTCAAAAGGTTTTTCTGCATCTATTGAGATGATTATATGGTTTTCATCCTTCAGTATGTTAATATGGTGCATCACATTGATTGATTTGCATATATTGAAGAATTCTTGCAATCCTGGGATAAACCCCACTTGATCATGGTGTATGGTCCTTTTAATGTGCTGTTGGATTCTGTTTGCTAGTATTTTGTTGAGGATTTTTGCATCTATGTTCATCAGTGATATTGGCCTGTAGTTTTCTTTCTTTGTGGCATCTTTGTCTGGTATTGGTATCAGGGTGATGGTGGCCTCGTAGAATGAGTTTGGGAGTGTTCCTCCCTCTGCTATATTTTGGAGGAGTTTGAGAAGGATAAGTGTTAGCTCTTCTCTAAATATTTGATAGAATTCTCCTGTGAAGCCAGTTGGTCCTGGGCTTTTCTTTGTTGGAAGATTTTTAATCACACTCTAAATTTCAGTGCTTGTGATTGGTCTGTTTATATTTTCTGTTTCTTCTTGTTCAGTCTCAGAAGGTTGTGGTTTTCTAAGAATTTGTCCATTTCTTCCAGGTTGTCCATTTTATTGGCATAGAGTTGCTTGTAGTAATCTCTCATGATCCTTTGTATTTCTGCAGTGTCAGTTGTTACTTCTCCTTTTTCATTTCTAATTCTATTGATTTGAGTCTTCTGTCTTTTTTTCTTGATGAGTCTGGCTAATGTTTTATCAATTTTGTTTATCTTCCCAAAAACCACCTTTTAGTTTTATTGATCATTGCTATTATTTCCTTCATTTCTTTTTCATTTATTTCTGATCTGATCTTTATGATTTCTTTCCTTCTGCTAACTTTGGGGGTTTTTTGTTCTTTCTCTAATTGCTTTAGGTGTAAGGTTAGGTTGTTTAATTGAGATGTTTCTTGTTTCTTGAGGTAGGATTGTATTGCTATAAACTTTACTCTTAGAACTGCTTTTGCTGTATCCCATAGGTTTTGGGTCATCGCCTTTTCCTTGTTATTTGTTTCTAGGTATTTTTTGATTTCCTCTCTGATTTCTTCAGTGATCTCTTGGTTATTTAGTAGTGTATTGTTTAGCCTCCATGTGTTTGAATTTTTTGAAGATTCTTTCCTGTAATTGATATCTAGTCTCATAGCATTTTGGTTGGAAGAGGTACTTGATATCATTTCAGTTTTCTTAAATTTACCAAGGCTTGATTTGTGACCCAAGATATGATATATCCTGAAGAATGTTCCAAGAGCACTTGAGAACAAAGTGTATTCTGTTGTTTTTGCATGGAATGTCCTATAAATATCAGTTGAGTCCATCTTGTTTAATGTACCATTTAAAGCTTGTGTTTCCTTATTTATTTCCATTTTGGATGATTTGTCCATTGGTGAAATTGGGGTGCTAAATCCCCTACTATGATTGTTTTACTGCCGATTTCCCCTTTTATGGCTGTTAGTATTTGCCTTATATACTGAGGTGCTCCTATGTTGGGTGCATAAATATTTACAATTGTTATATCTTCTTCTTGGATTGATCCCTTGATCATTATGTAGTGTCCTTCTTTGTCTCTTGTAATAGTCTTTATTTTAAAGACTAATCTGTCTGATATGAGAATTGCTACTCCAGCTTTCTTTTGATTTCCATTTGCATGGAATATCTTTTTCTATCCCCTCACTTTCAGTCTGTATGTGTCCCTAGGTTTGAAGTGGGTCTCTTGTAGACAGCATATATATGGTCTTGTTTTTGTATCCATTCAGCCAGTCTATGTCTTTTGTTTGTACCATTTAATCCATTTATATTTAAGGTAATTATCGATATGTATGTTCCTATTACCATTTTCTTAATTGTTTTGGGTTTGTTTTTGTAGGTCTCTTCCTTCTCTCATGTTTCCTGCCTAGAGATGTTCCTTTAGCATTTGTTGTAAAGCTGGTTTGGTGGTGCTGAATTCTCTTAGCTTTTTCTTGTCTGTAAAGGTTTTAATTTCTCCATCGAATCCGATTGAGATCCTTGCTGGGTAGAGTAATCTTGGTTGTAGGTTTTTCTCCTTCATCACTTTAAATATGTCCTGCCAGTCCCTTCTGGCTTGCAGAGTTTCTGCTGAAAGATCAGCTGTTAACCTTATGGGGATTCCCTTGTATGTTTTTTGTTGTTTTTCCCTTGCTGCTTTTAATATTTTTTGTTTGTATTTAATTTTTGATAGTTTGATTAATATGTGCCTTGGCTGTTTCTCCTTGGGTTTATCTTGTGTAGGACTCTCTGTGCTTCCTGGACTTGATTAACTATTTCCTTTCCCATATTAGGGAAGTTTTCAAGTATAATCTCTTCACATATTTTTTCAGTCCCTTTCTTTTTCTCTTCTTCTGGGACCTGTATAATTCGAATGTTGTTGCATTTAATGTTGTCCCAGAGGTCTCTGACACTGTGCTCAATTGTTTTCATTCTTTTTTCTTTAGTCTCCTCTGTGGTGGTTATTTCCACCATTTTATCTTCCAGGTCACTTATCCGTTCTTCTGTCTCAGTTACTCTGCTATTGATTCCTTCTAGAGAATTTTTAATTTCATGTATTGTGTTCATCATTGTTTGGTTGCTCTGTAGTTCTTCTAGGTCCTTGTTAAACGTTTCTTATATTTTCTCCATTTTATTTCCAAGGTTTTGGATCATCTTTACTATCATTACTCTGAATTCTTTTTCAGGTAGACTGCCTATTTCCTCTTCATTTGTTTGGTCTGTTGGGTATTTACCTTGCTTCTTCATCTGCTGTGTGTTTCTCTGTCTTATCATATTGCTTCACTTACTGTGTTTGGGGTCTCCTTTTCGCAGGCTGCAGGTTCGTAGTGTCCGTTGTTTTTGGTGTCTGTTCCCAGTGGCAAAGATTGGTTCAGTGGGTTGTGTAGGCTTCCTGGTGGAGGGGACTGTTGCGTGTGTTCTGGTGGATGAGGCTGGATCTTGTCTTTTTGGTGTGCAGAACTGCGTCTGGTGGTGTGTTTCAGGGTGTCTGTGACCTTATTATGATTTTAGGCAGCCTCTCTGCTAATGGGTGGGGTTGTGTTCCTGTCTTGCTAGTTGTTTGGCATAGCACGTCCAGCACTGTAGCTTGCTGGTTGTTGAGTGGAGCTGGGTCTTAGCGTTGAGATGGAGATCTCTGGGAGAGATTTCGCCATTCAATATTACGTGGAGCTAGGAGGTCTCTGGTGGTTGAATGTCCTGAACTCGGCTCTCCCACCTCAGAGGCACAGGCCTGTCACCCGGCCAGAGCACCAATACCCTGTCATCCACACGGCTCAGAAGAAAAAGGAGAAAAAAGAAAGCAAGAAAGAACAAAATATAATAAAATAAATAAAATAAAGTTATTAAAATAAAAATAATATTAAAAATAAAAAATTAAAAAGTAATAAAAAAGAAAACGAAAGAAAGAAAGAAAGAAGAGAGCAAACAAACCAAAAAACAAATCCACCAATGATAACAAGTGCAAAAAGCTATACTTAAAAAAAAAAAAAAATGGACAGACAGAACCCTAGGACAAATGGTAAAAGCAAAGCTGTACAGGCAAAATCACACAAAGTCCACTGCCTCAAGTTTGGGATGATTCGTTGTCTATTCATGTATTCCACAGATACAGGGTACATCAAGTTGATTGTGGAGATTTAATCCGCTGCTCCTGAGGCTGCTGGGAGAAATTTCCCTTTCTCTTCTTTGTTCACACAGCTCCTGGGGTTCAGCTGTGGATTTGGACCCGCCTCTGAGTGTAGGTCGCCTGAGGGCATCTGTTCTTCGCTCAGACAGGACGGGGTTAAAGGGGCAGCTGATTTGGGGGCCCTGGATCACTCAGGCCGGGGGGAGGGAGGGGTACGGAATGCGGGGCGAGTGTGTGGCGGCAGAGGCTGGCGTGACGTTGCAACAGCCTGAGGCGCGCCGTGCGTTCTCCCGGGGAAGTTGTCCCTGGATCACGGGACCCTGGCACTGGCGGGGTGCACAGGCTCCCGGGAGGGGCGGTGTGGAGAGTGACCTGTGCTCGCACACAGGCTTCTTGGTGGCGGCAGCAGCAGCCTTAGCGTCTCATGCCCGTCTCTGGGGTGTGCACTGATAGCCGCGGCTCGCGCCCGTCTCTGGGATCCGCGCTGATAGCCACGGCTCGCGCCCGTCTCTGGAGCTCCTTTAAGTGGCGCTCTTAATCCCCTCTCCTCGTGCTCAAGGAAACAAAGAGGCAAGAAAATGTCTCTTGCCTCTTCGGCAGTTCCAGACTTTTCCCCGGACTACCTGCCGGCTAGCTGTTGCACACTAGCCCCTTTAGGCTGTGTTCACGCAGCCAACCCCAGTCCTCTCCCTGCGATCCGACCGAAGCCCGAGCCTCAGCTCCCGGCCCCCGCCCGCCCCGGCGGGGGAGCAGACAAGCCTCTCGGGCTGGTGAGTGCTGCTCGGCGCTGATCCTCTGTGCGGGAATCTCTCCGCTTTGCCCTCCGCACCCCTGTTGCTGCGCTCTCCTCCGTGGCTCTGAAGCTTCCCCCCTCTGCCACTGGCAGTCTCCGCCCGCGAAGGGGTTCCTAGTGTGTGGACACCTTTCCTCCTTCATGGCTCCCTCCCACTGGTGCAGGTCCCGTCCCTATTCTTTTGTCTCTGTTTTTTTCTTTTTTCTTTTGCCCTACCCAGGTACGTGGGGAGTTTCTTGCCTTTTGGGAGGTCTGAGGTCTTTTTGCCAGCGTTCAGTAGATGTTCTGTAGGAGTTGTTCCACATGTAGATGTATTTCTGATGTATTTGTGGGGAGGAAGGTGATCTCCACGTCTTACCCTTCCGCCATCTTGAAGCTCCGCCCCCCTGTATTCTGCTCTTAATGGATGTAGTTGATAGGTGTTCATTATATCCAGTCGACTGATGGTGCTGTTGAATTCATCTATGTCCTTTTTGATTTTTTGCCTGCAGAGCTGTTCATGGCTGATATAGGCTTGCTGAAATCTGTAACTATGATAGTGGATTTATCTATTTCTCCTTGAAGTTTTATCTGATTTTGCCTCATGTACTTTAATGTTCTGTTTTTAGACATACACATTTTACCTTTTATTAGATAATTGACTCCTTTATCACTTTTAATGCCCCTGTTTTTCTCCAGTAACTTACCTTACACTGAAGCCTGCTCTGTCTGAAATTATTTAATATAGCTACTCCTGCTTTCTTTTGACTTTTGTTAGCATGACCTGTCTTTCTGCATTCATTTTTAATATATATGTGTTTTCTATTTAAAGTAGGTTTCCTGTAGATAGCATTTAGTTGCTCCTTGTTTTTGCATCCACTCTGACAATCTCTGTGTTTCAATTGGTGTGTTTAGACCTTTGATATTTAATGTGATTAATAATATAATTGGATTAATGTTTATGATATTTGTTTTTGTTTTCTATCCATTGCCTCATTTTTTCCCCTAATTTTGTCTTCCACTCATTTTCTGCCTTTTCTGGTTTTAATTGAGAATTTTATATGATTCCATTTTCTTTCCTTTCTTACATATGAGTTATATTTCTTTTTTTACTTTTATAGTCATTTCCCCAGAGTTGGCTAACTATATTTACAACTAATCCAAGTCCACTTTCAAATAACAGTATACCCTATACTGCTTCACAGGTTGTGTGAGTACCTGATGATAATAAGATTATCCTAATTCCTCCCTTTTATCCCTTATATAATTGCTGTCTTTCATTTAATTTATATGTAAGCATGCATGTGCATATTTTTATATATGCCTACATAGTCAAATACAGTGTTGCTAATATTATGTGGAAAAAATTGTTATATGTGATACCAAGAATAAGAAAAATAAAAATTTTATTTTACCTTCAGTCATTCCTTCTCTAATGCTTTTCCTGTCTTTCTGCAGATACAAGTTTCTGATCTATAGTACTTTCCTCTTTCTAAAGCAGTGGTCCCCAACCTTTTTGGCACCAGGGACCGGTTTCCTGGAAGACAGTTTTTCCACGGATAGACGGTGTGGGGAGGGAGATGGTTCAGGCAGTAATGCCAGCAATGTGTGTGTGGGGGTGTGGTTCAGGTGGTCATGTGAGTGATGGGGAGTGATTGGGAACAGCAGACGAAGCTTCCCTCCTCTTGCCCGCCGCTCACCTCCTGCTGTGCGACCCGGTTCCTAACAGGCCCCAGACCGCTACTGGCCTGTGGCCCGGGGGTGGGGACCCCTGCTCTAAAGAACTTCTTTTACTGTTTATTGCAAGGCAGGTCTACTGGCAAGAAATGCCTTTAATTTTTGTCTAAGAAAGTCTTTATTTCCTCTTTACTTTGAAGGAAAGTTTTGCAGAGTACAAACTTCTAGGGTGATGGGTTTTTTTCTTTTTGTTTTTTTTTTCTCACTACACTTTATATATTTCACTTCACTTTCTTCTTGCTTGCATGGTTTCTGAGGAGGCGTAGAACAGAATTCTTATCTTTGTTCCTGTACAGTTGAGTCATTTTTCCCTCCAGCTTCCTTCAGCATCTTTTTTTTTTTCAATCTTTGATATCTGGATTTTGAATATATGCCCTGGTGTAGCATTTTTGGAATTTATCCTGCTTGGTATTTTTTGAGCTTCCAGGGTCTGTGATTTGGTTTCCAACAATAATTTGGGGAATTTCTCAGTCATCATTGCTTTGAATATTTTTTCTGTTCCTTTATCTCTTTCTTCTCCCCCTAGTTACACCTTTTGTAGTTGTCCTACTGTTCCTGGATATTCTGTTCATTTTTTTCTGTCTATCTTTCTCTTTGCCTTCCAGTTTTGGAAGTTTCCATTCTCAAGCACCGAGGTTCTTTCCTTAGCCATTTCCAGTCTACTGATGAGCCCATTATTTCCATTAGAGTGTTTTTATCTCTAGCATTTCTTTTTGGTTCTTTCTTAGCATTTTCAACTCTCTGCTTACATTGCCCATCATTCTTGCTTGCTGTATACTTTATCCATTGGAGCCCTTAGCATATTAATTATAGGTGTTAAAATCCTGATCTGATAATTCCAACGTATCCACCATATCTGATGCTGGTTCTGATGTTTTCTCTCTCTTCATACCTTTGTGTTTTGTTTTGTTTTTCTTGCCCTTTAGCATGTCTTGTAATTTTTCCCTGATAGCTGGATATAATATCCTGGGTAAAAGGAACTGCTGTAAAGAGGCCTGTAGTAATGTGGTGGCAGGGTAGCACGGAGAGGAAGCTTCTACCATTCTGTGATTAGTTCTCAATCCTTTAGTGAGTTGTGCCTCTGGATTGTGCAGTGCCCAAGTCTTTCTCAGTTTTTCCCCACCATGGCGGGTAGGGTGCTAGTAGGGGTTCAATTTTGGTATGTCCCTTTCCCAGATTGGATAGGTTCTGGAAAAAATCCTGATAGTTAGGGGGATTTTCCTCTGATATTTACTCTGAGAACTTATTCAAGGTGGAGGTAAAGTCACAGTAGTGTGGAGCCCTGTGACTGGGTCCCCTTGGAGCTTCTCTCAGACTTGTCCACACTGAGTATCTAGGTGTTTTCTGGTTGCAGTGTAGATATTCCTGTTCTGGTACTGGTTTCTGCTCCTGGGCCTCTGCTCTGGTAAGTTCTGATTCTGTGCATGCACCTGTCAGTGTCTCCCATTTGGGGGGCAGCAGTTTCCTCTGTGCCCTCACTTCTCTGATGGATCTAAGAAGAGTTGATTTTACAGTTCATTCAGCTTTTTCTTGTTTTTGGGACTGATTGGCAACTTCCAGGCTCTTTACATACAGCGCAGAAACCAAAGTAAACAGTGTTGTTTTTAAGATTAAGAAAAATCAATGTTGATTTTAAAATCCTTCACATGTTGGTTGGTTGGTTAATTTTTAAATAGCATATTTACTGCCAATACTTTTTAAGTTACCTGTGCACAAGCTGTAGATATTTGAAAATTTTTATTTTACAGATCATAAGATGTTTGCTCGTTTCAGAATTCTTCCAAACAATATGATGGTGAAAATAAAGAGGAACTTTGCAATTATTAGTGTAATTCCCCATCATAGGCAACTGTTACTGTAAAATAGCATTGTTTCCAATGAAAGAGTCTATTGTGTTATGCATAATATTGTGTTTAGAGGTACCTTAGTCAGACCTATGTCATCTGTTACAGGTAGCAAAGGTGGTTATGTTTTTAATTGTAATTAATGTTCTCATTATTTCACACGTTTGTCTATTTCATTACTTGAATACAGCCTTACATTGTATGAATCGTATGTTCAATTAAGTTGCAGATATGAACTGGTATACTCTAAAACCAGAAATACCTGGTGTAAAGTAAATGGGAAAAAACATACTAAAACATCCATTTGTGTAAGAAAAAAGAGAAAGCAAATCAGGATCAACATTGATATTAATATTGCACTCAAAGCCTGTTGAGAAACAGATCAAGTCTCCTCATCATTCTTTAAACTATTTTCACTCACAATCTCCACTGCCTAAGTCTGAAGTCTCTGCCACGCTCCATCAAATTCCGTTGGATATATACACATCAGGTACTTCAAAGAAGTTTTAACCCGGGAAGAGCATAGTAGAAGTCCTGAAAATAATGAAATATTCGGTTACTTCAGTTTTCTTGGTGTTACATTAAAATTCTACGAAAGCACAAGGGAATGTGCCTCTCCTGCATTACTGTTTAACCAATGCAGGTGTAAAAGAGTTCTCTGAATTTTTTTTTTCCTTAGATATTTTTGGTAACTGTAAATACAAATTCTTCAAACTGTATTCAGTAATGATCAGTTTTATTTAGCTTAACCCGATTAATCACTAGTAGGATAAATAAGGCATCATGATTAAGTTATTACAGCAAGAAAAATTCTGATATACTATTTTAGTAAATACATCATTTATTTGGATATCTCTCCAAGACAACATTCATCCTCTGGACAGTACTCTCTCCAATGATCATTTTAATTATTAACATATTACGCAGTGTCTTTTAGTATATTCTACCTAAAGTGCTTGATAAAATACTAAGCATTTTCTTCACGCCAGTCTGAATGAATTAAACTAAAGATAAGTTAAATCTAATAGGAAAAATTAATGCAGTACGATTCAGGAAGTCTGACCATTTCCTCCTCTCAGACTTTGATTAATTAGACTACCTTAAGTAAATCTCTGTGTCACCTCGTCCCTGAGGAGCTGTGAAGCCAGAACAGCTTACCTCCTTCTACCAACTCTCAGGGATAGGAGATTCTAGATTGTATCCAGGGAGCCCTGGGAATAGAGAAGAGAAAAGTTCTGAGATTAGATTGTAACTTGATTTTGTGTTGATTTTTTCCCCATTAGAGTGATAGCAAACGTAATGCATTCAATTGTGAGAAAAATAATTTTGGAAAGCTGTTTTCTTCTGATATTTGCTATGAGCAAAATATGATTTGTAACTCTGAGATACAGAGGGAAGGAGGAGGTGGATAAGAAAGTCAGGGGCACCCTCTGAAAGAACATTTTGTTTTTAGAGAAGGAGGATCAGGCAAAATTATTCACTTCTGGAACAAAAAAAGAAGTAGAAGTCACAAAATGCCAGAGAATGGTGTTTTCTCTATTGCTATTTTAAGAATTAGTGAAAAGAAAAGATGGAATTGATCAACATGCCAAGAAAAAAAGCATTATGTAACCTTAATGCATCATTGACAAGATTTTAACAGTGTTTTTTTTTTTAAAGTTTTTTTGATGTGGACCATTTTTAAAGTCTTTATTGAATTTGTTACAATATTGCTTCTGTTTTATGTTTTGGTTTTTTGTCCATGAGGCATGTGGGATCTTAGCTCCCCGACCAGGGATCAAACCCACACTCCCTGCATTGGTAGGTGAAGTCTTAACCACTGGACTGCCAGGGAACTCCCCTTAATAGTTTTTAATAAAAGAAAATTTATTACTCAAATAACAGAGAATTAATTAAAGTGCAAATTTTTCATTTTATTTAATCTTCTCCTTTACCTATAAGAAAACATAGAGTCCAAGAGCCTTGCAAAATCACACAGTAACTTGGCAGAACTTCAAGAAATTAAATGTCAAGCTAAAGGATTTCTAGTAAGAAGTATCATTATACTTAAACGATATGTATCAAACAGCGTGATTTTTACTTTTATAATTGGGCAGGTGCTGTATATAAAAACTAGTGTCAACCATAGCCTGCCCATTCGTAAGACAATAATACACAGCCACCATTCAAAGAATAGACTGCAAGCACTTTAGGAATGCTTTTACAATTTCAATTATTTAAATGTTATAAAAAGGGACAGTGTTTTGCCTTGATGCTCCATCACTGACAACTCTAGACTCTCCTACAAAGTTTTTAGTTTTATCATTGCTTAAAAAAGCTAATCCTAGACAACAGGAATTTCCAATAAAATCTTTTGCTCCTCTTACAAATGACTCCATTTGAAACATAATTTGCCCTATCCCTTCCCTCCAATTACCAATGTTTAGACCTGTCAGTTTCTGAACATCAGAGAAAAATGAGGAAGCACATTCTTCTTCTACAGTGTTCTATTTATGTTGCTCAATACCCACTATAATCACCCACGTATTCTCAGGAAGCTTTACAAATTTTTGCCTTCATGAAAGAGATTTGTCAACCATACCTAAATTTTATATACTATCATTTCATAGAATATGTGGTTATTCTGAAATGATATTAATTTTTCTTATTCCACTCTAAGTTTAATTGCTTCCCACATATTTAATTACATGTTTGTTTGTTTTGTATTGATGTATAATTGACCTACAACACTGTGTTAGATTCATGTGTACACCATAGTGATTCGATATTTCTATACATTACAAAATGATCACCACAATAAGTCTAGTTATCATCTGTTACCATAGAAAGATATTACAGTATTATTTACTATATTCCCCATGCTGTACATTTTATTCCTGTGACTCATTTATTTTGCAACTGGAAGTTTGTACCTCTTAATCACCCTCACCTATTTGATTCATCCTTCCACCCTCCTCCCATCCGGCAGACACCTGTTTATTCTCTGTATCTATGAGTCTGTTTCTGTTTTGTGATGTTTGACTTTGTTTTTTTAGATTTCACATAGAAGTGAAGTCATACAGTATTTGTCTTTCTCTGTCTGACTTATTTCACTAAGCATAATCCCCTCTACGTCCATCCATGTTGTTGCAAATGGTAAGATTTTGTTGTTTTTTATGGCTAAGTAATATTCCACTGTGTGTGTGTGTGTGTGTATCACATCTTGGCAACACTTGTTATTTGTTATCCTTTTGGTGACAGCTGTTCTAACAGGTGTAACATGATGGCTCATTATGGTTTTGATTTGCATTCCTCTGGTGATTAGTGATGTTCAGCATCTTTTCATGAGCCTGTTGGCCATCTGTGCATCTTCTTTGAAAAATGTCGATTCAAAAAAAGTGTCCATTCAGGTCTTCTGCCCATTTTTTAATTGAGTTTTTTTTTTATATTGAGTTGTGTGAGTTCTTTGTGTATTTTGGATATTAACCCCTTATCAGACCATCATTTGCAAATATCTTCTCCCATTCAGTAGGTGGCTTTTTCATTTTGTTGATAGTTTCCTTCACTGTGCAAAAGCTTTCAGTTTGTTGAAGTTCCATTTGTTCATTTTTGCTTTTGTTTCCCTTGCCTGAGGAGACCGATCCAAAAGAATATTGCTAAGACCAATGTCCAAGTGTATACTGCGTATATTTTCTTCTAGGAGTTTTATTGTTTCAGATCTAACATTTAAGTCTTTAAACCATTTTGAGTTTAGTTGTGTATATGGTGTGAGAAAATAATTCATTTTGGATTCTTTTGCATGTAGCTGTTCAGATTCCCAGTGTCTCCTGTTAAAGAGACTCTTCCCACCTTTGCCATAGATTAATTGAACATATGAGTTCATTTCTGAGCTCTCTATTCTGTTCCATTGACCTATGTATCTGTTTTTGTGCCAGTACCATACTGTTTTGATTTTGTAGGATAGTTTGAAGTCTGGGAGTTAATACCTCCAGTTTTTTTTTTATTTCTCAAGATTGCTTTGGCTAGGGAGTCTTTTGTGTTTCCATACAAATTTTAGAATTATTTATTTCAGTTCTGTGAAAACGCCATTGGTATTTTCATAGGGATTTCATTGAATCTGTAGAGTTCCTTGGGTAGTATGGTGATTTTAACAATATTAATTCTTTCAATCCATGAACATGGCAAATCTTTCCATTTCCTTGTGTTGTCTTTATTTCAACAATGTCTTATAGTTTTCAGAATACAGGTCTTATCTCTTGGCTAGATTCATTCCTAGGTATTTTATTTTTTTTATGCAATTGTACATGTGATTGTTTTCTAAATTTCTCTTTCTGATAGTTCATTGTGTATAGAAGTGCAACAGAATTCTGTATGTTAATTTTGTATCCTGCAACTTTACTAAATTTATTTGTTCTAATATTTTTGGTGGCATTGTTAGGATTGTATATATAAAACATCACCTACAAGCAGTGACAGTTTTACTTCTTCTTTTCTAATTCAGATTTCTTATATTTCAATTTCTTGTCTGATTGCTGTGGCTAGGAATTCCAATGCAATGTTGAATAAAGTGACAAGAGTGTGAATCCTTGTCTTCTTCCTGATCTTAGAAGAAATGCTTTCACCTTTTTATCATTGAGTATGATGTTAGCTGTGGGCTTGTCGTATATGGACTTTATTATATTGAGATATGCTCCCTCTATTTCCATTTTGGTGAGAGTTTTTAATAATTAATGGATGTTGAATTTTGTCAAAAGCTTTATCTGCATCTGTTGAGATGTTATGTAATTTTTATTCTTCAGTTTATTAGTGTGGTATATCATACTGATTGATTTGCAGATATTGAAGTATCCTTGCATCCCTGGGATAAATCCCACTTGATCATGGTGTATGATCCTTTTAAATATTGTTGAATTTGGTTTGCTATTATCTTGTTGAGGATTTTTGCATCTATGTTCATCAGTGATATTGGCCTATAATGTTCTTTTATTGTGGTTTCTTTGGTTTTGGTATCAGGATGGCATTGGCCGCATAGAATATGTTTGGATGTGTTCCTTCTTCAAGTTTAAGAATATTTGATAAGGATATTTATTAACTCTGCTTTAAATGTTTGCTGGAATTCATTTGTAAAGACCTCTAGTCTTAGATCTATGTTTGCTGGAAGTTTTTAAATTACTGATTCAGTTTCATTACTGGTAGTGTGTTCATACTTTCTATTTCTTTCCAATTCAGTCTTGGAAGACTGTATGTTTCTAGGAATTTATCACTTCTTCTAGGTTGTCTATTTTATTTGCACTTAACTGTTCACAGTAATCTCTTATGATCCTTTGTACTTCTGTGGTGTCAGTTGTAACTTTTCCATTTTCATTTATGATTTTATTTATTTGGGCCCTCTCCCTTTTTTTCTTGTTGATTCTGGCTAAAGGTTTATCAGTTTTGTTTATTTTTCTACTGGTTTTTGTCTCTATTTATTTTTGCTCTGATCTTTATTTTTTCTTTCCTTCTACTTAACTTCGGGTTTTGTTTCTTCTTTTTTTCCCTAGTTCCCTTAAGTATAAGGTTATGTTGCTTATTTGAGATTTTTTCTTGTTTCCTGTGGTAGGTTTGTATTACTATAAACTTCTGCCTTAGAACTGCTTTTGCTGCGTCACATAGATTTTGGATTGTATTTCCATTTTCATTTGTCTCCAGGTATTTTTTTGATTTTTTCACTACTTGTTTCTTAGCAATTTTTTAGCCTCTGTGTATTTGTGTTTTTTGCAGTTTTTATTCTCGTAGTTGATTTCTGGTCTCAATATGTTGTGGTTGGAAAAGATATTTAATATGATTTCAATCTTCTTAAATTTATTCAGACTTGTTTATTGTCCTAGCATCATCTATCCCGGAGAATGTTCCATGTGCATGTGAAAATAATGTATATTCTGTTGTTTTGGAGGGAATGTTTTATCTGTATCTATTAAGTTCATCTGGTTAATGTGTCATTTAAGGGCAGTATTTCATTATTAAAATTCTGTCTAAAGGAACTGTTCATTATGTAAGTGGAGTGTTAAAGTCCCCTACTATTATTGTGTTACTGTCAATTTCTCCCTTTATGTTTGTTAATATTTGTTTTATATATTTAAGTGCTCCTATGTTGGGTGCATATGTATTTACAATTGTTATATCTCCTTGGATTAATCCCTTTATTATTGTGTAGTGCCCTTCTTTGTATTTTGTTACAATCTTTGTTTTAAAGTCTATTTTGTCTGATATAAGTATTGCTACCCAGGCTTTCTTTTCATTTTCATTTGCATGGAATATCTTTTTCCATTCCCTCACTTTCAGTCTATGTCTTTAAATCTGAAGTGAGTCTCTTGTTGGCAGCATATGTCTGAGCTTTGTGTTGGTGTCATTCAGCCACTCTGTGTATTTTGATTAGAGCATTTAGTCCATTTACATTGTAAAAATCATTGATAGGTGTGTACTTTTTACCATTTTGTTAATTGTTTTCCAGTTGTTTTGTAGTTCTTTTTTTAAACTTCCTTTTGCTGTCTTCCCTTTTTGACTGTATTTAGTGTTATGTTTGGATTCCTTTCTCTTCTTTATGTGTGTATCTATTATAGATTTTTGGTTTGTGGTTATCACAAAGTTTATATATAACAACATAAATAGGTAGATAGATAGATAATCTACGATTACTTTTAGTTGCTGTCCTCTAAAGTTCAAATGCATTTTAACAACCCCTCATTTTTAATGTTTTTGACATCAAATTTACATGTTTGTTTTGTGTATTCCTTAACTCCTTATTGTGAATACGGGTAATTTTACTACTTTTATCTTTTAACCTTTTTACTAGCTTTATAAGTTGTTGATCTACTAACTTTACTATATGTTTGCCCTCACCAATGAGACTTTTCTTTTTGTAATTTTCATATTTCAAGTTGTGGTCTTTTCTGCTTTGAGAAATCCCTTTAACATTTCTTGTAAAGCTGGTTTCGTGGTGCTGAACTTTTTTAGCTTTTGCTTGTCTGTAAAGCTCTGTATCTCTCCTTCAAATCTGAATGAGAGCCTTGCCAGGTAGAGTATTCTTGGTTGCAGGTTTTTCCTTGCATCACTTTATACATATTGTGCCCCTCCGCTCTGGCCTGCAACATTTATGCTGAAAAGCCAGCTGATAGCCTTAGGGAGTTCCCTTGTACATAAGTTGTTGCTTTTCCCTTGCTGCCTTTAATATTCTCTCTTAATATTTAATTTTTGTCATTTTATTTATAATGTGTCTCAGTGTGGACCTCTTTGACATTTCCTAGGTATTTTATTCTTTTTGATGTGATAGTAAATGGAATTGTTTCCTTAATGTCTCTTTTGATAGTTTGTTGTTAGTGTATAGAAATGCCTTTGAAATTTGAATGGGTATATAGGGACACACTAAACATTATTGCACTCTATTAAAACTCTCAACAAGTGGAAATGCAGTTAACATCCTGGGAACAAATATCCAGTTTAAGTTGGTGTAATTAAATTATTTATATAACTCATAACAGTAGGTGATGTAATTTTGACATTGCCTAATAAAGAAGAGAGGTTTAACTGATTATTTATCCATTGCAGCTTATAATTTCTACTTCATTTTCATTAATGATGTGCTTATTACTAAAAAATAATAAAGCAGTTATCATTATAAAGATTTCAGTATGGCCAGAATATTTTTTAAAAGTAACTAAGTTAGAAAGCAGCATAAAAATTGACTCTGCAAAAGTCCATAAAGGTCTTAAAACATAATGTACCTTAAGGATTAAACAAAACAAAACAGTCAAGTAAACAAAAATTTAACAATATATATTAGGTCCTAAGAGATTTTAATACAACCAAAATACAGATCTACTTTGCCCTGTCATCTCTTTCCTGCTATGCCAAACTCACTTCAATATCTGACACAAGGTACCCTTAGAACTGAATGTACAACTCTTCAGTTGTGACCAAATGGAGGAAAAACTTTTAAGGCAAAAGATCAAAACAACAAAGAAATTGATACTAGAGGTGTAACACCCAAAAGTAATATAATTCAAAACATGGGTAATCTTTTCAAACTTGCTGGTGGCCCCCAGACTTAATTTCAAACATCAATTTATTACAGTGTATTAATTTGATACCATATCAAAGCTTTAATCACTTAAGTTTATGATAGTCATTCAGTATTTGAGTAGGTTGTACAAAATCTTACTAAGAACTTCTACTTCAGGTTATTACAGTAACTGGTACCCAATATGCTCTCTCAACATAAATAATATAAACTGGGTAAATATGTGAGTCAGATTTTTTTCAGGCACTGGAAAACAAGCAGCACAAATTGAAATCCCTGTGAGAAGTGCAGTCATTGGGAGAGTCCTACAGTTGCCCAGTCTCCCTGCCTGGGTGGCATTTCCTGACTTAGTGCAGTGAGATGGGGTCCGAGCAAATCACTGTGGTCCTACAAGTTGAAAAGACAGAGATCAGAGTTTGGTTTAGCCTTGTGGGTGCAACACGCTGACTGCAGCATTTAAGGGGCATGAACTGTGCACAGTAGGTCCCTAGAAGTCATACGTGTCTCCTGGGAATCCCTGAAAGAGCAGAGAAGCTTCATTGTCACACAGGAGAGCAGCTCAGGGCCCTGGGCTCACATGGACACCATGCTCAGTTTAATGATCTGTGGTCACTGTCTTTTAATCCATAATAATTTTATATTAGAGCTTGTGCTTTGTAAGGAGGGTACAGTATGACAGCTGAGCACACATCAGGAGCTTGGAACCTCAGCTCCCACTTGGTCTCACTTCCTGCCATCTCCCCACCTCCCTGGAATGGGTTCCCAGCCATCTTTTGCCCCAGCTTGACCTGACCTCTCTCTTCCTGCTGCTGACCAGTGACCTACATGACGTTTTTTGCATGTATGTTTTCGTTTTCTGTGGCTGATTACTCAGAGTGGAATTACTGGATCGTATAGTGAGTCTCATAAGAAACAGCCAAACTCCTTTTACAACTTTTTCATGGTTGTGTGATTTTACAGGCCCACCAGCCATGGTGAGAGGGTCATCTAATGCACCTCATCACTACCATTTGGAATTATCGGGTACATTCACTGTAGTCACTGTTGTGGATATAAAGTAGGAACTCATTTTGGTTTTATTTTGCATTTCCATGGCTAATATGATGCTAAACATCTTTCTGTTCATTCACTGACCCCTTGTCCAGCTTCTTTTTTTGAGTTTTTCCTTCAATATTTGTGTCTTTTATTTCTTTTTTATTGACCTTCTATCCTTCAACATTGTAAAATTTGCTTATCAGTTTTAGTTGTTTTTTAAATTTCAGTATATATATAAACATTATGTCATCTGTGAATAAGGACAGTATTACTTACTAATTATTAGGCTTTTTTTTTTCTCTCTATTACACTGACCAAGACATTCAGTAAAATGTGGAATAAAAGTGATGAAAGTGATGAGAGCAAGCTTTGCTTTGTTCCTAGTCTTAGGGAGAAAACATTGTCTTTCACCATTATTTTGATATTAGCTTTAAGTTTTTATAAATGGCACTGTTAAGGAAAGGATGTTTCCTTCTATTGCTAGTATACTGAGGATATGTATCATGAGTGAGTATGGAATTTTGTCCAATCTTTTTCTTCATCTATTAATGATTATGGTATTTTTTTCTTTTATTACATTGACAGATTTTTCTATAGTACTTTAAAGATGGCACTCCTTTGTCTTCTAGCATGTATGTTTTCTAAAGAAAGATCGCTGTCATTCTTATCTTTTCCCACCTCACCCTGTGTGTGTATGGTGTCACTTTTCTCTGGCTGCCTTCAAGATTGTCTGCTTATCTTTGGTTTTCAGGAGTTTGATGAGTATGTGTCTAGGTCTTCTTATTTATATATACAGTTGGGGTTCTTTGAGATTTTTGGATCTGTAATTTAATGTCTTTCATAATGCTTCTCAACCATGATCACTTCAAATTTTTTTCTTCTTGTTATTTTTCAACTTTCTCTTTTTTTCTTTCTCAACTCCTTCTGGGATTCCAGTTATATGTATTTTGAACTGTTAGACATTGTCAACATTGTCCCACAGCTTTTAGCTTCTCGATTCTGTTTTTTGTTTGCTGTTTGCAGGTTGTTTTTTTTCTTGTTTAACTTTTTAAATATTCTCTGTTTTAGTTTGGATAATAGATGACTTGACCCATGTTCAAGTCGTCTAATTCTTTCTTCAGCTGTATAGACTCAATTCATGAGTCTGTCCAAATTTATCTCTGATATTGTATTTTATAGTTCTAGTATTTCCACTTGGCTCTTGATACTGAAATTCTCCATTTGTTCATGCATATTGTTCATCTTTTCCATTAGATCTTTATCATATTAATCACATTATTATAAAACCCTTGTGTGATCATTTCCCAAATCTGGATCATCACTCAGACTGAACCTGTTGATTGCTTTATTTCTTGGCAATGAGCTGTTTTTTCTGGATGTTCTTGTCGCTGTTTTTGTTGTTGTTTGAAGATGTGTCTTGAAGTTTTTGATCAGATGCCAGACATTGTGTCTGTCATAGAGACTGAGGTAAAAGGTATTACACCTGAAAATAAGGAGCCTTCTGTTTTCAGGCCTTGGTATGTGGAGCTGAGTAAACCTAGTCAAGGAGTCGACTGGCTTTGAATTTTTTCGGTGCTCTCTATGATGTGGATACATCAGTGCACCTCAAGCTCCAAATTCATCCAGGATTTGGTTGCTGTTGCTTTATGCTTAAGATGGGTGCTTTCCAGTCTGGAGTGCTGGAGGGTTTTATATCAGTGTTCTCACTTCCCCATCAGTTTTCAACTAACCTATGCTCATCCATGGTAGGTATTCCTCCATGTCTTTGTATCAGACCAACAGGGCCATATAATTTGTAAGGCACTTTGAGAAATGACAAAAAGCAGAGCCCCATTTTCTAAAGCAGGGGGGAAAGTGTTCCAGCAGTAAATAATTTTTTTTGTTGCTCAGTTCATGGTGAGGGAAGGGAAATTCTCTAGTGTCCTGGTTCAGCCTCAGTCTTAGGCAGGCCTGTGCACCTAAGCATCAAAAATGAGGCTTTCTCAACATTCCTTCCCCTCCTTGCTGTGGCCGCCAAGCATCACTTCGTATCTGTGGTTGATTTAAACAGAAATTTTCAGTCACTTTCCCACTGGTAGTAGAAGTCTTCTGAGTTTGGGGATTGGTATTGCTGTTTGCTCTTAACTTTAGCCTTTCTTGCTGCTTTTAATTTTAACTTTTGTGCTTAAGTTCTGGTAGGTAAAGTTCTCTAGCTTCTAAAGAAATTGACTTATTTTTATGCAAGGGAGTATTATTCAGCAATAAAAAGGAGTGCACTATTGATACAGTCAAAGGAATGAATCTCAAAGACATTGTACTGAACGAAACAAGCAAGACACAAGAGGTGCGTATGATGATTCCTCTCGTTTGAGGTTCAAGAATTAGCAAAACACATCATAGTGATAGAAACCAGACCTGTGGTTTCTTGGGGAAGAGGCTGAATTGACTACCAGTGGTCAAAAGGAATTGTTCTGCACTGGTAATAACGCTCTATATCTTGTTTGAGTGGCACATCACGAGGCTGTATAAATTTGTCATGACTCACAGAATTAATTGTATGCTCAAATTAGGCACAATTTAAATATAAATTATACCTCCATGAGTTTGATTTAAAGTGCCAACACAAAAGTCATCTTAACCTTTTAAATTTATTAAATTTAATTAAGATGTTTTCCTCTTTTCAGATAAGTGCAAATGTTAATATCCACTTATACAATCAAAATTTTGTTTACAGAAAGATCAGTCTGGACTAGAACACGTTTTCTGGAGCTTCAATCTCTCTTTCTGTTGCTTAAACCTGATTTATCAGGGGAGTTTTTTAGTTTTTCAAACTCTTTCAAATTCAGAAATGACTTATATATCCCCTTTTCCCATGATCTGAGTGCATAGGTTCATGTTATTGATTTAAATGGTCACCGTGTATCACCATAACGTGGGTGATTATGAGGAAAAATTCTGAGCATTTTCCTACAAACCATTTCCCATGCTGGGTGCTCCAGAACCAACTCTCAGCTTTATTGAGAGGTCGACAGTATCAACGGCAGGGGACTAGAAACCACCATATGTGAGGACACATAGTCACGTTCCCACAGATGAATTGCTGCCTGTGCAGACGGCTTTCCTTAGACAGAAGTGTGGCGTGCTTGGTTTGTTCTTGGCAGTCAGTCTTCCCAAGATGGCGTGTGGTATCGACAGGGTTGCCAGTAGTCACTTAATGGTGGAAGAAAAAAAGCTATAAAATCCATATGGACAACCTTCTTGAATGCTTCCTTCTTTTCAGGGTCCTCATGTTTGTCTAGCCAGCTCCTCCAACAGATTTTTTAACAGAGGTAAAATAAAAAATAATAATCCACAGAAATTCTGAATGGTGTCCGGAGATGTAGAGTTTCTTTTTTTAAAAACTGATAAAATAAATACCATATTGGCAAAAGCGTAAAGATGTATGAAAGTTTTCAGAAGAAGTCTGGACTCTACTGTAAGGGAAACGTAGCTGTGGCTGTTTGTGACCTGCCCACGTGTCCTCAGCACACACCTGACACCGGGGCTTTCTGGAGTCACCTGCAGATCTGTGCTTGAGGGCTTTTCTGGATGGCGGGAGCAGCTCGGTGCGAGGGCCACAAGCTGGAATTGGCCCAGAGTTCACACCCTGGAAGCAGTCCTCCAACTGTGATGGATGCGGACCGGGCATCTAACGCCCGACTCTGTGGGGAAAGTTCCGAGGAACGTCCTCTGCACTGTCTCAGCGTCCCTGGTGGGGTCGGGTACACCTTTGCCCACCGCAGACAACTTTAAAACATTCTGCTGTCGGGTTCCCTTCTTTTCTCTCTCACTTTCCCACTCCATTAGCAGTGATTGCTGAAATCTGTTCCCACCACAATTCACACTCAAATCCTGTCTCACTAATTGCTGCAGGGGGAAGAGAAACTAAGATGGGAAACCAAAGGGCCAGTTACTTAAAGGAAAAGAAGAAAGCTAAAAATATGTGTGTGTATATATATATATTTATATATATATATACACACACACACATATATGTATGTGTATGTATACATGCATGTAATTGGAAATTTTTTTAATTGTAAAGAATGTTTACATAAAGCCTACTGGATAAGTTTATGCCCCTGACTCCTAAACCAAATAAATCTAATCAGTATTCCCTAAGAAATACAATGGGAGGGTAGGCATTTTAAGGTAAAATCGACCGCATTTGACAGTTGAGGCAAAGTTGGGAATGATCTCTGATTCATCTGTCCTTATTCCCCCTCTTAGTAAACCCAGGGAAAGTATTCTAATCTGGCTATTTTTAGAGGCAAAAGTTGAGAGTCCCTTTCCATGGAAACTTCTGTGAACATGAATGGCTCATTTTTCATCCTCTCCTTTGTTTCTTCGTGTGGCCTGAGCACTGAGCCAGCTGTCTGGGTCTGTCTTCTCTCCTGTCTTCAGTTTGTCAGCCACCCTCGCATCACCCCCACTACCCCCATCTGCCTCCTCCTGTTCTCCAGTTACTCTTGTCCGTAGTGCAGCCAGGACTGAAGTTCCCACCCGGGCTCCTCCACTGTACGTACCGGAATCAAGTGGGCTGTCGCTCCCTTTCCTTTGTTGCTGACTGGATGAGCACTGCAATGGCCTTTACCTACCAAGTGACAATGTCTAAGATTTTAAGTTCAGGGCAAAAGATGCCCCAGAAGTCTATTAGATAGGTCATAAACTCCAATTTACTTTACCAATTTTTTGCAATGTGATTTGTAGCTAAAAGCACAATTAGCAATTAGGTTTATTTTGCATATTATTTTTCTTTCTATATTTCTTATAAAAAGACATAGAAAAATAAGGGAAAGGGGAAGTGTAGGATCAAGTATAAATTATTTGCTTCTTTGCTTGCTAAATATGGATGAAATCAAAACCAGAAAAATATTTTTCTTAAGATAAAGTCAGGTGGGCAGAAAGACAAAAGAGAAGCAGTGTTGTGGAGTCCTGGAGAAAATGTTCTGCACTATCCCTTTTCTACTGAAGCTCCAGGGAAGTAAATGTATGTTTTCAGGGACAGAAAGATTAATAGGACCTATTGCAAGACCCAAGACTGGAATGGTTTATAGCGAATCTTTAATAGGCCTCTGACTGTCTCACAGAAATTTCCTTGACAAGAGACAAGCAGCAGAATAATTTCTGCCTCCCAGAATAAACAAAAGAGGGAAAGTACCCCCAGACCTGAAGAAGACAGGCAGAAAGGAGCAAGGGACGTCTCATTAGGGATCAAGCATGGTGGTGAATATTCTTCGCTCATCAAATATTAATTGAGCAACTACCTGCACTTATGTTCTTATGCATTCTGGGTATACAGCCATGAATTAGGAACAGGAAATAAGCTAAGGATGTTTTATTGGGCGAAAACAAAGCAAGAAAGGGGAAGAGGAAAATCTGCATTTGGGGTGGGCAGTGCTAAGTAGATCAGGGAATGTCTCAATGAGGAGAGGGTAAATTTGAGAAAAGACAAAGTCTCGAGTGATGGAGAAAGAGCAGAGGAAACCCGCTTGCAGACGCCTTGAGGCCGCATGTCTGAATGGCCGTGCACAGCAGGCTGCTGGGGCTGGTGGCGAGGGGGGGATGAGGAGAGAGAGACCATGAAGGTCTTTGTAAGGAGCTCGCAAAGTGTTTGGTGTTAGGATGGACGCCATTCGAAAGATCAAAGGCAAGAATTAACATGTACTAATTTAAAATGTACAGAGATCACACTGCTGTATTTAAAACGGATAACCAACCAGGACCTACTGTACAGCCCAGGGAACTCTGCTCGATATTCTGTAACAACCTAAATGGGAAAAGAATTTGAACAAGAATAGATACATGTATGTGTATAACTGATCACTCTGCTGTACACGTGAAACTAGCAGGACCTTGTTAACCAACTCTACGCCAATATAAAATTAAAAATTAAAAAATAAAATAAAATGTACAGAGATCAATTTGGCCCTTTTTTAAAGAATAGAATGTAGAAAAGCAAGGGGAAAGCAGGGTGAAAATGTGTAAGTTGTGGTAATAATTCAGGTGTGAGAAGACAGTGATTTGGAACAAACAGTAACAGTAAGGGGTGGTACCCAGTAGGATACTGGTTCCACGCGGAGGTAGTGGCGCAGGATTTGCTGATGTATTGGATATGGAACGTGAAGAAAGTGAGTGGAAGATGGCTCCATCCCTTTGGGCCTGAGGCTCTGAAAGGAATTCCAACTATTTGAGAGAAGGACGGTTATGGGTAGAGCAGGGGAGAGTGGGTGGGTAAGTTCTGGGGTTTGGTGTTGACCTCCCACCGTAGGGGGCCAACCCACCCTGACCCCTGTTGGGCTGATAAGGAAACTGCCCTAACCCCTTTCAAACCACTGCGATTGACTCTCATGCTCTGACTCTAATTAACTGAAGAAGGCTTAAGTTAGAAATACATTGATTGGGGAGGGGGAGGGAAAAGATATGTTTGGTGTAGAAGGGAAATAACTTCCTAAAATAGAGCAGTCTCAATGAAAAATACTCTTATTGGGAGTGGCCGAACAAACCAGTTCTTGCTAAGTTCCCTCATGACCTTGACATCCCAAATCCAATGGGCAGGACATCTGTGGGTCTTTCCCTTACTTCATTTTATCAGCAAAATCTGATAAGTTTGATTGTTCCTGTTCAGGAAGCACTGTCTTCTCTGATCGGTGAACTTGTGTTCTTCAAATCTTTGGCCATTCCTTTTAGTTTATATCACATGCTTATCACCCCTGTTTGGCTATTAAGTGTAGAAATTTCTCAAGTGTTATTCCTATGTTTTAAATAGTTTATTTATTTTTAATTTTTATTGGAGTATAGTTGATTTACAATGTTGTGTTAGTTTCAGGTGTACAGCAAAGTGATTCAGTTATACATACACATATATTCATTCTTTTTCAGATTCTTTTCCCATATAGGTGATTGCAGAATATTGAATAGAGTTCTCTGTGCTGTACAGTGGGTTACCTACATTATATATAGTAGTGTGTGTATGTTAATCCCAAGCTCCTCATTTATCCCTCCCCGCCCCTTTCCCCTTTGGTAACCATAAGTTTGTTTTCAAAATCTGAGTCTATTTTGTAAATTAGTTCATTTATATCATTTAAAATTTTTTATTTTATTTTTTATGTCATTTTTAAAAATTAGATTCCACATATGAGTGATATATTTTTCTTCCTCTGACTTCACTTAGTATGATAATCTCTAGGTCCATCCATGTCGCTGCAAATGGCATTATTTCATTCATTTTATGGCTGAGTAGTATGCCATTGTGTATATGTCCCACATCTTATTTATCCATTCCTCCACTGATGGACATTTAGGTTGCTTCCATGTCCTGGCTATTGTAAATAGTGCTGCAGTGAACACTGGGGTGCATGTATCTTTTCAGATTACTGTTTTCTCCAGATATATCCCCAGAAGTGGGATTGCTGGATCATATGATAACTCTATGTTTAGTTTTTTAAGGAACCTCCATAACGTTCTCCATAGTGGCTGCACCAGTTTACATTCCCACCAACAGTGTAGGAGCGTTCACGTTTCTCCACACCCTCTGCAGCATTTATTGTTTGTAGATTTTTTGATGATGGCCGTTTTGACCTGTTTGAGGTGATACCTCGTTGTAGTTTTGATTTGCATTTCTCTAATAATTAGCAGTGTTGAGCATCTTTACAGGTGCCTTTTGGCCATCTGTATGTCTTCTTTGGAGAAATGTCTATTTAAATCTTCTGCCCATTCTTTGATTGGGTTGTTTGGGGTTTTTTTTGACATAGAGCTGCATGAGCTGTTTGTATGTTTTAGCTCTTTCATTAAATTTCTTGTGAATTCCTGTAGTTCCTGCCACTATTATAACTTGATTACTGTCAAAGTTAAATCTAAACCATTCTTTTTTATTTGAGGTTAAACTGGGTGTGAGCCAATTGGAGTGAGCACCTTTTGCAAATTCTTTGCCCTTCACTATCGTTTTTCCTTCCAGATGAGTTCCTAGATCACATTACTCAGGTAAATAGTGCATAAAATATTAAATTCCCTCCAAAATGAGGTATCGATTTATACTTTTACCAGTAATATATAAAGAGGTTTGCTTGTCTGTATCCTTCCCAACCCAGAATGTTAACACTTTGGCTATTGAACAATTTGATCAACTAAATGTATCTTATTATTTTTATCTGTATTTGTTAGCAGCTTGCATTTTATTTTCATAAGTTACTTGTTCTGGCCTAGTTTTCTATTGAATATTTATATTTCCTGCCTTAAAAAATTAATGCCTAGAAAATAGATAAACTATTATCTATTGAAACTCTATTCCCTTTTGATTAATTTCTTGCGTTGACCTAGGAAATGAAAATAGCTATATCTAGATATATCTTCTAAGTTCAGTTTAAGATATTACCAGTAGGTTGCAAGATATAGTTTAGGTCAACAAAAGAGAAATTTCAAGTACAAATTGAATGGGAGAGAAAGCAATAAAGAGAAATACTGCTTGCTAATTGGATTTCATTTATGTGAACACTAGGGAAAAATTACCTTTTTTTCCCTTGAAGTTCTCTTTTAAAAGTTCCAGAAATACATAAAAACAAATTTGGTAACATTAAATTGAAGTTATATATAATATCCACATTTAGATGGTGATTATAAATTTCCTACAGTTACTATAAAATCATTTCTTACAGGTTTTTCACTGTAGTATGTAATTCTATAAAATAATGTAGTTTTTTAATGACTTGGGTTATCTTGGCTCCTTATAATTTTAAAAATTCTCTTTAATGGAATCAGTTGTTGGATTATGGAAATCTTTAGAACTTTACTTATTTTCTCATTATCCAAACCCTTCAGGAAATGTCATTTATATTCATTCTTAACTATTTATAAAAATAATCGTGTGATTATAATTGTCTTAATAAAATTGCTCTAGTCTTAATTAAAATCTCTTCCAGGAAAGAGATTGTTTAGGGCCATAAGGAATTTCTTCACATGGGAAAGGACAGAAACTTGTTATATACTTATAAATTGGAAAATAGTGCTTGGGAGTAAATAACTTTGTTCTTTTATTAATTTATGTTCCTAGATAATGTGATGACTGCTGCAGTTCATAATTAGCTTTTTAAGGAACACACGTGATAAATTCTCTAAAATACTAAAAATACCAAAAAACAATAATTTTCATTTTATTTCTCAGAATGTCATTCTCATAACCACTTTACTCCTATTCTGTTTAAATACACTTAATAACCGTTTAGATATTGCCACTTCTATTCTGAATTACATTGCTATTTACTTTGATTTGCAGAAATATGAGTTTGTTATATCTGGAAGTGAACAGCTGTACAAATTCTAATCTTTCTCAGTGGTAATACCGACATCAGGTAATAGGACAGTGGTATTCAGCTATTAAGATGAAGTTTGGCTCTTGAAGGGCAGTTCATCAATACGTGTTTTGCAGTATTGCATGTTCTCCTTTGTGGTGAGAGAACTGTGTGCAAACCACACTTCTCTGTAGTATTTCTCTTCTCTGTCTCCTGTACTTTGCACGTGCTTTGACACCATCCTTCCCCCAAAGCCCAGCCCAGTGCCTGAATCCTATGAAACGTCCAGTCATTTTGAATGGAGGGCTGTATAAAGAAAGGTGGAGTCTAGCAGCTCAAAGGTCTCTTGGCAAACCCTCTCTGTGGAGGGTGCACGTGACTTAGTACCGTTAAATTGCTGGTGTAAGAAGTAGAGTGAGATTATGCAGTTGAGTATTCAATGGATTCAAACCTAATAATTAATATCCAAGGTCGGGGTTAAGAGAAATTCCTCCTTTATTAGAATCAGCTCTCAGACCTGGACACCACGTCCTGCTCACCACTGTGTTCAGCACCTTGCACAGTGAGTGCCTGGGACGTTCTGGTCCTAGATGAATATTTGTGGGAGGGAAGAAGGAGGTGAAGGGAGCATGTGGAGAAGGAAGGAAGGAGCCCCTGACGTCAGCCGTCGCTTCTCAATTTCCTCTCCACCCCCAAACTCCTAACAGCAACTAATCTGCTTCCTGTGTCTATGGATTTGTCTCTTCTGGACGTTTCATATAAATGGAATTATACAATATGTAACCTTCTGTGTTGGGCTTCTTTCACTGAGCAAAATATTTTCCAAGTTCATTTGTATTGTAGCCTATATCATTTTTTTTTATGACTGAATAACAGTCCATCAAATGGCTATGCAATGTTATTTTTATCTATAGTAAACATCAACTGATAGATATTTGGGCTGTTTCCACTTTGCTGATATTATGAGTCATGCTCTCATTATTAATTTACAAGACTTTGCATGGAAATATGTTTTCATTTCCTTTTGGTATACACTAAGAGTGCAATTGCCAGTATATGGCAACTGTATGTTTGACTTTTTGAGGAATTTTCCAAAGTAGCTACGACATTTACATTCCCACTAGAAATGTATGGCAGTTCCAATTTTTCCACATCCTTGCCACATTTACTATGGTCTATCATTTTAAAAACTTTAACCACCCAAGAGGGTGTGAAGTGATATGTCATTGTGGTTTTGACTTGCATTTTCCTAATGATTAGTGATGTTGAGCATCTTTTCATCTGCCTATTGGTAATTTGTATATCCTCACTGGAGAAATGTTTATTCATTGCCTTTTTTTTTTTTTTGCATTTTTTTGCATGTGACTATCTAGTTCTCCGTACTATCTGTTGATGTCGGTCTATCCCCATTGAATGGCTTGACACACTTGTCAAAAATCTTACTATCATAAAACTGACCATGAATGTTAGAGTTTATTTTTGGACGCTAAATTCCATTGATCTCTATTTCTATCTTTCTGCCAGTACCATGCCATATAGCTTCGATTGCTGTTACTTTGTAGTAAGTCTTGAAATTGGGAATGTGAGTTCTCCAATATTGTTCTGGCTGTTCTGGGAGTAAATAACTTTGTTATTGCCATATAAATTATAGGATTCATTTTTCAATTTATACCCAAAGGAAAGTTAGAAATTTGATAGGGATTGCATAGAATTTGTAGATCAGTTTGGGGAAGTATTGTTATCTTAACAATATTAAGTCTCCTAATCCAGGAAAATGAAAATAATTCCACTTAGGTCACTTGTTAATTAATTTCAGTAATATTTTGTAGATTCCAGTGCACAAGTCCTGCACTTCTTTTAACTTTATTCCTAAGTATTTTACTCTTTTTGATCCTATTATAACTTTTTAAATTTCATTTTCAGATTGATTAGTGTAAAAGAAACAAAATTAATTTTTGTCCATTGATTTTGTATCCCATACCTTGCCTAACTTTTCAGTAATTTTTATAGGATTTTCTTTGGCAGGTTCCTGAGGATTTTCTCTGTAAAAGTTCATTTCATCGCAAATAGAGATAGTTTTACTTCTCACTTTCCAGTCTGGATGCCTTTTATGCCCTTTTCTGTCATGTAGTGGTCATTGTCAAGAGTGTATATCTTTGTCTTATTTATGATCTCAAGGCAAAAGCTTTTAGTCTTCAAGTCTTCCCATAATTAAATAGATTTTAACTGTGAGTTTTTTATAGACAGCCTTTTTAAAGTTTAGGAAGTTCCTTTCTGTTTCTAGCTTGAGTTGTTTCATCATAAAAGGAAGGTGGAGTTTGTCAAATTTTTTTTTTTCTGGATGTGTTAAGATTACCATGTGCTTTATGTCTTTTATTCTATTAATATGGTATATTGGATTGATCAACTTTACCAGTTGAACCAATTTTGCATTCCTGGATAAGTCCTGATTAGATATGCTAGTTAATCATCTTCAAATGTTTGTCAATTGGGTTTGGGAGTATTTTCTTGAGAACTGTTGTATCAATATTCATAAAGGATATTGATTTGTAGCTTTCATTTCTTGTGCTGTCATTCTCTGGTTTTGACATCAGGAAAATACTGGGCTCCAAGAATAAGTTTGAGAAGTGTGAATTCCTTTTGATTTTTTAAAAAGAAATTGAAATGGATTAGCTTCTTTAAATCCTTGGTAGAACTCTCACCAGTGAAGCCATATGGTCCTAGATAATTACTTGATTACAAATTACAGCTCTTTCCATGTTAAAGGCCCATTGGAATTTTCTATTTTTTCTTGAATCCATATTGGTAGTTTGTGTTTTTCTAGGGATTTGTTTATTTCATCAAAGTTATCTAATATACTCACATACAATTGTTGATAGTATTTTCTTACAACCCTTTTTATAAGGTTGGTAGTAATGTTCCCTCTTTCATTTCTGATTATAGTAATTTCAGTCTTCTCTCTTTTTTCTTTATTTGTCTAATAGTTTGCCAATTGTGTTGCTTTTTCAAAGAACTAACTTAGTTTTTGTCAATATCTATGTTCTTCTGTATTTCATATTTTCTGTTTTTTATTATTTTCTTCCTTCTGCTTGTGTTGTGTTTAGTGTGCCATTCTTTTTCCAGTTCTTCAGCTGAAAATTTGATTTTTTGACATCTTTTTCTTTCTACTATAAGTGATTATAGCTATAAAATTCCATGTAAACATTGCTTTAGCTCCATCTCATAAATTTTGGTCTGTTATGTTTTCATTTTAATTTATCTTAAAGTATTTTCAAATTCCTCTTAAATTTTTCTTTAACCTATTGATTATTTCAGAGTGTGTTATTTAATTTTCACATACTTATGAATTTCCAAAATTTTCTTCTGTTATTGATTTCCACTTTCAGCCCATTATGGTAGGAGAACATAATTTGTATTACTTCAGTCCTTTGGAACTTATTAAGACTTGTTGTATGTCTTAACATGTATCTATCCCGGACAAAGTTTCAAGTGCACTAGAAAAGAACATGTATTCCGCGTTGTTGAGGAAAGTGTTCTAAAGCTGTAAGGTCTCTCATGTTAGGCACATATACTTTTATAAATTTTATGTTTTCTTGATTATTATAAAATGTCCTTTCTCTCACTCAGTAATTTTTGTCTTGAGGTCTATTTCAATAATAGCATAGATGCTTCAGTTCTCTTTTGGTTACTGTTTGCAAGGTATAACTTTTTCTGTGATTATAATTTCAATCTATTTTTATTTTTGAAATAAAGTATCGCTTGTAAGTAGAATATAGTTAGGTCATTTTTTTTTTTTAATTTTCCCTTATGGTAGTCTCTACCTTTTGATTTTACCATATAAGTTCCTTTACTGGTGCTACTTATTTATTCATTTGAATTCAAATCACCATCTACTGTCACTTCTTTTTATTTTATAGAAGGTAAAATTTTTCCAAATTATACCTTCTTTTTAACTTATTCCATAATAAAGAGAGCAAGCATATTGTTGCCAGAGACTGAGTTAGATGAGTCTATAAATCTCTTTAATTTCTTCACAATAAAAATAAAATTTGAATAAAGATGCAGACCTACTAGAGAATGGACTTGAGGATACGGGGAGGGGGAGGGGTGAGATGTGACAGGGTGAGAGAGTGGCATGGACATATATACACTACCAAACGTAAAATAGATAGCTAGTGGGAAGCAGCCGCATAGCACAGGGAGCTCAGCTCGGTGCTTTGTGACCACCTAGAGGGGTGGGATAGGGAGGGTGGGAGGGAGGGAGATGCAAGAGGGAAGAGATATGGGGACATATGTATATGTATAACTGATTCACTTTGTTATAAAGCAGAAACTGACACACCATTGTAAGGCAATTATACTCTAATAAAGATGTTAAAAAATAAAAAATAAAATAAAATAAAATAAAATAAAATTTGAATCTACTTTATTAACAAAAAAAGGATATGGGAAGAATCCCTAACTATGTCATATATCATCATATCACGATGTCAGAGCTGCCTCACTGTACATCTTCTGGCTGGTAAAGCCGCATGTATTATTCCACGTGGATGGTAGATGGAGGCCAGTCTGGCATCTGTAAAGACAGTTCACAGCCTCAGTAGCATCTACTGTGATATTTAGTAACTCTGAAACTTCAGAAAATTCTCTGTTATTTCTTATTTTATTGAAGTATAGTTGATTTACAATGTTGTGTTAATTTCTGCTGTATAGCAAAGTGATTCAGTTATACATTCCTTTTTGTATTCTTTTCTGCTATGGTTTATCCCAGGATATTGAATATAGTTCTCTATGCTATAGCAGTAGGACCAGTCAGAATCCTCATGTGTCATACTCTATTTTTTCTAATGTAGTCTTTACAGAAAATAAATATCAACTGCCCCCCTCCCCATAAAAACTCATTCTTTAACCCAGTCTGTCAAAAAACATCTTGATCTTGGTCTACATGAAGTAGGTCTAAATATAAACATAATCAGTTGTGGGGCTTCGATCAATCCCATTTATTTTGTTAATGCCTTCTTAAATTATGGGATTCAAATTTAGACATTTTTCTGCACCATGTGGTTTGGGATTTTGTTCAAATGGGATTAAGTTTGAATTGGGAGTTCAGTTTGTACACTTACATATACAAGACACCATTAATATAATCATATTAAATGAATCCTCATGATAAATTTGAAAAATATCTTTGTACTTTAATTATTTAACATAGAAAACATGTATACATGTTATTGAAATAAGCTCTTCAATGTGTACGTTTTAAGACTGCAAGAAATGCTTTCAGAAATATGGCTAAATGCTTGAAAATTTACTGTCAGTGAATTACACATTAGAACACTTACTAAACTTTTTACAGAACTTTAAATGCATACACACAAACACACGTATGTACACAGCTATGTATTAAAGTGGTTTTTCAATTGTAAAAGAGCTGATGCTTATTATGTAAAAGATTCTCTGTACATTAATTTCTGGACTCCATGTTGCCTTCCAAAGCTCATAATTTTCTATTAGGAAGAAAGAAATATTTTAATATTCTTATGGCCATGCCAAATTGATTACTTTTTAAAAATAAGCTTTACTCTGTCCATGAAAAGCTTGCAATGCAGTGAGATAAAAATTAAATGGAAACTGTTCCAGTAACAATTGCAGATGGATTAGAATGAAAAGTCTGTCATTTCAGTATTGACATAAAACGTGAAAAGAAACCAGTAATATTTCTTCCATAATGACTATTGAATAAGCTGATGAAAACAATTAAATTCATTCTGATTACTATTGTGGTGAAGAACGATTACTCCATTTGAATATCATCCAGATACTAGTTTAGGACTCCTTGTGTTCTGGAAATTTGTTTATACTTAGTTCAAATTCTAATTTTATTAACTATGAAACTGTGATATTCTAAAACCAGACTTGTTTTCCAAGGGATTCTATTTATTAGAGATTTTATTATCAATTTATTTCTTCAAATTTTCATTGACTCCTTGCATGTCTCCTCATATATATGTTTCTGTATCTGTATTGTTCAAGTATTCTGGAAGTAACCATTGTTTTTCTAAGTTTTCATAGTAAGAATTTATAATTTGTACATATATTTCATGTACAAATTTGGGACATTGTTTGGGTTTGGGACATTGTGGTTAGAAGTCATATTGCATCACAAGTAATTTTCCAATATCTCTTCATTTCTACCTTTTTCTTTTTTATTCATTTTCTTCTCTTTATTTTAGCATATCATATTCAACAATTCATATTTGTGATTTTTTTTTTTTTTTTTTTTTGTAATTAACCATTGGTGAATATGAACAAATAAACAGGTAATACTGGGTATCTGAGAGGTAGGGAGAAGCCTTTAACATGAAATAAACTAAAGTAAGGAAAAAAAAACCAATATGTATGAAGTAAACAGAGATTCAAGAAAGAAGAAAAACATTTTAAGCATTAATATCACCAGAGAAAAAGAATACATTGCAACAATGACACTATGACGCATATTGAGAACAAAAAAGATGCCTTGAAATTCTAAAATATAACAAAAGTAAGACTTTCTAGAAAAGATTTGGAACATAAGGATAAGGGAATTTCTTAGAGAGTAGAACATAAAAGAAAAGAAGCTGGAAAGTAGGAAAAACTGTCATTGAGCTTCTTCATGACAACAATTTTGGATTCTCTGTTAGATCACACTATCCTGTGACTTAGGTTTGGCTTCTGGAGAACTGTCGTTTTCTTTCCGTGATCCAGTGTCACTGTGGTTCTTCATGGTGTTTGATGTGCTCTCCCTCTGCCAGGGCATTCGGAGTAGCCAACACCTCTGTTCTTCAGGTAAAGCGTTTTTACCTGATTCTGACTAAAGGCTTTTTGTTTTACAATAGGCGGTGCTATAGCACACACGTTTCGCTTTCTCTCACCTGAGCTGACTTTGGTTATAGCTGAGAATCAGCCATTTCCCCTTCCCCCATCTGCTAGAGGTGCCACTTGTGCACCCTTGTTGTCACTGCCTGTGGCTCTGAGGTCACTGCTGTCACCGGCATCACTGCCTGGGCCACAGGGAAGGTGGGCCCCTGCGCTGCATCCCTGGTGATGGGCTTGTGGGCACTGCTGTTGTGGGATGGCAGGGGAAGGAGGCCAAGGTCATGGCTTCTGCGCCACCTCCAGGGTTGTTGCGTTAGTGGGTACCCCATATGGCAGGCGTGGGGCTGAGTCTAGCACCTTCACAACTGGAGGGGCAGGGCCACAGGCCCTGCTGTCACTGGTGCCCGGTTCTCTGTGGCCGTGGGTGCGGCAGGCACAAGAGGCTGGGGGTGGGGGGGTCGTGTGCACCACCTCCCCTACTGCGCAGGGTTTGCTGGGGCTGCAGGGTCAGCCACCGTGGCCAGGGGACAGGACATGGGGCACTGCCGCCACCGTTCCCCCAGTCTGCATCCTCCATGGGTTCCAGCCCACCCACCTTGAGATGCACGGTGTGTGGGATTCTCCTGCATCCTGGTGTGTTGGGCAGGGGAACCTTTGCTGAGTCGTGGGTGTGTCGCTGGTTGTAGATTGAAGGGGAGAGGCTGAAAGAATGTCTCATGTTGCCATGATACTGACAGCACTCATTTTGCGGAAATATTTGAAAAAAAAGTTACCTGAGGAATAAAAACTATCATAATAAGAATAAAACATTTCTATTTTAACTATAAAATATATTGTTTAAAATGCATGCGCAATAAAGTAGCACATGTGTGGGATGTAGCATGCGTAGTTTTGATAACTCATTTAGTTGCACTACAATCCCTAGAAAGTTACAAACAATACATTTCCTGTCGTTTCTTTTGCCATTTAAAGTAATATATGAAAGGAAATTTAACAGATTTTTCCTCTTTTGATTCAAACCATTAAAAAAAAGAATAAGAATCTTTCTTATAAGTTAGCTTTGAAAATAAAAGTAGAAGTCCCTAACTACACTTAGTCATACTTGGCCATTGTGGTTTGTATATATTTATATCTTTATTTTAATATGAAATACATATAATGTGGATTTGAATACTGGATAATTTATAAGTAATTACAGAATTAAAAAAAACAAAATATCATACTACTTGCCTACTATTTAGCATCAGAAATGTTCTAGCATAGAAAATATGTTACTTGTAATAGAATCCACAATTTATACCACAGCAATTAATAAGGATTTGACTCGTAGTCACGGTGATTACTAGGACTGAATAAGGTGCTTGTTTCAATGTGGAAAAATGCACCTGTAAAAGGAGACACTATGCACTTATTTACTTTTTTATGGAAGAGACGGTGTTAGAACACCTTGGTGCAACCTTACTTGATCTTACTTGTCATTCACACCAGATGTTTTACAGTTCAGAGAGGGCACACTGATGCAGTCAGCATACAGTGATGCATAGAGGTGGCATAACTTCATTCTACATCTTGTTACTTCTGTGTCTTGTGAATAATTTTCTTATAACACGTGTAATATAGGTAAGGAAACAACAACAAAAAATTTCCACTATGTAAAGATAACCAAAGTTAAGACATGGTGGAAATTTTTTTATATAGTTACATGGCTTTTTAAAAAAGTTATAGGATTAAGTGGATGTATCCTTTTGCATTTCTTTTCACATTCTTTACGGGGGGAAAGGGGTCTTTATTTGTACACTTCCCTGCCTGCTGTGAGTCACAACCACATAGAGTGCAAAGCTGTTTAATAGAGATATTTTAAATCTGGCTTTTTGGATTACTCAGGGGGAAGCGTAGATTATATTTACTAAAGAAGAGTGGAAGAATATTGCCTATGTTGTTCACTCTTCAACGATGCTCAAGTTGTCTCCTGAAATTATCAGACAAAAGAAATACTGATGAACAATTGGAATGGTGACTCTCAATCTGAAATAAGATTTAGACCCACTTGCAGAGCTTTTAAAATTACAGGAGCTGATGAGTCACATTAAACTGATTAAAGTAGGGTTTGGGCACATGCTTTTTAAAAAATTTTTTTATTTTATTGGAGTATAGTTGATTTACAATGTTGTGTTAGTTTCAGGTGTACAGCAAAGTGATTCCGTTATACATATACATATATTCATTCTTTTTTAGATTCTTTTCTCATATAGGTTATCACAGAATATTGAGTAGAGTTCCCTGTGCTATACAGTAGGTCATTGTTGGTGATGTCTTATATGTAGTACTGTGTGTATGTTCATTCCAAGCTCCTGATTTATCCCTCCCCCCGCTCCACGTTTCCCCTTTGGTAAGTTTGTTTTCGATATCTGTAAGTCTGTTTCTGTTTTGTAAATAAGTTCATTTGTATGATTTTTAAATTAGATTCCACATGTGAGTGATATCATATGATATTTGTCTTTCTCTGTCTGACTTAACTTCACTTAGTATGATAATCTCTAGGTCCATCCATGTTGCTGCAAATGGCATTATTTCATTCTTTTTTATGGATGAATGATATTCCATGGTATATATGTACCACATCTTCTTTATCCATTCATCTGTCGATGGACATTTAGGTTGCTTCCATGTCCTGGCTATTGTAAATAGTGCTGCAATGAACACTGGGGTGCATGTGTCTTTGAGGATTATGGTTTTCTCCGGATATATGCCCAGGAGTGGGATTGGTGGATCATATCGTAGTTCTATATTTACTTTTTAAAGGAACTTCCATACTGTTCTCCATAGTGTTTGTATCAATTTACATTCCCACCAGCAGTGTAGGAGGGTTCCCTTTTCTCCACACCCTCTCCAGCATTTATTGTTTTGGACTTTTTGATGATAGCCATTCTGACCAGTGTGAGGTGTTACCTCATTGTAATTTTGATTTACATTTCTCTGAGAGCGATGTTGAGCATCTTTTCATGTGCTTTTTGGCCATCTGCATGTCTTCTTTGGAAAATTGTCTATTTAGATATTCTCCACATTTTTTGATTGGGTTGTTTGTTGTTGTTTTTTTTATGTAGAGCTGCATCAGCTGTTTGTATATTTTGGAGATTAATCCCTTGTCGATTGCTTCATTTGCAAATATTTTCTCCCATTCTGTGGGTTGTCTTTTCACTTTGTTTATGGTTTCCTTTGCTGTGCAAAAGTTTTAAGTTTAATTTTAGGCCTCATTGTTTATTTTTGTTTTTATTTTCATTACTCTAGGAGGTGGATCAAAAAAGATCTTGCTATGATTTATTTTTTATTATTTTTTTTAACATTTTTATTGGAGTATAATTGCTTTACAATGGTGTGTCAGTTTCTGCTTTATAACAAAGTGAATCAGTTATACATATACATATATCCCCATATCTCTTCCCTCTTGCGTCTCCCTCCCTCCCACCTTCCCTATCCCACCCTTCTAGCTGGTCACAAAGCGCCGAACTGATCTCCCTGTGCTATGCGGCTGCTTCCCACTAGCTATCTATTTTACATTTGGTAGTGTATATATGTCCATATATACAATACCACTCTCTTACTTTGTCCCAGCTTACCCTTCCCCCTCCCCATGTCCTCAAGGCCATTCTCTAGTAGGTCTGCGTCTTTATTCCTGTCTTGCCCCTAGGTTCTTCATGTCAAAGGATGTTCTGCCTGTGTTTTCCTCTAGGAGTTTTATAGTGTCTGGCCTTACATTTAGGTCTTTAATCCATTTTGAGTTTATTTTTGTGTATGGTGTTAGGGAGTGTTCTAATTTCATTCTTTTACATGTAGCTGTCCAGTTTTCCCAGCACCACTTACTGAAGAGGCTGTCTTTTCTCCATTGTATATTCTTGCCTTCTTTGTCATAGATCAGGTGACCATAGGCAGGCACATGCATTTTATTTTTATTTTTTTTAAAAACATCTTTATTGAAGTATAATTGCTTTACAATGGTGTGTTAGTTTCTGCTTTATAACAAAGTGAATCAGTTATACATATACATATGTTCCCATATCTCTTCCCTCTTGCATCTCCCTCCCTCCCACCCTCCCCATCCCACCCCTCTAGGTGGTCACAAAGCACCGAGCTGATCTCCCTGTGCTATGCGGCTGCTTCCCACTAGCTATCTATTGTACATCTGGTAGTGTATATATGTCCATGCCACTCTCTCACCCTGTCACATCTCACCCTTCTCCCTCCCCATATCCTCAAGTCCATTCTCTAGTAGGTCTGTGTCTTTATTCCCGTCTTCAGGCACATGCATTTTAATATCAGTGGTTGGAAAGATGGGCATACATAGCACAGTTTATGTACAAGTTAACTGGTTAGGATTTGAGAAGAAAATACAACATCTAATTTTAATTATTCCATCTCATACTTTTAAAATCTCTTTTTTGATTCATATTTTAAATGCACACACACAGAGTATTTGAAAATGTTACTCAAATCCTTAGTTGTTTATTCAAATTATATAAATGAATTGGTGTGCATATATTGGTGTTGCACAGAGAAGTTTTCAGGGATGTGATATTCATACTGCAACAAAATTAGAGATCACTAGTGTAAAAGCTCTGTAGATGCTTCTGTCATGTAGAGTGTTAGGTAAGAACTACAGTCTGTGAATGTAGTTATAACATTAAGAAAGTACAACGTGATCCTGTGTGTGTAGGCATGTCTACATCATGACTCTGTTAATCAGTTTCTTTGCAAGCAACAAATTACATTATCATAGTATTTATTTTATCACAACAGTGAACCTAATAAATTTCATTTTCTTACAGTTTTTTGCTTTTTTGTCTAATTGAGGTGTGTCATATAGATTATATAATCTGTGGGCTAATCTCTGTTTTTAAAATGTTATTTACATATTTTTAAAGAAATAGTGTTTGCTATTTTCTGCATGCAATTTCTGAGAATTACAATGATTTAGTTGATACTTATTAACTTGAGAAATTATGCTTTGAAATATGATATATACATAAGAGAAGGCCTGTTGCTAAAAAAATGGTAGATTTGGATAATGTTATAGCAATTCAATAATGCAAGTGAGAAAAGCTAGAAAAGTCAAATGAGTTACAAAATCATGCATTAAGGGCTAAAGAGAAATGTGCAGAAGGAAGAAGTTCTAAGGGGATTAAAATGCTAGTAATTGTAGACACTTTGAGAGGGAACCTGAGGATACGCTTTGTACCTGGAACATTGACTGAACGTTATTATGAGCTGGTATCTGAGGGATCAGGTGTGGCCCTGGCAGAAGGTTATCTCTGGGGACAGAGCAATCAGATAATTGGTGGTTGGTCAGGGCCCGAGTTACAAACTTGGACAGTTGAATAGTTGAGAGACCTAAGCACACAGATAGTCTTCCTTGAAGACAACTGCCAAACATGAAGCTACACGGATAAAAATGGAACAGCAAAATTGAAAAGCAGAGTACAATTCCCCCATGCTTTTATTGGTAGGAAAAAACAAACAAAGAAAAAGAATCTCTAGACTCTCAGTTGAAAGTCCTGTTGGGCTATAGGATCTGGGGCAAATAGGGGGTGGATTAAATTTTCAAAAACAGCAATTGAGTCTCAGTTCAGATCAGCCTATTGGCAGATTGGATAAAGGTGGCCAGCCATTTCTGGCTGCAGAGGAAGGGGTGCTTATTACCTGATGGAAGGTAACATTATCTGAAGCTTCTACAACTTTGTATTAAGGATGTTCAGTATTAAATCAAATAGTATTTGGTATTTTAACAGATGAAGACAAATGATAAATAACTAAGAGGGAAAAAACCCAGAGAATAAAAGAACACCTGATGTGATTCAGATGTTAGAGAGAGCAGACGAGGACTTTAAATAACCAGGATTAATATGTTTAAGAAAATAGAGCATAATAGGAACAATTAAAACTGAAAATCAGACTTCCAAAATAATGAAATACATATTCTAGAACTGAAAAATGAAACAGAAATTAATCCCTCTATTGGTAGGCTCCACAGAAGTTTGTACACTAAAAAGAATGGTCAAGTAGAATGCAGTTCAATAGAAATTACTCAAACTGAAGCAGAAAAGTAGGAAAGAAAAAAAATAATGGAAAGGGCATAAGAGACATGTGTGACATAGTCAGATTACATGTATAACTGGAATTTCATAAAGAGAGTAGAGATTATGCCAAAAGGAAAATTTGAAGAGCTATGGCTGATAATTTTACAAAAATTATCAAAGATGTTGCTATTGGTTTAAATATCTAAGTGAAATCCAAACAGGATAAATATGAAGAAAACCAAGTTAGGTCTATCATCTTTGAGCTGTAGAAACTAGAGACAAAGAGAGCAGATTTGAAGAAAAATGATTCCCAGCAGCTCGAGAACAAAAAGCATTACCTTGAACGGAGATACAGTGAGACTGACCAATGGGAGCTGGAAGGAAATGAAATGGATGTGCCAAAGCGCCCAAAACAGAACAAGTGAACAAACAAAAACTGTCATCCTAGAGCTTTAAACCCAGTGAAAACATCCTCCAAATATGAAGATGTCGTGACGTTATCAGGTGTACAGTGACTACAGCGTACATCACAAATACAACTACACAGGAAATATCCAAGAGGGTTCTTCAGGCAGAACTATAAGATGAAATGAAGGGCACAGAATGATTAAAAGTAGAAGTTTTTTTTAAAATTGACATTCCCTGAGAACACTAGCCAAAGGAAATCTGGTATAGCTCTACAGGCATCAGACAGTATTGTCTTTCAGGGAGTAAGCCTTACTAGATATAAAGAGGGATGTGTCATAAGAATAAAAGTGTCAAAATACTGGGACCCTCTCTTATTTCTAAATCTGTATGTACCAAATAACTTCATTTCAAAATACTATAAGCAAAAGTAGTCACAATTAAAAAGAGAAATAGAAAATCTACAAATATGGTGAGAGGCACTGTGTCTGTCTAAATTGCTGATGAATAAGAAGCAGAAAGAATGTTCTGTAAGCATTTAGAAAATCTGAACAGCATAATTAACAAACTTGACCTAATAGATATATAGATAGGTCATAGCATATATAGATGATAAAGAATACCACCTGATGATGACAGAATTCATTCTTTCAAATGCACAGAAAACATTTATCAAAAGTGATTATCAAAGAAAGCCTGGATGATTTTTAAAAGGATTTGAATTATTCAGGATATGTATACTGACTTCACTGAAATTAAGCTAGAAATTAATTAAATAACAATAACTAGATAGTCCATAACTGCCTGGAAATTAATTAAAACACTTGTAACTAATATAGAGGTTAAAGGAAAGAAATACAAAAGAAAATATACATTATATTTTCATTTAAATAATAAATGAAAGCAATCAAAACATCTGGAATTCAGCAAAATATACTCAAAGGGAAATTTGTCATACATATTGGGGAAAAAATAGATGCCAATGATGTATTCTCATATTTCAAGCACATAGAAAATGTGGCATATCAATCTCTCCCCAAAAAAGAAAATATTAACAAAAGAGGCATAATTGATAAAAAAGTAAACATACAATAAAGTAAATCAACAAAAACAAAAGCTTAAGTGATGAAAAAATAAAATTTTAAAACGAAATAAATCTAGTTAATCTTATCACAGAAAATAGAGATAGAAAACACACATTATTACCTGTTATAAAGAAAAAAATTGGGGGCTTCCCTGGTGGCGCAGTGGTTGAGCATCTGCCTGCCAATGCAGGGGACACGGGTTCGAGCCCTGGTCTGGGAGGATCCCACATGCCGCGGAGCAACTGGGCCCGTGAGCCACAATTACTGAGCCTGCGCGTCTGGAGCCTGTGCTCCGCAACAAGAGAGGCCGCGATAGTGAGAGGCCCGTGCACCGCGATGAAGAGTGGCCCACGCTTGCCACAACTAGAGAAAGCCCTCGCACAGAAACGAAGACCCAACACAGCCATAAAAAAAATTAAAAAAAGAAAAGAATTACTACAGGTCTAAGATATTTAAAGTATAAGATTTAAATTTTTCAGAATCAGTTTATTGGAAAAAATAAACAAAATTACTGAATAATTGCAACTTGAAATAAACCTGACAAAAAGTAAAATCTGAATAGTTTAGTTGCCATTCAAACATTTAATCTTTTATGAAATATATTTCCACAAAGAAAATCTCAGATATCAGTGTCTTCACCCATGACCTTTCCAAATCTTACACAGAAATTATTGACGCGCTAAACAAATGAAAGCATTTGGTTATACGTGTAACTGATTAGTTTTGTTGAAAATCTACTTATGATAAAATTGTCTTGGGGGTGGTGTATAAGACAAGTGAGAAGTGCAGGAAGCAGTGTTTGTCGACATCAGCTCCATGGAGCCCCGAGGGTACATGTGCCGTGACCTGGGGAGGATGGCCTCGCTCGGCCGTCCTGGTGCCCTGGCCGGACGGCCTGATTTGGTGCTCAGTTCACAGATGCTGAGGTGTAATGATACGGTGGGGTCCAAGTGGGTGGATTAAATCTGGAACAAGGGTGATGGCATGGCAACCAATAGCCAGAGTTTTGCAAAACCCCTTCCTTACACAGACGTCCTGGCTCAATTAATCATATGTGATTTTGAATAAGTGTGTATAGGAAGTAAAATCAAAAGGGCCGTGATTTATTTTCAGTGAAAAAGCGGATTGGATTTCTCACCATCTGGGTTTTCTAGCTCTTGCTTCTATAGGACTAAGTGGGGTTCACAGACACTAGACCTTCCTGTAGCAAGCGAGAGATTTAATGGAGCAGTTCCTGTCAAGGTGATCTATTTCTGATATCATTTTCCTTTCAGACCCTTTTTTGACTTCTGGCCTCGGAGAGGTTTGAATGTCCTGACAGATAAATGAAGCAATTTCAGCATTTTTTAGGCTTTTAGGCTTTTCTAGGCTTTTGATGGGTTCACTAAAGGAGATAAAAATGTCTTTCTGGCAGAATGCCACCATGAAAGGTGGGTTAGAAAAAATCTTGCAGGAAGGGACATAGAATACAGAGAGGGAAAACCAAGACAAACTATTCCCTTGCATTTCACCCAAGACCAGTCCTGCATGCTAGTAGTGATAATATGAACGCTAAAGCTGGTCACCTAAATATTGGATTGTATTACGCTGTGCCGGAATGCATTTCCTGTAGGACCCACCTACATGGATGGATCTAAGGAAAAACAAAAGGAAAAGCAGGGGATTAAACATTGTGGAAAAATCAAGTATTTTAGTGATGAAACACAATAGTCACTTATTCCTTTGTCCCTTCTTCCATCATGTCCAGGGATGCAAAACCTCTGAAATGTTATTTTGCCTGTATCAGTCTAGCTTTACAGTAAGAATGCCAATTATTTTTTTCTTACTTAAGTCACTAAAAGATAAACATGTTGATTTTCACTCATTCTCCTGAGTTTCTGATAGAAATTAAAATATTGCAGAAAATTAACTAAATCTTAGGGAGTTTACACAGAATGAAGGAACCCATTCGCTCACTTATTCAAAATTTTTAAATGTACTATAGCAGACAATATTCCAGACTATGGAGAGAAACCACCAAACAGAACGTGACTCTTTACACACTGGAGAGATGATAGTAGAGAGAGATTTGTTGGTTGGTCCGGGATGGGTTATACAAGAACAGTGGTGGCCCAAGGAAAGAGTCCCTTTTTCCTTGATGACAAAGTTAGCAGAGAAAGTGAGGGCATAAAAAAAATGTGAGCTTTATTATCAAACAAATATGTATTTGATCCCTTTCCCTGTAATTCTGGGTAAATTGTTTCCAGTCTGTACAAAAATAAAATGATATGTCCACTAGGTAAAATTGTAATGACCGTTTAGAAAACGTATATGAAATGTCTGACATGGAGTTAGCTCCCATAAAAAGGAGTCACTAGAATAGGGATAGAAATGGGGGATTTCTGTCCCCTAATTTCAGTATTTTGGCAGCTGGATATCAAGTGCATCAAACCTGTGTACCCTTCACCTTTTATACACTGCGATCCTTGAAGAAAATGTAAGATTGCTTATATTTATATCTTTTTAAATGTTATATGTATTTTATTTTATTTTTAATTTTTATTTTATATTGGAGTACAGTTGATTAACAATGTTGTGTGAGTTTCAGGTGTACAGCTTTTATGTAAAACATTTTGCCACTATCCCCAAATTGCTTGAGCTATCCCTATTGAAGAATCCAAAATGTAAACTTCAAAGTTAGCAAGATAGCTTCTCTAACATTTTCATTGTATCGATGATGATAGAAAAAAAATCCAAGTGTCGTGACTCTTATTGTCCTTGTGTGTGTTACGACCAACAGACACCTTTGCATCAGGTATGGGATAGAATTAGCTATGTGAATAGAGCATTGCTGCATTGGCCTTAGGGGATTATATTTATGATGTAGGCCTAATCATTTTTATATTCTAACCAATTGTTTTAATTGACTAGTTAGTCCCATTTGTCTCATTATATATTTGGATTTAAATTCCTAACACAGTTGAAGTGGATTGTGGTTTCTGTTTCATTTTTAAATGGTGAATGCCAAAATATTATTAATCCATAGACCAAATAAATTATATCACTTTGTGCTTACAGCTCTGGGGGCAAAACAATACAAGCTTGGCTTGGTTGTCAATCTCGGTCTTGCCGAGGGTTAGGAAGTTACACCTTGCTGATGAGAAAGTCTTTGACTAAAGGGAAGCAGCCTGCCTTTACCCACCAAACGCAGATGTGTTAGCTTATTACTGCTGCTGTAACAAACCACCACAGTGTGGGTTAACACAGCACGCATTTATTATCTTCCAGAGTCTCCAGTTAGGGGAGTTTGCAGGGCAGTGTTCCCTCTGGACACTCTGGGGGTCTGCGTCCTGCCTTTTCCTGCATGTCTTGGCTCGCGACCCCTCCTGTCTCCAGAGCAGCGCTGCAGCATCTTCACACCCTCACCTCTGCTTCCACTGTTGCATCTTTTTAAACTCCAACTTTCTTGCCTCCTTCTTGCAAAGACCCTTGTGCTTACAATGTGGCCACCAGGACACTCCAAAATAATATATTCAACTTAGTCACACATGCCAAGCGTCTTACTGCCATGTGAAGTAACAATCCCGAATTCTGCGGGTGAGGGCATGGGCATCTTGTTGGGGGTGAGGATGCATGTTTCTGTCTACCGTGGCAGGAGAGCTGAATACTGGGCTGTGAAGTTGCCTTCCTGCCTTGGCTTCAGAGGGTAGTTCCATAGTTCACCTGGAGCAGTAGTGGGGTTTTAACAGCTATTACAGAGAAGTTTTCCAAAATTGACATGTTACTGAAACAAATAAAATACGCTACTGAAGGGGCACACCCAACATTGTATTATTTCAACGTAATTTTAAAATATTACACTTTCATCCAATTCTGAGTAAACTTTACTTAGTACCATGAATTTTCCACCAGATTTTGAAAAACAAATGCAGATGCTTAAAATGTATTTCAGATTCCATTCTGATAATGATAGCATTTGAGAGAGAAAATATTCTGTCCATAAATGTTTCTCCTTTGAAGTTTTGTAAATACCCTTCCTGTGAATATCTAAGAATAAAATGAAAAGAACTTTAGATATTACCAGGCTACAAATGGTATGTGTATAACCATGGATTAACAATGAACATATTTTGTTTGGAGAACTTTAGGAATTTATTTCTGACTGAGCATGAAGGAAGAGGTCGGAAACGAGGCTGGACATTTAAATTGAAGTTAGATAACCCACTGGTGTTTAGGTGTGAGGATCCAGGCCACAGTGGTAAAACTACATGAGACATTTAATTGGGGATCTGCATCTCTACCTCATATGGCTTTAAAAGAAGGTGGGTTAGAAAAGCAGCAGATGTCTGTGCTCAGAGGGGACCCCTGACAATATGAAGATGTGGGGCAGAAGATTGGCCTGAGGGTAACTTGGTGCCTTAAGTGAGAGGATTTGAGCCGGTTCTTCACAGAGAGGTTTGCAGCAGCCAAGGGTCAGCCTCCACATTTATATCCATCGTGTAACGTCATCTTCCGCCAGTGTTTCATCATTTTGGCGATTGGCCGTCACTGTTAGGATGAGGTAGGCTTCAGGGTTAGGATAATCCAGCTCATCAGCTAAGCCAGGATCAAGGACCTCATCCTTGACCTCACTCCATGCATTGAGTCCCTTAGACCATTAAAGCTTACTGCTACCTACATGTTTCGTCTTTAGCAGACTCCATTTTTGTCATTTTTTTTATGCTGCTTTATTTTTGGACACTCTCATTTTTTTTTAATGTCTTGACATCTCACCCCTTACACCATTCATTTTTTCTCCTTCCTTCAGTTCTTCTCTTTTGCTGAAAATCTTTCAGTGGCCTTACACAGAGTAACAACGCATTTTCTGCCGGTTCTCTCTCCACTATCCTTTCCAGTAACTTCGAACTGGTTACAGATTCTTTTTTTTTTTTTTTAAATGAGGGGTATATTAGACTTTTTTTTTTTAATTAATTAATTAATTTATTTATTTATTTTTGCTGTGTTGGGTCTTCGTTTCTGTGCGAGGGCTTTCTCTAGTTGCGGCAAGTGGGGGCCACTCTTCATCGCGGTGCGCGGGCCTCTCACTATCGCGGCCTTTTTTTTCTTGTTGCGGAGCACAGGCTCCAGACGCGCAGGCTCAGTAGTTGTGGCTCACGGGCCCAGTTGCTCCGCGGCATGTGGGATCTTCCCAGACCAGGGCTCGAACCCGTGTCCCCTGCATTGGCAGGCAGATTCTCAACCACTGCACCACCAGGGAAGCCCCAGTTACAGATTCTTGAAAGCAGCTTGTTGTGATATACGTCTGTACCTTTTCAAAATCCAGTGCCAAGAACGCCCCTGACCCCTCATCATCCTGGCAAACTAAAGGCATCTCAAGACATGTCTAGTAACCCCCTCTTCACGAAGCCTCTTGGATAAGGCCACAGCAAGCTCATGGCCTCCCCGGATTTAACCATTGTGCCCATTTAAGACCTGCCGTGTGGCTTTGATCAGATTTGCTTACACGCCTATTCACCCTCCTTTGACTGTGAACCCTTTGGGGCAGTGGCTCTGTTAGCATCTCTATATCTTGAGCCTCCAGCTCACTTCTAGAGGACAGGAGCCACTAAAGCAAGAAGTTGATAACTGGTTCTGAAATTCCTAACGGAAATTAGTTGAATGTAAATCAGAGCACGATCACTGACAAGAGTTTATAATAACTAAGATCTCAGCCCCACCCTTAAATGTTTTAATAAACCATTACTTGTCACATATGATTTTTAGAAGCACCAAAAAGCTGTCCTTTCCTGGTAGTGTCTTTTAGTGGTCATTCTAGTGCCGGAGGTCATCCTCCTATTAGTAACTCCCTGGGTGAGAGCATCAAAGTCTCCTTTATGGTTATGATAATGCTTGTGTATTGAATTCTCCATGTTAATGTCTTCGACCTGTCTGTAAGCAGCTAGACCGCCATGAGTTGTCTAGTTTTCACAGGACTTTAGATTGAGGAAGACAAGAAGGGTCTGGAGTTACAGAAGGGGATCAAACGTAATCTGTAACAACCTAAGTGGGAAAAGAATTTGAAAAATAATAGATACATGTATATGTATAATTGAATCACTTTGCTGTGCACCTGAGACTAACACAACATTGTAAATCAACTGTACTCCAATATAAAATAAAAAGTTAAAAATGCATACCAACAGATGATTGAAATCATAAGCAAAACAATAAAAATAAACTAAAAACAAAACAAAGCAAAAAAATAAAAACAGCTGACACCCACTGAGCAATGACTAGGTGCCGTGGATTAACTCAGGATAAATGCTACCTCATTACATCTCAGCCTCACGCAGCAGGTCCTGTCACCGGACAGTCCTCAGCTCTAGCTGCGTGGCTGCTTCACAAGGTGCACAGTCAGTCCCGCCTCCGAAACTGCCCATCAGCGGCCCTCTCAGTGACTGGTAACCATGGTGACGGCAGTACGCGAGGCCCCTCTAACCTTGAGGATGGTGTCATTCAACTCCGGAAAAAAATCTGTGGATGCCCTGGGGGATCCCTTGATGACACACGTTGTCACAAATGCCCTGTGGGAGGCTACACATTTTCCCTCAGTCCCCAATAAGTAAGGACAGAACAAGACCACATCCTACTCTGCTGGGCTGCATTCAACTTGCAAACCTGGGCTAGAGCAAAGGGATGGAAATTTACTAATCTAACACCTTTCCTGAAACACAAAGCACGGGAGATAGTTGCTGTAGAAATGCACTGGCAGATGGATGAAAGATCAATAATTCACATTAACTAAACTGAGGAAGAATGCGGGAATAAAAGCATTCAAGAAAGCAAAAGGATTTATGGAGTTTTAGTGCACACTTTCCAGCTGAGTATCGCCAGTATCAAAAATTACAAGCCTAATTGAACAGTTTTACAGACATTTCCCTGGGAAGAAGATACCTCTTAAACCCTCAAATATATTGTGATGTTCAAAAAGAGACATCGTAAGTTGTCGTTGTTAGTAAAAAAACCATCACTGTAAAATTCTGACTTTTCTTTATGGCTTGTTACCTTTTAAAGTAAAATTTTTCATTAGAATTTTAGTATTTCAGATTTATAATCATAAAGTTTAGGAAAATGTGTTCTAGAGATGACATTTTACTGACATTATTTGGGGTTAGAATACTGAGATACACATTTCAGTTTTTCCTTAATAATTGTTATATTTCTAAGAATACGGGGGACAAAAATTAGATATTTCATACCACTTGGCATGTTTGCTGGAGAAGTAGTTATTTCTCAAAATTTTAGACATTTATAATTGTTTTGATGCTTTTCTGTCTGTAAATTGTGTTCTTGTGGGGGGAAAATGGTACAGGGGTTGTTGTAAGAACACAGACAAATACAAACACGGGAAGGTGAATGTGAAATACAAGGAGAAGGGTGACACAAGGCAGATACAAGGAAGGGCATAAAATTACCTGCATTCAGTATTATACCAATCGCAATAAGCTCACCTTGGGGATAAGGGTGTCAGTAGGTACACATCACGTTTAAATTAGCTTCCCAGCATCCTGCCTTCAGAGATAACGTGCTGGACCAAAAGAAGATGGGCAGCCTGAGTCCTCATTGGAAGCAGAGTAGCCATCTTAAGGGCTAATAGCTATATTGATTTGGAAACAATAGGAATTCTTTCTTATTACAGAGCAGTCTTGATTAGTTAAATAAATCATTATTATGTGCTCCATTTACCTACATAAAAATTTGAGTTAATTTGACTTGTCTTCTTTTTAAAAGGATTTCAGAATATATGTTGCTTTAGATGTTTGGCTTTGGTGGTGTAGAGACCCTGCAAGCTAGAATCTTTTGATCCTAGTCAGTTAACTTAAACAGGTTAAATAGATATCTATGCAGGGAGATATCTGATTGTGCCTAAGTCTCCAAGATCAGATACTTTCTAGTTTCTGAGGTCGTCTAAAAATCCAAATAATTTCAACACTGCTTCCCTTTAATGATGTATTACTCACTTATATTACAACATCCTTACCTTATTTGTATAGACCTATTTCCTAAAAGAAAAACTTCATTAAGTTAAAATAATGATTCCGTGTGACAGTTCTTTACATCGCTATCATTAAGTAGCATAGAAGGCTCTTTCAAAAGACCATGGAGCACCCCGTACCACGCACACACACACACACACACACACACACACACACACAAATATACTGAGGGCTGGTGGCAGTAATGTCTGGAGAGGGTGGGGAGGGTGAGCTGGGTGCAGGGGGATGGAAGATGCATGGCTGACGGTCCAGGTCATGAGCAGGAAGGTGCAGAATCCACGGTTTGAACAACAGACTTTAGTTTAGAATAAATAGTTTAACGAAAATCAAGATGAACTATATGCTAAGAAAACAAAGGAGGAAACTTTAAGGAAAGAATCAAATATGCCACAGATGCGATGTCCTTTTACTCTATGTGAAGATGTCTGTGGTCCATGCCATGACCGTGTGGAACTCTGAAACTGGAGGAAAGTCACCAGGCACACGTATCTGTGGACGGGTCATGACGCGGGGGGAGGCTGTTGTTCAGTGTGAACTCTGACTCTTCTTGTGGTAGCGCAGGTGCATCTTCCAGAAAACATCTCAACATTTAGTAAACAACTGCAAAAGTTGAAAAATACTCCAGTACATGGCTTTGATGATGAATGTCTGTGAGGGTATGTAAGTGATAAAATTGGAAATATTGTATAGATAGATTTTGATTGTCTTCTCCTTACAGTACCATGGTGGCTTCTTTCCACCCATAAGTATGATCAATGTTCTTAGTCCTACAAGAGCCCTGGATGGCAGTACGATCCACACAGAGGCCCACTGTGTGATCCCTTATGGTTAGATCTGGACAGGATTTCTCCTCAGGATCCTGGATAAAAATAAGTGTTTGGATGAGCTCCTTTTAAAACATTTAATCATGCAAAGGTTCTCACCATGGTTTCTCACTTATAATAGATATATACCAGTTTTGTCTTAACTTACGATTTTATCCTGTCTGCTTACCATTTTAACCAGACTACTATCAGAGAACTACCTAACCCATTAAAATAAAACTTTCTTAATTTTGACACAACATGTAAAGTGCCTGGAGAACCTCATGTAATTCGATGCATCCCAGACTTCTTACAGTAAAGAGCTGCTGGAAAAAGCAGCCTTTGTCTGTGGAAATATAAATGAAAACAACACGATTTACACATTTCTGTAAGAAATTGATATCTGTGTTGGCATTAAAATGCTAACACGGACCAAAATGTACTACGTCGATGATTAAAGTTTAACAAACTCGTGGATTAAATTTGGTGTAAGTTATTGCTATGTATTTGTAGTGACTATATTCTTCCGCAGTGTTCAAAATGCATTAGCTAACTAATGCTTTCATTTCTGTTGGTGCTTTTTGGAATTGTGATTATAGTGTTTCACGGGTATGGGCTTTCGAGTTGTTTTAATTTTCTACAGCTTTTCAGCACATGTGTTATGACTGTGTTTGTATCTATGTTGAGCAAATTAACTATTCATTGTACACAAAAAATATAGATTTTTGTACATTTAAAATTAGAAAAACTCAAAATTTGAACCTCAAGTAGCCTATTAAAACATAATTTAATTCACAAACATTTTAAATTTTAGGGCATTTGTAAAGCCAATTGCAGTTGCCCTCAGAGAGCAGATTATTGTGTCTGATAATTTTGTCCTCAACTCAGTTCAAGTTAAGTTAAACAGTTTGGTGAAATATTTCTTTAATAGTTTGCAATGAGGCCAGGAATAAATACATACATATGTCATCAGCTGTCTGCTCGGTACATGTCACTGTGCCAGTGATGCAGTGATACCAGTACAGTGACCCTTCTCAAGATCCCACAGGCTGACGGGAACCTATGAAATGAAATCTAGCCATGTGACATCACCTCCCACCATCACACAGAGGTGAGCAGTGATAAGAAGCAAAATTAAGTTTGGTGAGGATTTAGTGAAGTGAGAACAAATTTTAATGATGGAATCAGAAAAGACTTTGTGAAGGAGGAATTTTGTTGTGTCTTAAGGATGGTTAGATTTGCATAAATAGGGATGGAAATTAGTGGAGGACGCATACCAATTTTGAGAAAGTATATAATCAAAGTAATTAATAATTAATGTGGAACATTTTGGAGCATGTATGGGTAGCAATAAACAATTGAGAATAAGAAAATGGGACATGAGGTGGACAAAAGTAAGCATATTTAGAATCAGTAGACACTAGTTACATAAAAATAGCAGCCTAAAATATTTAAGAATTAACATAAAGAATAAATATTAGGATTTTTAAAAATGCGTATCTATAAAAATCATTTTAATTCCTCAAATGTTGTGATATATATATATTATTGACTTTTGAGAGTTTGATGGATTTTATTAACGTATTCCAATGTATATTGTTAAATAACATTAAATGCGTAATGTTTGTTCTCTTACAAAATACACCCAACTTAATATTTACCAATTATAAACTCAGTAATATTTTCATTTTTAATTACCTTGTGATTTTTTACAATAAAAATCACATATTTACTGATGAGCTTCCATGTCTCAGATCCTGGAATGAGCTCTTGGGTGAGGATGAGAACAAGACCCCCCCAGTAGGTCCTAGGCACCAGCTGGAATTGTGCCTATCACTCCAGAAACCCCCCTTTCCCATTTGTATACATATTAGAATAAAGTTTTGTCTTTCTTTTATTTTAGGCTAACATACCTGAAACTGGATAATAATTTTGAGGATGAAACCTTCTGTGACAAAGGTAATTGCCTATTTCACTTATTATTGATAAGAAACTGATGCAGATGAAAAAAAAAGTTCCAGTAGGTTATTGGGGTCCATGTGTGCAATGGTTAAATATCCCACAATTGGCATTTCCCATACACCACATAAAATTGATGTGTTTTCTGATTCAGTCCTCAAATTGTGAGTCTAACACAATGTTGATTAAGTAATATCACTCAAAGATGCTATCGAATTAGAATTTCCATGGTCCAGGAACACGGCAGTGTATCTGAGTCCATTTTGGGGCTCACGTGTATGTCTTGTATGTTTGGTGATCTTTGAAGCTTTGGAAAAAGAATATACCTCCAGACTTTTCATAAAACATGTCCAGCTGTCTTCACTGTTCTTGTCTGTTAACCTAGATATGTGTGTGTGTGTGTGTGTGTGTGTGTGTGTGAACAGGCAAAGGTCAGTCTCTCCCGGAAAAGTCCCAGTAATTGCAGGAGTGAAAAGGTGAAGGGGTGGACATCTGTGCAAGGATGCAAGAGTGTTAGCAAATTAGATCCGTGGGGTACCGATCATCCAGTGGATATTTAGCAAACAATTACACAGCTCAATCCTGCCCATCCCAAGGCATAAGGACATGCATCTTGGTCAGGCCCTTTGCCCCAGTGTAGACTTGGGATTCCCCAGAGGCCCACTTTAGGCTCTTGTTAGTAGGGTGAGCTCTCTGCTGGGGTGTCAGACTCAGAGAAACAATCACACTCCACATTTGACGGTCTCTGCTTCAGTCTGATGCATGGATGGTTTCATGTCTGTCCTGTTTCCACATACTATTGAAATACTTCATCCTTTATGAAACATTTGCTGACCACACGACCCTCATTCAAACAGACCTAACCACTCTTCTCTTTTCTGCCTCTCAGGATTCTAAATGTTATCATCCTGCTACATTTTGTAGACTTTATGCAGTTAATGATTCTCCCTTCTATTGGGTTGTGCACCTGGAAAATTCAGGAATTTTGCTTTAGTAACCGCTGTAGCTCTGTACCTGGGACAGAATAGATTAATGGATAAATACGTGGTTTATGGAGGTATAACATATTCTGGTCACAAAATACTTTTGCTTTCAACACTGTTTCAAAAGTCTTGTGTCCCCATATATCCATGTGTGCCTGATGACACGCCCATTGTTGCTAGTATGTTAGTCCATGAGGGCAGAGTTTCCTTTTCTTGAGGCCATAAGCTATATCTTATACAATGCCACACATACTTCATAATGATTAACATAAAGCTTTTCACATTGTAGCTGAGAAGTAAATATTCGTTGATTATTTGGCCCCCAAATCTATAAGAAATGTTAGTATTAAATGGAAGAAATGTACTCCCCATCTCTCTACTTTCACTAATTGGAAGAGGAGATTACCAAACTAATACCAGTCTGGTCCTGGTAAAGCTTGGTGATAAAGCTGCCAGAGAATTTGAAGCACTGTAGGTCCCAATTCTTGAGAATTTACCTTGCAGGACAACCCATTCAGAATCATATATAAGAACCTTTCTCCTTTTTTAATAGTAAATTTCTATAATTTCTTTGCTAAATTCTCCTTGAAATAGTGTGTGTGTTTAAATGAACGTTTGTGTATGGCAGTGATTTTCTGGCCTAGGTCATTAACTCAGGTGATGACATATCTTCTCACTGGATGTGAAACCATGACTACAGACACTTGTAAGTGTAGAATTTCTCCTTTACTGGGATATGCACTTGACAGTTGCTTTGAATCCAGAAATCAAACTTTGCTTTAGACATGGTATTTTCAGGTCTCTTGAGTTATTTCTCATCCTTTACTGCTTCCATCTTGGTATGTTATCATTTAAATTTGCTCGCATTTTTAATTCCTGTCAGTAAACTTCAGGGAAAGAAGACTGACTATTACTTGGGTGTTCATATTTTGGGAAGAAAGACTACACAAAAATATTCAAGTATTCGTTCATTCAGTAAATATCCGTGCTTATTGGCAACATGCTGCAAATAGCCAAGAAAACATGGATCCTGACACCAGGTGCTCAAAACCTGCCGGGATTCAGACAATTAAAAATTTCTTTCAAGACTTTGGATCAGGAGTTAGATTGAGCAAATGCTAGAACGACTCCTGTCTGAATCCACCTTCCTTCCCCTTAGAAGACACACACACACACACACACAAATATATAAATACACTCAAAAGCAAGATTGTTGTCCACAACAGTAAAGAAACCAAGAGCAACACGCTGTGTAACTCACTAGGGAACTGGAAATACAGAGAGACCTTAGGGTGTGTGGAGCTTTGATGCTTATTTACTGCAGTGATTTTGCATCCAGGGGCCATGTGAAGAGGAGCTTGAAGTGGGCTTCAGGTGGGAAGCAGGAAAGCACGATGGACCTAATGACCCCTGTCTACCCTGTCAGAGCCATCGCCTGATTGAGCTAAGGCTGTGAGTAGAAATATCAATACAGTCATCCGCAGAGAAACTAGAATTTTGAGACAGTGTTGCAAGTATATCGAAAGGCAAACTAGCCGTGCCACACCAAGTCAGCCTTGGTTTCATACACGTGGTTTCTGTGCTTGACCATCCAGGTTGCGTAGAGAACGAAGCTCCTCGTCCCCAAAGAGAAAGGGATGGACCTCTCAAGAGATCCCTAGTGATTATTCCAATACCAGTCATTATTGCTGGAGAGCTTTTCTTTTTTCACAATAAGTCATCTTTCTGCTTGGAACAGAGAGATGTGTTCCTAAGAGAGTCAGTCTCTTGGACGATGATTGACGGCCTTAGTTATCCTTTTTCCTCAAACAGGAGGAGGAGGACACAGTCTGGATGGGGCGGGGCAGGTGTTGTCTGAGATGACAGTTTCCTTCATGCAATTCCTTGTTCCTGCGCCAGGGCTGAGGCAGGAGCATTATAAAGGGGTGGATCTCTCACAGACAGTCTCTGAGTCACTACTTCTAAGTTAGGAAGATTGGAGCTCCTAAGAACAGCTTACCTTAATTTCCTCAAACTCCTTACCCTGAGTTCTTTGCGAATTTGTATTGAAGTTATGTTATTTTTTTAATGATTTTAAAGCAAAGCTATATTTATGATATTTATCCATTGTGAAGTGTGTACATCCCTATCAGAGAGAGAAGACTTTATTATTAAGACATTAGCTGAGGCTCACTCTTGAATATCATGAACAGAGCAGGCATTTAATAAATCACCTTTGTGACTGAAGGTAACGTACAGTGAGAAAAAGTCAAAGTTCAATAGAGCACGGGCTTTGTCTATTTTTGCACTGGTAAGTCTCTCATACCTAGAACGATGCCTGGCACAGAGTAAGCACGTGATAAACACTGCGGAAAGAAGGAAGGAAGGAGGAGAAAAAGAAGGAAGTGGGGGGATTGGCTGGAACTGAGCCTCTGAACCTCCCATGTGTTCATCGTGAGCTTCCTGTGAGGTTTGTTTCATGGTCTGTTTCTTCGTGGGCACTTGGTGCTGTTGTTTGTCCCCATCTGTGTGGAGCACGTGTGAGAGGGTCACGTACAGACTTCACGAGGGGCAGCTTGGAGATGATGACTTGTGGCTGCGGTAATGAGAGGTAATGTGCAGTGCTCCCCACGTGGAGTCTGGTGACAGGAATTAACTTACCGCGTGCCAGTCTCTCCGGGAGCAGGAAGGTTAAGTTGCCCTGAACTGCATCCCACCCCTGCATCCACTTAATAATGGCCCTGCTGCAGGATGGTTAGGAGATAAATTAACTGAATTGTGATAGAAAGAGAGCTTGTGATGATGCCAGAAAGTGAGACGATCCATAGGATATTAATACTCCAAGAAATCCATCTTGACTCTAAGCAGAAAATAATTTTGAATTAAACTTTGTAGGAATGATCTTCATAAACAGTGTTTGGGGGATAAAACTGATCTTCTCTCCTGTTTCCTCAGTGCTTAATGGCGGTTGCACAGGCTTAGATTCTTTATATAGCGAACATATCGGCTGTTCCCAAATAATTAGTGCTTATATTCTTGGGAAGAATAAAGTTCAGGAAAATGGTAACAATGCTAGACAATTTTTTCCCTTATGTTGGCTTGGATTTCTCCTATAAAATACTTAATATCTATCTGTTAAATGTACTGGTGACGTTTTAAGAAACAATGTTGCTTTTTCAGTCATGGCTAGGTCAGGAGGAGACCATTTTCCAGAACATAGATAAAACTCATAAAAACGTGCCACGGTTGTCAGGTTTTTTTCCTGACAAACTGTGCAGCAGTTTGATTGAATTTCTTACTCTTTTACGTGATTAGATTCTAAAATTCGGTGGGAGACTTCAAGCCTCCTTCCTGGACCACAGTCGCTAAGGTAACCTGCCGGCGAGGATGTGGGGAAGGGGATCACACGCCCACAGGGGCGGCTGGTGACGCAGAAAAGGGGGGTGTCCGAATGGAAAAGTGATAATGCCACAGTCCCAGATCGAAAATCGATTAAGGGCTTTATTCATTCTTCACATATTAACAAAATGTCTTCTGGGCACCAGACACCATGCTAGTTATCAAAAATGAAAATAAAAATAGGAGACACTTGACCTTTGAGGTGCCCACACTCCTGTAAGAAATGAAGTATGTAAACAAAACAAAGAACTGATAGTAATTTGTAGCAGTGCTGGAAATACCAACACAGGGGTCAGATGGGTAACTTGGTGAAGACAGAGGAGAAGACGTTCACCTTTGCTGGGGAGAGGAATCTGAGCAACATTTCAGTAGTGACGAAAAAATTACCAGGACGACGTGGAAGGACATTCCAGATGGAGAGAAAAGACCATGCAAAGTGGTGAGCGGTGAGAGTGTAGTACTGGGGAAACACAGGTGTCCCAGATCAGACTGAGCGAGGAGGAATCCAGGACGCTGACGCCAGGCTAAGGAGCTTAGAACTGTCATCGAAAGAAACAAGAGCCGAGGAAGGAGGTCTAAAATGGGTCATGACGTGATCTGCTTTGCGTTCCAGATCACTTTGCCCACAAGGTGGACAGTGCATTGGAGATGAGGAGGGTGAATACACAGGGGACAGTTAGAACCTGAGGTAGAGCCAGAAGGTCTTAGGGCAGAGTATTTAAGAAATGACCTCAGTGCTATTTCAGGTTCAGACTCACAGGCTGGCAGTTCCATAGTGAACCCTCCAGCGACCACCTGCTAGTCAAGAAATAATAATTTCTCCTGATTAAGATTTTTTTCAAATATCCTGATCAAATAGTAAAACAACAGTAATATAACAAATTAAAGATGAGGTTTAGCAGATCATCCAAATTTTGTTCAACCTGACACCAGAAATGTTGTCTGTAATGTTTCCCTTTGAAGAGATGTATTCTGTGCCCAGCCTCAGTCAGGACTGTGCCATTTAGGGTACCCTGGTTGCTGGTAGCTTCAGTGTCCCATCATGAAAGGAAGTGTAGAAGTGTAACATTTCATGATGTTTATTACAATATCCAGTCTATATTATAGTCATTAACTTATAAAACACATTTCCAAAGTTACATGGTTTGAATGCTATCAAGAGGAAAGTTGAAAAGGGTTTGCATAGGAACTTCAGGGAAGCTCACTTTCTCTCCAGATCAAGACTCAGAACTTGAACTTGCTTCCATACACCTCTAAAAGAATGTTGTGGTCTCTGGATCAAAACTTCATACGATGGAGATTACTCGTAATGACTCTGCACACTGACTTTACAATAAGACTCGACACCAGCAGACCTCTGGCAGGTGTTGATTCTGTGTGGTGAGGTCATGAGCATTCATAGACTGATGGATCTTAGGATAATCAGGGTCCTTTGTCACACTGTCCCCTTCACCTCCAGAAGACTGTCTGTTAAAATAGATGTTCTAGCACTCGGACTATTCTAGTTAGAGAAACATAAAGAGTCAATAATGTATTTTGTTATGTAAGTGTAACAGAGTCCTGACAATGAGTGAGTTTCTGTTCTTGTTTTGTGTGTGTGTGTGTTTTAGTCAAATGCAGGTATGTCGATGGCCTTTCCCATGTGAAGCTTTCCCAACTCTCCCCAGCAAAACCTTCCTTATGTGGGAGAACCCGGCACAGACCTTGAGCATGTAGTTTACCTGGTTTTGTTGTAGCTCTCTTTTCTTGGTCTGTTTCCTCTAACTTACTGTGAGCCTTCACGTGGGAGCACATGGTGCCTTTTTCTCTGCCTGCGGCCCCTGGCGTTGAGATCTTCCCACAGGATGTATCAAAAAGCACTTGCTGACTGATGTTATGAATAGAATGTATCCATACCTTCAAAAATCCTTGGGCATTAAATTACCTAATTATTAGGAAACAAATAATCTGAAAGATTTATTAATTCTCCACATGACAAAATACATTATTAGACTGACTGAGCTGTAAATTACAATGCTGAGGTCTTCTGGACAGTGAAATATTAAATGAAATGAAATCTGTCTCATTAACTATAATTTCTAAGATAATGGACCATAACATATGAATCATTATTCCAGAAAGAGACCTAGAAATTGTTTCCTAAAAATATTAGTAATAGCCTTTATAAGCTAAAGACCAAACCAAACAAGAAACTCTCATCTTACTGTTACAGGATCCCATGGTGCAGCCTCAGCACCACTAATTACAGTCCTTGTATCATAACACAGGCAGGCTTAGTGGAGCTTGAGCAAACCAGAGATGGACATTTAATCTAAATCAAAAGATAAAATACTTTCTGCTAGTGTTGATTATTAAAAGTTAAAATTATTGGAAAAAAATAATGGCTGGAAATTGATATGAACAAATTATATAACATTATAAAGGGAGTAAATTGAGCTTCATTTTTTTTTAAACAAAAACTCAGGGATACTGGAGAATCCCAGAAACTTGAAAGAAGTAGTTTTTAATATAAATTGAAAAAGATTTACAAATTAGATTAAGAAAAAGAGGCATGGAGCCAACAAAAGTCCAATGGAGGACAGAGCAACAAACAGGTAGTTTCAAGATGTTTTTAGATTCTTCCCTAGACTCTGAGTAGTTGTCAAATGAAGATACATTCATTTAATGATACACTTCTAACTTTTTTGGAAGAGAGTTTCACCCACCTTGGTCCCATAAAGTCCTTTGGTGCCACTGTATGAGGTAGCCCTGGCTTTATCAATATAGCTTGTCTTATAGATTATGTAGTAGAGCCCTGGGAATAAAACAGCTGGTAAGTCATAGTTTGTATGAACTTTGGGTGGATGGTAAGTCATGGTTCACATGAACTCTGGGTAGCTGATAAGTCATAGTGCCTTTGAACTTTGGGTGGATAGTAAGTCATGGTTCTTATGAACTCTAGGTGGTTGGTAAGTCGTGGTTCATGTGAACTTTGGGTGGATAGTAAGTCATGGTTCTTATGAACTCTGGGTGGATGGTAAGTCATGGTTCATGTGAACTTTGGGTGGATAGTAAGTCATGGTTCTTATGAACTCTGGGTGGATGGTAAGTCATGGTTCATATGAAATGTGGGTGGATGGTAAGTCATAGTTCCTTTGAACTTTGGGTGGATAGTAAGTCATGGTTCTTATGAACTCTGGGCAGTTGATAAGTCATGGTTCGTGTGAACTTTGGGTGGATAGTAAGTCATAGTTCATATGAACTGTGGGTGGTTGGTAAGTCGTGGTTCGTATGAACTTTGGGTGGATAGTAAGTCATGGTTCATATGAACTGTGGGTGGTTGGTAAGTCGTGGTTCGTATGAACTGTGGGTGGTCGGTAAGTCGTGGTTCGTGTGAACTTTGGGTGGATAGTGAGTCATGGTTCTTATGAACTCTGGGCAGTAGGTAAGTCGTGGTTCGTGTGAACTTTGGGTGGATAGTAAGTCATGGTTCATATGAACTGCGGGTGGTTGGTAAGTCGTGGTTCCTGTGAACTTTGGGTGGATAGTAAGTCATGGTTCTTATGAACTCTGGGCGGTTGGTAAGTCGTGGTTCATTTGAACTGTGGGTGGATAGTAAGTCATGGTTCTTGTGAACTCTGGGCGGTTGGAAAGTCGTGGTTCGTGTGAACTGTGGGTGGATAGTAAGTCATGGTTCTTATGAACTCTGGGCAGTTGGTAAGTCGTGGTTCGTTTGAACTGTGGGTGGATAGTAAGTCATGGTTCTTATGAACTCTGGGCGGTTGGTAAGTCGTGGTTCGTGTGAACTCTGGGTGAATAGTAAGTCATGGTTCTTGTGAACTCTGGGCGGTTGGGAAGTCGTGGTTCGTGTGAACTCTGGGTGGTTGGTAAGTCGTGGTTCGTGTGAACTGTGGGTGGATAGTAAGTCATGGTTCTTGTGAACTCTGGGCGGTTGGAAAGTCGTGGTTCGTGTGAACTCTGGGCGGTTGGTAAGTCGTGGTTCGTGTGAACTTTGGGTGGATAGTAAGTCATGGTTCTTGTGAACTCTGGGCCGTTGGAAAGTCATGGTTCGCATGAACTTTGGGTGGATAGTAAGTCATGGTTCTTATGAACTCTGGGTGGTTGGAAAGTCGTGGTTCGTGTGAACTTTGGGTGGATAGTAAGTCATGGTTCTTGTGAACTCTGGGCGGTTGGAAAGTCGTGGTTCGTGTGAACTTTGGGTGGATAGTAAGTCATGGTTCTTGTGAACTCTGGGCGGTTGGTAAGTCGTGGTTCGTGTGAACTTTGGGTGGATAGTAAGTCATGGTTCTTGTGAACTCTGGGCGGTTGGTAAGTCGTGGTTCGTGTGAACTTTGGGTGGATAGTAAGTCATGGTTCTTGTGAACTCTGGGCGGTTGGTAAGTCGTGGTTCGTGTGAACTTTGGGTGGATAGTAAGTCATGGTTCTTGTGAACTCTGGGCGGTTGGTAAGTCGTGGTTCGTGTGAACTTTGGGTGGATAGTAAGTCATGGTTCTTGTGAACTCTGGGTGGTTGGTAAGTCGTGGTTCGTGTGAACTGTGGGTGGACCAGAGGTAGATAGTGATGCTTCTGTCAAGCTCCGTGCAGAGGAAGATGCCAGTTTCAATTTCTGGAGTGTGTGCATCTACAAACACAGTATCATCATGCTCATCTTGCCATTCAGTGTAATTTCTCACTTTCTGTAAAGTAATGAAAGCTGACAAGCCAAGGGCATCACGGGACTGACAGTGCACAGCCAGTGCTCGTTTCAGAGAGGGTTCTCTTCTCTGGTTTAATGATGGGGCACAAGGTGACTACTCTCTAATTTGCCTGAAAGAAATGTTCATTCACTCCCACAGCACCTTGTGCCTCATAACATCCGAGCTAGAAAAGCATTTCTGTTGTTTAAAAAGCTGCTGAAACACAGGAAAATAAAAGGAAACATATTCAACTCTTTTAGAAAAATAAATCCCAATACTAATAAGCCAACAGAATACCATTGCTGAAGGTCACCTAGAGAAGGAGGAACGAACAGGGATAAAGTAGTCCAATCAACAGAAACAGAGAGATAGCAGAAATGTACCATTCAAGAGTAATCTAAAGTGATCAAGCTGGTATAAATAATAAAGAGAAGGAAGTTGGAAGCTGGATTTGACAGCATGTTTTTTAGAGGTGGTTGAATAACCTAAATAAGAGTGATATAGGGTTGCCAGCAACAGAGTTAAGTTTCTTAATTAAAGCAGAAGTTTTTTCTGGACCGAAAAACTACTATCCTCAAAAATCCGTCCCTTCTGTGCATTTTTGCACACCCGGGATGTGATGCCTGAGATATGCCTGGACAGCAGCTATTTTCATTTGTAGATTTAAGTTGAGGTCCCGCTAAAGCAAGACCCTAAATTGCTACCCTACTCTTTTAAAGAAGGCAGTGCTGCCTTCCAAAAACTTAATATACGTGGGTATAGTCAAGAATGAATCAGATATGAATTCTCTATTTGAGTTGTGTTGTTTGGCACGTTGATGTGAAGGAAATAGTGACCTGTGAGCCTGGGGGGACGTGAGCCCCCAGAGAAGCTCACGGGGTGTCTGTATCTCCTCTGCTCCCACGGTGCTCGGGTCCTTTGTGTACAGCATCTGTCACATGGTTATAGTCATTGTGTTAGTCCTTTTTAACAAAACACATATAAAAACATTAACAAATGAAAAAGCACATTATATAAAGAAAAATTGTTACATTAATTTATTTATATTCTTGTCTCTCTCGCTAGATTGTGAGAACTATGTTTCATTTATCTTTTTTTCAGCACCTGGCATAGCTACTGGCTTACACTTGGCACTTTATAAGTTATTATTGAATAAAGTGTGGGAACATCTTGGATTTAGGTTGATTTTCAAACCTGTGTAGGGCCTTATAAATCGCTACTCTTAGGAATTATCAGCAAATGACTAAGGTAGGGTCTAAAACGTTTTAGAGATGACAACAATTTGCGTATTTTGTCCTTTCAAAATAGTGTTTGTAGTATTGTAGACTGATGCTTGAATTTAAGATGTTTCCAAGTTTGAGGGTAATAAGGAAAATCAGGGAAGTGAGGAGGAGAATTTAGAGGAAGAAGAAATAGAAAATTAAGATCAGATGAAAACTGTGAATTCATTGTGATCTGCCATAATTATGGTTAAGACTAAAGGTCACACATACATTAATATATTCATTCACTGATCCATTCATTAATTCAATAAGTGTCATGTCAAGCATTGGGTGTATGTTCCGGGCATGGGAACAATGGGAAACAAGAAAGACAGAGCCTGTCTTAAGGCTTAGGGGTGGGATGGTGTCAGGGAAAGCCCAGGGAAGGGGCTCCAAACCTTGAATTTGATGATTGTAAGAGGGTGTCCAAGGCACAAAACAAGAAAAAAATTAAAATATGCTAATATGCAGATGTAAGAGATACCATGTACTTTCAAAAAATTGAAGGGTGTTTACATGCTCTTTTGCATAGACTATAAATTCTTATCTAGGAAACAAAAATCCTCTTCAGAAATTTGTGGTTATATATCAAACTGCACGTCAGTTGAATTCTCCCACTTTTAGTAAGGTTTTCTTTCTTTCCTTCCTTTTCCCCTCTTTTTTCTTTCCCTCCTCCCTCCCTCCCTTCCTTCCTTCTCAAACAGTACCTGAGTTTTGTGACATCTCAAGCAATGAAGGTTAGCAGAATGCTATATGGTTTGTGTGACCTGTTGTATTATATACATATTCTTAAACTTAAATGAAAAGACATATTTCTCATCTTGATTCCTCTCTTATATATACCAAATAGTGTAATCTTTCTCTGAAGCATGTGGCCAGAGGGCATAAGCTGAGCTCAGCGTAGTAGGACAAAAGCTAGCATGACAGTCTCTGCCCGAGCTGGAGAGATGGGTGGGGATGAACAAAATTAAACTACGTTGTCAGGACTCCCAGGACTATTACAGCTATTCCGCCTGGTTCTGCAAGAGACCACAGTTCAAAGTAAGCATGAGTGACCTACAAATTTTTCTGACGGTTTGTTTCTAAACGTGGGATAGAATGAATGACTCAGTGCTGTTGTATGAATCAAGGCTTTTTTCATCCAACCAATAGCCTTGCTTCCTTATACTTTTCTTTTGAACCTCTGCCTTTTTGCCATATGGTAAACAACTAAAAAAATCAGAAGTATGGGGCAAATATGGATCACAATGATCATTGACTATGTCAACTTAATTTATTTTTGCAGAAAAGATCATTTCATGCTGGTTAAAAAAAATCAGTTACTCCACTCAGTACTTAATTTCATAGGCTCGCATAAATAAGGTATTCCTTCTAAGTTACTAAGTGTCACACCCCGTTCCTAAAATAATTTCCAGAAGCATAAAGGGGCTGTCATGGAAGAATTTAATTTTGAAAGTGGAAGCAGTTGTGCATGATGTACATTGACTTCCAAAATGGTCCTACCTCTGAAGATTTGTAGTTGGTTCCATAATATGCATTCTAATGATCATCCTTCCAGGAGCATCCCCTAGAAGAATGGGTATAAAACAGGCAGCCCAATAACTCCCTGAAATTTTATGCCAACTTTTATGATTGTGACATGCACAATTTTCAACAAAGAATGTCTCTGTTTTCATCAGATTCCTTCAAGGGTCCATGACCCCTCAAATGGTTAACACTCTTTTGGGGAATTAATAGTTATTTCAAAATCAAATGGAAACTTGAAGGTGTTTATTTTCAGTTATCAATCTCATCCATCGCAGATAATCAGCAAGCGTGACATTAGAAGGTCACCGCCTGCTGTAGTCAGCAAGGCCTCTTTGGAGGAAATTGTCTGTATATCATCCTTAACTTCTACCCATGGTGGAGAAAGATATTAAAGTGCCAGGCTTGCTTCATTTCTCGTCAAACGTCAGGATTTTATCGGAAAGCCTTAGACCAGAACTGATGGTACCAGTGACATGATTTCTTCAGTTAATCCTCCTTAGGAATAGCCTGCTTCCTGGTGTGATTTGCACACTTGTGCTAGGATTTGAAGGCTACATCTGCAATAGGAGGTCATAACACATGTGCTTCCACAAGCCTTGAGCATGCAAGAGGACACTTGGGAAGTCCCCTTTGCAATTAAATGTTTTTTTGTTGGCCAAAATTAGGTGACCTAGAACTCCTCAAATGCCTAAATTATTACTGAGGCACTAAGACTTAAAGAGAAGCCTTCCTACCGAGTTCTATCTGTTGGAAATAGAAAGAAGGGCTCCTAGAAACTTGTTGCATTGATTCTGCCATATTAACAGCAACGTTAAAAACATATATCAAGTGGTTACTGAAAATACGTGCTCTTCATGTCTTTTTAGTTCAGATGTTGCCTTATTAGGGACAAATAAGGTAATACACAAAAATTCTTAACATATAGAACTGTGTCTCCAACATGAATTATTGTCCTTGAAGAAAGTGGTTTGATTGGTGATTCCTGTTAAGAGTTAAAGTGTGTCCCCCAAAAGACTGGTTGAAGTCTTAACTCTCAGAATTATGGGGGAGGCATTGAATGCACACCTCAGATGGTGAGCTTATTTGGAAATAGGGTCATTGTAGAGGTAATTAGTTAAGATGGGGTCATATTGGAGTAGGGTGGACCCTTGATCCAATGTGGCCATTGTCCCTCTAAGAAGGGGAGGGACACAGGCACAGACACCAGGGAGAAAGCCGTAGCAGCCGAGGCAGAGGTTGAATTGCTGCAGGAGCAGCCCAGGAACATCAGGAGTTGTCCCAACCACCCGAAGCCGGAAGAAGCAGAGAAGGATGGTCCTTGCAGGTTTCAGAGGGGGTATGACTGCCCACACGCTGACTTCTAACTTCTGGCCTCCGCAGCTGTGCAGCACACTCCGTTTCTGTCGTTGTTAAGGGCACTCAGGCTGTGGCACTTCGCTGCAGCAGCCATAGGAAACAAATGCCACTCTTCAGAACTTCCAGCTCAAATATCCTATGACTCTTTAAGAGCAAACACTTGTTACTCTTGTGAGTTGTATTTCAGAGCAATGGAAACCCAACATGCGTCCACCCTGTTTTCTTGATCAGGTTAGAATGGTCATCATTTACCCTACAACAGCACTATTCTATATGGACAAAACAGTCTTGTAACTCATGCTTCTGTACTGAGAAAAATATGCATGGAGACAGTTCCATGGAACTCAGTAAGTAAAGAGAACAAGGGAGCGAAAATTCAGATGTGAAATATCAGCTTCAACTTGAACATGGAAACGTGAACAAGAAATCAATTGTATTCTTTATCATAGTAATTCTGACTTTTAAAATGGTCTTTAGTTTCTAATTGCAAATATTTGCAGGAAACTTAAAATGTAGCATAAAAATATTGGAGTCATAAAATCTGCAAAGGTGCATCATAAATATTGCAGAAAGTGTTAAGAAACTAAAAATCCGATCTATATCTAATACAATTCTCTGAGGTCTTTAAAGGATTTCAATTACGTTCTAAGAGTTTCATGAATTGAAACTCTTGAAACTTGGAATTTTCAGGGTATAAAAAACATTCTGTACTTCTCTTTAACCTACCTCTGAAAAGAAGACCAAAAGAACATCAGAAGCAAAGTGGTTTTAGAATAAGTGCTTCTTATTGTCACTGGCTGTAGTGGAGAAGAAGTAATCGGGCCGTAATAAATTATCCATCTGTGTCAGGCTCACCACTGAAGGGGTCATGGACTTATAAGTCTCCTTTTCTTTCTCTTTTCTAATTTGAGCAGTTAAAGATGAAGGGGATTATCACGAGTAAAACCGACTCTCCTACTACAAATATATTATTGATTTAGAGTTTCCTGCAAAGTTTCATGGGTCAAGAGTGACTGAGGCTAAGGTGCCTTTGCCGGTTTGGGTGCCCACCTGTGACAATTAGACGTGTGAAAGGGCCTCAGCAGAGAGCTCTGGGGCTGCGGGTGAAATACAGCGTCAGGGTGAAAAAACCATTTTTCCTTTAATAAATGCTTCTGGAAGGCTGGTTGCTGACTACCGCGTTTATAGACACAGCTCGGATTCTTCCAGTTTCTTCTGGTTCTGCTTCTGTGAAGCTTCCTTAATCAGCTGGAATTGGATGTGACTCTGATGCCATAAATCTCATAAAGGGGTCAGTTAAACAAGCCCCATTTCAGGGGCATCGACAGTGTGCTTTCTAGAGATTTTAATGAGAGGCACCACGAGAGGTTTCATATGCTTTCCAAACTGGGGGTATGGAAACATTCATGAGGGGAGCAAACTGGGACTCGATGGTTAGATTTTATAAAGAACCTGAAATATTAAAAATAAGATATTTTAATTCTCCTTAACTTCCTCACTGTACACTCTAAATGGGACCTCATTTTATTTTCTTTAATTTTTTATTTTATTTTTTTTATTTTTTGGCCTCGCCAAGCGGTTTGTGGGATCTTAGTTCCTCGACCAGGGATGGAACCCGGCCCTGGTGGTGAAAGCGCAGAGCTCTAACTAGTGGACCGCCAGGGAAGCCCCGGAGTCTTGTGTTAATCCCTTTTTCTCTGGGCAGTTATTCACATTGTCTCTTACACTTCTGAGTTCCTCTGGGTATTTTGAAGAACTGACACCAGCATCCTCGGTTAAAGAGACTCTGAAGTGAGAGCCTCACTGGTCTTCCTAACAGCTGCAGGCATATTTGAGCCTAATTTCTCAGCTTTTTTGTTTTCAGTAGTGAAACAATACTTAGGAAGCTGCAGAATGTTTTTTTTTTTTCTTTTACCAGAAGCAATGGTTTTATAAAATGTCTCAATTCAGACTCTTTATGCCATCTCTCTAACTGTTGCAATGAATATGGATCCTTCCAGGAGTGAAATGGCTCCGCAGAAACTTCTTCCTGCGTCTTCTTGTATGAAGACAGCTTGTCTGCAGGCTGGAACATGAGTGAACGTTGAGTGTATGGGGGCTGTGGCCTCAGATGGAGAGGAACCTTTTCCAGAGAAAGGATCCTCTTTATTCCACTGCACAAAGTGGGGGTAATGCTTTCTCATCAGGGTAGTAGAAAGGACATGTTTATATATATACATATACACGTACTTCATAGCATGGAATGTAACATTCACTTCAGTTAAAAACTTTATATGTAATAGTAAACACCACTGGTAGGGTATATTTGAAAGTTGTTAACAGAGTAGATTCCAGGAGTTCTCACCACAAGGAAAAATACATTTTTTTCTTTTTTTTTTTTTTTGGTATATATTTGAGATGATGGATGTTAACTAACATATGTGGTAAACATTTCACAATACATGGAAGTTATTATGCTGTATAACTTTAACTTATACAGTGCTATGTGTCAATTATATCTCAGTAAAACTGGAAAAGGTACCTTTATATTTAATACTAACATATACAATACTACTATTATTAGTATTAATTTACAGTGACAACAAATGTCTATCAGATGAATTTAAATGTATTATGGATTTATTACCATTAATAAACATTGTGAATATAAAATAAATTTTATAAGGGCTTAATTTTTCTTGTCCCATCATATGCTAAAAAACCTAAACCTTGATCCATATTTAAAAGATTTTTTCTGCAATATAAAGAAGGTATTTACTTTACTAATTCACCATTGAAATAAATCAGAAAATTCTCATGCCTTTCACAGTTTATATTACAGTCATGTATGCTATTTTATGCACAAGCCTGAGAAGTTTAAAAGAATTTTTGTGCAAATACAGCTTAGATTTGCTTAGAATTGCAAATGGAAATGATTGCCCATGTCTATCAGAAACAAACTGTTTCTTCTTAATCACAAACTTTAATTATAGTTCTGGATTTAAATCTGTTTGGAAAATTTATGCATAGTGGTTTTATGAAGATACTGATTGTTCAGACCCTGGTGATTTTATTGTTATATCCCATAATAGCAGAAATTTTGCAAGATTTCACTTTTTTTAAGAGTTAGAATTTTAATTCACTCAAAAAAGATTATTGATTCATTTACCCCGTTTTTATATCACGATTACTACTATCTTTTTTAAGTTGACAACTAGCATTGTGTAAGTTTAAGATGTAAAACTTGTTGACTTGATACATTTATATATTGCAATATGATTAAAACCATAGCATTAGTTAACACCTCTATCATGTCATTTTTGGGGGTGAGAATATTTAAGATCTAGTCTCTTAGAGACTTTGAAGTATATATTGCAGTCTGTTGGCTGTAATCACTATGTTGTGCATTATCTCCAGAACTTATTCATCTTCTAGTTGCAAATTTGTGCCCTGTAACATCTTCCCAATTCCCTTACCTCCCAGCCCCTGGTAGTCAACATTCTATTCTCTGTTTTTATGACTTTCAGCTTTGTTAGATTTTACATATAAGTGATATCATACAGCATTTTTCTTTGTCTAATTTATCTCACTTAGCACAATGCCAAGGTCCATCCATGTTATCACAAATGGCAGGATTTCCTTCTTTTTCATGGCTGAATGATATATGTCTGTACAGATAGATAGATACATACATACATACATAATCTCACATCTTTATCGATTCATCCTTTGACAATACTCAGATTATTTCTATATCTTGGCTATTGTGAATAATGCCACCATAAACATGGAAGCGCAGTTACCTCTTTGAGATCCTCTTTTCATTTCCTTTGGATATATTCCCAGGCGTGGAATTGCTGGATCATATGGTACTTCTTTTTTTTTTAAAGCTAGTGAATTTTATTTATTTATTTATTTATTTAGCAGACTCTTCATTGTGGCATGCATGTGGGATCTAGTTCCTCAGCCAGGGCTTGAACCCGGGCCCCCTGCATTGGGAGTGTGAGTCTTACTCACTGGGCCACCAGGGAAGTCCCTGGTACTTCTATTTTTAATGCTTAGAGGACCCTCCATGACTGCTTCCCACAATAGGTGCACCAATTTATATTACCACCAGTAGTGTGCAAGGGTTCCCTTTTCTCCACACCCTCTCCAGCATTTATCACTTGTCTTTCTGATAATAGACATCTTAATGGGTGTGAGGTGATATGTCCATGTGGTTTTGATTTGCATTTCCCTGATGATTAGTGATGTTGAGCATCTTTCCCTTTACCTGTTGGCCGTTCGCATGTCTTCTTTGGAAAAATGTCTATTCAGTTCCTCTGCCCATTTTTAAGGGACTGTTTGAGTTTTTTAATTCTTTATATATTTTGGATATTAACTTTTTATCAGATTATGGTTTGCAGATATTTTCTCCCATTCTGTACTTTGCCTTTACATTTTGTCAGTTGTTTCTTTTGCTGTGCAGATGCGTTAAGAGTGATATAATCCTAATTGTTGCTTTTTGCTTTTGTTGCTTATGCTTTTAATGTCACATTATTGAAATCATCAACACAAACAATGTTAAGGAGTTTTTTTTCTTTGTTTTTTTCTAGGAGTTTAAAGGCATAAAGTCTTATTTTTAAGTCTTTATTTTGTGTTAAATTTTGTGAGTGGTGAGTGGGAAGATTCTACAGAATCCCATAAGTTTTGGTGTTCTGTGTTTCCATTTTCATTTATTTTGACCCATTGGCTGTTCAGTAGCGGGTTGTTCAGTTTCCACATGTTTACACATTTTCTGGCTCTTATCTTTAATGCTTTCTGTGGCCCACTGGTTTTCAGTAGTGGGTTGTTTAGTTTCTACATGTTTATATATTTTCTGGCTTTTATCTTGTTTGTTTCTAATTTCATACCATTGTGGTTAGAAAAAATACTTGGTGTCATTTCAGTCTTCCTCAATTTGCTTAGGCTTGTTTTGTGTCCTATCTTATGATTGGTCCTGGAGAACATTCTGTATACACTTGAGAAACACCTGTATTGTACTCCTGTTGGATGGAATGTTGTATGTATGTGTGCTAAGTCTATTTAGTCTAAAGTATAGTTTTCTTTTGATTTTCTGTCTTGTTGATCTATCCATTGCTGAAAGTGGGTATTGAAGTCCTTGATATTTTTGCATTATTGTCTATTTCTCCTTTCAGATCTGTTCAGAATTGCTTAATATTAACTAAGGTGCTCTGATGTTGGGTGCATATATATTTAAGATTATTATGTCTTCTTGATGAATTGACCCCTTTTTCATTATATAATTACCTTCTTTTTCTCTTATTACCACTTTTCGGTTAAAGCCTACTTTATCTGACATAAGTATAGGTACCCCTGCTTTCTTTCATTTTCCACTTGCATGGAATATCTTTTAGCACCCCTTCACCTTGAGCTTAAGTGTGTCCTTAAAGCTGAAATGAGTGTCTCGTAGGCAGCATACAGGTGGGTGTTGTTTTTGTTTTTTGGTTTTTGGGTTTTGGTTTTTTTTTTAATCCATCCAGCCACGCTGTGTCTTTTGATTGGTGAATTCAATCCTTTTATAGGTAACTGACATATGAGGACTTACTAATGCCATCTTGTTAATTGCTTTCTGTCTGTTCTGTAGTCCATTGTTCCTTTTATCCTCTCTTTCTGCCTACTTTTGTGGATTCTAATTTTTTGTGTGCTCTGATTCCCATCTCTTTATCTTTTGTGAATCTACTCTAGGTTTTGCTTTTTGGTTTCCATAAGACTTACATAAAACAGCTATAGATAAAACAGTTTTAAGCTAATAGCAACTTAACTTCAACTGCATGCAAATGCTCTACACTTTTACCCTTTCCATCTTGTTTTTGATGTTACAACTTACCTCTTTTTATATTGTGTATTTATTAACAAATTATAGTAACTATAGTTATTTGTAATATTCTTTTCCTTTAACCTTATACTATAGTTACGTGGTTAACATTCCAGTATATTACAAAATTAGTTTTATTAATCTAACTGTATCACCTTTATCAGTGTGTTCTGTGTTTTTACATGTTTTCAGTTACTAATTAGCATCTTTTCATTTCAGCTGAAGAACTCCTTTCACCTTTTCTTCTAAGGCAGGTCCAATGGTAATAAACTCTCTCCACTTTTGTTTATCTAGGTAAAATTTTATTTCTCCCTAATTTCTGAAGAATATCTTTGCTGATAGAGTATTCTGGGCTGGCAGTTTTTTTCTTTCAACACGTTGAATATATCATGCTTTCCTTCCTGGTCTGTATGGTTTCTGTTGAGCAATTCATTGTTAGCCTAATGGGGTCTCCTTTGTAGGTTACAATCGTTTTTCCTGCTGCTGCTTTTAGTGTTCTTTATCTTTGATTTTTGACAGTTTCATTATAATGTGTCTTGGAAAAGGCCATTCTGAATTGTGATAATGAGGTGATCTATGAACTTCATGAACTCAGATGTCCGAGTCTCTCCCAAGGTTGGGAACTTCTCACAATTAATTCTTTAAATAAACATTCTGCCCTCTTCTCCATCTATTCTTTTTCTGGAACTCCAGTGATTGTGGTATCTGATCACTTTATTCTGTCCCATAGATTACACAGGCTTTCTTCACTCTTTTTCATTTTTTTTCTTTTTTCTTCACTGAGTTACCTCAAAGTTCTCTTCTCTAGCTCACTGATTCCGTCTCTTATTTGTTCAATTCTGCCCTTGAAGCCCTCTATTGCATTTTTCATTTCAGTCATTGAATTCTTCAGCTCCAGAATTTTTGTTTAGTTCTCTATGATTGCTATCTCTTTATTTGATTTCTCATTTTGTCCATGTATTGTTTTTCTGACTTTGCAGAATAGCTTTATGTGTTTTCTTATAGCTCTTTGACTTTCTTCAAAACAGGTACTTGAATTATTTATCGGGTAAATCACAGAATTCCATGTCTTTGAGTTCAGTTGCTGGAGTACCACTGAGATTTGTTTGGTGCTGTCGTGCATCCCTGATTCTTCATGTTCCTTGAGGTTCCGTGTCACTGTTTCCACATTTGAAGAAGCATCACCTCCTGAATCTTTACCTGTTGCCTTCATGCAGGAGGTTGGCCCTGTTCATATGTAGGGCTTTCTCTGACCTTGTATGTGTACCCCTGCTCCACACCTCTAGCTTCATCTCCTGGCAGAAGCCTCAAACAGGTATGTCTTCTCTACACCTTACAGCTCACCTGGCAGCTGCTAGAAGCCTCTCTCTTGTTTTCCAGGAGGCGACCACAGCTCAAGTTTGTGTTTTCTTCTCTGGTCTGTTATCCACATGAACGCCCAGTCTTCCAAATCTCACTCAGAATTGTGCACAAAATGCATCCCCAGAGAGGGAGCTGTGTGTTCGACTCTCAGGTCACTGGGGTGCCTGTGGGCCGGGTGGGGGTCCTTGGTGGAGGTTTTCCCAGTGGCCCGTGGGCAGGCTTCCCCTTGGGGTCCTGAGTGCGTTCAGCAGGAGCCAGGCCACTGTGTTGCCCTTTGATACCCTCATCTGTCTCTTCTCCCATCTCCCTGCCCCCCACAGTCCTGCAGGTCCCACCTCCGTTCCCCGGTGTCTGTCCAGCAGCATCCTGCACAGCTGGGAAGGCAGACACCCACTCTCCACTCTCACCGTCCCCTGAAGGGGGGTCACCACCGCTGGTTCAGCCCACGCTGTACCCCAGGGGGGGCGAGGGCGAGGCTGGCAAGGTTCCTCTTACCTCTCAGTGCATCCAAACTCGTACTTATTTTTGCTCCATCAGAGTGCTGGATGTCCCCTCAGGAAGCCTGGACTGCTAAAAAGTCTCTGTCATCTGTGAGGGTCCGGCTCAGTGAGCCCCCCTGGCCAAGAGGGGCTGGTCTGGTCCACCTACTCCCATTGCTTCCACAGCTAGACCCAGACCTCTCTGCTTTTTACTGGATGGTAAGTGAGTGAGACTGCTCTCGGGGCTGTGGCGTGTGTGGTTGGGTCCCGCAGCTGCCACACAGGTGCTTCTGTTCGCAGATAGATGCTGTATTTTAGTTGTTAAGAGAGGACATGGAGAGGAGGGACATCTTGTATTGCCATGATGCTGGTGTTACTCCCAAGATTACGACTATCTTTAGTAATAGTTTTTTTAATCCATTTAATATGCCCTATTATGATCTGATAGGATAATTATACACATTTAAGGTTTTTTTTGTTTTGTATTTATTTTTGGCTGTGTTGGGTCTTCGTTTCTGTGTGAGGGCTTTCTCTAGTTGCGGCAAGCGGGGGCCACTCTTCATCGCGGTGCGCAGGCCTCTCACTGTCGCGGCCTCTCCCGTTGCGGAGCACAGGCTCCAGACGCGCAGGCTCAGTAGTTGTGGCTCACGGGCTTAGTTGCTCCGTGGCATGTGGGATCTTCCTGGACCAGGGCTCGAACCCGTGTCCCCTGCATTGGCAGGCAGATTCTTAACCACTGCGCCACCAGGGAAGCCCCACATTTAAGTTTTGAAATTTAAAAAAATTATTTTAACAATGGTGTCCTTTATTATTGAGGAAGACTGGAGAAACTTCTGGGTCGTTTTTTTTTTTTTTAAGTTTTCTTTTGACTCTAAGGCTCTGTGATGCTTACTAGACAGATGACGTGAAACTCCCAGGGGAAAAAAATAGTCATCCATATGATTTTTTAAATTGCTTTGTGATATGGGTAACTATTTATTATAAGGCCCTAGTCCTAGCAAATAAAATAGGCACAGAATCCAATGTTACTTCTTCCCCCATTTAGAAATCCTACTCACTCTTGGATATGGAGAAAAAGGATTTGATTAATGTTAGGCCACAGGGAGATTTCTATAACAAAATCTTTCACCATTCATTTTGTAAAGGAATATTCCCCAGAGTCAAGTAAGGTCCATTGACTGGGACCATTTGGGAAATTCCCTGGAAACTTAAGTCTCTGCTGGTTTCACTGAAGGCAGGAATTTCCCTCCTGTGTTCCCAGCATTGAGCTGACCTCATTCCTTTCTAGATGGGACTTGTTCACAAGGCATTTGGGTTACACACTGAGTTTGTCTCCTTTGTGGCATAGAGTGTCTGGTAATTGATTTTCCTCCTGGATGGTTGACAAACCTTTATTATAGGCATGAAGAATTGTTTCTACTCATGGCAGTAAATTGTTTGGGGAAGCTGAAGCACAGGTGGAAGTGTGGTTCTGCATAGCCCCTCTCCCGACAAACTCTCTTCCCTCCTGGTTTGAGGTAGAGAGACAGCCCAGATTCCTCTTGGGAGTGCTCAGGGCATTGAACCGGAAGAGAAAGGAAGATCCCTATTATAAAGGACTGGTGCGAAACATTTGTCAGCCTGGCATGTCCCTGATTTAAAGTGCCCACTACTTTTTCAAAGGGATCTATGGTCTTCAAACAGCAGACAAGGAGTCAAAGAAGCAAATGTGTCCAGGAGGTACGCACAGATAGAATTCATCTTGTGGACACCTGTTTTTGACCCCTGAAAGATCTTGTTTAAATATGTTTATGAATCTATCCAAAATCGCTTAATGGCTTCCTCATTAAATTCTCACAGTAGTCATGCCGCCTTTTACTGAGCAGTTTGGCAGGAAACAAGAGGGATTTTATGGTAATTTAATAGAGGGACAGTTTGCAGAGGTGTGAGTGGGGTGACGGGAACTAAAGAGGGAGATTAAAGCAGCAGCCTTAGCCACCCCCAGGCCTGGATAGACAAGGGAAAGTGCATTCGCAGACCCAGTGAGAGCTGCAGCTTGGATTAGGCATGGGCCATTCGGATCTTTAATCGCAGGAAGAAGCAATCCATGCGAGAACCACAGGTGACTGGGGAGTTGGGGGCAGAGGCGAGACACCCCACCTCTATCCTCTCAGCCCTGCTCCCCATGGAAGGAAAAGGACAAAGGCACTGCTGGGCACGTCTGCAAGACACTTGGTGGGGTCAGGCAAGCAGCCTCCCCGGGCCCAGGGGGGCAGGGCGAGACATGTGGAGAGGAATGGGGCGGGGGACAGAATACGCCACCCATAGGTGGGGCCCCCGAGTGCTGAGCCTGTATCTCACCTGCCTGCGACCATCGCCACCCAGAACTCAGCACCTCGGCTAGCAACCTAAACACACAGAGGTTCTCGTAAGATCTGCTAAACAAGCTTTCCTTACTAAAAGTTATATTTGCTTCCGGTCCAGAGAGAAATCCAAGAAGGTAACAAAAGACTTACTGCTCCTACTTTTACAATTCAGAACCGTGTTTGTTGTCCTCATTCTTCCTAACTAAAGGGGAAAACTAGAGTCGCTGAGAAAATTAATCGCATTTAAACATAACATTTTGCATTTCAGCTTCTCGGCAAAGCTCTGGGTGAGATTGGTGTCTGGGGTGGGGGGCGGAGAATATAGAAAATAACTTAGAAATTGGCCACTACAGTAAGCCTGCTTCTTCTCCTCTCATCTTACCCGTATTTCTTAAAAACTGTGCATCAAGACTGAGCCCTGCAGTGTTAGAGACACAGTCTCTCCTAAAGTGGGACGTGAAGTTTTCAAGTTCTAGTTTGTGATTCTACTTTGAGATGTTCCCCAAACTTTCATTAGAAGTGGAGTTAGAAATAAGCCCCTACGTGTGGTTAAATAGGGCCAAACACAGCTTTCCTTCTTCCAGTCATATTTCCTGCTGTTTGTCCAAATGTATAAAAACGTCCCCCTGAAGACTGTTCTCTATCGTGTTGACTCCAGACCTTACGTGGCTTCCTCCTATTTCACATCAGAACAAAACTGTGCCACCGTTCACACACTGTGTCCAAGGAAAGCACATGGCGGGGCCGCGAGCCCGTGATTCTCTGTCTCTCCTGCCAGGACTGCTGCCCCTGGGCAGTAAACCGGGATCCACGTTGTTTGTCACCATCGGCTCGTCCCATTGCCTGCTCTTCCTGGAGCCCTGTGCCCGCATACATAGAGATGTTGCTGAGTTTTATCAAGTCCTTTACCAATAATTTAAAATCACTTGCCACACTTCTTGGAAAGGTACTTTCATCTCAGCTTCCAATGTAATGTTTGTAATGTTTTTAAGAAAGGGTTTTTAAAGTTTGGGTATGAATCTGATCTGTATGTTTCCAAACTTTTCTCTCTTACTCAGTTTGTTTTGTTTATTTATGTGAATAAATATATCTTTATGCTTCTAATTTTTTAACTCAGGCAAGGATAGAAAAGGTAATAGACAAAGATAATGACATCCCCACGCACAGTCATTCCGAGTTCTTTAAAAGCTCTTCCTTCCCCATAAGATAGAGCCCAGCTCCATGAGTCAGAGTAACAGGTGCTGGTGTCTCTCCGAAGCCTCATCCCCGACTCTGCACCCTGGGACTCAGGGCTGCACTTGTGTGGACAGAGTGCCGATCCCTTATGTGCCCTGGTTTCTCCCACCCTCCTGCCTATGGGACTCTTCCTGCTATTCCTTGCTGCTCCTTTGCCTCACTCCTCAATATTTCTTGAGACTCAATTCAGTAGCTGTACCCTCCTGGTGGCTTCAACAGACACCTTCCTCTGCACATGAACACACACAAACACCACACACACACACACACACACCCCACACACACACCCCCCCACACACACACACCACACACACACACCACACACACACACCCACACACCACACCACACACACACACCACACACACACACCCCCCACACACACACCCCCCACACACACACCACACACACACACACCACACACACCACACACACACCACACACACCACACACCACACACACCACACACACACACACCCCCCACACCCCACACACACCCCCACACCCCACACACACCCCCACACCACACACCACACACACACCACACACACACACCACACACACAAACGCACACCACACACACACCACACACACACACCACACACACCACACACACACCACACACACACACACTACACACCCACACCACACACACACACCCCCACACACACACCACACACACACACCACACACACATGCCACACACTCACCACACACACAAACGCACACCACACACACACCACACACACACCACACACACACCACACCACACACACACCACACACCCACACCACACACACACACACCCCCCACACACCCCCACACACACGCCACACACACATGCCACACATGCCACACACGCCACACACATGCCACACACACACCACACACACACCATACACACACACACACCACACACACACACCACACACCACACACACAAACGCACACCACACACACACCACACACACACACACACCACACACACACCACACACACAAACGCACACCACACACACACCACACACACACACACCACACACACCACACACACACCACACACACACACACCACACACCCACACCACACACACCACACACCCACACACACACCACACACACACACCACACACACATGCCACACATGCCACACACACACCCCACACCCACCATACACACACACACACGCCACACACCCACACCCCACACACACCCCCACACACACACCACACACACACACCACACACACATGCCACACACTCACCACACACACAAACGCACACCACACACACACCATACACACACACATGCCACACACACACACCATACACACACACACACACACACCACACACCACACACACACACACCATACACACACACACACACACACCACACACCACACACACACACCACACACACACACACACAGAGGCATGTGCCACCAGCCGCACACCTCTCCTTACCTCTATAACCTGAATCGGTATTATGTGCTTATATTCATGTTTCTACTAATAAACTATTATGTTAATTGGCCTACTGCTTGACCCATAGTTGAATACATACTTTTTCTCTGAATGAGTGAATTGATTCATTACTTATACAGTTGTCAGAAATCATTCTACACTTTTGCAAATTTTTAGCTTTTCTTGGTGTTAAGAATACCTTAAGTTCCTACATATAACATAGAGTATTTTTATATGGTTCATAGTTCATCTGAAACAATCCTCAGCACATCTTTGGTGCTTTTTATTTCCATTTATTCAGGATCTGGAGAACAATGCTGTGTTTTTTACATGTCCTTCGAGACTTATAATCTTTATTTTCTTTAAAGACATATTCTAATCTCTTTGTACAGGATTTGCTCTGTACAATATTACTCCTCCACTTCACTTTTTTCTCCTCTTTCTCTGGGGCTTCAAAAGCTTTATTCAAGTTTGAGGACTGGCTACCACAACTTGTAGTATTTTACATATGAAAACACCCTGCTTTCTTACATGTATCAGGATAAGAAAGTAAGTATGTCTTATTTTCGAAAAACGTTATTTACCTGATTTATCATCTTAATCTCCCTACAGCAATAAACTGGGTTTATATTTTCCAAAAGTAATCTGTGGTGATTCCGAAATCTGTTTTTCCTAAGTTATAACTAAAAGTTCAGGGCCTGTTTTCTTGTGAATTTAGTTGAAGTTATCTTGTTTCTTATCCACATTGAATAATCCACTTTCCAGGCCACAGTCAATATGAAAAGATTCCCTGTCCTTTGTTATTATCAGTCTGGCATTTCACTAACTGGAAGAAGATATTGTTGCTTTCAATTTTGCTATTTCTCTATTTTAGTCCCTTGTCATTAAATTAAAATGTTTAACAAAAAGTAGATTTATTTAGCCATCCATTTATTTAGACCAAAAGCATCCATGGAGTACACTGTCCAAAATGTAGGCATTGGGGACATCATTTTTTTCTATAGATAACAGTGGTTAGCTTATTAGCATTCAGTAACTAAAGCCAGATAAAGTATTTTAATCCATCTTGATGTGAAGCAATTTGTATTCTACCTAGCAATCTAGTTTATATGTATAGTGATGGGTACAGTTATATTACAACTAGATTTTTGACAAGTAAATGAGAAGGTTCATCTTGGGCCAGGAGGAGTTTCTTTTAGAGCCGTGGGGCATTTTCAGTGAGAAATGTATTTAATTCTGAGTCTTAATCATGCCTTTAATTCCAGAATTGTCAAGAATAGGTTCTAATAGACCTGATTAAACCCGAACCCTTCCCAGGGTTTCGCACAGAGGCACACTGTCAAGTGTAAGTTTGAGAGACAGAGCTTTGCTTCCATGACCCTAGGGATAGTGTGTTGTCTTAGGCAGTTCACTTTCAGCTCAAAACTTCCTTTTGAAACTCACCCTCAATGACAGGAAAGATTTTTCTTTTATGATTGAGACAGCAAATAAGATTTGCTAGTAAAATCGGACTCACAGCTTAAATAATGGCTTGTACTACTCACAGTATATGGAATTCCTCTGAAACCATACTCATATATCTACCAAAAAAATGATGTATTTTTTTCAACTCTGTTTCTGATGAACTTGAGCTATTTCTGGAAAAGGGAATTAGGAAAAATTCAGGTCCCATATACTCAATCCACATGCATGAGTTTAATATTCACACTTGGTTCAAAAAACCTGCCATCCTCTTGTTATCTTATAGTCTTCTGCTCAGAATCTTCACGTCATAGTACAGTGAAAGTGTGTGAGTCAATGAGGATCCGAGAAATCGAATTTTCAAGAGCTCTCTCGTACCAAAATGTGAACTGAGCCATCAGCTCTGTAAATATCTGTGAAATATTCCCATGGTCTCTTTCTCTAGCTACTTCAGGAAAATCCAAATCTTGGTGCCAGGTGTTGTAAACACCCTTGTACCACTGCTCACCCTTGCCCATCTGTGTTCCAGACAACACTGCAGCACCCTACTTGCACAGGTATGACCTGATCTCATTTCTTTTCTGTGGCACCATCCATCACACTGGCTTCCTGAGCATCCTGGCCTGTCACCCACAGCACAACCAAAAGTGCAAGGGAGTTTACAACCCTTGTGGTAAGCCTGGACTACGGGCAGCCGTGAATACCAGCTCCCTTCTTGGTCCCTTGAGCAAGCATTGCTACTTGACCTGATATGCCTCCTCAGAGGATGCTGCCAGGTCAAGTCCTTTCACCCATGGTGATGATGACATCATGTTGGCGTTCCGCTTTCCTGCTTCACTCTTCCAAGCCCCTGACCCCACCAATAGGAAAACAGACCACTGGTACTTAAGTCCTTGATCAAGTTCTCCTTCCTGGGGAGAAGTCAGGATAAGAAAGTTTGCTTCATCATGTTTCTGAAAAACCCAAATGATGAGGCTCGTGGGGGACATCACGATGAAGAGCAGTTAGCGTTTCTTACCTTTTTCCATTGATTCAATCAAACCATCATATCCAAGCATGAGGTTTTTGTTAATAGTTGTAGTTAATACACCACAGACTAAGCTCTTTGCAGAGCCTACACCTACTCCTGATTAAATATTTCCCATCTCAGCTGGTGACAACTCAGTGCTTCCAATTGTTCAGGGAATAATAACAATGTGACTCTCTCCTTTCTCTCTCAGGCCACGTCTTGCCCCTGTGACAATGCTCTGTCCACTTTCAGAAGACATACTCTTGCCCTCCTGGCTTTCACTGTCTCCTGGGTGGGTATTTGTTGTTTTCCTTCTCCCAGTGGAAGCCAGTTATAGATTTATAATAAAGTCCTGCTGTGCCTTCATGTAGGCAGAAACTAAATTTCTTTATTTATATCCTATGAACATCATTTCATGTGCTTCTTGGCCATCTGTATGTCTCCTTTGGAGAAATGTCTATTTAGATCTTCTGCCCATTTTTTGATTGGGTTGTCTGTTTTTATGATATTGAGCCTCATGAGCTGTTTGTGAATTTTGGAGACTAATCTGTTGTTGGTAGCATCATTTGCAAATATTTTCTCCCATTCTGTGGGTCGTCTTTCATTTCATTTATGGTTCCCTTTGCTATGCAAAAGCTTTTGAATTTAATTAGGTTCCATTTGTTTATTTTTATTTTTATTTCCATTACTCTGGGAGACAGATCAAAAGATATTGCTGGGATTGACGTCAGAGAGCATTCTGCCTATGTTTTCCTCTGAGAGTTTTATAGTATCCAGTCTTATATTTAGGACTTTAATCCATTTTCAGTTCACTTTTGTGTATGGTGTTAAAGAGTATTCTAATTTCACTTTTTTACATGTAACTGTCCAGTTTTCCCAGCACCATATATTGAAGAGACTGTCTTTCTCCATTGTTTAATCATGCCTCCTTAGTCATAGATTAATTGACCATATGTGCGTGGGTTTATTTCTGGGATTTCTATCCTGTTCCATTGATCTATATTTCTGTTTTTTGTGCCAGTACCATACCGTTTTGATTACTGTAGCTTTGTAGTATACTCTGAAGCTGGGGAGCCTGAGCTTTTCTTTCTCAAGATTGCTTTAGCTATTCGGGGTCTTTTGTGTCTCCATACAAATTTTAAGATTTTTTGTTCTACTTCTGCAAAAAAATGCCAGTGGTAATTTGATAGGGATTGTGTTGAATCTGTAGCTTGCTTTGGGTAGTATAGTCATTTTCACAATATTGATTCTTCCAATCCAAGAACATGGTGTATATCTCCATCTGTTTGTGTCATCTTTGACTTCTTTCATCAGTATCTTATAGTTTAATGAGTATAGGTCTTTTGCTTCCTTAGGTAGGTTTATTCCTAGGTATTTTATTTTTTTTGTTGCAGTGGTAAATGGGATTGTTTCCTTAATTTCTCTGTCTGTTCTTTCATTGTTAGTGTATAGGAATGCAAGAGATTTCTCTGTATTAATTTTGTATCCTGCAAATTTACCAAATTCATTGATGAGCTCTAGTAGTTTTCTGATAGCATCTTTAGGATCTTCTATGTATAGTATCATGTCATCTGCAAACAGTGACAGTTTTGCTTCTTCTTTTCCAATTTGGATTCCTTTTATTTCTTTTTCTTCTCTGATTTCCATGGCTAAGAGTGCCAAAACTATGTTGAATAATAGTGGCGAGAGTGGACATCCTTGTCTTGTTCCTGATCTTAGAGGATATGCTTTCAGCTTTTCACCATTGAGTATGATGTTAACTGTAGGCTTGGCATATGATGGCCTTTATTATGTTGAGGTCAGTTCCCTCTGTGCCCACTTTCTGGAGAGTTTTTTATCATAAATCGGTATTGAATTTTGTCAAAAGCTTTTTCTGCATCTATTGAGATGATCATATGGTTTTTGGTCTTCAATTTTTTGATGTAGTGTATCACATTGATTTGCAGATATTGAAAAATCCTTGCATCCCTGGGGTAAATCCCACTTGATCATGGTGTATGATCCTTTTAATATGTTGTTTGATACTTTTTGCTAGTATTTTATTGAGGATTTTTGTTCATTGGTGATACTGGCCTGTAATTTTCTTTTTTCGTGATATCTTTGTCTGGTTTTGGTATCAGGGTGATGGTGGCCTTGTAGAATGAGCTTGGGAGTGTTCTTCCTCTGCAATTTTTTGGGATAGTTTCAGAAGGATAGGTGTTAGCTCTTCTCTAAATGTTTGATAGAATTCACCTTTGAAGCCATCTGGTCATGGGCTTTTGTTTGTTGGGATACTTTTAATCACAGTTTTAATTTCAGTACTTGTGATTGGTTTGTCCATATTTTCTATTTCTTCCTGGTTCAGTCTTGGGAGATTGTACCTTTCTAAGAATGTGTCCATTTCTTCCAGGTTGTCCATTTTATTGGCATATAGTTGCTTGTGGTAGTCTCTTATGATCCTTTGTATTTCTGTGGTGTTTGTTGTAACTTCTCCTTATTCATTTCTAATTTTATTGATTTGAGCCCTGTCTCCTTTTTTTCTTGATGAGTCTGGCTAAAGGTTTATCAATTTTTTTTATCTTTTCAAAGAACCAGCTTTTAGTTTCAGTGATCTTTTCTATTGTTTTCTTCGTTTCTATTTCATTTATTTCTTCTCTGATCTTAATGGTTTCTTTCCTTCTGCTAACTTTGGGTTTTATTTGTTCTTCTTTCTCTAGTTGCTTTAGGTGTAAGGTTAGGTTTTTTTATCTGAGATTTTTCTTGTTTCTTGAGGTAAGGTTGTATTGCTATAAACTTCCCTCTTAGAACTGTTTTTGCTGCATCCCATAGGTTTTGGATCATCGTGTTTTTGTTTTCATTTGTCTCTAGGTATTTTTTAATTTCCTCTTTGATTTCTTCAGGGATCCATTGGTTGTTTAGTAGCATATTGTTTAGCCTCCATGTATTTGTGTTTTTTTGCAGTTTTTTTCTTGTAGTTGATTTCTAATCTCATAGTGTTGTGGTTGGAAAAGATGCTTGATATTATTTCAATTTTCTTAAATTTACCGAGGCTTGATTTGTGACCAAAGATGTGATCCATCCTGGAGAATGTTCCATGTGCACTTGAGAAGAAAGTGTATTCTGCTGCTTTTCGATGGAATGCTCTATAAATATCAATAAAGTCCATCTGGTATAATGTGTCATTTAAGACCTGTGTTTTCTAATTGATTTGCTGTCTGGATGATCTGTCCATTGATGAAAGTGGGGTGTTAACATCCCCTGCTATTATTGTGTTACTGTTGGTTTCTCCCTTTATGGCTGTTAGTATTTGCCTTATATATTGAGGTGCAAATTTTTTTTCTCAAATTCATATAAGATGTGCCTGTAGTGTCTACCTTTCTGTCCATGTTAAACATTCCCATCACTTCCAAACTAGGAGGGATCCCTGTCACCTACAACTGCTGAAATACTTCATACCATTTATTTTTTGCAGTTCTGCATTATAGTATTTAAGTTTCTCACTAAATTCCCCCACAGCAAGGGACACACTGCTTTTTATATGGTAGACACCCAGAATTGTTATTTTGAGTGAATTCATTAGTTTACCCTTCAGGTAAAATCTAGTGAATCTTGTCAGATATAATTAAACTTTCAAGGAAACACTGGCATTAACACTCACTGAAGTATTTCCAGACTGTTTCCCTGTACCCTGGGGTGTTATGAGTCACTTGGCATTAAGACTTAGCTTTTATTAGAGGAGTCTGGCCTGAGAGTTGCTCTTCTAATTTCTTCTTGTGATTTTCTTAGCATTTTGTTACAATTTGCTAAATACCTTATAATTGATACTGATAATTCCAATAATTACATATAGGTTAGAAATAAGCAAGAATTCTGTTCTCCTTTCCATTTCTGCTCTTCTTCACATAATGAGCTGTAATTAGCCCCAGGCAAAGTGTTTCTACTGGACTCCAAATAACTCATAAGAAAGCCTTTTAACATATTGAACTCTTTAGATTTTTGAAGGTAATTTCAGATCCTTGATTTAAACAAAGAAATTTACAGGGGTAATAGTTGCTAAAAGTTGATACTGGTACCCAACAGAGTTCTCCCAAGTTCTAAATAATCATATATCTCTAAATTCCCCAAAATGCTACTACTTATTCTCATAATTTGTGATCTGTGTCCTTGTAGAGAAAATTTGGAAATTAAACTTCCCGGACTATTTTTCTCATAGTTGTTAAGACATGATAACTATTCTATGCTATGTTGATAGATTGATAACACTGGAGTTTAGACTGATTTTCTACCTTCAATATATCTATCTTGTTTCTGTTTTAGCTTCTTCATTCAAACCGTGATAACATTTTCACTTTTTTTTTTTTGATGTGACAGATAATGGGTAATACAAGCTCTCTTGTGCTTAAGAGAAAGATTGTATTTGTTTTTAAGCAGATGTGTTTTACTTTATTCATATTTAATTTTTAATGCCAAGATGGCTTTTTAATTTTCCAGCTATCTCATTCAACTTAGGCTAAGTTAATTTGATTTACAGAACACATCAAATTCTTAGTGACCTACAACAAAAGTTTTATTTCCCTGCTGTAAACAACAGTGCATTTTGTATCACAAGTGAATGAATATAATTCCATTTCTCCCCTTATGCTATACAGAACTTCCCCTAGAGAATTGCTAATAATTATCAGTCCTAAGGTCATGAGGGACCAGATTGATTACTGAGATGATTAGGGCAAAACATTTATGGATGGAACACTCATGCACAGACAGTGATCCATAGTGACAGCCGGTGTAGAACCATCTACTCCAAGAGACCAAAAATCCCTTATTTCTACTTCCCAATCTAAAAAGCTTTGAAAAACAGCCTGATGTGAGCTAATTGGGTGCAAAACTTGACCTGAATTGGCTTGAGACTACTTATTATTCTTTATTTACTCATAAATAGCCTTACTTTTCTTTTGTAATCAAAAGTTTGATTACAAATGCTCACACAAGTGGTGGAACACATGAATAATCTAGGTATCAGATCAACTTTCTAAAATCTGAAAAATTTGGAATTCCAAATTTCCAAAAAAGGTTTGATTACACGCATATTGGGTAAGAAGTTGTGCACTTGGATTTACCGAAGAGTGTTATTGAACATTTCAATAGATATATTCTGGGACCCATGTGGTCATAGAATCTCCATCCCACTATAGTGAGCAGGTTAAGACAGAACGTACAATGTTTAGCTGAAATAAATATTGATTTTATATGAACCTAGTGAATGGAAGATCGGGCTGTAGGACCACAGTACATAAAACAGAGCTGCAAGAGGCCTAGGAAAGACCTACCTTAGAAAAGGCAGTGAAAGTCCTGGGCCCCACAGCTTGTCCTTGGTAATTAAGTTGTCCTTGAGCTTGTCCACCTGCAAAATGAGGATGTAAACGTGTATCACCTCTTGTTCACTAAGACTGATGGCATATTTACAAAATCACTGTGCTTTCCTTGGACAGAGGGTAATTGATACATGTAAACACTATTGAAGAATGAGGAATGAGTGGGTGAAACCACGTTCATATCTCTCTCCATCTTCATGTAACCTGAGAAACGCTTTTCAAGTTTCTACCACGTGATCACTGGGGCATGAGGGTCCTCTGATGTGACCTAAAAGGCAGGAAGAAATTCTGGCTTTGCAATTTACAAGTTCTATGACTTTGCTTAAATGTCTGGTTCTCTCTAAACCTCAGTTTCCTCGAAAGTAAAAATAAGGATAATAAATCCTATCTACTACATAGGATTATATAAATAAAATAAGATCAACTATGTAAAAGCCCTTTGAGAAATAGTACCAGTTTTGGGCACCAAAATACTGAATGTGGTAAGAAATATTTAGTGTAACAATATCTAGAAGAGTTGTTTTTTTTTTTTTTCAGTTGAGACCTTGTGAAGACCACAATGTTTTCACTAGGAATATCTGAACCAGTGGAATAAAACCCCTCTGACTTGACAATTACCTGAGAAAACATATAAAACAATGTTAGTTCTGATAATAATTTTTAATACTTTATTAAAGAATTGTCTTCCAAAAACTAAAATGTGAGTAGGAATTTGTCTATTTTGGTATTTTGCTATAGGTTGGTTTTCTCTCTTTTTTGTTATCAAAATGTGGCTTGAACTTTAGTGTGTGTGTGTATACCTTAGATGATATAAGGTATATATATATATATATATATATATATATATATATATATATATATATATATATCATGACACTTTCTTAGACCATGGATCTTCATGTCACTAGCGCCTTCATAGTAGTGGAATAAGATGTTGTGTAAATAGTTGCTAAATGAATAAGCTATTCAGTGAAGAAGTAAGTCAAGAGCCTAATTATTTGAGATGTGGTCAATACAGAAAATGTAACACCCACCCCACCCCCAACTCCTGGGTAAAGGTGAGGTGTTACATGGAGGGCACCTGTGGCTGTGATAACAGGTCGTCGTCTTCTCTGGGTCCACCTTGGATGGTGAACAACCTCAGCATCTCAGGGACAGCCTGGGAGGACAGGGCTGAGTTTGCCCTGAGCACAAGATCTTCCAGGTAGTATTCCATGAATGCTGAGGTGCAATTTTGTCTTGTTTTGTTTTGTTTTACATTTAATGCATAAGAAGCTTGATTGTCAATGTCTGCCATAGTTTAAGTGTAGATATGTTTTCTTAATGATTTTCATATAAAGTTTTTCTTTCTTAGTGGCTTTCTTAATGAAGCACCTTGAAATCATGACATCTTGGATTTGATGAAATAAAAGGTAGCAATAGCAATGGCCTGCTAGAGCCTTTGTGTCTTTATCTTCCTTTCTTGATCGTGAAAGAAACATGGACAATCCAGGAACTCGTTGGGAGTTTTGTGTCCATTTATTTTCCTTAAAATGTTACATAGTAAATGCTATATATACTACTGTTCAAACGCTTTACAATAATCTCTGCACATCAGCTCCTGAAACTTGCTCACATCATCCAGAAAATGCTCATGGACAGAGGGCTTCCAGTGAGTATTTTAAGAATTCTGCTGCTTGAGCAGATGCCTTTGTAACATGAACGCTATTATGAAGCAGTGAAACGCCACTACAACTTTGCAAATCCAATGAGGGCTACACCTTGATGCAGCTGTAGACAGAAAAAGTGATGCTTTAGCACATCTTTTTATGTTTGAAAATACAAACTTTTTCCCCTAAGGGACAACTTTAAAGAATCTTTAAGATTCAAAGCAATGGTGATAGCAGTTGTTTCTAATTGTTTTACACATTCTGTACTTTTGAGAAATGTTTCCTTCAGAAATGAGCTGGAGATGCCTAACTAACACATTCATCCAAGTCCAAGATATAATTAGCATTCTGAAAAGCATGGTAACAGCAAGGGTCTTTATTACACTATATGATGTTTAAACCTGAGATACTTTCCTTTATTCCCACTGAGGTATGATAGTATTTCAATTCTCACATTTTATTTGATCTTCATTACATAAATTTATTTGAAAAATAGCAAAGAAATAGCAATATTGATGCAAAATGTAAAAGTTTTAGATAGTTTTCATTTTACATTTACTGTATATTTCCTGACTTTATAGATTTATTTATGGTTTGAGATGCTGAGAGTACAGTGATAAAGGAGAAAAGACTAGCCCCCTGCCCTGCATTCTAGTTTGGGAGTAAAGTAAACATACAGCTATGCAATAAGAAAGCCAGCAGATGGTAGTACATCATACACAGGGTAATGCCTTAGAGAGTGGCTCAACATCTCCTGTGGACCCAGAGCTCAGGGGATGTTTGTCCTCTTGTTTTAGGAGGTGGCATTTAGGTTCAGATCTGAATAGTGAGAAGGACTATATGTGCCAGGATAAGAAGACAAAACATTCCAGGAGAGGAAGTACCCAGAGCAAAGGCTTTAAGCCAGGAGAAAACGAAGTGCGTTGAAAGAATAGCAGGAAAACTGAGGTGACTGGCATGTGATCGGTGCTCAGAAGAGAGGTACAGATGGGAATGCCACGGTCAGCACGGAACAGACCACTGTGGGCCTTGTAATCAAAGGAACGCAGTTATATTTGAGTCTAAGCGTGACAGAAAACCTTTGAAACTTTGAAAAGGTGATGTGAGAGCTTCTCTATAGGAAATAGATGAAGACAGAAAAAATGACAAAGGCAAGGTTGGCCTTGTGAAGCTGTTGTCTCAGCAGAAGAAGACTGGCTCTTACTAGGTGGTAGGATGGAAATGAAGAGGGCAGATTCGGGATATACTTGGGATCTGTAGTCAATGAGATCTGCTATGGATAGGTGTGAGGAGTAACAGATATAAACAAGGCAAGAATCAAGCTAGATCTTTTGGAGTAAGCAAATTTATGTGAAGGCAATTTGATGGCAGATGACAGTGGTTCAGACGGGGATCTGCTAAGCCTCCACATGGCATCTTGATGCTTCCAGACTCAACACTTTGACTGACACTCAAAACTTCACCTAATATTCAACACTTAGACTCAAGACTCAAACACTCAAACCTTTGATTCAGTACACACTGCTAACAGGCTCATTTTATCTTTTGAGTAGAGTTAGAGCACATTCTGTCATTAAAGTTCATCCATAATAAGGCATATTCAGGTTAATTGCAGTTATAAGACTGAAAAACTGATAAAATATTTTTTAAATGATTTCAAGTTTGGCAGTTCAGAGAAGCACCTCCACGCCTATTTTTCTAAGCCTCACAGAAGAATATTCACTCTACAACATTTTAATTTTACCACGATGTACCATTCAAATGTTGATGTCTGGCCTATTTCTTATTTGGACAAAATATATAGCTCACCTTCTAAAAAAAAATAAATCTACAACCACATAATAAATTAAACAGACTATAATATTTAAAAGCAAATGCAAGGATAATTCATTTTAAGACCACACAAACTATGATTAAAATTGTGATGTTTGTGTTTCCTTCACCATTATATACATTTTCCAAGTTGGCATAAAAAGGAAATAACCTAAACTATAATGATAAAATAATAGAGTTTTTTTAAAAGCTTTAAATGTATATTTCTATAATACTGAACATTTTGATAGGCCTTTCACAAATAGAATCTCATTTAATAAAACAAATATTTGAGTTGAACTCACCCAAAATATAGAGGTAAGCTGTATAAATCACAAAAGAAAAATTTGGACACAAAAGCTAAGTGATTCAATTCAGTTGTTGACATAAAATCTAAAAGGGAAATTCATTAGCTTTTGTGTACAAAATTACACCACTGTGAAGTGGTGGTCTTTAACCTCCACAGGGCTGCTCCAGTACTGCCCAGGAATCATACTCTATTTACAGGACCAATTCTAATATCGATTATTTTGGCCTGGGTTCTCCCCAGAAGCAGACCGTCAGACAGAGTTTGAGTTTAAGGCCTTTATTTGAGAAGGGATAGGAAGTTAAAGCCACAAAAGGAGGTTATCAATCTCATTACCACCATGAGCCACTGAAGCTCAATCTTCCTGGAAAACCTGGAGATTATGTGAAACCTGCCTTCGAACTGTTCTGAACAAGGTATGAGGAAACCTGGATTATGTGTCTTCTTATTTACACTTGAAATTCTTTGACAGCTGCCCCTGGGAGCACGGGACCCCTGGCACTTCTTCTCTGCGCGCATGTGGACCAACAGGAAACCCGCAGATGGAGCGTCAGGGGGCCTTGGCAGGAAGCCGTCACCCGTAATAAGGAGAGATTCAGTCTTTCCTCTCCTGATTTTATAGGAATCAAAATTTACTGCAAAGCTATCAGAAAACTATGGCAGAGAATTTGAGGTCTGTGACATATGGCAGACGTGAACTCCAGGCTTTGGGCCTTGGCATCTACATAGGAAGGAATGTATCACAGGTGTGAGTCCTCAGCCTATGTGATGAGAAACACCAGTCTGTGTGCACCAATCGAATAACATGATGAAAGTCTGCTAAGACGTTGAATAAGGAGCAGATACAGTTGGTACCTTTGCCTTAGTCAGTCGGTCTGCTCTGTGATAAAACACCACAGACTGGACAACTTGCAGACAACAGAAGTGTACTGCTCACAGTTATGAGATCAGCTGTATTGCCAGTGTGGTCAGGGAGGACCCTCCTTCAGATGCTCTCACATGGCAGAAGGGGCTTGGGCACTGTGGGTCCCTTCTATAAGGACACCGACCTCTTTCATGAGGGCTCCACCCTCATTGCATAAGCACCTCCCAAAGGTCCCACCTAAAAGTACCATCACTTTTGGCGGTGGGAATTTCAACATATGAATTTTGGGGGACAGACATTCAGACCATAGCAACCTTGAAGCATTTCGTGTCTTTTGTGTAGATAATATTAAAAAATTTTATGATTTATTGAATCAATTTTCTAAGAACTCAATGTCTTTTCCTCACTGTATACTTGAAAAATGTTTGTCAGATAAAGAAATGGTTCATTTTTTCCAATACACCAAAGACCAATCCATTTAATGATTATAGCTCCCAGCTTTTGAGTGCCTTTACTGTAAAAACGTTGAAAAACATTTTATATATATTGCATAACCTGAAAGTGGATATTAGTTCCATTTACATGAGGAAATTAAAAAATTAGTGGCATTTAAATTACTTATTGTTGGCCTTTAAAGTATATTATAACATACACTTATTTAACAAAATTGTAATGTTCAGTTAACTTTTTCAAAATAAATTTACCTCATATACATTCTTATTTTACTATACATAACCAATTTGTTCTTCTGAAATTATGGAAGTCAAACTAAAAGTCAAAGTATTTAGAAAAATAGAGATAGTTACACAAATGAGAATTAAGAAAGGATAGAGCTTAGTTATTATTTAGACAGAGTAAAGATTAATAGGAAAATTATAAAAGGAGGATACTGAAATTTATATAGACCTATAACTGATTTATTTATTCTAAAAAAATATATTGAGTGGCTACTGTGTGCAGAGAATCTGAAAGCTTTATTTGGCTGTGAGAATTGTGAAATTTTATTATTTTCATAATTTTATTTATAAAATTTGTGAGTCTGTTTGTCAGAATTTTCCCAGGAATTTCAGAGGCTGCTCTTGAGCCCAGAGTCCAGGGAGAAAGTGAAGTGTTCTATGTAGAAAAGCACAGTCCTGAATGTGGAAAGTAGTAGAGTGCCCAGAAAAATGTGAAATAGACTTTAATTTAAAAAATAGAGATTTGGATTGGAGCGGTGGATTAACCAAGATGGCGGAGTAGAAGGACGTGCTCTCACTCCCTCTTGCGAGAGCACCAGAATCACAACTGGCTGCTGGACAATCATCGACAGGAAGACACTGGACTTCACCAAGGAGGATACCCCACGTCCAAGGACAGAGGAGAAGCCACAGTGAGACGGTAGGAGGGGCGCAATCAGAGTAAAATCAAATCCCATAACTGCTGGGTGGGTGACTCACAGACTGGCGAGCACTTATACCACAGAAGTCCACCCACTGGAGTGAAAGCTCTGAGCCCCACGTCAGGCTTCCCAACCTGGGGGTCCGGCAACGGGAGGAGGAATTCATAGAGAATCAGACTTTGAAGCCTAGTGGGAATTGATTGCAGGACTTCGACAGGACTGGGGGAAACAGAGAACCCACTCTTGGAGGGCGTACACAAAATAGTGTGTGCATCGGGACCCAGGGGAAGGAGCAGTGACCCTGGGGAAGACTGAACCAGACATAACTGCTGGTGTTGGGGGGTCTCCTGCAGAGGCGGGGGCTGGCTCTGTTTCACCGTGGGGACAAGGACACTGGTAGCGGAGGTTCTGGGAAGTACTCCTTGGCATGAGCCCTCCCAGAGTCTGCCATTAGCCCCACCAAAGAGCCCGGGTAGGCTCCAGTGTTGGGTTGCCTCAGGCAAAACAACCAACAGGGAGGGAACCCAGCCCCACCCAGCCCCACCCAGCAACAGTCAAGTGGATTAAAGTTTTACAGAGCTCTGACTGCCACAGCAACAGTCAGCTCTACCCACCTCCAGAGCCTCCCATCAAGCCTCTTAGATAGCCTCAACCACCAGAGGGCAGACAGCAGAAGCAAGAAAAACTACAGTCCTGCAGCCTGTGGAACAGAAACCACATTTACAGAAAGATAGACAAGATGAAAAGGCAGAGGGCTATATACCAGATGAAGGAACAAGAAAAAACCCCAGAAAAACAACTAAATGAAGTGGAGATAGGCAACCTTCCAGAAAAAGAATTCAGAATAATGATAGTGAAGATGATCCAGGACCTTGGAATAAGAATGGAGGCAAAGATTGAGAAGATGCAAGAAATGATTAACAAAGACCTAGAAGAATTAAAGAACAAACAAACAGAGATGACCAATACAATAACTGAAATGAAAACTACACTAGAAGGAATCAATAGTAGAATAACTGAGGCAGAAGAACGGATAAGTGACCTGGAAGACCGAATGGTGGAATTCACTGCTGCAGAACAGACTAAAGAAAAAAGAATGAAAAGAAATGAAGACAGCCTAAGAGACCTCTGGGACAACATTAAACGCAACAACATTCGCATTATAGGGGTCCCAGAAGGAGAAGAGAGAGAGAAAGGACCAGAGAAAATATTTGAAGAGATTATAGTCGAAAACTTCCCTAACATGGGAAAGGAAATAGCCACCCAAGTCCAGGAAGCGCAGACAGTCCCATACAGGATAAACCCAAGGAGAAGCACGCCGAGACACATAGTAATCAAAGTGGCAAAAATTAAAGACAAAGAAAAATTATTGAAAGCAGCAAGGGAAAAACGACAAATAACATACAAGGGAACTCCCATAAGGTTAACAGCTGATTTGTCAGCAGAAACTCTACAAGCCAGAAGGGAGTGGCATGATATACTTCAAGTGATGAAAGGGAAGAACCTACAACCAAGATTACTCTACCCGGCAAGGATCTCATTTAGATTTGATGGAGAAATCAAAAGCTTTACAGACAAGCAAAAGCTAAGAGAATTCAGCACCACCAAACCAGCTCTACAACAAATGTTAAAGGAACTTCTCTAAGTGGGAAACACAAGAGAAGAAAAGGACCTACAAAAACAAACCCAAAACAATTAAGAAAATGGTCATAGGAACATACATATCGATAATTACCTTAAACGTGAATGGATTAAATGCTCCAGCCAAAAGACACAGGCTTGCTGAATGGATACAAAAACAAGACCCATATATATGCTGTCTACAAGAGACCCACTTCAGACCTAGGGACACATACAGACTGAAAGTGAGGGGATGGAAAAAGATATTCCATGCAAATGGAAATCAAAAGAAAGCTGGAGTAGCTATACTCATATCAGATAAAATAGACTTTAAAATAAAGAATGTTACAAGAGACAAGGAAGGACACTACATAATGATCAAGGGATCAATCCAAGAAGAAGATATAACAATTATAAATATATATGCACCCAACATAGGAGCACCTCATTACATAAGGCAATTGCTAACAGCTATAAAAGAGGAAATTGATAGTAACACAATAATAGTGGGGGACTTTAACACCTCACTTACACCAATGGACAGATCATCCAAAATGAAAATAAATAAGGAAACAGAAGCTTTAAATGACACAATAGACCAGATAGATTTAATTGATATTTATAGGACATTCCATCCAAAACCAGCAGATTACACGTTCTTCTCAAGTGCGCACGGAACATTCTCCAGGATAGATCACATCTTGGGTCACAAATCAAGCCTCAGTAAATTTAAGAAAATTGAAATCATATCAAGCATCTTTTCTGACCACAACGCTATGAGATTAGAAATGAATTACAGGGGAAAAAGCATAAAAAACACAAACACATGGAGGCTAAACAATACGTTACTAAATAACCAAGAGATTACTGAAGAAATCAAAGAGGAAATCAAAAACTACCTAGAGACAAATGACAATGAAAACACGACAACCCAAAACCTATGGGATGCTGCAAAAGCAGTTCTAAGAGGGAAGTTTATAGCTATACAAGCCTACCTAAAGAAACAAGAAAAATCTCAAGTAAACAATCTAACCTTACACCTAAAGAAACTAGAGAAAGAAGAACAAACAAAACCCAAAGTTAGCAGAAGGAAAGAAATCATAAAGATCAGAGCAGAAATAAATGAAACAGAAACAAAGAAAACAATAGCAAAGATCAATAAAACTAAAAGCTGGTTCTTTGAGAAGATAAACAAAATTGATAAGCCATTAGCCAGACTCATCAAGAAAAAGAGGGAGAGGACTCAAATCAATAAAATCAGAAATGAAAAAGGAGAAGTTACAACAGACACCGCAGAAATACAAAGCATCCTAAGAGACTACTACAAGCAACTTTATGCCAATAAAATGGACAACCTGGAAGAAATGGACAAATTCTTAGAAAGGTATAACCTTCCAAGACTGAACCAGGAAGAAGCAGAAAATATGAACAGACCAATCACAAGTAATGAAATTGAAACTGTGATTAAAAATCTTCCAACAAACAAAAGTCCAGGACCAGATGCCTTCACAGGTGAATTCTATCAAACATTTAGAGAAGAGCTAACACCTATTCTTCTCAAACTCTTCCAAAAAATTGCAGAGGAAGGAACACTCCCAAACTCATTCTATGAGGCCACCATCACCCTGATACCAAAACCAGACAAAGACACTACAAAAAAAGAAAATTACAGACCAATATCACTGATGAATATAGATGCAAAAATCCTCAACAAAATACTAGCAAACAGAATCCAACAACACATTAAAAGGATCATACACCACGATCAAGTGGGATTTATCCCAGGGATGCAAGGATTCTTCAATATACGCAAATCAATCAATGTGATACACCATATTAACAAATTGAAGAATAAAAACCATATGATCATCTCAATAGATGCAGAAAAAGCTTTTGACAAAATTCAACACCCATTTATGATAAAAACTCTCCAGAAAGTAGGCATAGAGGGAACCTACCTCAACATAATAAAGGCCATATATGACAAACCCACAGCAAACATCATTCTCAATGGTGAAAAACTGAAAGCATTTCCTCTAAGAGCAGGAACGAGACAAGGATGTCCACTCTCACCACTATTATTCAACATAGTTCTGGAAGTCCTAGCCACGGCAATCAGAGAAGAAAAAGAAATAAAAGGAATACAAATTGGAAAAGAAGAAGTAAAACTGTCACTGTTTGCAGATGACATGATACTATACATAGAGAATCCTAAAACTGCCACCAGAAAACTGCTAGAGCTAATTAATGAATATGGTAAAGTTGCAGGATACAAAATTAATGCACAGAAATCTCTTGCATTCCTATACACTAATGATGAAAAATCTGAAAGAGAAATTATGGAAACACTCCCATTTACCATTGCAACAAAAAGAATAAGATACCTAGGAATAAACCTACCTAGGGAGACAAAAGACCTGTATGCAGAAAACTATAAGACACTGATGAAAGAAATTAAAGATGATACCAACAGATGGAGAGATATACCATGTTCTTGGATTGGAAGAATCAACATTGTGAAAATGACTATACTACCCAAAGCAATCTACAGATTCAATGCAATCCCTATCAAATTACCAATGGCATTTTTTACGGAGCTAGAAAAAATCATCTTAAAATTTGTATGGAGACACAAAAGACCCCGAATAGCCAAAGCAGTCTTGAGGGAAAAAAACGGAGCTGGAGGAATCAGACTCCCTGACTTCAGACTATACTACAAAGCTACAGTAATCAAGACAATATGGTACTGGCACAAAAACAGAAACATAGATCAATGGAACAAGATAGAAAGCCCAGAGATAAACCCACGCACCTATGGTCAACTAATCTATGACAAAGGAGGCAAAGATATACGATGGAGAAAAGACAGTCTCTTCAATAAGTGGTGCTGGGAAAACTGGACAGCTACATGTAAAAGAATGAAATTAGAATACTCCCTAACACCATACACAAAAATAAACTCAAAATGGATTACAGACCTAAATGTAAGACTGGACACTATAAAACTCTTAGAGGAAAACATAGGAAGAACACTCTTTGACATAAATCACAGCAAGATCTTTTTTGATCCACCTCCTAGAGTAATGGAAATAAAAACAAAAATAAACAAATGGGACCTAATGAAACTTCAAAGCTTTTGCACAGCAAAGGAAACCATAAACAAGACGAAAAGACAACCCTCAGAATGGGAGAAAATATTTGCAAACGAATCAACGGACAAAGGATTAATCTCCAAAATATATAAACAGCTCATTCAGCTCAATATTAAAGAAACAAACACCCCAATCCAAAAATGGGCAGAAGACCTAAATAGACATTTCTCCAAAGAAGACATACAGACGGCCAAGAAGCACATGAAAAGATGCTCAACATCACTAATTATTAGAGAAATGCAAATCAAAACTACAATGAGGTATCACCTCACACCAATTAGAATGGGCATCATCAGAAAATCTACAAACAACAAATGCTGGAGAGGGTGTGGAGAAAAGGGAACCCTCTTGCACTGTTGGTGGGAATGTAAATTGATACAGCCACTATGGAGAACAATATGGAGGTTCCTTAAAAAACTAAAAATAGAATTACCATATGACCCAGCAATCCCACTACTGGGCATATACCCTGAGAAAACTGTAATTCAAAAAGACACATGCACCCGAATGTTCATTGCAGCACTATTTACAATAGCCAGGTCATGGAAGCAACCTAAATGCCCATCAACAGACGAATGGATAAAGAAGTTGTGGTACATATATACAATGGAATATTACTCAGCCATAAAAAGGAACGAAATTGAGTCATTTGTTGAGACGTGGATGAATCTAGAGACTGTCATACAGAGTGAAGTAAGTCAGAAAGAGAAAAACAAATATTATATATTAACGCATGTATGTGGAACCTAGAAAAATGGTACAGATGAGCCGGTTTGCAGGGCAGAAGTTGAGACACAGATGTAGAGAACAGACATATGGACACCAAGGGGGGGAAACTGCGGTGGGGTGGGGATAGTGGTGTGCTGAATTGGGCGATTGGGATTGACATGTATACACTGATGTGTATAAAATTGATGACTAATAACCTGCAGTATAAACAAACAAACAAAACAACTAATACTAAACTTTCATTGGGTTATTTGTATGGAAATATGTTAATATAAATGTTTCAGACATTACATGAAATTTCTAAAAATCTTAAGAAAAAAAAAAATAGAGATTTGTACATCATTAAATTCGGAAAGAAATAGCAACGCGCCAAATAATATACATCAGAGTAAATAGAGCAGGGACACAGTGAGACATACCAGGTTAATTTTAATGTAAGATGTTTATGGAAACACTATATGGAAATTGGAAATGTTGGTGTTTGTGTATGAGCTTGATATGATGATGTGAACATAATTACAAAAGATCAATGAGACCAGATGGGTGCCTTTTCAAGTGCACTGAGGATAAGGACTAAATTTATTGATATCTGAAGATCTACAGTTATAAGGAAAATTAAGTGTTATCGATAAAGTAGTACTTGGTATCCTGGATTTTCTCATACGAGAGTAATTGATTATAACTTAGGGGGCACAGGGGATGAAGCACGATCTCACCTTGATTTTTGAGATGGAGCTAAAGAAACGTAAAAGGTGGGAGAATCTTGAAAGTTGTCATTTCTACTTTTAAGGATAGACTTCAAGTTCATGAGTTTGATAAAACCTGAAGGCAGTTAGTCTAGTCGATCCTCTTGTGATTCTCCAACACAGTATTTCCAGAGCCAGTTTGACCATAAGAATCAAGTGGGCGCTTCCTGAATCTCTCTTTTCCATGAAACCACCAGGTGAACATTCTGATCAAGTAAGTTGAACCCCCTACTTAAATGCCTTCTTTATCTCACCTGAAAACCCATTTTCTTCAGTGCCTGCATTTTCAAGACAAAAAATCTCTATAAAGGATGAGACAATGGGGCGGAGTACTTTCCAACAGGAACAATTTCCCCGTAAGAACTTTCTGCTTAAAAAATCAAGCAACAGGGGCTTCCCTGGTGGCGCAGGGGTTGAGAATCTGCCTGCTAATGCAGGGCACACGGGTTCGAGCCCTGGTCTGGGAAGATCCCACATGCCGTGGAGCAACTAGGCCCGTGAGCCACAACTACTGAGCCTGCGCGTCTGGAGCCTGTGCTCCACAACAAGAGAGGCCACGATAGAGGCCCGCGCACCGCGATGAAGAGTGGCCCCCGCTTGCCTCAACTAGAGAAAGCCCTCGCACAGAAATGGAGACCCAACATAGCCAAAAATAAATAAATAAATTAATTAATTAATTAAAAAAAAAAAATCAAGCAACAAAGCATGCCTCCCATCCAGTAACATCGGGACGCAGCATTTTTTCAAACAACCCTAAATCCAACAACCTCCCTCCAGATGCTTTCATTTCCTATATTTTTTTCAACCTAGTTCTCTAGATTTTACCACCAGGATACAAATGAAATAAAGGATATGGTCACTGAGGTTCAAGGTTCACAACCTCCTTTTAGGCAACACATCAAAAGCTCTTAAGAACCTTTCCATGGAATGTAAATTAATTGAATGTTAACAAAGCCATTTAACTGTAAGTTACTCGAAGTTTCTTATTTGTAATTATATCTGCAATGTCAAAGACAACAGCTGTAACAAAGGCAGTAATACATGTTTGCTGGGTAAACGGATGAATGGATGGGACAGACTCGTAACGCTTGAAGAGAATTGGTTGAAATCAGCAGCATGACTGATGGCCAGCATATCCACCCGCAAATTGCATGGTCCCGGGTTTATGGAACATTATTTTCATGGAGGGAAAGAAATGTGTATATGTGGGCATATTGCGGGGAGTAGGAGTGTTGAAAATGACTGAAGTGTGGAAATATCTCTAGGGCTTGTTAAGGAAGAGGAAGCTGCAGTTTGGGTAGACAGTGCTTAGAGAGAAGAATATGCCTAGAATAAAGAATTGGTCCATAAATAACAGAGAAAATTAGGAAAAAATAGTTTGAAGGCTAGTGGGATATCTTTGAGAGAACACAGAAAAGAAGCCTTAAAATATTTATAGAAGACAAAATGGTATGAAGAATACAGTAACTTAGAAAATGCAAACCTGACTCTCAAGAATTTATTTCCCCAAAATGATGGCAAGCGGCAGATGATTTTTCCCCAGCTTTATCGAGATATAATTGGCATATAACTATTGTTGTCATTCACTGTGGTTTTGAAATGTTTGCTTTTGAATAGGTAGTACGTGCCCCCGTTCCATCCCCATTCAGAGGGTACGAGACCACAGACTGTAGGAAAAGTCGTCCCCGCCTGCCCCCTTCCTTGGCTGCTGAGGTGCCTTCCCAGGCCCCTCCTCCCCAGCTAGCTTTCCATGTCCTCCCAGGTGTGTTCTGCGCCATCCTTGCCATTACTAGGACTTGGGAAGCTTTGCTCCGAGGGTGCATCCCCTTCATGTGCTGCAGTAGGACTGGTGCTCAGCGTTCTATGCCTGGAATCACTTTTCTCAGGGATGAGGCACCTATTTTCTTCTACTTGAGAAATAAGCCTGAATAACAAGCTCATTAGCACTAATGAGTAATGACTTAATTGCTTCCTCAGTTGTATCTGATCATATAAAGGTCTCCAGCACCTCCAATAATTTTAGATTGGCATGTCTGTTCTTCTGGAGAATTCAATCACAGTCATTTTTTATTTTTAGAATTTTGTAGTTGGAAGAGAAAAAAGTATTCCCCAGTAAGATTGTTAGCATTTAGAGAAGTTAATCATGAGAATTATATATTTTTAAATTTTTTATTGAAATATAGTTGATTTACAATGTTGTGTTAGTTTCAGGTGTCCAGCACAGTGATTCAGTTATATATATACATATACTTTTTCATATATAAAATATATATTATATATATATTCTTTTTTAGATTCTTTTCCATTACAGATTGTTACAAGATATTGAATATAGTGCCCTGTGCTATAGCGTAGGTCCTTGTTGGTTATCTATTTTATATACAGTAGTGTGTATCTGCTAATCCCAAACTCCTAATTTATCCCTCCCCCATCTTTCCCCTTTGGTAACCATAAGTTTGTTTGCTATGTCTGTGAGTCTATTTCTGATTTGTAAATAAGTTCATTTATATCAGTTTTTTAGATTCCACATGTAAGTGATATCATGTGGTATTTATCTTTCTCTGACTTACTTCACTTAGTATGATCATCTCTAGGTCCATCCATGTTGCTGCAAATGGCATTATTTCATTTTTTTATGGCTGAGTAATATTCCATTGTGTATATGGACCACATCTTCTTTATCCATTCATCTGTCAATGGACATTTAGGTTGTTTCCACATCTTGGCTATTGTAAATGGTGCTGCTGTGAACAGTGGGCTGTGTGTAGCTTTTCAAATTAGAGCTTTCTCTGGGTATATGCCCAGGAGTGGAATTGCTGGGTCATATGGTAGTTCTATTTTTAGTTTTTTAAGGAGCCTCCATACTGTTCTCCATAGTGGCTGCACCAATTTACATTCCCACCAACAGTGTAGGAGGGTTCCCTTTTCTCCACACCCTCTCCAGCATTTATAGTTTGTAGGCTTTCTGATGATGGCAATTCTGACTGGTGTGAGGTGACATCTCGTAGTTTTGATTTGCATTTCTCTAGTAATTAGTGACGTTGAGCATCTTTTCATGTGCCTCTTGGCCATCTGTATGTCTTTGGAGAAATGGCTATTTAGATCTTCTGCCCATTTTTTGATTGGGTTTGTTTTTTTGATACTGAGCTGTATAAGCTGTTTGTATATTTTGGAAATTAATCCCTTGTTGGTCGCAATGTTCACAAATATTTTCTCCCATTCCATAGGTTGTCTTTTTGTTTTCTTTCTGGTTTCCTTTGCTGTGCAAAAGCTTTTGTTTATTTTTGGTTTTATTTCCATTACGCTAGGAGACAGATCCAAATAAAATTGCTGTGATTTATGTCAAAGAGAATTCATATATTTTTCATATTTATTTTCCCAAACATTTTTAGGTGGTTCTTGTTTGCCAATCAAACAATTCCGGAAACTACAAAAGTTTAAGGGGAATATTTCGTGAATTAGTGATCTTTTATTCAAATGATATAAACATCAACTGCCATTGACCCAAGCATACAAAAATATGCTTGGATGCATAATATATACAAATAAAGCTCTGTGTATATTTTAGTATAACAGAACAGCCCAGGGGGAGGCTTGATTTCAAGTGCAGCCCTGTCAGGAGATCATGAGAATTTCATCAGTTTTATTTCCAGGCTGGATACTCTCAGAGAAGAAGCAGTGCAGTCCGTGCTATGTCTGCCCTCTCCACACCCTACTGCGTTGCTCACTCCACACCACTCACAAAAGAGAGCATCTCTTCTGTCTTATTAACAGGAGAGAGAGAAAACACTGTTTTACAAAAGCCCCAGGCAGATGTATCTGGTGTGTCACTGGCCCGAATTGGACCTTTAACCTCATTTCCATTAATCAGTTAATGTGCTGGTGTCTGAGGAGGGCCAGTAGGTGGCGAAGTATTGGGTGGGCCAAAAAGTGCCTTCGTTTTTTTAAGTAAAAATAAAAGACACATTTTTCATTTTCACCAAGAACTTTATTGAACAACATATTCATCCTTTTGTTCCACTACCTTCTGCCATTTTTCAGGCAACTTCATAATTCCATCTTCCCAAAACTTTTAATCTTTTTGAGCAAAGAACTGTTCCAGGTGCCTTTTACAGTCTTCCAGGGAATTGAAATTTTCTCCATTAAGAGAATTCTGTAAAGACCAAAATAAATGTAAATCCAAAGGTGCAATGTCTGGTGAATACAGCAGGTGAATGAGAACTTCCCAGCCAAGCCATACAGTTTTTGCCTGGTCATCAAAGAAACATGCGGTCTTGCATTATCCTGATGGAAGATTATGCATTTTCTGTTGACTAATTCTGGATGCTTTTCATCTAGTGCTGCTTTCAGTTGGTCTAATTGGGAGCAGTACTTGTTGGAATTAATTGTTTCATTTTCCAGAAGGAGCTCATAATAGAGGACTCCCTTCTAATACCACCATATACACAACATCACCTTCTTTGGATGAAGACCGGCCTTTGGTGTGGTTGGTGGTGGTTCATTTCACTTGTCCCATGATCTCTTCCGTTCCACATTATTGTACAGTATCCACTTTTCATCACCCATCACAATTTGTTTTAAAAACGGAATGTTTTCGTTACATTTCAGTAGAGAACTGCATGCGGAAATACGGTCAAGAAGGCTTTTTCACTTAACTTATGTGGAACCCAAACATCAAAGCAATTCACGTAACCAAGCTGGTGCAGATGATTTTCAACGCTTGATTTGGATATTTTGAGTATGTCGGCGATCTCCCATGTGGTATAATGTTGATTGTTCTCAATTTTTGTTTCGATTTGATCACTATCAACTTCAACTGGTCTACCTGACCGTGGAGCATCGCCCAGGGAGAAATCTCCAGCACGAAACCTCGCAAACCACTTTTGACACGTTCGATCAGTCACAGCACCTTCTCCATGCACTGCACAAATCTTTTTTTCCGTTTCAGTTGCGTTTTTATCTTTCTTGAAATAATAAAGCAGAATATGCTGGAAATGTTGCTCTTTTTCTTTCATCTTCAATATTAAAATGGCTACACAAAAATTCACCAGTTTTGATAAGTCTTTTTCTAAATGCACGCTGATATGACAGCTGTCACATACAATCTAACAGAGTTGTTTCAAATAAAGTTAAAGACAGCTAAGTGCTACTAGAGCCATCTTACGGAGAAAACCGAACGAACCTTTTGGCCAACCCAATATGAGGATGGATTTGAGACCTTAGCGGTCCACTCCTGAGCTAATGATGAAGACCATCCCACCAGGAACACAGGCTGAGAAGGGAGAGGCAGGGATCCCCAGAGAAACATGCCTTCGATACTAAAAGGCAAAGACAGACGTGGCTGAAGCAGAGGGAACAGAAACAAAACCACACGGAGAAACTGCAAGTTAGGAGCTTTAAGGTCACGTTCATGGCTATGTCTAACCAGCATCTGAACAGTGGTAAGAATATAGCCTTTCATACAAGTCTTAAAGCTACGTGTATTTTCTGTTGTATATATAGAAAAAAATTGTTATTTTAACAGCACTGGGAAGACCTAAGAGGCCCGAGAGGAAACCTTTACAAATAGATTCTTTTATCGACGTAAGAGAAATTTAGCAATGAAATTCAAGTACATGAAAAGTTATTATTCAAAAGACTGGTCGATGGCCAGCTGTTCGTGATTTCTGCACGGGATGCAACCAGGGGCCGTGAGTTTAAGTTGGAGCACAAGGGCTTGTAGATAATATAAGTAAGACTTTCCTGTTAGTGGAGTTATTAAATCCCAGGATGCGTTGTCAAGGAAGGTTCTGGAATTTACTCTTGAGGCCTCAATGAAATAAAATGTTTTATTTCTTACTAATATGATTCAAAGAAATTCTGCTTAAAGGATAAGTTGGACAAATTTTAAATAAATATTTAATAAACATTGATTTTTTAAAGATTGATATTTTAAGCTGAAAAACATCAGCCAGGAATAGATGAAAGCAAGACAAATTATTTTCCAAATAGAATTAAATCTCCAGTTCCTCATTTGGAATACTAAATCAGCAAAATGTGAGTGATTATATTTTAGAGATTACAGCAAGTGTGTCTCAAAATATCAGCTTAAAAACCTTACGTTTAGGTTGTTACCTCTTAAACAAAATCTATTCAGCAGCACGGAAACACCTTAGGTGAAAGATTTTTGGAACATGAGAATAATTCTTTTTATGAAATTAAGACCAATCGTTTTTCCAAATGCATAAAATTACCATTTTTCAGTTCTGTGCAATTTAAATCCCGTTAGCATGCATTAGTCATATGAGAAACCAAAAATCAATTCTGCTAGTCAGGGAACTTATGTCAAGTAATTATGGGATATAATATTACCGCTCTTGCTCCTAATTAGCCATGCATGGGTCCCACTGAGAAAGCAGCACGCACTTCAGAGGGAAAATTGCACACAGGAATGTTGCAACTGGCCATCAGAAGTCCACTAAAACCGTTATTGTTTTTTCCTCTTAGATTTGTAATAGTTCCACATTTCACACTTTCTGTTCTCACTGTGCATCAACAACCCCCTACAGCCAACATTAAATTTTTGCCTTGCGAGAACGAAGGCCCATAATAGCAGTGAAGTAAATAATGCTTTTAAAACATTAGAAATTATAGGATATGGAAATACAAACTTTGAATTTACATGATTTACGCATGAAAACTAACGTTAGAAATAAATTTACACGTGGAAATTTGGGAATGGGCTTATCAATTTCCATAGCTATTAAGAAATCTTCCTCCTGTTAAAGGAAAAATTCAGTACCAGTATAATTCATCTCTATGATTAAATTAATTTTAAACAAACAAACAAAAAAAACCCTGGTTTTGGATTTTGATTCATATATTTAGTGAAAGTTTTTTTTGGGGGGGGGAGGGGTGGCATTAGAGCAAAATTGAATGAAAAGAAAATGATAGATTATCTTGTTAAATGATGTCTAGCAAGAAACAGTTTTGATGAAAATAAATGGAAATGCATAAAAATTTTATTTTTCATTATTAATTTAGGTAACCACTGTCATACTTCTTAGATTCCAAATGCCTGATAAGCTACTTGGGATTTAAAAAGACTATCAAAACACTGAGAAAGCTGACCTAAGATAGTAGTTATTTCTACTTAGAGAAAATGGGACAGTATAGCTGATTCAAGATGACTAATTATCCTATGACTTATAAATGCACAGTTTTAAGATACTTCGATCCAAAACGATCTGAACAGTAAAAGCAGCAATATCTTTTTCTATTTCTTCACATGAGTTTTAAAATTCATTTTATGTAACGAAATCCTACCTTCTTTGTTTTCTATTGCCAGCTCCACTTAAGTTTTATATTTTAATGATTTATTCACGTAGTGAATATAAGTGTACAAATTAATCCATAAGCATTAATGTTATTTTGGCTCTTAAGAATATGCCAGTTGAATTTTAGAATCCTATGGGTGGAAAATTTCTGGTGTACTATTGCCAAGTCATCAAGTTACCCAAAAAAACTCTGGTGGTTTCTGTTTCTGTCTTGTAAATAAGTTCATTTTGTATCATCTTTTTAGATTCTACCTATAAGTGATATCATATGATATTTGTCTTTCTCCTTCTGACTTACTTCATTCAGTGTGATAATCTGTAGGTCCATCCATGTTGCTGCAAATGGCATTATTTCATTCTTTTTTATGGCTGAGTATTTCACTATATATATAGTGTGTGTATACATATATCACATCTTCTTTATCCATTCAACTATCATTGGACACATAGGTTGCTTCAATATCTTGGCTGTTATAAATAATGATGCAATGAACATAGGGGTGCAAATATCTTCTCGAGTTAGCATTTCCATTTTCTTTGGATAAATATCTAGGAGTGTAATGGCTGGCTTATTCTATTTTTAATGTTTTAAGTAACCTCCACACTGTTTTCCATAGTGATTGCACCAATTTAAATTCCCACCAACTGTGCACAACCGTTCCCTTTTCTTCATATCTTCTCCAACACTTGTTATTTCTTGTCTTTTTGATCATAACTGTTCTAACAGGCATGAGGTAATCTCATTGTGGTTTTGATTTGCATTTTCCTGATAATTAATTATGTTGAGCATCTTTTCATGTACCTCTTGGCCATCTGTATGTCTTCCTTAGAAAAATGTCCATTTAGAACCTCTGCCCATTTTTTCTAATTGGATTATTTAGGTATTTTGGGTATTGAGTTATATGAGTTTTTTGTATATTTTGGTTATTAACTCCTTGTCAGATATATGGTTTGCAAATATTTTCTTTCATTCAGTAGGTTGCCTTTTCATTTTGTTGATGGTTTCCTTTGCTGTGCAGATATTTTTAGTTTGCTATAGCCCCGTTTGTTTAATTTTGCTTATCTTGCCTTTGCTTTCACTGTTGAATCCAAAAATCAAAAAAAAAAAAAAAAAAAAAAATCATTGCCAGGACTGATTTCAAGGAGCTTTTTCCTGTGATTTCTTCTAAAAGTTTCATGGTTTCTGTTCTTGTGTTCAAATCTTTAATCTATTTTGAGTTAATTTGTGGGTATGGTGTGAGATAGTGATCCAGTTTCATTCTTTTGATGTGGCTGTCCAGTTTTCCCAACACCATTAATTGAAGAGACTGTCCTATACCCAACATAAATACTTGTCTCCTTTGACATAAAATAATTGACTCTGTATGTGTACATTTATTTCTGTCTCTCTAATTGGTTTCATTGGACTATATGTCTGTGTTTATGCCAATATCATAGTTTTGATAATTCGTTATTAGTGTATAGAAATCAACTGATTTTTGTACATTGATTATGTATCTTGCAGCCTTACTGAATTGATTTATTAGACCTAACAGTTTTTCAGTGGATTCTTTAGAGTTTTCTATATATAATATTGGGTTGGTCAAAATGTTTGTTCGGGTTTCTTCATACATCTTATGGAAAAACACAAACAAAATTTTTGGCCAATCTAATATCATGTCATCTGCAAAGGGACAGATTTAGTTCTTTTGTATTTGGATGCCATTGCTTTCTTTTTTATGCCTGATTGCTCTGGCTAGAACTACATAGAATAAAAGCAATGAGAGTGGGTATCCTTGTCTTGTTCCTGATCTCAGAGGAAATGCTTTCAGTTTTTCACTATTGAGTATGATGTTGGCTGTAGGCTTGTCATATATGGCTTTTATTATGTTGAGGTACATTCCTTCTATGCCCACTTTGTTGAGAGTTTTATCCTAAATAGATGTTGAATTTCATCAAATGCTTTTTCTGCATCTATTGACATCATATGATTTTTATACTTCATTTTGTTAATGTTGTGTATCACATTTATTGATTTGCAGATGTTGACCCATCCTTGCACCACTGGAATAAATGCCACTTGATCATGATGTGTGATCCTTTTACTGTATTGTTGAATTTGGTTTGCTAATATTTTGTTGAGGATTTTTGTAGCTATGTTCATCAAGAACATGGGCCTGTAATTTTCTTTTCTTGTCGTATCCTTCTGGCTTTGGTATCAGGTTGATGCTGGCTTATAAATTTATTTATTTTATTTTTGGCTGCATTGTGTCTTCGTTGCTGCACACAGGCTTTCTCTAGTTGCGGCGAGTGGGGGCTACTCTTCATTGTGGTGCACGGGCTTCTCATTGCGGTGGCTTCTCTTGTTGTGGAGCACGGGTTCTAGGCATGCGGGCTTCAGTAGTTGTGGCTCGCGGGCTCTAGAGCACAGGCTCAATAGTCGTGGCACACAGGGTTAGTTGCTCTGTGGCATGTGGGATCTTCCTGGACCAGGGCTCGAACCCATGTCCCCTGCATTGGCAGGCAGATTCTTAACCACTGTGCCACCAGGGAAGCCTGATGCTGGCTTCTTAAAATGAGTCTGAAAGGATTTCTTCCTCTTCTATTTTTGGGAGAGTTTGAGAAAAATTTGTATTAATTATTCTTTATATGTTTGGTTAAATTCACCAGTGAAGCCATCTGGTCCTGGTTTTCTTGTCTGTTGGGAGGTTTTTGATTACGTATTTGATCTACTTATTAATAAAATCCATCTGTCAGATTTTCTGTTTCTTTACAATGCCGTCTTGTTAGGTTGTGCATTTCTAGGAATTTTTTCATTTCTTATAAGTTGTCCAATTTGTTGGCATATAATTGCTCATAGTAATCTTTTGTGATCTTTGCATTTCCATGGTATGAGTTATAATGTCTCTTCTTTTATTTCAATTTTGAGTCCTCTCTATTTTTTTCTTGGTGAGTCTAACTAAAGGCTTTTCAATTTTGTTTATCTTTTCAAAGACCAGCTCTTAGGTTCATTGACCTTTTCTGTTGTCTTTTTAATCTCTATTTCATTTATTTCTGCTCTGATCTTTGCTATTTTTTTTCATTCTGCTAACTCTAGGCTTTGTTTGTGCTTCATTTTCTAGCTCCTTGAGGTGTAAAGTTCAGTTGTTTGAGATTTTTTCTTGTTTCTTGAGGTAGGCACTTATTGCTGTGAACTTCCATCTTAGGATTGCTTTTGTTGCATCCCATAAACTTTGATATATTTTGTTTCCACACTTATTTGTCTCTAGGTATTTTTTTATTTTTCTTTTGATTTTTTTGTTGATCCATTGGTTGTTCAGTAGCATGTTGTTTAATCTCCACATATTTGCGAATTTTCCAGTTTTCTTCATGTGCTTGATTTCTTGTTTATACCATTGTGGTTAGAAAGATGCTTGATGACTTCAATTTTCTTAAATTTATTAAGATCGTTTTGTGGGCTAACACAAGATCTATCCTGGAAAGTGTTCCATGTGCACTTGAGAAGAACGTATATTCTGTTGCTTTGGGATGGAATGTTCTGTATATATATGTCAGGCTCATCTGGTCTAACTTGTCATTTAAGGCCAATGTTTGCTTATTGATTTTCTGTCTGGATATCTAGCCATTGATAAGAGTGAGTAAGTTAAGTCCCCTAGTATTATTATATTGCTTTTTATTTCTCAGTTTAGCTTTGATTATATTCACTTTGTATATTTAGCTGCTCCTATGTTGGGTACATAAATGTTTACAAATATAATATCCTCTTGTTGGACTGACCTCTTTATCATTTGTAATGATCTTCATTGTCTCTTGTTGCAGTCTTTGTCTTAAGGTCCATTTTGACTGATGTAAGTATTGTTATCCCTGCTTTCTTTTTGTTTCCATTTAGTCCCTTTTTCCATCTCTTCACTTTCCGTCTGTGTGTGTCCTCACATATGAAGTGAGTCTCTTGTAGGAACCGATTGACTCCTCTTGGCTTGTTTTTTGTTTTGTTTTGTTTTATAAATCCATTTAGTCCCTTTAGCTATCTTCACTCTTTATTCTTCTGTTTTATTGCTGCTCTTCTTGGGTGACTTCCACTCCCCTGACTCTCAGTTAACTCATCCTTTCTTTTGCTCCAGCTAGTCTGTGGTCAAACCCCTCTGTTGTATTTTTTTCAGTTTAATTATTGCATTTTTCAGCTCTCTGACTTGTATTTGGTACTTTGTAATATTTTCTAGATCTTTGTGTTCATCATTGTGTTCATCCATTCTTAAGTTTGGTAAGCATCTTTATGACCATTATTTTGAATTTTTTATCAGGTAAATCACTGATTTTTTTTTCATTAAGGTCTTTTTCTGAAGTTTTATCTTCTTCTTTCATTTGGAACATATTAGTCTATTTTCTTCATTTCCCTTGAATCTCTGTGTTGGTTTCTGTGCATTGGATACAGCAGCTACTACCTCTCCCAGTTTGGAGGAGTGGCCTCGTGTAGGAGATGAAGCTTATAGTTCAACTGTGCCCTAGTTCTTGGTTGTCTTGGAAACCTTTGTGATTATCCAAGCAGCCTGCTCTATTTTTAGTTGCTCCCAGTAATTGAGATTGTGCTAAGACCTGCCAGTGTCCCAGAGGGGACGACCTCAGTCACTACCTAGATTCAGGCTAGTCTGACCCCAGGCAGAAGCTTTTAAAGTATAAACATAAACCTCTTCTTGTTAAGAAGAAGTATATATATCTGGGCATATATATCTGCTTCTTCTGCCCTGAGCTCTGGGGTGATAGCCAGTAAAGAACTGTTTGTTTGCTACTGTCCTGTTGAACCTGTGAACAGAAGCACCACTGGCCACCAGTCAGGTTATCAAGGAATGTGTCCTCTGGGTGGCAGCCACAAAGCTGGGGCACCAGATTTGTACACAAGCTCCTTTCTCAGAGACACCAGCAACCTGGGGTGGAGCAGAGGGAGAGTGCAAAGATGGTGACTGCTGGCCTCCCTGGTCATTGCAGAAGATTGTAGTTGGTCCCTGGATGTGTGTTTAATTAGGACCCTACCCCACAGGCTGTAGCTGCAAAGATAAGCTAATAGGCTTCTTTCACAGAAAGACTGTGGGTTTCAATCTGCTACCTCTCCCCTGTGCCCTGGGGGTATCCAGCTAAGAACTCTTTGTCTGTTTGTCATACTCCTATGAGACCCATGATTGTAAGCCCACTGGCCATGAGATCCACACAACCAAAGGATGTTCCCTGGGTGGCAGCCACAAAATCATGTCACCAAATGTGTGTTCCCCCCTCCTTTTTCGGGAGATAGTGGCCACCTGGAGCAAGGCAGAGGGAGGGCATGAAGAAGGTGCCTGTGTCCCTGGAGGTTATCCCAGCCAGCCCCCTAGATGTGTCTTCATTCAGGTGCCAGCTTGTCAGGCCAACAGGTTAAGATGATCAAATAAGCCTCTTTCCACAAAATCAGGGCACTTTTCAGTCGGCCACCTCCGTGCTGGGCTCTGGGTGGGTGAGTATGTGTCTACAAGCCTTTTAAGTCTATTTCTCAGTGCCCTACAAGCTTGTCTCTCATGGACAGAAGCCCTGTTGGCTTTCAAAGCTACACGTCTTGGGGGCTGGTCTCAGAGGCAGGTCTTAAAAGTTGGGGTCCTGATGTAGGGTCCAAACTCTTCACTCGTCAGGGAGAAGCTTGGGGTTGTGTGTCCCTCTGATTGTGAGTCACCATGCTGGACAGTGGGGTTTATGGTGAGGCTGTGTCTCAGCCCCTCCTACCCATTTCAATGTGGGTTTTTCTCATTTACCCAGCGTGCAGGAGTTGCTTAGCTAGTTTTTGTTTCTTTGAGAGGACATTGTTCCACATGTAGCCGTAGATTCAGTGTGGCTGAGGGAGAGGTGATTCAGGATTCTCTTACATCACCGTCTTGAACCGAAACCAGCTGCATAATTTCTTAATGGAAAATAAAAAGGATTTTATAATGTCTTTGATAACTTTTTGTTATAAAATGTCTGTTGAAATCCTTAATCTTTAACTGAATGCCTTCTAAAAAGAAATAAGAAGTAATTTAGGACCCGACCAGGAGAAGTGAGTTTCCCTTATTGTTGGCATGAATTCTCCTAATGTCATTGGGTGTATGTGTGTCTGTGTGTGTGTTGCCTTTTAATAGATTTAGAAACGCAAGTATTCTTCAGAATTACATTTGGGAAGTATTAATCTTGGGTACTGTCAGATGTAAAACTGGGTCTTCATTCAAATGCATGTGATAGAACTTGTAAGATAATCTTTAGACAGATCTTATGTAAAGTGTAAAAGTGAGAAAAACAGTGAGCTAGGATCATAGCTTCCCAAGGGAGCATAAGACATATTCACACACTTAGAAAACTTACTTTTACCTGGAGAAGCTAATATCCATATAAGAGCAAATAATTAAGATTACTGTGAGATTTTAACCATTTATTTTACCTATATATTCCTTTATTGATTTACTATGTATTACTATACACTTTAAAAATCCCTGTTAAACAGCAAATATGTATCAGGCATTGTGATAAGTTTTAGGAACTCAACCTTGATTGACGAACACAGTCTCGTGCATGTGGTTATGGAGACATATACTTGTATAATATCAGGTGTTTGTCAGATAACCAGGTGAATACACCCTAAAGACTGTTAGGTGTTTGTCCTGAAGCTCCTGGGATGGAAGGAGATTTGACGTCATTAATGCAGAGAATGTTTTTGAAGCCACAGCTGTGGGGAAAATGGAATGAGCAGAGTGCACAGAACAAGATGAGATGAAAGTAAATATGAAATCATAGGGAATAACTAAAAAGGGGTGAGCAGAAAAGGCAACTGGAAACAAGGCTGAAAGGAATCATCTGACCTCAGCAGGGCCAGCTAGCATGTGGTCGCACAAGGAAGATAAAGTTTTAAGAAGAAAGTGGTAGTTAATGCAGCAGAAGCTGTAGAGAGTCAGGAAGGTGACCACTAAACGTCCATTGGATTTGGGGAGTGAGGCTATTCATTTCCCCAGAGCAGTTTGGATGCAGGGCTGGGGGCCAGAACTAACCCGAACAATTCCCAGAAATTTAAGGAGCAAATTCAGGCAAGAATTAAGGACACTGAGTGTGAATTATATTTCTAAAAGGCTGGACTGTGGAGACAGTAACACAGACTGTGTACCTAATGGGGGATGGATTTAAGGGAATATTTCATTTGTGTATGTGTTTTGATTGCAGGTACTGTAATAAACATGAAAACACTTAAACATCAGGTATCTGTGCCAGTATATGGGGGACTGAATAGACAGGACAGAGAAAGTGCAGAGGGATGCATAGCCATCCCAACCGGTGTGAGGTGGTATCTCATTGTGGTTTTGATTTGCATTTCCCTGTTGATTGGTGATGGTTGAGCATCTTTTCATGTACCTGTTGGCCATTTGTATGTCTTCTTTGGAAAGATGACTCTTCAAGTATTTTGCCCATTTTGATTGGATTATTTGGGGGTTTGGGATATTGATTTGTATATATTTTGAATATTAGTCCCTTATCAGATACATAGTTTGTGAATATTTCCTCCTATTCTGTAGGTTGAACTTCCTTCAATTTATTGTTCCTTTTGCTGGGCAGAGGCTATTTACTTTAATGTAGTCCTACTTGTCTTAGTTTTTGTTGCCTGTTATTTTAGTGACTTATCCAAGAAATAATTGCCTAGACCAATGTCAAGGATCTTTTTCCCCTATGTTTTCTTCAAGGAGTTTTTTTTTGGTTTCAGGTCTTACATTTAAATTTTTGACCCATTTCAAGTTAACTTTTGTGAGTGGTGTAATATAGTGGTCCAGTTTCATTCTTTTGCATGTGAATATCCAGTTTTCCAACACCATTTGTAGAGACTGTCCTTTCTCAATTGCGTGTTCTTGGCACTGTTGTCAAAAATTAGTTGACCATGTATGTGGGGGTTTATATCTGCACTCTATTGTTTCACTGTTTTTTTAATATAAATTTATTTATTTATTTATTTATTTTTGGCTGTGTTGGGTCTTCGTTTCTGTGCAAGGGCTTTCTCCAGTTGCGGCGAGCAGGGGCCACTCTTCATTGCGGTGCGCGGGCCTCTCACTGTCGCGGCCTCTCCCGTTGCGGAGCACAGGCTCCAGACGCGCAGGCTCAGTAGTTGTGGCTCACGGGCCTAGCCGCTCTGCGGCATGTGGGATCTTCCCGGACCGGGGCATGAACCCGTGTCCCCTGCATTGGCAGGCGGATTCCCAACCACTGCGCCACCAGGGAAGCCCTGTTTCACTGTTTTTATGCCAGTACCATTTTGTTTTGATTACTACAGCTTTGTAATATAGCTTGAAATCAGGTATTGTGATGTCTCTCACTTTGTTCTTCTTTCTCAGGATTGCTTTGGCTATTTGGGGTCTTTTGTAGTTCCAAACAAATTTTAGGATAGTTTTCTTTTCAGTTTCTGTGAAAAATGCCACTAGAATTTTGATCAAGATTGCGCTGCATCTGTAGATTGCTTTAGGCAACAAGGACATTTTAACAATATTAATCCTTCCAGTCCAAGAACATGGGAAGAATATCTTTCCATCTATTTGTGTCTTCTTCAATCTCTTTCCATCTTATAGTTTGTATTGTACAGGTCTTCCACCTCCTTGGTTAAATGTATTCCTAAGTATTTTATTGTTTTCGATGCTATTGTCATAGGATTGCTTCCCTAATTTCCCTTTCAGATTGTTTATTGTTAAGTGCATAGAAATGCAACTGATTCCTGTACATTGACTGTCTATCATGCAACTTTACTGAATTTGTTTATTAGTTATAACAGGGTTTTTTTTTGGTGGAGACTTTAGAGTTTTTTATATATTTATAAGATCATGTCATTAGCAAAGAGAGATAATTGTACTTCTTCCTTTCCAATATGGATGCTTTTTATTTCTTTATTTTGCCTAATTGCTATGGCTAGGACTTCTCGTACTATTTTGAATAGAAATGTAAGAGTGGCCGTTTCTGTATTTTTCTGGTCTTAGTGAAAATGATTTTAATTTTTCATCATTGAGTATGATGTTAACAGGGGGCTTGTTATATATGGCCTTTATTATGATGAGGAACTTTCCTTCTATACCAATTTGTTGAGCATTTTTATCATGAAAGGATGTTGTATCTTGTCAAGTGCTTTTTTTTTTCATCTATTGAGATGACTGTATTATTTTTATCTTTGATCCTACTAATATGGTGTATCACATTAATTGATTTGTGTATGTTGAACCATCTTGGCATTCCATGGATAAATCCCACTTGAGCATGGGGAATTACCCTTGTTGAACTTGTTTTGCAAATATTTTATTGAAAATGTGTGCATCTATATTTATCAGGAATATTGTATAATTTCCTTGTATATCTTTATCTGGCTTTGGTATCGGGCTAATGCTGGCCTCATAAAATGAGTTTGGGAGTTTTACTTCCTATTGCATTTTTTGGAGGAATTTGAAAAGGATTGGCTGTAATTCTTCTTTAAATATTGGTAAAATTCACCAGTGAAACCATCTGGTCCTGGGATTTTCTGTGTTGAGAGTATTTGGTTAATGATCAATCTCCTTAGAACTTACTGATATCTTTAGATTTTCTATTTCTTCATGGTTCAGTCTTTGTAGGTCCTATATTCCTATGAAATTATCCATTTCTTCTGTGTTATCCAGTTTGCTGGCATGTAAGTGCTCATTATAGTCCCTTTGTATTTCGACAAAGTCTAATATTTTGTGTTTCTGTGGTATCAGTTGTAATCCTCCTCTTTCATTTCTGATTTTATTTATCTGAATGTTTTCTCTTCTTTTTGTAATCTACCTAAAGTTTTATCAATTTTATCTCTTCAGAGAACCAGCTTTTAGATTCATTGATCTTTTCTGCTGCTTTTCTGGTCTCTATTTCATTTATTTGTTTTCTGATCTTTGTTATTTCCTTCTGCTACTAGAGATACCTTTGGGCTTAATTTGTTCTTCTTTTTCTAGTTCTTTGAAGTGTAAAGTGAGATTGTTTGACTTTTTCTTATTTCTTAATATAGGCATTTATAATTATAAACTTCCCTCTTAGAACTGCTTTTGCGGCATCTCATAGGTTCTTATATGTTGTGCTTCTATTTTCTTTTGATTCAAGATACTTCTGGGGTGATTTAAAGATATCTCTTGAATGTCCCTTTCTATTTCTTCTTTGACCCCCTGGTTGTTCAGGAGCATGTTGTTTAATCTCCACATATTTGTGAATTTCTTACAAAAACGATAACAAGAGGAAGAGATCATTATATAATGATAAAGGGATCAATTTATATAACAATGGTAACCATATTCACCCAATATCGGAGCACTTAAATATATAAAGCAAGAATTATGTTAATAATTGTTTATTATATTTAGGTGCTCCAATATTGGCTGAGTTTTTTACTTAGTCTATTTTGTCTGATATAATTATAGCTAACCCTGCTCTCTTTGGGTTTTCATTTGCTCAAAATACCTTTTTCCATTCCCTCACTTTCAGCCCTGTGTGTTCTTAAAGTTTGTTGAGTCTCTTGTAGGCAACATATAGATAGGTCTTGTTTTGTGTCCATTCAGCCACTCTGTGTCTTTTGACTGAAACATTTAGTTCGTTTAAATGTAACGTAATTATTGATGGGTAAGGACTTACTAGCATCATTTTGTTAATAAATTTCTAATTGTTTTGTGTTTCTTTAGTTTCTGTCTTCATCCCTTGCTGTCTTTGTTAGTTGATCATTTGTGTGTGTGTGGTATGCTTTGATTCTTTTCTCTTAATTGTTTTTATATCTATTATAGGTTTTTATTCTGTGATTATCATGAGACTTTTTTTTAATACATCTTGCAGTTGTAACTGTATATTTTAAGCTTATGACAACTTAACTACAATTGCATAAGAAAGTTCCACCCATTTAATTGCAGCCCACAGTTTGTGTTGATGTCCCAATTTCCATCTTTCTAAATCATGTATCCATTAACATTATATTGTAGCCATGGGTTTTTTTTTAACAGTTTTGTATCTTAACCAGAGTGCTATATTTTAAAATGATTTATATACCATTATTGCAGTATTAGAGTTTTTTAATTTGACTATATATATGCCTTTACCAGGTCATTTTATACTTTCTTATGTTTTCAGGTTACAAAGTAGCATCCTTTTTTTCATCTTGAAGAACTCCATTTAGCATTTCTTATAGGGCAGGTCTAATGGTGACATATTTTCTTAGGTTTTGTTTGGGAATGTCTTTCTCCATTTCTGAATGACAGCTTTGCTGGGTTAAGTATTATTGATTGATAGGTTTTTTTTTTTCCTTTGAGCACTTTGATATATCATCTCACTCTGTCCTGGCCAGGAAGGTTTCTGCTCAGAAATGCTTATAGTCTTATAAGGACTCCATTGTATGTGATGAGTCTTTTATCTCTTGCTGCTCTTAAACTTCTCTGTCTTTGATTTTTGAGAGTGTGATTATAGTGTGTTTCAGCGAAGATCTCTTTGGGTTGCATCTATTTGTGGATCTTTGAGCTTCCTATCCCTGAGTGGCCATATCTCTTCCCAGATTTGGGAAGTTTTCACTTCTTTACATAAGGTTTCTATCCCTTTTTCTCTCTCTTCTCCTTCTGGAACTCCCATAATGTGAATATTATTTCCTTTGATCATGTCTCACAGTTCACACAGGTTTTCTGCTCTCTTTTTCCTTCTATTTTTGATTCTCCTCTGACTGGATAATATCAAGAGATCTGTCTCCACACTCACAGATTCTTTCTTCTGCCTGGCTGAGGTTGCTGTTGAAGCTATCTATTGCACATTTCATTTCACCCAGTGTATTTTTAATCTCCAGAATTTCTGTCTGGTTCTTTTTTATGATTTCTATTTCTTTGTTGAACTTCTTGTTTTGTTCATGCACTCTTTTCCTGAGTTCATTGATTTGTCTATTTGTATTCTCTTTAACGTTGCTGAGCTTCCTTAATATATTTTGAATTCTTTACCAGGTAACTCATAGGTCTTCATTTCTTTGGATCAATTACAGAAATATTATTCTGTTCCTCTGGTGGTGTCACGTTTTTTGCTTTTGTCTTCTTGGTGGCTTTGCACTGATGTCTGCACATTTGAGGGCAAATTCACCTCTTCTAGTCTTTCTGTACTGGCTTCAGTGAGAACAGACTTTCACCTGGAGGTGGCTGCAAGGGTGCTGGATGGGTGGGGTGCAGTGTCCTTGCATCCTGAGAAGGCACAGTGGCACAGTCTCCGTGCTGCTCTGTCAGCCAAGGTTGGCATTGGTCAGACTGCCAAGGGCCTGCAGGAAGCAGTGGCATGTAAGGCTATTGGGATCTTCAGAGGCCACAGCTGCTAAGGTCTTCCTGTTCATTTTTCTTTTTTGCTTTTTCCCCAAGGGAAGAAGTTCTAGCTGAGGGATCCTCTCGGCACTTGGTCTGGTGTGCTGGCACTCAGAGTACTCAGAGCAGTATTGGAGCCATGGTCCTAGGATCTGGGACACGCAGAACTGCCACAGGGCGTGAATCCTGCATGGATTCTGTAGCACAGGTGCATTGCCTGTGGCTGTGGCACTGGTGTCTACTGTGTGGGTGTGTGCTGATACCCTGTGAAACCAGTACCTGAGGATCAGGGGCTCACTGCGGAGATTCTGTGTGGGGAGGGGGCACCCAGCTGCAGCAGCAACAGCACTGGCTCTGGGATAACAAGATATAGTGGTGGCTTGGGCCCAGGGTTCAGGGTGCAGTGGTAGCAGAGCCCTTGGATGGTGGGTCTAAGTCTCAACTCTGGCCCAGGGGCTGTCACAGGCCAGCAGCAGCATGACTCCAGGCTGGTCTCTTAAAGCGTGTGTTGGCCCCCAGGGACCTGGGCTGAGTGCAGTGACAGCTTGTCCTTGTCAGTGACAGTTCTCCACATCCTTGGAGCCAAGGGGATGCCCCAGCAATGACTGTACAGAGCCATGACCTGGCACCTGGAGAGTGGGGTTCAGGGCAGTGACACCATGGTCTCAGCAATGAAGGGTCAGAGATGTGGCCTGGGGTCCAGGGGGTGGGACTTGGGGCAGCTGTAGCTTGATCCCAGGAATGAGGGGTCAGAGCCACGACCTGAAACCCAGGAAGCAGAGCTCAGGGCAGTGGCAGCACGCCTGGCAATGATGGTCCAGGGTCTCAGTATGGATGGGGATGAACCTCAGGGTGGCACAGCCCCGTCCCAGCAACAGTGGGTCAGAGCCTTGACCTACTGTGAGGGGTGGGCTCAAGGCTGTGGCGGCACCCCTGGCGGTGATGAGTCGCAGCTGGACCCAGAACGTGGAGCATGACAGCACAACCTGGGGCTGGCGGCCAGGTCACGCCTGGGGGCCCTGGCTCAGGGCGGCAGGGGCTCCCCAGAAAGGGGGTGCAAAGCTGCAGCCCAGGGCCAGGAGGGGCAAGGAGCAGTGGCAGCTCCAGCCCTATATATGATGGGGTGCTGTGGTGCCAGATGCCTGAGATGGGGCACAGAGGCCCCCAGGGCAAGTGCCACGTCAGCACCCGCTCCGGCCCCTGGGGGGAGAAGCAGAGGCTGATCCAGGCTGCTCTTTCCACTGAGATCAGCAGTGATAGAGACTGAGGAGGCCTCTGTAGCCACAGCTGCAAACGTCCACCATGGTGAGGCCTGCTGGGCTCTCCTGCTGTCCTTCTCGGGGGGAAGGGGGTGAACAGTCTCCAGGGGGTTCTTGCAAGTGCCCAGCTGCTCCTGACTGGGGGAAAGGTACTTCCTGTGCTTTTCTATGTCCATCCTCAGTTTTTGAGCTCTGCAGGGTTTGTACCGCTCCTTTGTAATGCACAGCTTTCCCTGAGTTCTTTTTAATTAATTTGTATTGGAGTATAATTGCTTTACAATGTTGTGTTAGTCTCTGCTGTACAGCAAAGTGAATCAGCTATATGCATACATCTATCCCCTCTTTTTTGGATTTCCTTCCCATTTACGTCACCACAGAGCACTGAGTAGAGTTCCCTGTGCTATACAGCAGGTTCTCATTAGTTATCTATTTTATACATAGTAGTGTGTATATGTCAATCCCAATCTCCCAATTCATCCCACCACCTCTTCCCCCCTTGGTATCCATACGTTTGTTCTCTACGTCTGTGTCTCTATTTCTACTTTGCAGATAAGTTCATCTGTATCTCTTACACTGTTGGTGGGAATGTAAATTGATACAGCCACTATGGAGACGAGTATGGAGGTTCCTTAAAAAACTAAAAATAGAACTACCATACGACCCAGCAATCCCACTACTGGGCATATACCCTGAGAAAACCATCATTCAAAAAGACACATGCACCCCAATGTTCACTGCAGCACTATTTAGAATAGCCAGGACATGCAAGCCACCTAAATGTCCGTCAACAGAGGAATGGATAAAGAAGATGTGGTACATATATACAATGGAATACTACTCAGCCATAAAAAGGAACGAAATTGTGCCATTTGCAGAGATGTGGATGGACCTAGAGGCTGTCATACAGAGTGAAGTAAGTGCCTGGGCTCTTTTCTTCAGTTTGTAGTTGTTTATTTACTGTTGTGTTGTGTTGTGACCTCTTGGCCCTCCATCTTGCTGGTGTCACATTTATGACATTTTTTTTTTTTTTTAATATCCATTCTCCTTTGGTTGTATCTTTGACCTGTGTCCTGTTTGGGACTATTATGAATGAAGCTACTGGAAATATTTTTTTTTTGAAATATTTTTTGCAGATCTTTTTGTGCATATGTTTTCATTTCTCATGGTTAAAAATGGATGCTATATACTCTGGGTCATAGGCTTGATGTACATTTAATGTGATAAGAAAATGCCAAACTGTTTCCCAAGATAGCTGTACCACTTTACACACCCAGTCCACACTGCATCCATCCTCACCAACATTTGGTGCTGTCATTTCAGTCAGTTGGAAATGGTCCTTATTATTTCAATATGCATTGTCCTCATGGCTGATGATGTCGAGTGGTTGGGTGTTTGTGCTGTTTGGTTATTCGTATATATACTTTTGAAAAAGGTCTAAGTCTTTGTCCATTTTAATTGGCTTGCTTCTTCTATTACTGATTTCTGTGAGTTTTTATACATTCTGGATAAAGAAATTTTGTCAGATAAAGGAATTGCAAATCTTTCCCTTCACTCTGTGGCTGGCCTTTTAATTAATTTTTTATTAATATACATTTTACGAGCCAAAGTTTGTATTTTTGATAAGGTTCAATTTATCAATGTTTTGTCTTTTATGTGGGTGCCCTTTGTGTTATTGCTAAGAAATCCTTTCCTATGTCAGCACACAAATATATTCTCTTGAATTTTTTCTAGAAATGTTATAGTTTTAGCTTTTGCATCTAGGCCTGTCAGCTGTCTCAAACAAATTTGTGTGTATTGTGTGGGATAGAAGTTTATATTTTTGTTGTTTGGTTTTTGTATATTCAGTTGTTGAAGAAATAGTTGTTGAAAAGACTTATTCCCCTTTGAATTGCCTTGGCATCTTAGTTAAAATTCAATTGGCCATAAATGTGTGGATTTATTTCTGAAGATTTTATTCTGTTCTATTGATCTGTTTGTCTCTACTGTCATCAATACTACGCTGTCTTAATTGCTGTAGATTTACAGCAGGTCTTGAAATCTGGTGGTGAAAGTCCTCCAACATCATTCTTCTTTCTCAAGATTGTTTGGCTATTTTAGGCTCTTTGCATTTCCACATCAATTTTACAAGTAGTCTGTCATTTTTTCTACAAAAAAAAATCTGCAATTTTGATTAGAATGTCATTAAATCTATATAGATCAGTATAATGAAACAGACAACTTAATATTTAGTCTTCCAGACGATAACCATCACGTATCTCTTCATGTATTTTGGTTTCTTTTATTTCTTTCAACAATGTACTGTAATTTTCCATGTAGAGATCTTGCACATATTTTGTTAAAGGTATCATTAAATATTTTATGCTATTGGTGCTATAATATTATAGATGGCTTTAATTTCATTTACAATTTTATTGATATTAAATAGAATTACGATTCACTTTTTTATATTGATTTTATATCCTACACCCTTGCTAAGTTCACATATTAGCTCAAAGAGGTATTTCTCAATCTTCTATGATTTTCTATATAAGCAGTCTTGTTATCTCTCTATAAAAAATTCTTACTGCTTCCTTTCTGATCTTTAAGATCTTATTTCCCAAAGCAACAGTGGAGGAAGTTTTCTCTGCTGAACCTGGACATGGTGTGCATAAATGTTGCCCATATTTCACAGTTCCATGGCACCCACTCCTGTTGAACTTCACCTCCTGAGGTGAGGAAAATAAATTCCAGCTGTGGACAGCATCTTAGACCTTGGTTTTTGATCTTCCCTTTCTGACCACTTGCCCTTTGGATTTCGGAGTAGCTTAGTCAGTCCCAGCAATCGTGTAAGCCAGTTCCTTGAAAGCAAACAATATATAATATAAATGCTTATAAAACTACCACCTCCTACTCATTCTGCTTCTCTGGTTGAACCCTGACTGCCACAGGTTTTGCACACTTTTTTCTATAAATCATCTTATAATTTATTAAAGTAAATTGCCCTAACACATTGCTATTGTTTGAGGAAGCTTTAAAACAAAATCAATATATATATATTTTATTTTAGCATCTTTATTGGCGTATAATTGCTTTACAATGTTGTTAGTTTCTGCTGTACAACAAAGTGAATCAGCTATACGTATACATATATCCCCATATCTCCTCCCTCTTGCGTCTCCCTCCCACCCTCCCTCTCCCACCCTCCCTCTCCCACCCCTCTAGGTGGTCACAAAGCACCGAGCTCATCTCCCCGTGCTATGCGGCTGCTTCCCACGAGCTATCTATTTTACATTTGGTAGTGTGTATATGTCAGTGCTACTCTCTCCCTTCGTCCCAGCTTACCCTTCCCCCTCCCCATGTCCTCAAGTCCATTCTCCATGCCTGCGTCTTTATTCCTGTCCTGCCCCTACGTTCTTCAGAACCTTTTTTTTTTTTTTGTAGATTCCATATATATGTGTTAGCATACGGTGTTTTTCTCTTTCTGACTTACTTCACTCTGTATGACAATCTCTAGGTCCATCCACCTCACTACAAATAATTCAGTTTCATTTCTTTCTATGGCTGAGTAATATTCCATTGTATACATGTGCCACATCTTCTTTATCCATTCATCTGTCTATGGACACTTAGGTTGCTTCCATGTCCTGGCTATTGTAAATAGTGCTGCAATAAGCATTGTGGTACGTGACTCATTTTGAATTATGGTTTTCTCAGGATATATGCCCAGTAGTGGGATTGCTGGGTCGTATGGTAGTTCTATTTTTAGTTTTTTAAGGAACCTCCATACTGTTCTCCATAGTGGCTGTATCAATTTACATTCCCACCAACAGTGCAAGAGGGTTCCCTTTTCTCCACACCCTCTCCAGCATTTATTGTTTGTAGATTTTTTGATGATGGCCATTCTGACTGGTGTGAGGTGATACCTCATTGTACTTTTGATTTACATTTCTCTAATGATTAGTGATGTTGAGCATCCTTTCATGTGTGTGTGTGTGTGTGTGTGTATATATATATATATATATATATATTTTAAAAATTATCAATTTAAATGCCTGCTACCTAACATTTTTATCAAAATGTCTGGACAGACTCTTGGGGAAAAAAATCTGTCAGCTCTTTATGGTGACATCTACATTTGTCCACACTGTTTTTTGGGTTATTTTTAATTATTAATATATCCAGCTCTGAAAATCTGTCTATTCAGTACATGCTAGCATTTGGATATTATTATGCTAATACATGTTCTACAATTGATGGGAAATATCTCAAGAAATCCCCAAGTTTAACATAAATGAAATGTACATACATATCATTAAAAATTTTTAAACATTTTAAACTTATGCTTGCTTCTTCATCTATAATTTTGGCCTTAACAAATAAAGATTTGATTGCCATTTCCATTTATTCTGCACACAGTATTTTTCTCTTGCTGACTCATCATGTTATCTATTTTATAATTATTGTTTTTTTTTCCAGGTCAGTCTGATATATTTATTCCCTTAACCTCTAATGTCTGAGATTTACCATGTGTCTTCATGGTGTGTTCTTTTGCATCTGGGGTGAAAATAATTATGCCTTCAGAAACATAAACATTCAATTCTACCCATTTGTGTACTCCAAAAATAGCTTAATTAGTTAACAGCTAAAATGGGAAGGGAAAGTTACTAAAGATCTCTTGATGCTCATTTGCTATGTGTGGCCTCTTTTTATAAATAGACGGTGGTTGTTTGAAAGCAAAGTAATATAAGCATAAGAAGAAGGCAGTGAAACCTTGAAACTCACTCCCAGTATGGCTTTTAACAAAACACGTCTTCCAGAGAATGATATTTAATGTCTCTCTGCATTTCTCTGCTTCTTCTATATGGGAATTCCAACAAGAGATTATCATTGTATAGGCTTCCTGATTTTACATATATTGCTTTATTTTTATCTTTCAGTATTATTGAGATATACTTGACATACATTACTGTATGAGTTTAAGGCATATAGCATAATGGCTTGATGTACATATACTGTGAAATGATTGCCACAGTAAACCTAGTGGACATCCATTACCTCAAACAGATTGGGGAAAAAAAAAAAGAAAAATGTTTTTTTCCTTTCTATGGGAACTCTCAGCAGTGTTCAAATACACCATACAGCAGTGTTAACTACAATTGTGCTGCAGGTTAACTCACAGCACTTAATCTGTCTTATAAGTGGAAGTCAGTATGTTGGCCACCTTCAGCCAGCTCCCCCACTCTTCACCCCTGCCTCTGGTAAAGATCTAATCTCTTTGCAAAGACTTTTTGTTTTGATTCCACATATGAGTACTTGTGGGTTTTCTGTCTGACTTCGCTTAGTATAATGTCCTCAAGGTCCATCCATGTTGTCACAGATGGAAGGATTTCCCTCTTATTTATAGCTGAGTAATATTTGTGTGTGTGTGTGTATATGGGTATTGTATATAAATCACATCCTCTTTATTCATTCCTCTGCTGTTGGACTCTTAGGTTGTTACCAGCCTTGGCTTTTATAAATAATGCAATGAATATGGAGGTGAAGATATCTCTTTGAGATAGTGATGCCACTTCTTTTGAATAAATACCCAGAAGTGGAATTGCTGGATCATATGGAAGTTCTATTTTTAATATTTTTAGGAACAACCATACTGTTTTCCACAGTGGATGCACCAATTTACATTCATACCAACAGTGCACAAGAGTTCCCTTTTCTCCACATCTTCACCAGGAACTGCTATCTCTTATCTTTTTGATGACAGCCACTCTGACAGGTGTGAGGTGATATCTCACTGTGGCTTTGATTTGCATTTTGCTGATGAGTGAGGTCGAGCACCTTTTTCATGTACCTGTTGGCCATTTGGATATCTTGTTTGGAAAAATGTCTATACAGGTAGTTTGCCTGGCTTTAATTGGCTTATTTGTGGCCTTTTTTGCTATTGAGTTGTGTGAATTCTTTATATATTTTAGATGTTAATCTCTTATGAGACACATGGTTTACAAATATTTTCCCCCATGTACTAGGTTAGGGTTAGGTTTAAGGTCCTACGTTTAAGTCTTTAATCCATTTCAAGTTAATTTTTGTGACTAGTGTGAGATAGATAGGGGTCTATTTTTATTCTCTTACATGTGAACATCCAATTTTCCAAGTACCATTTATTGAAAAGACTGTTTCCCCCACTGAGTATTCTTGGCTCCCTTATCAAGTATTAGTTGACCATAATGCATGAGTTTATTTCTGGGGTCTCAATTCTGTTTCACTGATCTCGGTATATCTCTTTTTATGCCAGTACCATGTTGTTTTGATTATTATAGCTTTACAGTATAGCTTGAAAATCAGGAGATGTGTGATGCCTCCCACTTTGTTTTTAAGATTGCTCTGGCTCTCCAGCCTTTTGTGGTTCCACACAAATTTTAGGATTGTTTTTATTACTATTGTGAATAAAATTCCATACAATTCCATACTATTGGAATATTAATAGAGATTTCTTTGGATCTATAGATGGCTTTGGGTAGTGTGGATATTTCAACAATATTAATTCTTCCAGTCCATGAACATGGGATATCTTTCCACTGATTTGTGTCTTCCTTAATTTAATCAATGTCTTGTAATTTTCAGTGTTCAGATCTTTTATTTCCTTGGTCAAATTTTTTCCTAAGCATTTGTTTTTATGTATTGTAATTGGGATTATTTTCTTATTTCTTTCTCAGATAATTTTTTGTTACTGTATAGAAACCCTACTGGTTTTTATAGGTTAATGTTGTATTCTGCAACTTTAGTGAAGTCGTTGATGAGATCTAATACTTTTTGGTTATGTTTACATTTTTCTCTATATAAAATCATGTCATCCTCAAATAGATACAATTTTTCCTCTTCCTTTCCAATTCTGGTATTTGTTTTTCTTGCCTGATAGCTCTGGCTAGGACTTCCAGTATTATTTTGAATAGAAGTGCTGAGAGTGGGCACCCGGTCTTGTTCCTGATCTTAGAGGAAAAGATTTCAACTTTTCACTATAGAATATATATTGTTACTAGTGGGCTTGTCATCATGAATGGATATTGAATTTTGGCAAATTTTTTTTCTGCATCTATTGAAGTGATTTTTATCTTTTACTCCTTGTGGTGTATCACTTTTGTTTTGCATATATTAAACCATCCTTGCATCCCAGAGATAAATCCTATGTGATTACGGTGAATGATCCTTTTCATGCTGCTGAATTCAGATTGCTAGTATTTTATTGAGAATTTTTGCATCTATACTCATTAGGAATATTGACCTGTAGTTTTCTTGTTTGTCCTTTTCTGGATTTAGTATCAGGGTAATGCTGGCCTCTTCAAATGAATTTGGGAATGTTCCCTCCTCTTAGATTTATTGGAAAAGTTTGAGAAGGATTGGCATTCATTCTTTCTTAAATGTTTGGTAAAACTCACCAGTGAAGCCATCTGGTCCTGGGCTTTCTTCACTGGGAGATTTTGATTACTAGTAAGCCTGCTCACTCAGGCTTACTAGTAATTGGTCTCTTCAGGTTTCCCATTTCTTCATTTTCAGTCTTGGTACGTTGTAAGTTTCTAAGAATTCATCCATTTCCTCTAGGCTGACCAGTTTGTTGGCATGTAGTTGTTCATGGTAGCCTGTTATGATCCTTTGTATTTCTGTACTAGCAGTTGTAATGTCTCCTCTTACATGTATAATTTTGCTGATTTGAGTCCTCTCTCTTTTTTTCCCTTTTTTAGTCTAGCTAAATGTTTGGTAATTTTGCTTATCATTTCAAAGAACCAACTTTTAGTTGTATAAATTTTTTCTATTATATTCCTTTTCTCTATTTCATTTATTTATGCTATTATTGCCTTCCATTTATTAATTGAGGTTTAGTTTGTTCTTTTTTGCCTAGTTTTAGGATCTTTTTATTTTCTTGATATATTTTTATCACTATGGACTTCCTGTTAAACTGCTTTCATTACATGCCATGAGATTTGTTATGTTGTGTTTCCATATTTGTTTAATTCAATATACTTTTTAGTTTCCCCTTTAATTTTTTCTTTGATCCACTGGGTGTTCAGGTGAGTGTTGTTTAATTTCCACATATTTGGAAGTTTTCCGGTTTTCGTCATTTTTAGTTTTATTCCATTGTGGTCAGAGAAGATAGTTGGTATAATTTCAACCTTCTTGAATTTGAAAGACTTGTTTTATGGCCAAATAAATGATCTATCCTACAATATGTTTTATGTGGAATTGAGAAGTGTATGTATTCTGCTTTTGTTGAATAGAATGTTCTGTATGTCTGTAGATCCGTTTGGTGTATATTGTTGTTCAAATCAACTGTTTCCTTATTGATTCTCTGTCTGGGTGATCTACCCATTGCTGAGTTGGTGTATTAAAGTCCCCAACTATTATTCTGTTGCTGTTTGCTTCTCCTTTTATTTCCATTAGTATTTGCTTTATGTTATGTTTTTTTTTGTGCTCCAATTAAAATTTTCCATTTGTTAAATCTTCTTGATGGATTGATGATCCCTTTATCATAATAATAATAATGACCTTCTCTTTTTACCATTTCTAGTTTAAAGTTTGTCTTTACGTATAGCCAACCCTTGTTTGTTTGGCTGTTGGATTTTTTTTTTTGTTTTCTTTTGGTTATCCTTGCTTGAACTGTCTATTTCCATCACTGCACTCATGGTCTGTGTGTGTCTTTCAAGCTAAAGTGAGTCTCTTGAAGTCAGCATATCACTGGATCTTGTCATTGTTTGATTTTAATCCAGTCAACCAATCTATGTCTTCTGGTTGGAGAATTTAATGCATTTAAAACAATTAATGATAGGTAAAAATTTACTATTTCTATTTTGTTAATTGTTTTGTAGACTTAATCATTCCCTGCATCTTACTCTGCTATCTTCTTTTGTGATTTGATGACTTTTTGTTTCAGTATGCTTCAAATTTATCATTATCTTTTGTGTACCTACTACAGGTTTTTCCTTTGTTGTTACCATGAGGCTTACATAAAGTATCTTAAAACCATAGCATCCACTTTTATACTGGTAAGAACTTTCATAACATTCCTAAACTTTACACTTTTATTTCTCCTCTCCTTCTCATTTTAGGATATTGAAGTTACAGTTTACATATTTTATGTTGTGTATCCAATAAGAGATTATTATAGTTATGGTTATGTTTAACACATCGTTTTTTAGCTTTTAAACTCAAGTTGTAAGTGAATTACACCCCACCATTACCATATTAGAGACTCTGACTTTGACTACATATTTACCATTATCAGTGGGTTTTTGTACAATCATATGTTTTAACTATTGTCCTTTTACTTCCACTCAACTCACTTTGAACTTCTTGCAAGACAGGTCTACTGGTAATGAATGCCCTCAACTTTTATTGAGAAACTCTTATCTCTCCTTCATTTCTGAAGGATAGCTTTGCCAGCTGTAGTGTTCTTGGCTGACATTTTTTTTTTCTCAATATTTTGAATATATCATACCATTCTCTCCTGACCTGAACATTTACTGTTGAGAAATCCATCAATAGTCTTATGGGGGTTCCCCTGTATGCAACTTGTCAATTTTCTCTTGCTGCTTTAATTTTTTTCCTTTGGCTTTGATTTTGACATAATTAAATTTGTCTTTGCCTTCCCTATTCATGTTCAACCTATTTGGTATCTTTTGGGCCTCATAGATCCAGACATCCAGTTCTCTTCCCAGGATTGGGAAGTTTTCAGCCATTATTGCTTTAAATATACTTTCTGTCCCTTTCTCTTTCTCTTCTCCTTCTGGGAGTCCCTCAATGCAAATACTTTCTTTTGATGGTGTCCCATAAGTGCTTTAGACCTTCTTTATCCTTTTTCATTCTTTTTTATTTTCGCTACTCTGTCTTCAGGGTCACTGATTCTTCTCCATGGTTAAGTCTGCTGTGGAAGCTCTCTATTGAATTCTTCATTCCAGTCATTGCATTATTGAGCTCTTGAATTTGTTTCTTGACGATTTCTATTTTCTATTGTTGAACTTCTAATTTTGTTCACGCATTGTTTTCCTTATTTTGTTTAGTTGTCTGTGTATGTGTATTGTTGTAGTTCACTGAACTTCTTTAAGAGGATTATCTGAATTTTTTGTCTGACAGCTTATAGTTCTCCATGTCTTTAGGGTCACTTATTGGAAATTTATGATTTTTTGGGGGTGGTGTCTTGTTTACCTGATTTTTCATGATCCTTGATTCCTTATGTTGGTATCTGCACATTTGAGTAGGTGGTCTCCTCTTCCAGATTTTACAGGTTCACTTTGGCAGAGAGTTCTTCACCAGTCTGTTCATCTTGGGATTCTAAACATGTCAGGTGATATTGTCCTTGGGCAGATGGGGCTTGTCTATTTTTGGGTGAGGCAACCATCTGAACTGTGAGGTTGGAGAGAAGGTGCCACTGGCTGATAACAGATAAGTTTGCTTCCCAAGAGATGCTGTAGGATGGGGTCTGTGCTTTCCTGAGTTCTCTGGTCAGGCTTCCTCGACAGTGGAAACTGGGTACTATACTCACAGGTAGGTAGTGCTATGAATTAGCTTCCCTGCCCTGGTTGGGCAGCAGAGTGGGCCCCAGAGCCTGCATAGTTGGTTGTCTGGGAACCTGAATCAGGCAAGTCCGTGCACAGAATTTCCAGCAGATAGGGAAAGCCATGAGCTATGTCTCCCTCCAGGTGCTACTTTAAGCAGGGCTGTAGGATGTGTAACAGAGGAACAAACCTGACTCCCTGTTGGATCTACTCCTTTAAGGACAACCTCTGTGCTCTGTCCGTCATGCTGGCTCTGCACCTTCATAAAAGAATGTTGCCTGTAGCCTGAAATATACAGATCGGCCCATTCTCAAGGCTCTGACCTTTAAAGGTATAACAACACTTTTCCATCCATATAGAGCTAAAAAATTGCAGAACAGAAAATAACAATTGTCTTGTTGGCATTTTACAGGAGCATTGTGACCTGACCTACATGGACAGCTGCAAGAACAAAGGATTCTGAAACCAAGAAGTTTGCAACAATAACCAGCCACACCTCCTCCCCTTTCAGTGTAAAAGAAGCCTGAATTCTAACTCCGGTAAGAGGGTTCTTTGGGACACCGGTCCACTACCTTCTCAGTCTGCTGGCTGCGTGGACTCTAACAGATGGACTACACAGCTTCCCGTGTGCTCTGGTTACGTTCCTTGGTTGGGCCAGCTGAAGGCTCTTGAGCAGGGGACAGAGGTACAAATAGTTTTTCTGCCCTGGAGGGGCCCCTATATAGGCCCCAAGATCACCCAAGTCTCTTGTGTGGGGATCGAATTAGGCAGAATTGTGCACCAAATTCCCTGGCCTGTTGGACCAACATCCTAACTGCAGATGCAGGGGCTCTGCCCCAGTGCCACTGTAATTGGAGCTTCAGGATGGGCTACACGGATCCCCAGGAGCTCAGGTAAGGCTTTCTCCTCGGAGGGGCTAGGAGCTACGCTCAGCAGGTTGGGGGCTTTAGCTTAGCTCCCCTGCCTGGGTTGCCTGGAGAAATAGCTCCAAGGACAGAAAGGTGCTTTGTTTGGGGTCTGGACTTGAGCGGAATCATTCCCCACCTTCCCTGGCTCTGCTCCAGTGCTACTGGGCAGGGCAGCTTCCAGGTTGGTCCATGCTGGAGCCACACTCAGCCGTGGGTGGGTTATGACTCAGCTCCCCTGCTTGGTCAGAGGGGCAGACCAGGCTCCAGGTCTACTAAGCTCTTTGTCTGAGTTTGCACATCAGGCAGACCTGCACCCCCATGAGTCCCCAGCCAGACTGCGCCTTCTTGGACCTGCAGGTGAGCAAAGGCTCTGGGTGGGACTTTGACTTGGGCTCTGCAGGCAGGAACCCGGTCTGTCCAGGTCCCAGGGCTGGTGCTGCAAGCCCCTCCCCCTTCTCTGTCCCTATACGATTCCCGGAGTGAAGCCTGCAGACTCCCCATGATCCTGGTGAGGCAGGACCAGAGTGGGGCTCCTGAGAAGCAGCCACCATGCTGGGGTCTGGATGTCCCCCCGGGCTCTCTCCCCACACCGAGCCCTCTGTGTGCAGTGCTGTCAGAGCGTAGCTGTTTCTCTTACCTTCTTATGGTGTGTCTGTGGTGCAGCCGCACCCCCTGTTCTAGGGTCTCACGGTGGGGTCTTGTCCATGAGGAGTTGTTAGTTGCTGTTCTTGGGAGGGGAGCAAACTCTTGTGACGTCACTCCTCTGTATAACTTTAATTTTAATATGAGCCACGGGAAAGTAATACTGTGTTCATCTTGGACAGATCCTGAGAGAATCATATAATTAGGATACTTTGATAGCTTGAAATAAAGGTAAAATCTGTTAAGAACCTTGAAATAATTGTTAAGGAAAAAAATACGTATTTATATGAAAGGTTAACTGAGATGTAGATTATAACTTTCCTTAAAGGTAGTCCCTCTTTTGTAGTTTATTTTAAAGTCTAATTTGAGAACCAATTAATTTTTAATTTCCCTCATGATTAGTTCCCAATCAAACCCATCTTGACCAATCTTTCAGTCCCTTGGGAAATTCCCTTTATCTAGGCCATGTTTTGCTCACGAATTTAAAAGGCAGAAAGACTGGTGATCTGAAATGGTATTGCCCCAAACCACAAAATTCAACAGAAATGCATCATGTTCCACAAACATTTCACTTGCATTTCGGATGAAATTAAATTATATCAATTAACATTTAAGAAAACAGACCAGTTGGAGACTAAGTGACACATACTAATTAACCTGTTGGTTAGACCTCAGAATAAACCCATCTTAGTGCATATCTGTGAATACCTTATAAGTGTGTCCTTGACTTTGGAGGGAGGGATTTGGAACTTGTCTTTTTAAAAATTCAGCAATTAGAGAAAGAAGAACAACAACAAAAAAAAACCCGAAGTTAGCAGAAGGAAAGAAATCATAAAGATCAGATCAGATATAAATGAAGATGTGACACATATATACAGTGAAATATTACTCAACCATATTAAGAAACGAAACTGAGTTATTTGTAGTGAGTTTGATGGACCTAGAGTCTGTCATACAGAGTGAAGTAAGTCAGAAAGAGAAAAACAAATACTGTATTCTAACACATATATATGGAATCTAAAAAAAAATGGTTCTGGTGAATCTAGGGGCAGGACAGGAATAAAGACGCAGACGTAGAGAATGGACTTGAGGACACGGAGATGGGGATGGGTTAGCTGGGAGGAAGTGACAGAGTGGCATGGATATATACACACTACGAAATGGAACATTGATAGCTAGTGGGAAGCAGCCGAATAGCACAGGGAGATCAGAGGTGCTTTATGACCACCTAGAGGGGTGGGTTGCGGGGCTGGGAGCAAGGCACAAGAGGGAGGGGATATGGGTATATATGTATATGTATAGCTGATTCACTTTGTTGTACAGCAACAACTAACTCAACAATGTAAAGCAATTATACTCCAATAAAGATGTTAAAAGAAAAAAAAAATTCAGCAAATCTGCTTAGTGAAAATTGTACAAGCAAGTACACTGATGTAAGCACACACTCAACACCCATACGTATTAATACATTTTAGGAAGTGCTCTCCTCAAAACAAAATCTGCAGTTGCAAAATAGTGTGTTATCAGATGATAGTACCATGCAGTAGTTCTAACAGTAAAATCTCAACATTCTTCTCACCTAACTTTCAGCTGATGGAAAAGTCAATAGCAGCCATTATTTGATAGCTAGGGATTCTACTATTGAAAGGTAAAAATGAAGGAAGGAAAGACAGCTGACTATATTGTCCATCACATTTCCAAATTAAGGGCATTGAGGTGTATTTTGAAATCTTATAGAGAACTGGGAAGGAAGGAAACAGAACGAGAAAGATATAGAAAGACAGGGAGATAGGGCAATGGATAAAGGGGTAGAGGGATGTAGGGAGAGGGAGAGAAGGTAGCACTATTTGTAACTCTTTGTCTGCATTAATAAGGATTTTCTCTGCACTTGCAACTAAAGAAAATACAAAAGTCAGTCATTTGCTGAGGTTGGCATCACACTATGAGTGGTAGCAATATATTAGGTTTTCATTTAGATATTGCTGCCTAAAAGATGTGTTTACACCTCCTAATCTGAGGGGTTTTTGCTTAAGAGAGCTGTGCAAGTAATAATTGCTAAATAGGGTTTAAAAAACTAGGAAAGCATCTAATGCTCGCATCTAAAGCATTTAACATCCTGAGGTATCTGCTCTCTGATGGGTTCACAGAAAGTTATCATTTTTAGAAGTGTTTTTTCCCTTGTTGTTAGTGTGGGCAAGAGGCTCCCTCTAGCTCTCTACATCCAAGGAAGAATCCAGAAGCCCTGTTTTTAATTTTTTGAAAAGTATGTTTTGACAGAACAAAATGAATTCCTGTTAATAAAATATAACAACATTTTGATTCAGTTTGTGTAAATAAAATATAACCATATGATCCAATTTATAGGCTATACTTGTGTGTATGTGTTCATTTTAAAAATGTAAGTGGATGGAATGATTGATATTATTTGAATAGGAACTTAGTTTAAAATTTAGTTGTCACCTAATATTCTAAGACACGTTAAGTTCACCTAAATACTTTTAAAGATTAATGCTGTAACGTGCTGCCACTCAAATTCAGGCCATGCAAATTCAGATCTGGTGTCTACTAATCCTTTATATATTTCTGGCTATTTTATTTTCCTAAAAGCCTCGTTACCCTAGAAAATTTCCACAGGTGCATTTGGGGAAGGAGACTCTGCATGAGACTTCCGTAGAGGGAGGTGGCCCACCCATCAATCAAAGGTGTCCTCAATCAGCTCTGACCTGTGACTGAGCTGGGGTCTGCAGAAGCAGTGAAGCCTCCTTAACCTGCATCACGGTGACTCATGGCTACATTGAGGTCATCTCAACTGGAGTACTTCCTCTCATACAGAGTAAGTCACTTTTTAGTAGTTGGCTCATGAACGTCACTACAATGATCAATTAGCCACAGAATCATTTAAACCAAGTCATTCTCTTTACCATTTTTTCTGCTGCCATTTATAGTATAATTTTATATAATTTAAATATGTATGAATATTAATGTATACAATATGCAAACATATATGTTGTGCCAGATACTTTCAGATAGGACAAAGCATGTTTAGGTGCTGGATTAGAAGACTTGAGGAATGAAAAGCCAGGCATGTGATTATTGCGTTAGTTCACTTACCTAGAAATGAGTATCAAAGCTGTATCAAAACGTGAGGTAATGATTTCTAAAGCATTTCCTTACTTGGAAAACTCTGTGATTAAAAAACAGTTGTAAAAGGACTCCAGTCCATGTAAAGAATATATATGACTATTAATTACAGCTACCAATAATTTACATTCTTAAATTCAGTTTCCATAGATTTTCCTTCCCTCCCCCTCCCCTGGGACATAACTCTTCCTTATATAGAATCAACTAAAAACAGAACACAAAATCAGAAAGAGCAGTTAGCCAGAGACCCAAATTTAGTATGTTAATAACAAAAAATAACCCAGGAGATAAAAAAAATTTTAGAAGGAAATATGACATTACTAAAAGCATGGAAATAAAATGTGGTAATTATGCAAGACTTGTGAATACATTATAGATAACTTATTATTGTTTTTGTTGTTTTGAATACGTTATTTCCATGGCAACCTGTGGATCATAATACATATGGTCCTTTAGAGGTTTCAAAAATATCCTTGTAAATGCAAACTCTCTTAATGTTTAAAATCTCAGGAGGCAAAAATGTTACAGCAAACTATCACAGTTTAAAATTATATTTAGCTTAATGTTTATAAATATTTAGTATCTGTTGAAAATACAATTTCTTTAGGAAAAATATGCAGACATTTATATTTGGTAGCTGCTTTTCATCTTAGCATATTTTTATGACACTAAGCGTAATGTTATATTTATGCGATTTGACATTATGTTTCCCAGTGTTTCTTGCGTTTCTGAAGGTGAACTGGTGAAAACACCTCCTGGGATTCATGCTCTGTATCTTCTTTGAGCCTCAGTTTATTTTATCCATAAAATTCGGAGGTTCTCTAACAATTTATCTTTAGTAAGTGGTACAACCATTTGTCATGCCAATCTAGGCAAATCCTTAAACTCTTGCAAGTTTGTTCCATTCCATGTAAAGGGAAGGGCCAACATGGACAAATATTCCCCTACATTTTATAAATTTAGTTGCTTTCCTCCAGGTTGTAGAGAGCATTCTCTATATTCAAATGAACAGTAATACTTTCCTCTCTACAAAACCCTCAATAAAGGAAAGTAAAAATATCTTGGTATTAAATAGATGAATCCAATCAGAAATGCTGAAAATATTTTTGCACTCTTTTTCTTACTTAAATTCAGTGATTACATCATTCAGTTCCTATGTTGAGATTACAATAATGTATATTTTTTTTAATTGAAAGTAAGTGGAGAAGCAACATTAGTTTGTTTCCTAGTCTATATAACCTTAAAATTAACGTCCATCACTCACTGAATGATTAAACTATTATTATACAACTCTAGGAAAAATATCAAGTCGCAAGAGTGACATTAGGGAATATGGTAGAGAAGCAAGTGCCAGGAACCTGTTTCTCCACCTAGAAAATAATTTTATGGCACAAAATGGCTGAAGTGACTATCCTGAAACACTGGACTCTATTTGAATACTTGCTGCTTCCAGGAGAAAGCTTGGCTGGTAAGTAAGTTACAGTTAATATTGGTTGATTTTTGTCTTCAAGATGGTGGTGGCTCTCTATCCCACATCCCTGAGCCCTGTGCCAAGCAGCGGTGGGGATGGCAGCCTGTGTTTCAGGCATGGCTTGTTGGAGCCAAGATGGGCAATTAGGGCCCTAGTCCTCCAAATACTGGGGTTATGACTTCTGACTGCTGACAGATGCGTCTGATCACCAAGATTCAGTACAGAGGCTGGCCCTCACTGTTTCACCCCACCAGCTAAAGAGACTCCAGAAAATTTAAAGAAACCACATCTGGATTTTTCTTGGACATTCAAAAAGAGCAGGGAATATACGAGAATTTAGAAAGCCATTGCACATGCCCAAGGAGAGAGACAGGCTCAGAAAAGAACTAAGACCTTAAGCTTTCACCTCAAGCTGATTACCAGCAAAAGACACACTACAACAATGAAACCAAACAGCAATTATCCCCTGTGAAAGGGGGATAATTTGATTTTCATATTACCATATTAAATATGATTCAAATGTAAATTTTCAACAGAAAAATCACAGGGTATACCAGGAAACAGACAAGTATGGCTTATTTAAAGGAACAAAAAAAGTGGATAGACAACATACCTTAGGAAGCCCAACATCAGACTTCATGGACAAAGACTTGAAGACAGCTGTCTTAAAAATTCTTAGATAGCTAAAAGAAGACATTGGCAGGAAAATCATGCATGAAGGAAGTGAGAATATCAATAAAGAGATAAAATTACAAAAAGAACCAGAAATAAATTCTGGAGCTTAAAAGTCCAATAATTTAAATTAAAAATGCAATAGAGATTTGACAGGCAGAAGAAGGAATTTGCAAACATGAAGATGTAACACTGAAAATTATTGAGTTGCACAAATAGAAAAAAAAGAACAAAGAAAAGTGAACAGAGCCTAAGCAATCTGTGAGACATCATCAAACAGATCAACATTTGCCATTGTGGGAATTCCAGAAGAAGAACAGGGAAAACATTTGCAGAAATAATGACTGAAAACTTACTAAATTTGAAGACATACATCAATCTAAAAGTCCCAGAAGCTCAATGAACTCCAAGTAAGTTAAACTCAAAGAGATCCAAACAAAGACACATGATAATCAAACTATTAAAAGACAAGGAGGATCCTGAAAGCAGCAAGAGAAAGGTGACTCCTCATATACAAAGGATCATCAATAACTTTCAGTCAATTTCTCATCAAAAGCCTTGGAGACCAAAAGGCAATGGGTTGATATATTCAAAGTGCTCAAAGAAAAAATTGTGAAGTTAGAATTATATATCCAGCAAAACTGTCCTTCAAAAATGAGGAAGAAAAACAAAAGCTGAGGGAGTTTATTGCAACTAGATCTGGCTTGGTAGAAATGCTAAAAGTAGTCTTTCAGGTTAAGATGAAAGAAAACTAGATAGTCATTTCAAGCCTTACAAAGAATTAAAAATCTCCATTAAAAGTAAATTCATGCAAAAGTATAAAATTTAGCATTATTGTGATTTTGATATGTAACTATTTTTTACTATCTACATAATTTAAGAGACAAACAATTATGAATCTATGTTATTGTGAACACAAGGTGTAAAGATATAATCCATGGTATAAGTAACAGAAAGGTAGTGGGGTGGGCAGAAGGGACAGAGCTGTATAGGAGCAGAGACTTTTTTTATGCTATTGAAATTAAGTTGATATAAATTCAGATTGGATTGTTTTAACATTAGGGTGTTAATTGTAATCCCCATGGTAACCACAAAGAAGATATCTATAGAATATTGTGTAATAGGAAATCAAGGGAATCAAAGTTTCACTACAAAAAGATTAACCTAAAGCAAAATGCAGTAATAGAGGAAATGAGGGGGGGAAAAGCTACAAAACTGAGGTGGCAGAATCAAGATGGCAGAGTAGGAAGATACAGAACTCACCTCCCCCAAAAAACACATCAAAAATACATCTACATGTGGAACCATTCTCACTGAAACCTGGAGACTGGCAGGAAGATTCCTGTACCACCAAAGCTGTAAGAAGAATCCACACAGATTCAGGCAGGATGGGAAGAGAAACCATCAGGTCAGGACCTGTGCCCCTTGAAGGGGACTCAGAGGAAAATGGAGATTACATGAGCAGAGATCCACCCTGGGGAGTGAGCAGTTAGAGCCATATATTGGGCACCCCAGCCCTGAGGTCCAAATAAGGGAAGACGAGGCCCCTTGACTTGTTGGAGGGCCAGTGGGACTACGAAGAGGGCTGTGGGGAGCCGGTACTCTGCTTGTGAGGAGCACACAAATGCTTGCTTGCTTGCTCCCAAGGCAGAGCACGAAGGGCAATTGAAACCACATAGGTAGCTGACTGGTTTCTTGTTACTGCCCCAGCACATGCCCCAGCCCGAGCCAAGCACACTCCAGCCCCACTTACTTCATGTAACAGCTCCACACTGGAGCGAGAGCTACCACAACAGAGCAAAGGTTTCAGCCATGAGATGCTGAGTTGGCCCAAACCCAAAGCAGTGGCTGAGCTTGGCAGGGGCAGTCATTGCTGGTGCTTACACGGGCATCAGAGGCAGTGTGTATCTCTGACAGCAGCTGCACCTCCACAGCCCATGCCCAGGACCATACCAAGTGCCCAGGCCAGCCCCTCTTGTTCCAGCCCTGTTCCCCTCTGGGGTGAGGGTGCTAGTGCTGGGAGGGAGAAGAGCACACACTTGGAAATGAGCTGACTCAGACTCCAGCAACTTGAGACCCATCCCCACTGCTGATGGGGAGGTGATGGCCACTGAGCAGAGAAGCCCTGCCTCATACCTGGCTCTGGTGCTAGCCCTCAATCTCCAGCCCCACCTCCTACCAAGGTGATAGCTGCCAGCATACCCTGGGGGAAGATGTGACGTGTTCACTTCAAATCCAGCTCTCCCACCACGGGCACTGGGCACATGCAGGCTGTATAGCAATGCTCCCACATAAGGACATCCCTGCAAGACTGAAATAGGTAACTGTTTCACCTAACTTCATACAGACAGAAAGTTAAGCAAATGAGAAGAGAGAGAATGTGTCCCAATTCAAAGAGCAAGAAAAAAATCTGAAAAAAAAAATGAAACAGAAATAAAGAATTGAAAGCATTAGTAATAAGAATCCTAACTAAATGAGGGAGAAGAATAGATGAATACAGAATTTTAACAAGGAACTGGAAAGTATTAAAAAGAACATGTCAGAACTGAAGAATACAATAACTGAAATGGAAAACACAGTAGAAGGAATGAACAGGTGACTACATGCTAAACAATGCCTAAGTAATCTGGAAGATAGAATAATGAAATCACCCAATCAGAAGAGCAAAAAGAAAAAAATTTTAAATGAGAACAGTTTAAATAAGACATCTTTGGAAGAAATACAGATGGCCAATAGGCACATGAAAAGATGCTAACATCACTAATTACTAGAGAAATGCAAATCAAAACTGCAGTGAGGTACCACCTCACACCAGTCAGAATGGCCATCATTGAAAAGTCTACAAATAACAAATGCTGGACAGGGTGTGGAGAAAAGGGAACCCTCCTTCACTGGTGGGATGTAAGTTGGTGCAGCCACTGTGGAAATAAGTATGGAGGTTCCTCAGAAAAATAAAAACAGAATTGCCATATGTTCCAGCAATCCCACTCCTGTGCATATATCCAGACAAAACTATAATTCGAAAAGATACATGCACCCCAATGTTCAGAGCACTATTCACAATACCCAAGACATAGAAACAACCTAAATGTCCATCGATAGATCTTCTTGTTATAATCTTTTCCACTTAGAGAAGACCCTTTAACATTTCTTTTAGTGTCAGTTTAGTATTGAAGAACTTGAGTTAGGGTTAGGGCTAGGGTTAGGGTCAGGGTCAGGGTTAGGGTCAGGGTCAGGGTCAGGGTCAGGGTTAGGGTTATCTTGCTTGCCTAAGAAGTTCTTTCTCTCTCCTTCAATTCTAAATGATAATCTTGATGGGTAGAATATCCTAGGTTACAGGTTTTTTTCTTTCGGCACTTTGAATATATCATGCCACTCTCTTGTGGCCTGCAAGTTTCCACAGAACTTAGAAGAAATTTTATGTTTGTAGAAATGTGTCAATGTGCCAAGATGGAAGCAGGAAGAAAGAGGCTTTCTGAATAGAACAATCACGTGTAGTGAAATTGAATTTGTAATTAAAAAGACAAACTCCTAGAAAACAGAAGTCAGAACAGGATGGCCTCATAGGCAAATTCTACCAAGCATATAAAGAATAGACTATCTATCTTTCTCAAACCATTCCAAAAAAAGTGAAGAGGAGGGAACACTCCCAAATTCATTCTATGAGGCCGTCATTACCCTGATACCAAAACCAGACAAAGAAACTATAAAAATGGAAATCACAGACCAATGTCTTTGATGAAAATAGATGCAAAAATCCTCAACAAAATATTAGCAAACTGAATCCAACATATATAAAAAGGATCATACACCACGATCAAATGGGGTTTATTCCCAGGGATGCAAGGATGGTTAAATATTTGCAAAATAAAGGTGATAACGTTACATTAACAAAAAGAAGAATAAAAATCACATGATCATCTCAACAGATGCAGGAAAATTGTTTGACAAAATTCAACATCCATTCACAATTAAAAGAACTCTTATCAAAGTTGATATAGAGTAAACATATCTCAACATAATAAAGACAGTTTATGTGAAGATCATACTCAACAGTAAAAAGCTGAAAGTCCTTCCTCTAGATTCAGTGACAAGAAAAGTATGCCCACTCCCACTACTTCTATTTAACATGGTATTGGAAATCCTGGCCACAGCAATTACACAAGGAAAAGAAATAAAAGACATCCTAATTGGAAGGGAAGAAGTAAAACTGTCACTATCTGCAGATGACATGACACCATATATATAAAACTCTAACATCTCCACCAAAAAAATATATTAAAACTAATAAACAAATTCAGTTAAGTTACAGGATACAAGATTAATATACAGAAATCTGTTGCTTTTCTACACACTAATAATGAACAATCAGAAAGAGACAGCATAAAACAAACAAACAAAAACAATCCATTTAAAATTGCATCAAAAAGAATAAAATACCTAGGAATAAACTTAACCAAGGAGTTGAAAGAAATTTACGCTGAAAACTAAAACATGGATGAAGGAAATTGTAGGTGATAGAAAGAAATGGCAAGATATACCATGTTCTTGAATTTAAAGACTTAATATTGTTAAAATGCCCATATTACCCAAAGCAGTCTATAGATTTAATACAATCCCTATCAAAATATCCATGACATTTTTCATAGAACTAGAAAAATAACTCTAAAATTTATATGGAACCACAGAAGACCCCCAATTGCCAGAACAGTCGTGTGAAAAAAGAACAAGGCTGGAGGTATCAGACTCCCTGACTTCAGATTATATTACAAAGCTACATCAATCAAAACAGCATGGTACTGGCACAAACATAGACACATAGATCAATGGAACTGAATAGAGAGCTAGAAATAAATCCATGCACTTACGGTCAATCTATGACAAAGGCTGCAAGAATATCCACTGGAGAAGAGAAATTCTCTTCAATAAGTGGTGCTGGGAAAACTGGACAGCTACATGTAAAAGAATGAAATTAGAACATTCTCTAACACTATATACACAAAGTCAAAATGGATTAAAGACTAAATGTAAAACCTGAAACCATAATCTCCTAGACGAGAATATAGGCAGAACACTCTGACATATATCATAGACATTTTTTTTTGATCTTTCCCCTAAGGGAAAAGATATAAAAGAAAAATAAATAACTGGGACCTAATTAAACTTAAAAGCTTTTGCACAGCAAAGGATACCATCGACAAAATAAAAAGCCAACACACTGAATGGGAGATATAGTCTGCAAATGATAAGACCAGTTAGGAGTTAATATACAAAATACAGAAACAGATCATACAATGCATCAAAAACAGACAGCTCAATTAAAAATTGGCAGAAGACCTGAATAGACATTTTTCCAAATAAGATATACAGATGGCCAACAGACAAATGAAAAGATGCTCAATATCATTAATCAGAGAAATGCAAATCAAAACCACAGTAAGATCTCACCTCACACGTCAGAATGGCTATCATCAAAAAGTCTACAAATAACAAGTGTTGGCAAGGATATGGAGAAAAGGAAACCCTAGTACACTGTTGGTGGGAATTTAAGTTGGTGCAGCCACTATGGCAAATAGTAGGGAGGTTCCCCAAAAAATTAAATATAGGACTACCATATGGTCCAGCAATTCCACTCCTGGGTATATATCTGAAAAAATAAAAATAAAAACTCTAGTTTGAGAAGATATATACATTCCAATGTTATAGCAGCATTATTTATAATAGCCAAGATACAGAAGCAACCCAGGTGTTTGCCAACAGATGAATGGATAAAGAAGATGTGGTATATATATATACACAATGGACTACTACTCAGCCATAAAAAGAATGAAATTCTGCCATTTGAAACAACATGGATGGACTTGGAAGGCATTAAGCTTAGTGAAATAAGTCAGTAAGAGAAAGACTAATACTCTTATGTTATCACTTATATGTGGAATCTAAAAAATAAAACAAATGAGTCTTTATAGCAAAACAAACAGACTCACAAATAGAGAACAAACTAATGGTTACCAGAGGGGAGAGAGAAGGAGGGAGACGTGAGATAGGGGTATGGTATAAGAGCCACAAACTACTATGTATAAAATAAACAAGAAGGATATATTGTACAGCACAGGGAAATATATACATTATTTTGTAATAACTTTAAATAGATTATAAAATTATTGAATTACTATGTGTGCCCTTGAAACTAATAAAATACTCTAAGTCAACTATAATTCAATAAAACAGACAAAAATTTAAAAATAATTTTAAGCCATAAAACATAATGAAAAATAGCAAAATGGCAGAAGTTTCTCCTCATCAGTAATTACGTTAAATGTAAGTGGATTATACTCTATCAAATGACTGAGATTAGCAGAATGGATACAAAAATCATGATCCAACTATATGCTGACTAGAAGAGTCTCACTTTACATCCAAAGACACAAAGCAGTTGAAAAGAAAGGTTGGAAATGATATTCCACACAAAGAATAATCAAAAGAAAGCTGGGCTGGCTATACTAATATCAGACAAAATAGACCTAATTCAAAAAGTTTACAAGAGTCAAAGAAGCATATTATATGTTAATAAAATTTCAACTCATTAAAAGGGTATAACAGTGATTAACATTTAGAGACCTAACAACAAATCTACAACATAGATGAAACAAAAATTCAGAGAATTAGAAACAGACAGTTCTACAATAATATTTGAAGACTTCAATTCCCCACTTTCAATAATGAATTGATCAACCAGACAGCAGATAGGTTAGGAAATAGAAGATTTGAACAACACACCTAGGCTTAAATACAGAAGACTCCACCTGATTGCTGAAGAATCGTTGTTTTCTTAAATTCACGTGGAACATTCTCCACAATGGAAAATCTGTTAGACAATAAACAAGTCCCAATAGACGTAAAAAGATAGATATCATACATTGAATCATCTCAGACCACAAAAAGATGAAGTTAGAAACCAGTAACATAAGGAAACCTCAAAATTTCACAAATATGTGAAAATTTTTAAAAATACACTCTTAAATCATCAATAGGTCAAAGAAGAAATCAGGCAGAAAATTAGAATATGCTTAGAATATGCAATGAAAATACAACATCCCGAAACTTATGCAATGCAGTGAAAGCAGTATTCAAAGGAAAATTTATGGCTGTAAATGCCTACTTTAAAAAAGGAAAAAGAACTCAAAATTTTATAACTTAAGTAATTAGAAAAAGATCATGGTAAAACCAAAGCTAGCAGAAAAAAAGGAAATAAAGATTAAAATGGAGATAAACAAAATAAATAGAAAATAGAATGAAACCAAAAGTTGGTTCTTTGAAAAGATCAACAAAATTGACTAAATTTCAGCTATCGTGGCAATGATATTAGAAAAGACTCAAATAACTAAATCAAAATGAAAATAGAGACATAACTACCTACTTTATAGAGATAAAAAGTATTATAAGAAAACACTATAAATTATTGTATGCCAAGTTAGATAACACAGAAGTGGAAAAATTTCTTAAAACACACAAATTACCTAAACTGACTCAAGAAGAAAGAGAAAATTTCAATAGTGCTATAACAAAGATTGACTCAGTAATCAAAAACTTTTCAGCAAACATTCTAGACCAGATAGTGTCATGAGTGAGTCCTACTAAACATTTAAAGAAGAATTACTGGGCTTCCCTGATGGCGCAGTGGTTGAGAATCTGCCTGCCAATGCAGGGGACACGGGTTCCAGCCCTGGTCTGGGAAGATCCCACATGCCACGGAGCAACTGGGCCCGTGAGCCACAACTACTGAGCCTGCGCATCTGGAGCTTGTGCTCCGCAACAAGAGGCCCGCGCACCACGATGAAGAGTGGCCCCCGCTCGCCACAACTAGAGAAAGCCCTCACACAGAAACAAAGACCCAACACAGCCAAAAATAAATAAAAATAAAAATAAATTTTAAAAAATTAAAAAAAAAAAAAGAATTACCAACAATCCTCAAATTCTTCCAAAAAAGTGAAGAGGAGACGTCTCATTGGCCACGCTGGTGGGGTACAAAGACTCTGAGCTCACCTCACCTCACAGGTACTTGAAAATCACAACTATGTGTAGAACAACCATCAGTGAAAAAGACTGGGACCTACCAGAAACGACCTTCTATAACTAAAGATATAAAAAAGGAATCACAGCAAGACAAGTAGAAGGGGCAGAGTCGAGATACAGAGACACAGTCAAGTCTTGCAGCCCTGGGTGGGCAACCCACAACAGAAGAATAATTACAATTGCGGAGGCTCTCCCCAAAGAGTGAGGGTTTCCAAGCCCCACATCGGCTCCCAGTTGCTGTTACTCCAACGTGTGCATTCTTTAATGCATTGGGCACCTGAGAAAATGGTTTTATGGGGAAAGCAATGTTTTTGGAAATTATCAGCCCATTGGTTCAAGGGAAATATTACATTATTGTCAGGATCTTATTGAGGCACTTAAAAAAATTGGTACTAACTCCTTTTACAGTGAGCTCCCAGAAGATGAAAACCTTAAGGATAGTGGATTACAACCTAGAGATTTTGCTTATTGGGAGGAACATAAAATAAAAGATTCTTTGCAGCCAGGATGGGAAGAACCTTAGCAGGTATTATAAACTAACCCACATGCAGCCAAACTGACAGACATAAATTCGTGGATTCATATCTCTTATTGTAAAAAAGGCCCTCCACCTGAAAGAATTCAATCCCTGTTTCTGACACCCGGCTTCAACTAAGACAAGCATCATCAAGCTCGGAAGAGAAGGCAACAGCGATGGTAGCAGACAGCTAACCCAAGAGACCAGACCAGGCCTGTAAGACCCATCCTACTATTCTTAGGTCAGTCTCCCAAGGCAATAGAAATAAAAAGAAAAATAAACAAATGGTACCTAATCAAACTTACAAGCTTTTGCACAGCAAAGGAAACCATAAATAAAATGAAAAAAACCCTACGGAATGGGAGAAAATATTTGCAAATGATGTAACTGACAAGGACTTAATTACCAAAATATACAAACTGCTCATACAACTCAACAACAAAAAACCAAACAACCCAATCAAAACATGGGGAGAAGACCTAAATAGACATTTCTCCAAAAAAGACATACAGATGGCCAAGAGGCACAAGTAAAGATGCTCAGCATCACTAATTTTTAGAGAAATGCAAATCAAAACTACAAGGAGGTACCACCTCACACTAGTCAGAATGGCCATCATCAAAAAATCTACAAAAAATAAATGCTGGAGAGGGTGTGGAGGAAAGGGAACCATCCTACACTGTTGGTGGGAATGTAAGCCACTGTGGAGAACAGTATGTAGGTTCCTTAAAAAACTAAATATAGAACTACCATATCATCCCGCAATCCCACTCCTGGTTATATATCTGGAGAAAAACATAATTTGAAAAGATACATGCACCCCAATATTCACTGCAGTACTATTTATAATAGCCAAGACATGGAAACAACCTAAATGTCCATCGACAAAGGAATGGATAAAGAAGACGTGGTACATATATACGATGAAATATTACTCAGCCATAAAAGAGAACAAAATAATGCCATTTGCAGCAACATGGATGGACATGGATATTATCATACTAAGTGAAGTGAGACAGAGAAAGAAAAATATTGTATGATGTCACTTATACGTGGAATCTAATAAAAAATGATACAAATGAAATTATTTACAAAACAGAAACAAATTCACAAATCTTGACATCAAACTTATGGTTACAAGAGGGGAAATGTGGGGGGAAGTGATGAATTAGCAGATTGGGATTGACTTAAACACACTACTACATATAAAATAGATAACTAATAAGGACCTACTGTATAGCACAGGGAACTCTACTGAATATTCTGTAATAACCTCTATGGGAAAAGAATCTGAAAAAGAAGGGGTATATGTATAACTGATTCACTCTCCTGTACAGCAGAAACTAACACAACGCTGTCAATCAACTATGCTCCAATAGAAATTTTTTAAAAAAGAAAGAAATCCTCCAACCTGCCATGCAGAAAAGAGATAGTCTCTAACCACCTTCTAACCCAGAAAATGTTAATCTACTCAGAAAGAATTTATGTATCACAATACAAAAGAAAACCCCAAAGTGGTAATTATCAGGAAAGTCCTAGAAATACATAATATTTCCAGAGGACGAAAATTGTATATAATTGCAATCCAAGAAGATGTGAAAGAGGCAGAGGAAAAAGAGGAAAGAGAAGTAAATAAACCATGCCTCCTTTTCTTACTGGGTCCTAGAACAAAGCATCAGAACTATCTTGAGAAAGCCCTAAAATTTATGGAAGATGAACGTTTTAAATTTGACTGACGTTTTCTATCTGAAAGTTGAGTTTTCTTACAACTAAAAGTGCTAAAGCCTATAACACCTTTCTAAAATATCAGCAGGTTGGGGAATGGAGATTTAATAGAACATGTTTGAAAATATTGATGGGAAAAATAGTTGTTTGTAGTTTGTGACCCATCAAATTATGACTGTTTATTCTTTACTCATATAATCCCCTTTATACTTATATATAATTGTATAAACATGAAGAATTGTGTAGAAAGATACATGCCAGGCTTTTAGCCTATTTTATGGGAAAGGGTTACAGTGAGGAGAAGAAAAAACTCAAAAGAGAAATGACATAAAATATGCATTATATTAAAATATACCTTATAGTGACATCAATATTAACATATTTTATAGTAGAAAATATGCATTATATTATCAGTAAAAATGTTTCCATGTATGACAACACTACAAATAGGTAAAGAATGAATATGTACAAGGACAAAGGCAGGAGAAAAAAGAAAAATGAAAGCAATAATTTCATTTTGACTTGAGACTGTGACCAAGTCTAACTTAGAGTTTTGTTAATTTTTAATACAGCTTCTTCAGTGAAGTAATTGGGGAAAAGTGCCTGGGGTTTGTTTTGTATAAATATCTCTCAGGCTTTCTTTCAGTTGTAATTTCTCCATAAAATCTTCCTTAGTACTTCAAATTGAAGTACTTTGCTTCTCCTTTAAAATATTATAGCAATTATGCCCTGCATAATGGAACAATTAAAACAATTAATCACAAACTGCCTCATGACATAACTTCTTTTCCTTCTTGACCTATATGCATTTTAAATTCTTATTATAATTTAAATATTTGCCATATTACTCAATTAGACCTTGAATGCCTTGTGGTTAGATAAGCTCTCTAATAAATCTTGGGATTTCTCTAATCATTCATTACTTTGCACATACAGATGCCCGTGATAAAAGTTGTGGAATTAACTGAAGAGTAAGACTTTTTGACGTAAGGAGGGCAATTGCTTTAATTTGCCACCCTATTCCCTCACTCATCAAGTATTTAGTGGATGGACACGAGTAAAAACTGTTCTTGTAGACACTGGGGGTCTTGGATTGAGAACTATCATGTATAACTGGCAGTAAATGAAAACACAGTGTAATAACAGGCGGTTATATGAGCAGTGGAGAACAGGTAAGGCAGAGTAAGGGGAAGAGAAGGGAGAGAGAAATGATTTCTATTTTAATGAAGTGCTACTTAAGCAGAGGCCTAAATGCCATGAGGAAATAAAGTATATGGATAACTGAGAGATAAACAAACAGAATGAGTAATGCTGGCTGTGTCCCAGGAAAGAGAGGAAGCCCCAATAACCAGAGTATCTATGAGCAGGAAGAAAAGTGGTAGAGAGTGGCCAGCACTTAGAAAAGGGCCAGATCATGTAAGTGCTCCTGGGATTTAGAATTTTATTCCAAAGTGTTAGGGTACCATTAGAGAGAACAAGTTTGGCATACAGAAATGAATAATTCTGTTTAGAACATGTTATATTTCGTGTGAATACTAAGGAGCAGAGTTAAGTAAGCTAACATTAACACACACTCTACTCTAGCTTGGAGATGGTAGGGAAGTCATTCAGAAACTCAGCCTCCTTCTCTTTTCCCTTCTCCTCCCAGAAGATTCAGTTATACCTACGTTATTTGTTTCAAACAAGATCAGCTTTCTCCCATTGGAGAGGAGCTTTAGTGGACCAGATCAGCTTGTCAGAGCCCAAGTAGAGTGAGGAGGGTATCCTCTCAGAGATACAACCCAGCACAGGCTATCCGAATCCAAGTGGAGTAAGAAGAGTATCCTCAGAAGTGATCTGCCTTGTGTGGTGTGTGGGAGCCAAAGCAGGGTGAGAAGGATGCCTACACAGCAGGTGGAATTACAGAGATGTCACAGCCCACACCCAGGTGCATGTGGGGAGAGGAGAGGGCAGCACAGAGTGGTTGTTGGAGCACGGCAGGATGAGCAGAGAATCTACACAAATTGGGAGAGGCAGCAGACTGGTTCAGGGTGTCAGACCATGAGTGGAGCAAGAAGGACATCTTCTCAAGACAGGGGTCATGGTAGAAACTGTGGCAGACCACCAAAATCCCTGCCTCCTGGTGTTTATGCTCTTGTGTGATCCCCTCACCTTGAATGTCAGTGGGACCCGTGACTGCTTCTAACCAGTATAATACAGCAAAGGTGACAGGATGTGCATGATTATTTATACATATAAAATTCATTTCATAAGGATGTAGTACCAATCTTGATGTACTTTCTATCTCCCTTGCTAACTTTGAGGAAGGAAGCAAATCCATGTAATGAGTAAGAAAGCAGATCCACATAATGAAGAACTGCAGGGTGGGAGTTAAGTGTGACTTCTAGCCAAAAGTCAGCAAGAAAGTGAATTTTTCAATCCTAAAAGAAAACAATTTTCCAACCACCTGAGTGAGCTTGGAGGTAGATTCTTCCTACTCAAGATTCAGTCAAGAACCCACCCCTATGGTCAACCCTAGACTGCACCTGATTTCAAGCTTCTCAGAGGACCCAGCTAACCTGTGTCAGGACTTCTGACCCACAAAAACTTGGACATAAAAAAACACATGTTTAAAGCTGCTAAATTTGTAGTAATATTTTTACAGAGCAATGGTTAACTATGCCACTACATAAAAGGAGATTAACGAAATGGTTAAATATATTCGGGACAATGGGGGCCATGTTTAACACTGTCACAAGGGGACTAAAATATGAAAATATACTAAAGAAAGCTGGAGTAACTATACTTATATCAGAAAAAATCAACTTTAAACCAAAAAATGAAATGAGACAAAGACGGGCATTACATAATGATAAAGGGGATATACCAAGAAGATATAACATTTATAAATATTTATGTACCCAACATAGGAGCACCTAAATATATAAAGCAAACATTAAGAGACCTAAAGGGAGAAATAGACAGTAACACAATAATAGTAGGTGACATTAACACCCCACTTGCATCAATGCACAGATCATCCAGACAGAAGATCAATAAGGAAAAACAGGCTTTCAACAACAGATTAGAACAAATGGACTTAATTGATATATATAGAGAGAGCATTCCATCTGAAAGCTTCAGAATATACATTCTTTTCAAGTGCACATGGAACATTCTGTAGGATAGGTCACATGCTAGGCCACAAACAAACCTTAGTAAATTTTAAAAAGTTGTAATCATATTTAGCATCTTTCTGACCAAAATGCTATGGGACTAGAAATCAACTACAAGAAAAAAAATGCAAAAAACACAAATGCGTGGAGGCTAAACAATATGCTACTAAATAATCAATGGATCACTGAAGAAATCAAAAAGGAAATAAAAAAAAATACCTAGAGACAAATGAAAATGAAAACTTGACAATTCAAAAGCTATGGGATGTAGCAAAAGCAGTTCCAAGAGGGAAGTCTACCTCAGGAAACAAGGAAAGTCTCAAATAAAGAGCCTAACTGTACACCTAAAGCAACTAGAGAAAGAAGAACAAACAAAACCCAAAGTTAGCAGAAGGAAAGAAATCATAAAGATCAGAGCAGAAAAAAAAATTAAATAGAGACTAAAAAAAACAATAGAAAAGGTCAATGAAACTAAAAGTTGGTTCTTTGAAAAGATAAACAAATTGATAAACCTTTAGAAAGACTCATCAAGAAAAAAAGGAGAGAGCCCAAATCAATAAAATGAAAAAAAAAAAAGTTACAACCAGCAACGAAAGTACAAAGGATCATAAAAGACTGCTACAAAACAACTATATGCAAATAAAGTGGACAACCTAGAAGAAATGGAAAAACTTTTAGAAAGGTATGATCTATCAAGACTGGACCAGGAAGAAATAGAAAATATAAACAGTCCAATTACCAGTACTGAAATTCAATCAAATTGAATCAGTAATTTAAAAATTCCCAACAAACAAAAGTCCAGCATTAGATGACTTCACCATTGAATTCTACCAAACATTTAGAAAAGAGTTAACACTTATCCTTCTGAAACTATTGCAAAAAATTGTAGAGGGAGGAACACTTCCAAACTCATTCTGTGAGCCCAGCATCACCCTAATACCAAAACAAGACAAAGATATCACAAAAAAAGAAAATTACAGGCCAATATCACTGATGAACATAGATGAAAAAATCCTCAACAAAATACTAGCAAACCGAATCCAACAATACATTAAAAGGATCATAGACCATGATCAAGTGGGATTTATCCCAGGGATCAAGGATTTTTCATTATCTGCAGAAATCCATGTGTTACACTACATTAACAAATTGAAGAATAAAAACCATATGATCATCTTAATAGATGCAGAAAAAGATTTGATAAAATTCAACATTCTTTTTTTTCTTAAGGGTGTAACTAGGATTTTTTGTATTTTATATTGGAGTATAGTTGATTAACAATGTTGTGTTAGTTTCAGGTGTAAAACAAAGTGATTCAGTTATACATATATGTGTATCCATTCTTTTTCAAGTTCTTTTCCCATTTAGGTTATTACATAGTATTGAGCAGAGTTCCCTTTGCTATACAGTAGGTCTTTGTTGGTTATCTATTTTAAATATAGTAGTGTGTACATGTCAGTCCCAAACTCCCAATCTATCCCTCCCCCTATTCTTCCCCCATGGTAACCATAAGTTTGTTCTCTAAATCTGTGAGTCTGTTTCTGTTTTGTAAATAAGCTCATTTGTTACATTATTTTAGATTCCACATATAAGCGATATCATGTGATATTTGTATTTCTCTGACTTCAGTTACTCTGATAATCTCCAGGTCCATCCATGTTGCTGCAAATGGCATTACTGACATTAACAAAATGAAGAATAAAAACCATATGATCATCTTTATAGATGCAGAAAAAGCTTTTCATAAAATTCAACATTCATTTTTGATAATAAATCTCCAGAAAGCGAGCATCAAGGGAATATACCTCAACATAATTAAGGCCATTATGACAAACCCACAGCTAACATCATATTCAACAGTGAAAAGTTAAAAGCATTTCCTTTAAGATCAGGAACAAGACAAGGATGCCCACTCTTGCCACTTTTATTCAACATAGTTTTGGAAGTCCTAGCCACAGCAAAGAAAAAGAAATAAAAAGAATCCAAATTGGAAAGGGAGAAGTAAAACTGTCACTGTTTGTAGATGACATGAAACTATACATAGAAAATCCTGAAAAAGCCAGCAGAAAACTACTAGACCTCAATGAATTCAGTAAAGCTGTAGGATACAACATTTATATACAGAAATCTGTTGCATTACTATACACTAACACTGAACTACCAAAAAGACAAATTAAGGAAAGAATCCCATTTACTATCACATCAAAAAGAATAAAATACCTAGGAATAAACCTACCTAAAGAGGCAAAAGACCTGTACTATGAAAACTATTATATAAGACGCTGATTAAAGAAATGATGGAAAGATATGCCATGTTCTTGGATTGGAAGAATCAAAAGTGTTACAATGACTCTACTACCCAAGGCAATCTACAGATTCAATGCAATCGCTATCAAATTAACAATGGCATTTTTCACAGAACTAGAACAAATCATTTTAAAATATGTATGGAAACACAAAAGACCCCAAATGCCAAAATAATCTTGAGAAAGAAAAATGGAACTGGTGGAATCAGGCTCCCTGCCTTCAGACCATACTACAAAGCTACAGTAATAAAAACAATATGGTACTGGCACAAAAACAGACACACAGAGCAATGGAACAGGACAGAGACCCCAGAAATAAACCCATGAACTTCTGATCAATTGATGTATGACAAAAGAGGCAAGAATATACAATGGAGAAAAGACAGTCTCTTCAATAAGTAATGCTGGTAAAATTGGACAGCTACCAGTAAAAAAAAAAATGAAATTAGAACATTTTCTAACACCATATACAAAAATAAACTCAAAATGAATTAAAGAACTAAATATAAGACTGGATACTATAACACTCCTTGAGGAAAACATAGGCAGAACAATATGACATGAATCACAACAATATTTTTTTGGATCCACTCTTAAAGGAGATAAAAGCAAAATAAACAATGGGACCTAATTAAACTTAAAAGCTTTTGCACAGCAAAGGAAACCATCAACAAAATGAAAAGCAACCTACTGAATGGGAGAAAATATTTGCAAATGATATGATCGATAAGGGATTAATATCTAACATATATAAACAGCTCATACAACTCAACATCAAAAAAAAACCTGATTAAAAAACTGGGCAGAAGAACTGAATAGACATTTTTTCCAAAGAGGAAATACAGATGGCCAAGAAGAACATGCAAAGATAGTCAATATCGCTAATCATCAGGGAAATGAAAATCAAAACCACAATGAGATATCATTTCATATCTGTCAGAATGGCTATCATCACAAAGAACACTAATAACAAATTTTGGAGAGGGTGTGGAGAAAGGGGAACACTCATAAACTGTTGGTGGGAATGTAAATTGGTTCAGCCACTGTGGAGAACAATATGGAGGTTTCTCAAAAAACTAAAAATAGAACTACCATGTGATCCAGCAATTCTACTCCTGGGTATGTATCCCCAAAAAACACAAACATTAATTCAAAAAGATACATGCACCCCAGTGTTCACAGCAGCATCATTTACAGTATCCAAGATATGGAAGTAACCTAAGTGTCCATCAACAGATGAATAGATAAAGAAGAAGTGATACATATACACAAAGGAATATTAGCCATAAAAAGGAATGAAATTCTGCCATTTGCAGCAATTTGGATGGACCTACAGAATATTATACCTAGTGAAGTAAGTCAGACAGAGAAAGACAAATATTATATGATATCACTTATATGTGGAATCTAAAATATACAACAAATTAGTAAACAAAAAATAAGCAGATTCACAGACGCAGAGAACAAACTAGTGGGTATCAGTGGGGGAGGAGGGACAATATAGAAGTGGGGGAGTGGAAGGTAGAAACTATTGGGTGTAAGATGGGCTCAAGAATATCTTGAGTAACACAAGGAACAAAGCCAATATTTTGTAACAACTGTAAATGTAAAGTAACCTTTCAAAAGTGTATAAAAATAATAAATACAGAAACCCACGTATATCAATAGATAGATCATCCACACAAAATCAACATGAAAATACTGGCGTTAAATGACACTTTAGACCAGCTGTATTTAACAGATATATAAAGAACTTTCCATCCAAAACTAACAGAATACACATTCTTCTCAAGTGCACATGGAATGCTCTCCATGGTAGATCATATGTTAGGCCAAACCAATCTTAATAAGTTCAAAAGTTTGTAATCATATTAAGCATATATTCTGACCACAATGGTATAAAACTAGAACTAAATTAAAATAAAAATGGAAAATTCAAAATATGTGGACATTAAATCACAGGCAACTCAACAAATGGATCAAAGAAGAAATCAACGTAAATAAAAAAATACATTGAGACAAATGAAAATGGAAATACAACATAACAAAATTTACAGGATGCAGCAAAAAAAAAAAAAAAAAAAATCTAAAGGAGGGAAGTTCATAGCGACAAATGCCTACTTCAAGAAATAAGAAAAATCTCAAACAACCTAACTTTACACCTCAAGGAACTAGTTTAAAAAAAAAAAAAAAAGAACAAAGCCCAAAGTGAGTAAAATGAAAGAAATAAGGATCAGAGCAGAAATAAATGAAACAGAAACTAAAAAGACAATAGGAAAGATCATTGAAAGTAACAGCTTGTTTCTAAGAAGACAAACAAAATTGGCAAACATTTAAGTAGACACACCAAGAAAAAGGACTCAGATAAAAAATATAAGAAATGAAAGATGAAACATTATAACTGATACCACAGAAATACAAAGTATAATAAGACACAACCATGAATAGTTATATGTCAATAAATTGGACAGCCTAAAAGAAATTGATAAATTCCTAGAAATGTAAACCTATCAAGACTGAATCTTGAAGAAATAGAAAGTATGAACAGACCAATTACTAATAAGTCTATTAAGTCAATAATCAAAAACCTCCCAACAACAGTAGTCCAGGACCAGATAAATACACTGGTGAATTTTACTAAACATTCAAAAAAGAATACCAATCCTTCTCAATCTCTTCCAAAAAACGGTAAGGAAGGGAATGCTTCCAAATGCATTTCATGAGATTAGCATTACCCTGATACCAAAACCAAACAAGACCACCACAAGAAAAGAAAGTTACAGGCCAATATCCCGATGAACATAGATGAAAAATTCAACAAAATATTAGCCAACTGAATTCAACAATATATTAAAAGGATCATATACCATGATCAAGTGAATTAATTACAGGTATGCAGGATGATTCAACATCCACAAACAATGTGATACACCACATTTATAAAATAGATAAAAATCATATGTCAATAGATGCAGAAGAAAACTTTTGACAAAATTCAACATCCATTTATGATAAAAACTCTAAAAGTGGGTATAGAGAGAGCATACCTCAACATAATAAAGGCCATATATGACAAGCCCACAACTAACATCAAAGTCAAAGGTGAAAAGCTAAAATCTTTTCCTCTATAATCAGGAACAAGACAAGGATGCCCAGTCTCACTGTTTCTATTCAACATATTACTGGAAGTCCCAGCCAGAATAATTAAGCAAGAAAAATAAAGTCATCTAAACTGAAAAAGAATAACTGCAACTGTCACGATTTGCATGTGACATTACATTATATAATAAGCTCTAAAACACCAAATAACTGTTAGAATAAAAAGTTCAGTAAAGTTGTAGGATACAAAAATCTCTTGCATTTCTATACACTAAAAAAACAACAGCAGAAAGGGCTATTAAAAAAAACAACAACAATCCCATTTACAGTTGTATCAAAAGAAAACCTAAGAATAAATTTAACCAAGGATGTGAAAGAGCTGTACATTGAAAACTATAAGACATTAATGAATGATTGAAGAAGACACAAATAAATGGAAAGCTATTCCATGCTCATGGATTGGAAGAATTAATATTGCTAAAATATCCATACTACCCAGAGTAATCTATTATTTCAGTGCAATTCCTATCAAAATCCCAATGGCAATTTTCACAGAGGTAGGACATACAATTCTAAAGTTCGTGTGGAACCACAAAAGGCCCCAAATAGCCAAATAAATTTTGACAAAGAGGAATAAAGCTGGAGGCATTATGCTCCCTGATTTCAAACTATATTACAAAGCTACAGTAAATAAAACATCATGGTATTAGCATAAAAACAGACAAATCAATGGAATACAACAGATAGTGCCAAAATAAAACCACCCAAATATGGTCAAAATTACTAATCAAGAGAGAAATGCAAATCAAAACTACAATCAAAGTGATAAGAAATAACAAGTGTTGGCAGGAATGTGGAGAAAAGGGAACCCTTGTGCACTGCTGGTAGAAATATAAATTGGTGCAACCACTATGGAAAGAATTATGGAGAGTCTTCCGAAAGCTAAAAATGAACTATCATATGACCCAGCAATTTCACTTCTGGGTATTTATCCAAAGAAAATGAAAATACTATTTTGAAAAGATATATTCACCCCTACATTCATTACAGCATCATTTACAACACTCAAGTAATGAAAACAACCTAAGCATCCACTAATAGATGAATACATTAAGAAAATATGGCATAGGAGAGACCTTCAAGGTGGTGGAGGAATAAGATGTGGAGATCATCTTCCTCCCCACAAATACATCAGAAATACATCTACATGTGGAACACCTCCTACAGAACACCTACTGAATGCTGGCAGAATATCGCAGATTTCCGAAAGGGGCCATGTGGCTGACAGGGTCTTGGTGCTCCAGCCAGGTGTCAGGCCTCTGCTTCTGAGGTGGGAGAGCCGAGATCAGGACATTGGTCCACCAGAGACCTCCCAGCTCCACATAATATCAAACAGCGAAAGCTCTCCCAGAGATCTCCATCTCAACGCTAAGACCCAGCTCCACTCAACAACCAGCAGGCTACAGTGCTGGACACCCTATGCCAAACAACTAGCAAGACAGGAACACAACCCCACCCATTAGCAGAGAGGCTGCCAAAAATCATAATAAGGTCACAGACACCCCAAAACCCACAACCGGACGCGGTCCTGGCCACCAGAAAGACAATATCCAGCCTCATCCACCAGAACACAGGCACCAGTCCCCTCCACCAGGAAGCCTACAACCATAAAAGGAGAAATCGACAGTAACACAACCATAGTAGGGGACTTTAACACCCCATTTTCACCAATGGACAAATCATCCAAAAGGAAAATAATTAAGGAAACACGAGCTTTAAATGATACATTAAACAATATGGACTTAATTGATATTTATAGGACATTCCATCCAAAAACAACAGAATACACTTTCTTCTCAAGTGCTCATGGAACATTCTCCAGGATAGATCATATCTTGGGTCACAACTCAAGCCTTGGTAAATTTAAGAAAATTGAAATTGTATCAGGTATCTTCTCCGACCACAATGCTATGAGACTAGATATCAATTACAGGAAAAAATTTGTAAAAATTACAAACACATGGAGGCTAAACAATACACTACTAAGTAACCAAGAGATCAATGAAGAAATCAAAGAGGAAATCAAAAAATACCTAGAAACAAATGACAAGGAAAAGACGATGACAAAAACCTATGGGATGCAGCAAAAGCAGTTCTAAGAGGGAAGTTTACAGCAATACAATCCTACCTCAAGAAACAAGAAACATCTCAAATAAACAACCTAACCTTACACCTAAAGCACTTAGAGAAAGAAGAACCAAAAAAAACCCCAAAGTTAGCAGAAGGAAAGAAATCATAAAGATCAGATCAGAAATAAATGAAAAAGAAATGAGGGAAACAATAGCAAAGATCAATAAAACTAAAAGCTGGTTCTTTGAGAAGATAAACAAAATTGATAAACCATTAGCCAGACTCCTCAAGAAAAAAACAGAAAAGACTCAAATCAATAGAATTGGAAATGAAAAAGGAGAAGTAACAACTGACACTGCAGAAATACAAAGGATCATGAGAGATTACTACAAGCAACTATATGCCAATAAAATGGACAACCTGGAAGAAATGGAAAAATCCTTAGAAATGCACAACCTTCTGAGACTGAACCAGGAAGAAAGAGAAAATATAAACAGGCCAATTACAGGCACTGAAATTGAGACTGTGATTAAAAATCTTCCAACAAACAAAAGCCCAGGACCAGATGGCTTCACAGGCGAATTCTATCAAACATTTAGAGAAGAGCTAACACCTATTCTTCTCAAACTCCTCCACAATATTGCAGAGGGAGGAACACTCCAAAACTCATTCCACGAGGCCACCATCACCCTGATACCAAAACCAGACAAAGATGTCACAAAGAAAGAAAACTACAGGCCAATATCACTGATGAACATAGATGCAAAAATCCTCAACAAAGTACTAGCAAACAGAATCCAACAGCACATGAAAAGGATCATACACCATGATCAAGTGGGGTTTATCCCAGGAATGGAAGGACTCTTCAATATACGCAAATCAATCAATGTGATAAACCATATTAAAAACTGAAGGAGAAAAACTGTATGATGATCTCAATAGATGCAGAAAAAGCTTTCAACAAAATTCAACACCCATTTATGATAAAGAACCCTCCAGAAAGTAGTCATAGAGGGAAATTACCTCAACATAATAAAGGCCAGATATGACAAACCCACAGCCAACATCGTTCTCAATAGTGAAAAACTGAAACCATTTCTCTAAGATCAGAAACAAGACAAGGAAGTCCACTCTCACCACTATTATCCAACATAGTTTTGGAAGTTTTAGCCACAGCAATCAGAGAAGAAAAAGAAATAAAAGGAATCCAAATCGGAAAAGAAAAAGTAAAGCTGTCACTGTTTGCAGATGACATGATACTATATATAGAGAATCCTAAATATGCTACCAGAAAACTACTAGAGCTAATCAATGAACTTGGTCAAGTAGCAAGATACAAAACTAATGCACAGTAATCTCTTGCATTCCTATACACTAAAGATGAAAAATCTGAAAGAGAAATTAAGGAAACACTCCCATTTACCACTGCAACAAAAAGAATAAAATACCTAGGAATAAATCTACCTAAAATACCTAGGAATAAATCTACCTAAGGAGACAAAAGACCTGTATGCAGAAAACTACAAGACACTGATGAAAGAAATTAAAGATGATACAAACAGATGGAGAGATATACCATGTTCTTGGATTGGAAGAATCAACATTGTGAAAATGACTATACTACCCAAAGAAATCTACAGATTCAATACAATCCCTACCAAACTACCACTGGCATTTTTCACAGAACTAGAACAAAAAATTTCCCAATTTGTATGGAAACACAAAAGACCTCGAATAGCCAAAGCAATTTGAGAAAGAAAAACGGATCTGGAGGAATCAGGCTCCCAGACTTCAGACTATACTACAAAGCTACAGTAATCAAGACAGTATGATGCTGGCACAAAAGCAGAAATATTGATCAACGGAACAGTATAGAAAGCCCAGGGATAACCCATGCATATATGGTCACCTTATCTTTGATAAAGGAGGCAAGAATATACAATGGAGAAAAGACAGCCTCTTCAATAAGTGGTGCTGGGCAAACTGGACAGCTACATGTAAAAGAGTGAAATTAGAACACTCCCTAACACCATACACAAAAATAAACTCATAATGGATTAAAGACCTAAATGTAAGGCCAGACACTATAAAACTCTTAGAGAAAAACAAAAGCAGAACACTCTATGACATAAATCACAGCTAGATCCTTTTTGACCCACCTCCTAGAGAAATCGAAATAAAAACAAAAATAAACAAATGGGACCTAATGAAACCTAAAAGCTTTTGCACAGCAAAGGAAACCATAAACAAGACGAAAAGACAACCCTCAGAATGGGAGAAAATATTTGCAAAGGAAGCAACTGACAAAGGATTAATCTCCAAAATATAAAGGCAGCTCATGCAGCTCAATATCAAAAAAACAAAGAACGCAATCCAAAAATGGGCAAAAGACCTAAATAGACATTTCTCCAAAGAAGATATACAGATTGCCAACAAACATATGATAGGATGCTCAACATCACTAATCATTAGAGGAATGCAAATCAAAACTACAATGCGGGCTTCCCTGGTGGCGCAGTGGTTGAGAATCCGCCTGCCAATGCAGGGGACACGGGTTCGAGCCCTGGTCTGGGAAGATCCCACATGCTGTGGAGCAACTAGGCCCGTGAGCCACAATTACTGAGCCTGCGCGTCTGGAGTCTGTGCTCCACAACAAGAGAGGCCGCGATAATGAGAGGCCCGCGCACCGTGATGAAGAGTGGCCCCCACTTGCCGCAACTAGAGAAAGCCCTCGCACAGAAACGAAGACCCAACACAGCCATAAATAAATAAATAAATAAATAAATAAATAAATAAACAAATTTAAAAAAACTACAATGCGGTATTACCTCACATCAGTCAGAATGACCATCATCAAAAAATCTACAAACAATAAATGCTGGAGAGGGTGTGGAGAAAAGAGAACCCTCTTGCACTGTCGGTGGGAATGTAAATTGATACAGCCACTATGGAGAACAGTATGGAGGTCCCTTACAAAACGAAATATAGAACTACCATACAACCCAGCAATTCCACTACTGGGCATATACCCTGAGAAAACCATAATTCAAAAAGAGTCATGTACCACAATGTTCATTGCAGCTCTATTTACCTTAAACAGGACATGGAAGCAACCTAAGTGTCCATCGACAGATGAATGCATAAAGAAGATGTGGCACATATATACAATGGAATATTACCCATAAAAAGAAATCAAATTGAGTTATTTGTAGTGAGGTGGATGGACCTAGAGTCTGTCATACAGGGTGAAGCAAGTCAGAAAGAGAAAAACAAACACCATATGCTAACACATATATATGGACTCTAAAAAAAAAAAAAAAAAAGTTTCTGAAGAACCGAGGGGCAAGACAGGAATAAAGCCACAGATGTACAGAATGGACTTGAGGACATGGGGAGGGGGAAGGGTAAGCTGGGACGAAGTGAGAGAATGGCATGGACATATATACACTACCAAATGTAAAATAGATAGCTAGTGGGAAGCAGCCACATAGCACAGGGAGATCAGCTCGGTGCTTTGTGACCACCTAGAGGGGTGGGATAGGGAGGGTGGGAGGGAGACGCAAGAGGGAGGAGATATGGGGATATATGTATATGTATAGCTGATTCACTTTGTTATAAAGCAGAAACTTACACACCATTGTAAAGTGATTATACTCCAATAAAGATGTTTGAAAAAATAAAACAAAATAGACTTAATTGTACACTTAAAAAAAAAAAAAAGAAAACATGGTATAGAGGGTTTATAAAGATGATGAAGTAGAAGAACATGGAATTCACCTTCCCCCAAAAAACACATCTACATTTGGAACAATTCTCACTGAAAGCTAACGGGAAACTGTCAGAAAAATTCCTGTGCTACCAAAGCTGTAAGTAAAATCTACATGGAATCAGGAGGAAGGGAAAGTAAGTGATCGGGTCAGAACCTGTGCCTCTGGGAGGCAACTCAGAGGAAAAGGGAGATTACACGGGCAGAAAATGAGAAGTTGGCAGGACATACTGTGCATCCCACCCCTGGGGTCTGACACAGGGTAGATGAGCCCCCTTGACTAGGTGGAGGGCTGTTGAGATTAAGAGGAGGGCTGGGGGAAGCCTGAACTATGCTTGTGAAGCAGGAGTAGAAATACTCATATCAGGCAAAATGGATTTAAAAACAAAGTCTAAAACTAAAGACAAGGGCATTTTATAATGATAAAGGGATCAATACAAGAAGAAGATATCACACTTGTTAACATATATGCACCCAATACAAGAGCACCTAAATATAAAGCAAATACTAACGGACATAAAGGGAGAAATTGACCATTAACACAAAGCACACACATGTTGAGACTAAACAACATGCTACTAAAACCCAATAGGTCAACAATGAAATCAAAGATGAAATCAGAAAATACTTCAAGACAAAAGTAAATAGAAACCAAACTTTCCAAAATCTACGGAAAGCAACAGAAACAGTTCTAGGAGGGAACTATACAGTGAAACAGGCCTACCTCAAGAAACAAGAAAAATCTCAAATAAACAACCTAACCTACCACCTAAAGGAATTAGGAAAAGAAGAAAGCAAGCCCAAAGTCAGATGGATGGAAATAATAAAGATCGGACAGAAAATAAATGAAATAGAGATTTTTTAAAAATTAGAAAAGATCAATGAAACCAAGAGCTAGTTCTTTGAAAGGATAAACAAAATTGATAAACTTTTAGCCAGGCTCATCAGGAGAAAAGAGAGAGGACCCAAATAAACAAATTAAGAAATGATAGAGGAGAAGTAACAACTGATATCACAGAGATAGAAAAAAAAGTAATCATAAGAGAAAACTATGAACAGTTGTATGGTAACAAATTAGACAATCTAGAAGAAATGGACAAATTTCTTGAAACATACAATCTGCCTAGACTGAATTGGAAAGAAATAGATAAGCTGAGGAGATTGATCACTCACACTAAAATTGAATTTGTAATAAAAATTCTTCCAGCAAACAGAAGTTGAAGACCAGATGGCTTCACCGGGGAATTCTACCAAAGAAGTGCTAATATCTATCCTTCTAAAACTATTCCAAAAAACTGTGCATTCTCAAATTCATTCTACAAGGCCACGATTACCTTGATACCAAAACCAGGAAAGGACACGACAAAAAAAAAAAAGAAAATTACAGACCAATATCTCTGATGAACATAGATGCAAAAATTCTCAACAAAATATTAGCAAACTGATTTCAACAATATATAAAAATAATCATACCCCATGATCAAGTGAGAATTATCCAGGGATTCAAGGATGGTTCAATATTTGCAAATCAGTGTGATACACTACATTAAAAATGGTGAAAATTATATGATTATCTCAATAGACTCAGTAAATCAATATTCATAGTAAATACTCTCAAACTTGGTTTAGAGGGAACATATCTCAATATAATAAAGGCCATTTATTAAAAAAAAAACAGAGCTAACATTATACTCAAGGGTGAAAAGATGAAAGCCTTTCCTCTAAAATCAGGAACAAGACAAAGATGCCCACTCGCACCACTTCTATTTAACATAGTATTGGAAGTCCTAGTCACAGCAATCAACAAAGGAGAAATAAAAGACATCCTAATTGGAAGGGAAGAGGTAAAACTATCACTATTTACAGATGACATGATGCTACATAGATAAAATCCTAAAGTCTTCACTGAATAACTGTAAGAACTAATAAATGAATTCAGTAAAGTTATAGGATACAAGATTAATATACAGAAATAATGAAGTATCAGAAAGAAAGCAAGAAAAAATAAACATTTAAAATCACATCAAAAAAGAATACCTAGCAATAAACTTAATCAAGGGGATTAAACACCTGTCCTCTGAAAATGATAAAACACTGATGAAGGAATTCAAAAATGAAACAAAAAATGGAAAGATATCCCATGTTCTTGGATTGGAAGAGTTAACACTGTTAAAGTGTCCATACTAACAAAAGCAGATTTATAGATGTAATGCAATCCCTATCAAAATACTCATGACATTTTTCTCAGAACTAGAACAAATAATTCTAAATTTTTTTATGGAACCACAAAAGACTCCAAATTACAAAAGGAATCTTGAGAAAAAAGAACAAAGCTGGAGGTACCATGCTCTCTGACTTCAGACTATATTACAAAACTACAGTAATCAAAACAGTATGGTACTGGCATAGAAACAAAAATATAGATCAATGGAACAGGATAGAAAGCCCAGAAATAAGTCCACACACCTATGGTCAATTAATCTATGACAAAGGAGGCAAGACTATACAATGGAGGAAAGACAGACTCTTCAATAAATGGTGCTGGGAACACTGGACAGCTACATATAAAAAAATGAAATTAGAACATTTTCTAACACTATACACAAAAATAAACTCACAATGGGTTAAATACCTAAATGTAAGACCAGATACTATAAAATTCTTAGAGGAAAACAGAACACTCTTTGACGTAAATTGCAGCAATATCTTTTTTAACCCATCTCCTACAGTAATGGAAATAAAAACAAAAATAAACAAATGGGACCTAATTAAACTCAAAAGCTTTTGCACAGCAAAGGAAACCAAAAACAAAACAAAGACAACCCACAGAATGGGATAAAATATTTGCAAACAATGCAATGGACAAGGGATTAGTCTCCAAAATTTACAATCAGGTCATGCAGCTCAATGTCAAAAAAGCAAAAAAACCCAATCAAAAAAAAATAATCAAAAAATGGGCAGAAGACCTAAATGACATTTCTCCAAAGAAGACATACAGATGGCCAAAAGGCATGTGAGAGGATGCTCAACATCACTAATTATTAGAGAAATGCAAATCAAAACTACAATGAGGTATCATTTCACACTGGTCAGAATGCCTAGAATGCCCATCATCCAAAAGTATACAAACAATAGATCCTTGAGAGGCTGTGGGAAAAAGGGAACCCTCCTAACACTGTTGGTGGCAATGTAAATTGTTATAGCCATTATGGAGAATAGATGGAGGTTCCTTATAAAACTAAAAATAGAGCTACCATGTGATCCAGCAATCCCACTCCTGGGCATATATCCAGAGAAAAATATGGTTCATAAGGATACATGCACCCCAATGTTCATAGCAGCACTATGTACAAGAGCCAATACATGGAATCAACCTAAATGTCCATCAACAGATAAATGGATAAAGAATATGTGGTACATATACAATGGAATATTACTCAGCCATAAAATGAATGAAATAATGCCATTTACAGCAACATGGATGGACCTGGATATTATCATATTAAGTGAAGTAAGTCAGAGAAAGACAAATATCATATGATATTGTGGAATCTAAAAAAAAAAAAGACACAACTTATTTACAAAACAGACTCACAGACTTAGAGAAGAACTTATGGTTACTGGGGGGGAAAGGTGGGGGAGAGGGATAGACTGGGAGTTTGGGATTGACATGTACACACCGCTATATTTAAAATAGATAACCAAGAAGGAATGCTGCTCAAGGTGGCACAGGGAACACTGCTCAATATTCTGTAATAACCTACATGGGAAAAAATTTTGAAAAAGAATAGATACATTTATGTATAACTGAATCACTTTGCTATACACCTGAAACTAACACAACATTGTTAATCAACTGTACTCCAATATAAAGTTTTAAAATGTTTTAAAAAGAAATGAACAGCAGGCTGAAAACCAGTAATGACATAATTGAACTCAACTGCACCATCACATATATATATTTGACATGTAGAGACCATTTCATCTTAAACCAAATTACCAATTATTCATGGAAGAATTATAAGCTCACATGGAACATTCACCAAGATAGACCACATTCTGGGCCATGAAACACACCTTAACAATTTTAAAATAATAGAAATTATACAATGTTCTCAATCCACAATTGGATTGTGGCACCCTCCTCAACTGAATTAAACCAATATTAATAACAAAATGATAGCTGGAAAATCCTAAAATACTTGGAGATTAAGCAACACACAAAGTAACGCATAGGTCAAAGAAGAAATCTCAAGAGAAATTTAAAATATTTTGGCTAAAATGAATTTTGAAATAAAAATGAAAAACATTAAAATTTGTGGGACGCAGCAAAACGATGCTTACTGGGAAATTTATTGTATTGAATGCAAATATTAGAAAATAAGAAAGATCTAAAATCAATATCCAAAACTTGTACCTTAGTTGTAGGTTCTTCCCTTTCATCACTTTAAGTATATCATGCCACTCCCTTCTGGCTTGTAGAGTTTCTGCTGAGAAATCAGCTGTTAACCTTATGGCAGTTCCCTTGTATGTTATTTGTTATTTTTCCCTTGCTGCTTTCAATAATTTTTCTTTGTCTTTAATTTTTGCCAATTTGATTACTATGTGTCTCGGCGTGTTTCTCCTTGGTTTTATCCTGTATGGGACTCTCTGCGCTTCCTGGACTTGGGTGGTTATTTCCTTTCCCATGTTAGGGAAGTTTTCGACTATAATCTCTTCAGATATTTTCTCTGGTCCTTTCTCTCTCTCTTCTCCTTCTGGGACCCCTATAATGCGAATGTTGTTGCGTTTAATGTTGTCCCAGAGGTCTCTTAGGCTGTCTTCATTTCTTTTCATTCTTTTTTCCTTATTCTGTTCTGCAGCAGTGAATTCCACCATTCTGTCTTCCAGGTCACTTATCCATTCTTCTGACTCAGTTATTCTGCTATTGATTCCTTCTAGTGTAGTTTTCATTTCAGTTATTGTATTGTTCATCTCTGTTTGTTTGTTCTTTAATTCTTCTAGGTCTTTGTTAAACATTTCTTGCATCTTCTCAATCTTTGCCTCCATTCTTTTTCCGAGGTCCTGGATCATCTTCCCTATCATTATTCTGAATTCTTTTTCTGCAAAGTTGCTACCTCCGCTTCATTTAGTTGTTTTTCTGGGGTTTTATCTTGTTCCTTCATCTGGTACATAGCCCTCTGCCTTTTCATCTTGTCTCTCTTTCTGTGAATGTGGTTTTTGTTCCACAGGCTGCAGGATTGTAGTTCTTCTTGCTTCTGCTCGGTTTTTATGTTTTTAAAAAGAAAAATCCTGAAGGAAACTGTGGCCTGTTGACTAGATCACTGGTTTATTATAAAAGGATATAGCTCAGGAACAGCCAGACAGAAGAGATGCATAGAGCAAGGCATGGGGAAGAGGCACAAGTCCAAAACTTGTACCTTAGGAAACTTGAAAAAGAAGAGCAAAGTCAATGTAAAGTAAGCAGAAGAAATGAAATAGTAAAAATTAGAGCAGAAATCAATAAATATTAAAAAACAATGCCAATAAAGAAAATCAAGTAAACCAAAAGCTGGTTCTTTAAAAAGATTTAAAAAATCAATAAGCCTCTAGCCAGGCTAAGAAAAAGGAGAGAAGACAAAATTATTGAATCAGAAATAAAAAAGGGGACATCACTACAGATCCCATGGACGTTAGAAGTATAACAAAGGAATATTATAAACAACTGTATCCCTACAGATTTGATAACCTAGATGAAATGGACCAATTCTGTGAAAATACAATCTGTCAAAACTCATAGAAATAAATTATCTGAATAGGCCTATATCTATTAAAGAAATTGAATCAATAATTAATAAACCTCCAAAAGAGAGAGCACAAGGCCCAAATGAGTTTACTGATGAATTCTATGTAATATTTAAGGAGGAAACTATGCCAATTCTGTACGATCTCTTCAAGAAGATAGAAGCAGAGGGAGTATTTCCCAACTCACACTTAAGGCCAGCATTACCCTGATACCAAAATCAGACAAGGATTTTACAGAAAAAGAAAACTAGAGACCAATATCCCTCATGAGCATGATGCAAAAATCCTCAGTACATAGAAAGGTCATTACAGAATTGCAAAGTAAAGCAACAGTGTGGTATTACTACACCCAAACACCAACAGGTCCAAATTCTGGTAAGGATGTGGAGCAACAGGAACTTTCACTCACTGTTTTCACAATGCAAATGGTACGGGCACAGTGGAAGACAGTTTGACAGTATCTTATAAAACTAAATCAACTCTTGCCTTAAGATCCAGGGAGGGGGAAGGGTAAGCTGGGATGAAGTGAGAGAGTGGCATGGACATATACACACTACCAAATGTAAAATAGATAGCTAGTGGGAAGCAGCCACATAGCACAGGGAGATCAGCTCGGTGCTTTGTGACCACCTAGAGGGGTGGGATAGGGAGGGTGGGAGGCAGACACAAGAGGGAGGAGATACGGGGATATATGTATACATACAGCTGATTCACTTTGTTATACAGCAGGAACCAACACACCATTGTAAAGCAATTATACTCCAATAAAGATGTTAAAAAAAAAAAAAAAAAGATCCAGCAATCACATTCCTTGGTATTTACCCATAGGAGTTAAAAACTTATATTGAAACAAAAACATGCATATGAATGTTTTTAGCTGTTTTATTCCTAATTGTCAAAACTTGGAAGCAATTAAGATGTCTTTCAGCAGATGAATGAATAAACTGTGGTCCATCCAGACAATGGAATATGAGTCAGTGCTAAAGAGAAATGAGCTATCCAGCCATGAAAAGACAGAGAGAAACATTAAATGCATTTTACTAAGTGAAGGAAGCCAATCTGAAAAGGCGACGCACTGTATAATTTCAACCATGTGACACTCTGGAAGAGACAAAACTATGGAGACAGTAAAGAGATCGGTGCTTGCGGGGGGAGGGCAGCAGGGCCAGGTAGAGCCCAGAGGAAACCCTTCTGCGTGACACTGCAGTGCGGACACATGCCGTCATATGCAGAGGATGTACATCACCAAGAGTGAATCCTGATGGAACTACGACCCTGGGAGCTGCTGCTGGGTCCGTGTATGCTCATCCATTGTACTAAATGTGCCAGTGGTGTGAGATGTCGATGGCGGGAGTTGTGTGTATGTTGAAGGCGGGGGGGGCGGGGGGGGGAGACAGGTGGTTTGTGGAAACTCTAGGTACTTTCTGCTCAGTTTTGTTTTGAACCTAAAACTGCTCTAAAAAATAAAGTTTGGGATGAATTGGGAGATTGGGATTGACGTATGTGCACTGCCATGTGTAAAACAGATAGCAGTGGGAACCTGCTGTATAGCACAGGGAGCTCAGCTCGGTGCCCTGCGGTGACCTAGGTGGGTGGGCTGGGGGTGTGGAGGGACGCCCAGGAGGGAGGGGATGTATGTATACACAGGGCTGATTCACTTCGCTGTACAGAAGAAACTAACACAACATTGTAAAGCAACTATACCCCAACAAAGAAAAGAAAATTAAATGAAACTTTTTTTCTTTTTGGTAGATAGTAAAGGCAGAGTTCTCTGCATTGCATGATGTCCTTTGCCATATATGAGGTCCACGATCCATTGCTTCAAAGGGAATCAGTAAGTTACCAGCACTGTAACGGCTACTAAATATTTCTGGCTGGAGAGTGAATGTTTCTGTTGCCAGAATTCATGTCTCAAATTCATTCTCTGGGCAGCTCATGAGCGAATGCATCTCGGCAAACCTGCACACACAGGATTCGCCACTGCACACTGGAAGAAATTCGAGTATTACTATTGACACGAACATCTGAAGTTACAGCATTTTCCTTGTGACTGATGGAAAGTTCTCTGCTTCCTGAGGATTTAAATGCACTTTGTGCCCTTAATATAAATTTCAAAGTCACTGTAAAAATTTTACGTACGAAGTTAATTGACTTCACAAGTAACAGGCTCTAACTCAGTGTATTAATATGCTTATGAAACAGCTCAAGCTCTTGTTAAAATACAAATTCTTGGGAGTTCCTTGGTAGCCTAGTGGTTAGGATTCCGGGCTTTCACTGCCATGGCCCAGGTTCAATCCCTGGTTGGGGAACTGAGATCTCGCAAGGCCAAAAAAATATATATATATATTACAAATTCTTAGGTGGAGCCTGAGATTTCTGAATTTCCAACACATTCCCAGGTGCTATGAGTGCGGCCAATAGGTGGACTGTACTTCTGTCACAAGGCTGTAGACCAAATTCTTCAAAGTATAGTCAAAGAATAACCTGCCTTAGAATCACCTGTGGTGGTCATGAAAGTTTAGAGTCTAGGGTCTAAGACCTCCTGAATTATGCAGGAATCTGTTTTTTAAACAAGTGCCTATGTGATTCTCCTGTGTTTCAATATCTGAGAACCAGAGCAAGTCTAAATAATTTGGGTCTGCACAGATCTATAACGCAGTCTATGGATTGAGTTTTTTACTTTTCTATCGAGTTTTATGTGAAACTGCCACGTTGGAATAACTTGGTAGGAAGTCAGCTGTAATAAAATCACTTAAACGTTGAAAGACTTATGAAGTCACATAGTTTAAACTATGTTTATATATTATTTATGGTGCTATTTATTTTATTTTATTTTTTACAACTTTATTGGAGTATAATTGCTTTACAATGGTGTGTTAATTTCTGCTTTATAACAAAGTGAATCAGTTATACATATACATATGTTCCCATATCTCTTCCCTCTTGCATCGCCCTCCCTCCCACCCCCCTATCCCACCCCTCTAGGTGGACACAAAGCACAGAGCTGATCTCCCTGTGCTATGCGGCTGCTTCCCACTAGCTATCTATTTTACATTTGGTGGTGTACATGTGTCCATGCTACTCTCTCACTTGGTGCTGTTTAAATTTTCTGTCATTTCATGAAATTTAAATGCAAAGAGAGGGAGTCGCTTTGTTTTTGCTGCAGGCAGTGTTTTGATTTGCAAGCCTGATATCTAAATCCTGATGAGAACTGTTGTGTATCTTTATTGTGGCTTGTCTATTTAGGAGAATATTTGAAGAATAAAAGCAGACTTTTTCATAATATCCCCTTATTAGGAACTCTGTCTCCAGGTAAACTCTGCTGTTCAGAACACAGCCCAAAAGCTCAAAAAATGCAAAAGCAGAATCTCAGAAACAGAATCAGCAGTTGTAAGGCCCCCACATGGACGCACACACACACACCTGTTTTACTTTTAGAGCCTAATTCATTCAAATTCATATTTCCTTTTAGTATCTTCCAGAAATTTCACAAAAGTGCAGGAGAACAAACTAACCTTGGGGCAAGGACAAAAGCAAAATGAAAATAGAAGTAAGAGCTAACAAATCAACTCACTTTTAATGGGAAGTAAAAATTTTAAAGTTTCAAGGATTTTTTAAAATCACATTTAGTTTCCCATGTTTACGAATAAATGAATAGGCATGTTTGGATCAATTTTTATCAAAAATTATTTTAATGACATTTTAGATCATAATTGTGTTTCATTTATCTGAATATTTTCTCGTATAGTCCCATTTGACTCTGATGACACTAAATATTTGTCAGTATACCATTTTAAAACAATTCCAGAGTCTAAGCAGCCTTAAATGTGCTTACGCTTTTCCTAATTGATGAACATTCTACAAAAATGATTCCCAAAATTTGGTCAGAGGTAGACTTCGTTTCATACATCCCAGTGGCCCTCTAATTCTGGAGCCAGTGAAACAAAGCCACATGAAGCTTAGGTTTCCACAATCACAGAAGCTGCCTTTTGTTTAGTAGAGAGGCCTGAGTAGAACTTGAAACATCACACACCTAAAGCAGATCCAGGTCATCAGGTGAGACAGGCAGAAGAGAGGCAGAGTCACAGCACCAAGAAGAGTGAGAAGATCCCCTGAAAATGGTCAGGCACTCGACTGACTGTCCTCTTACTTCTTTCCCTACATCCCCTGGCATTTCCTCACATCAGTCACTGGGAATAGTTTGTCAGCTGAATATCAAAACAATCATGACAAGCAAATAAATAAGAAAGTCTGAGAAAATGTGCCCTCACTTGAGCCACAGCTGAGCAAGAGGGGCAGGCACCCCACCCCGGCCCCACCCCCCGATACTGACAAGTGAATTTTACTTCGTGACTCGAAGGCTAAGAATCCTCCCTCCCAGCTCTGTGGGGAGACAGTGTGACTTTCTCCTGTTAAATGCACATCCACCACATCTAAGCAGTTCGGAATCATTTCGTATCACATTGGTTAACTCATCAAATCTACTCTCTATTCCAATTTTATGGTCGTGCCTGGTTGGACGTTCAGAACGAATGAGCCAGGATCTGACGCATCAGCCAGCAGAGCACCTCCAGGGAGTGGGAAGCACCTTGTCAGTAATCCACACTGGGGAGAAGTGGATTTTATTCAAAAAACCTGGGGGCTGACTTGTCCTATTCTATCCATTAAAACCATTTCAAAGATCAATAAAGTCATGAGAATAGGCATTAACTTTTAAACCAATTGCTACACATTATTTTTTAGGAAAAACATTAAACACAGATCATACTTAGATGTGCAGCATATAAAAGTCTCCCTGTTATTGTTCAAGGTTCTCAATAGTGAATGGCTAGTCCATCTAACCTGCCAAAGTAAAAGCCCTTGGAAGGTTGATTCCACCCCCCCCCCCAGTCAGGGCCTGCCCTCTGCATTATGCATACGTTAACGTAGCTTTTTCCCATCAGTCAAAAGAGCAAACACTCATTCGCTACACAGGTAGAAAAAAGAATCTTTCCTTCTCCAGTGCGGGAGATGTAAATTTTCCATTCCAAATATGCCCTATAGGACCACCCTCCTGTGCTTCACCTGGGCTCCATGGTGTTTGCGTGGAGACACTGAGAATCAAATCTCCCACCTTGCTTTCTCTGCTTCTCAACTTACCAGGCTTATGCCCAGCTTAAGCAGAATGTCACTCAAAATATCACACAATAAGTACTGCAGATTTCTAAGACTCACTGCATTCTCCTTGAAATTCAGAAGAGCAAACTGTAGCAGGTACACAGAATTCTGTGTGCTACTATCCACCACAAAGAACTGTTAAAATTCAGCCAATACTACTATATAGTCCTTCTTAAATTTTTCTCACATAGTAGGAAGAAGAAACACCATTTTTTCTAAATAAATATTTTCCTAGAATGTATAGGAAATACAAATGATTAGGCATACTTAACATATGAATAGAGCATTTCTTACTATAAAGCAGCTTGATTCAATGTTTCTTTATTGTCAAAGATTGTAAAATCCTTATGACTTCCCTAAAAACAGATCATAGTTAGTATTTTATTTTAAATTCATCTGTATTCTCTTTATCTAAAGAAACAGTATTTGCAGAAATAATTGCCATAGCTGATAAAGGAACATTATCCAAAATATACAAAGAACTCTTAAAATTAAGAAAGCAACCAGATTTAAAAATGGATCAAAAACCTTTACAGACATCTCACCTAAAAATACATACAGATAGCAACTAAGCATATGAAAAGATGCTTATGTCATCATATGCATCAGGGAAATGCAAAATAAAATAACAAGATTCTACTACCCGTCTATCAGAATGGCCAAAATTCAGAATATTGATAATACTAAATGTTGGGAAGGATGTAGAGCAACAGGAAATCTCATTCACTGCTGGTGGGAATGCGAAATGGTTAAGCCACTTTGGAAGACAGTTTGATACTTTCTTACAAAACTAACAATACTCTTATCATACATCCAGTGATCGTGCTCCTTGTTATTTACCCAAAGTAGCTGAAAACCTATGTCCACACAAAAACCTGCACATGGATGTTTATAGCAGTTTTTTCATAACTGCCAAAACTTGGAAGCAACAAAGAAGTCCTTCAGTAGGTGATGGATTAATAAACTGTGGTACAGACAACGGATTATTATTCAGTGCTAATAAGAAATAAGCCATCAAACCAGATCATGGAAAATACATGAAGGAAACAAATGCATATTACTAAGTGAAAGAAGCCAATCTGAAAAGGCTACATAAGGTGTGATTCCAACTCTATAACATTCTGGAAAGGGTAAACTATGGAGACAGTAAAAAGATCAGTGTCCCATAAATTAAAGAGGAGGAATAGGCAGGGCATGGACAATTTTTAGGGCAGTGTAGTTACTCTGTGATACTATGATGGTGGATACAGGTCATTACACATTTGTCTAAACCCACAGAATGTGGAACACCAACAGTGAACTATAATGTAAACCATGGACTTTGGGTGATGTGACGTGTCAATGTAGGTTTATCAACGGTAACACATGTACCATCTGATGGAGGGTAATGATGGGGGAGGCTGTGCGTGTGTTAGGGCAGGGGGTACACGGGAAATATCTGTACCTTTTTCCATCCAATCTACTGGGAACCTAAAACTGCTCATAAAAATTGTCTATTTTTTTTTAAAGAAAGGATTGCCTAGGAAATAATTTACACTCAATATGTACAAAATCTAAGTAAACGTTTTACTCTTTATTTAAATTTTGTAAGTTTTAAGTAAAATTTCAAGTCCTTATTATCTCTGAAAACCATTTTCCAGATTGTAGCTAATATACTGATATCTCTGACTATATTTATGTGTGCATTTAGATTTTAATATATTTCTTCTATCTTCCATTTATTATGTGCCCAAATTAGTCTATAAGTGTTAAAATATATTCTTAATACTGTCTCTTCATTGCATGAAAAGCAAGCTTTAACAACAGACAATATTTGGTGAGACTTCACAATTTTTATTTACGCTATATTAAAGGTAGAAAAATGGCTCACAATTTGTTCTGTGTTCTCTAAAGGATAAAATTCCACTAAACTAAATGTTTTATAAGTTTTATGATGAAACATTAAAAACAAAATGACTACTTGGCAGATGAAGCTCGTAACAATAAGAATGTATCTTGCCTATTTTAAAAATCCTAAACAAAAAAGTTGCTTGGAGGAAATATTTAACTTTGTGACAGAGAAGCCAGTTTCACTAGTAATATATGATGATCTATGTATCAGGCATGGTTAGTTTTTTACCTGCTAATAAATAGATCTAAAGAATCCATATTACCTAATACATTGGCCTTCCATTGAGACCCTTTAGAAGAAAAAGGTTTTATACTTTGATAGATTATATTTGAGTCAAAGAAAGGGTTGACAAAAGAAACATTGTAATAGTGAAGAACAAATGTGACTCCCTATTGGATCTGTTCCTTTTACTTCTATTGCCTTTGCTACAAGTTAAGAATGTTGCCTATAGCCTGAAATATATAGGAAACCCATTCTCAAGGCTCTGACCTTGAAAGGTATACCACTTTTCCATTCATATAGAGATAATAAGTTGCCGAACAGAGAATAACATTTGTCTTGGAGGTTTACAGGAACATCATGACCTGACCTGCGTGGACTGATGCAAGAACAAAGGATTCGGACACCAAGAAGTCTGCAACAACCAGCCACGCCCCTCCCCTTTTAGTATAAAAGAAGCCTGAATTCTAACTCAGGTAAGAGGGTTCTTTGGGACACTGGTCCATCTTCTCCATCTGCTGGCTTTCTGAAAAAGTCACTCTTCTTTGCCCCAACAACTTGTCTCTCAATCTTTTGGCCTGTCCTGTGGTGAGCAGTATGGGCTTGGACGCAGTAACATCATGGCTATGTAAATATTTTAGAAGTTTTAATAAGTAGTATTTAAAATAAAAATGAAAGGTAAAAATTAAATATCTTTAAAAGAAATTTTTGAAAAGAGGCAACTCCATGAGACAGGTGAGAAGTCTATTTTGAGTAGAAGCTTCCACTGCTAACACCCGAAGACTGGAGCAAGTTTGGCATATCCAGACCCTGGGATGGGCCAGTGTGAATGGGACAAACACGACAGTGTTTCTCCGGAGAAAAGTGGGTAGATTTGAGAATTATCTAGAAGAGAAGTCAGCGGAAAGTGATGGTAATCAAAGCTAGGGGTTCAGAAAGGGATAGGGCTAAGCTCAAGCTTGAGCAATTGTGTAGATGATTTAAGGATTGATGAGATCGCAAACAAAGAGGGCGAACATTGTTTGGGGGGAAATATTATCAATGTTGAAGGACAAACAAGTCAGGGAGACCCTAATAAGTTAGATATACTGTCTGAAGCTCATCATATGGGTCAGGGAGCAATTAGGTATGGGGCTTCAAGTTTGGGAATTGTCAGTATATACACATATAAAATATATAAACATATAAATCGTGTACATATAATAACAGTAGCAAAGGTCTTTGATTATGAAGAGAAGCTTGGAAGGGATAAAGTTAGAGTCAGAAAAGGTTTTCAGTTTTGCCTGTAAGGTAAGATGAGGTGAGTTATGTTTAAGTAAGGAGGATGAGATAAAACTATCTACACTAAGTGTATGGTACCAGCAGCATGTGGGAGAAGGTGCCTGGAAAATGTGAAATAAAGGGAGAAAGGAGGTAATTTATGACTTAATGGTCGACGTAGATGAGAAAAGTTGGGTCCCAAACACAAGAGCAGGAACTCACCAAAGACAGGAGGGACACCTGGATGGCTTATAACTGGGTATCCAGACTTGTAAGACTAACTGGCTGTGTGACCTGGGTTAAGTAATTTAATCCGTCTGTGTCCTAGTTTCTTCATTTGAGAAAAGAGGAAAATGACATTTACCTCATGGGTTTGTCACTGAACCAGGTCTGTTTGCCCAACGCACAACGAACTAAACACTGAGACGCCGAGGTCTGCGAGTTTTCTGAGGCAGGCGGGGTCTTTATGGGGTAGGCGGGGTGGTCTTAGGTGTGGGGAGAGGTGAGGTCATCGGTGGTCTGAGCAGGTGCACCTGGGCTACGTGCTTGTGCAGATTCAGAATGGAAGCACTTAGCATCATCTAAAGGAGGCGTTTCTAGCCTCTGATGTCAGCATGGGACACCCTCACAGGCCCTGATTTAGGGCGGGGGTCCAACCAGCCTCGGGAGGCTTGCGCTGGTCAGGAGGTGACTCCAAGTTCTTGTAAAACAACTGGGCTGCGTGAAGCTGGGAAGGTATGCAATTAAAGAGAGGAAAAAAGAAAGACAAACAAAATAACTAAAGGAAGCTGAGTCAGTGAAGGCCATTTACCAGCAGAGGGGTTTTAATAAGCGGTTCCCCTATCTGCTGTTCTGCAAGACAAGCTCAAGAGTTCCTGTTAACCAGCGTCTGTCAACCCAGGGGGTGCGGTATCAGGGGTGTTGCAAGGATCAAGTGGGCTGATACTCATAATGCACTCCAAACCCTATCTGCTACATAGTAACTTTTCAAAGGTATTTTTATTTTTATTATTATTATTATACTATTAATAGCATGAAAGCATAGTTGAGAACACAGTTAAGATTGTAGGTTTATACAAATGGCCAATAAGTACACGAAAAGATGCTTAACATCATTAGGGAAATGCAAACCGAAACCAAAATGAGATACTCTCCACACTCATTATAATGACTATTATTAAAAAGAAAATCACAAGGGTAGGGGAGGGTGTGGAAAATTTGGACCCTGTACACTGTTGATGGAAATGTAGATGGTGTGGCTGCAATGGAAAACAGTATGGCAGTTCCCTCAAAAAATTAAAAATAGAATTACCCTATGATCTTGCAATACCACTCCTGGGCATATACCCAAAAGGACTGAAAAGAGAGTCGTGAGGAGATATCTGTACACCCATATTCATAGAAGCATTATTCACAATAGCCAAAAGATGGAAGTAACCCATGTGTCTATCAATGAATAAATAAAATGTGGTCCATCCAAGCAATACTATTCAGTCTTAAAAAGGAAGGAAACTGACACATGCTACACCATGGATGAACCTTGAGAATGTAATGCTCAGTGAAATAAGCCAGTCATGAAAAGACAAATAGTGTTTGATTCCCGTCCCATGAGGTCCTAGAGTCATCAGATTCAGAGACAGAAAGTAGAATTGTTGCCAGAGGCGGTGGGGAGAGGGATGTGGAGTTGCTACGTAGCAGGTAGAGTTTCAGTTGCAGGATGATGTGAATGTACTAACACCACTGAACTGTACACTTAAAACTGGCCAAGATGGTCATGCTTACACCTCATGCGTTTTACCACGATTGAAACAGGTTTTTAGAGGGTTGTCCACTTGTTGTGAAAGCACTGCTCCTGTGGAGTCTATTATTACCTCTGGGAATTAAAAAGCCATCACCTGCATCTGTTTTGAATGAGGGGAGGAAGTGTTAGGATGAGGTTTGAAAAACAGAGAAGAATTTTTCTATTAACTTTCACTTATTTGTGTACTTGCTAATGTAATTGTGAATATCTCCTCTGCAAAACCTGACCATCGATTCTCCTATTGCATTGATGCGTAGTGTAGCTATAATATCTCCTTGTTTGTACAAAAGTACTAAATTAGGAGAAGAAACACCAATGGAATCATTACTTCTTGCTTGGTACTTTGGCCTATTGAGAACATTTGCACACAGATTCAACAACTTCTTCAAATCAAATTAACCAACTGTTAACAAGCTTTAGACGGTTTCCTGATTGCCATCAATCCCAGCCTCTAACATTTACCCAGAGCTACAATTCTTTATTAGGAAACCTCTCCTGCTTATTCCAGAAAGAAAGAGCCCGAATTTTTATTAGGTCCTAGCAACAGAAAGATCTAGTTTCATCAACTGCCATGTGCTTCCTACACCCTGGATGCTAATACAACACCACAGAGATCCAGAGCCAGCAAAAGGCATGGTCCATGCACTTTCTACGATCTTCTAAGGTGTAAACGTTTAGGTAAAATCAAAGGTGAGCATTTTTGTCCTAAAGCAGTTAGCACTTAAACTCCTTAAATTGTACACAGATAACTTGAAATGAGGCTATTTTTTACTTACATGATTCAATTCTACTTAAAATTGCAGGCAGTAGCTTTTCCGACAGCATTTACCAGGTAATTTTTTTTTTAACATCTTTATTGGAGTATAATTGCTTTACAATGGTGTGTTAGTTTCTGCTTTACAACAAAGGTAATTTTTGCTTCCAGGACTCCGATGTCTAAATGCCCTGTGGTCCGAGTGTGTTTTCCACACACCAGTGTGCGGCTTGCACCCTCCCAGGTCTGTACACCAGCAGGGCTCAGGGGTGACTGACTGGATTGGGTGTCACACTATATCTAGGGCTCATAAAGTGTGTCAAGGGATCCCTCAGTGAATGCCGTTTAGAGGAATGCACTTGATATCTGCTGGCGGATGGCCGGGCACTGTGGTTGGATAAACTAAATCTAATCTCTCCCTAATGCTCTTTTTTCTTCAGTGTGACTGATCAGAAACATACTATGAAAAATAATATGTGTTTTTAAAAGAAAATAAGGTGAAATTCCATGATTAAAAGTCAATCATGTGCTCAACGTTGCTAATTTTTAGAGGAAAAACTACAACGAGGTACCACCTCACACCAGACAGAATGTCGATCATCAAAAAATCTACAAAGAATAAATGCTGGAGAGGGTGTGGAGAAAAGGGAACCCTCCTACACTGTTGGTGGGAACGTAAGTTGGTGTAGCCACTATGGAAAACAGGGTGGAGGTTCCTTAAAAAACTAAAAATAGGGCTTCCCTGGGGACACAGTGGTTAAGAATCCACCTGCCAATGCAGGGGACACGGGTTCTAGCCCTGGTACGGGAAGATCCCACATGCCATGTAGCAACTAAGCCCACGCACCACAACTACTGAGCCTGCGCTCTAGAACCTGTGAGCCACAACTACTGAGCCCACATGCTACAACTGCTGAAGCCCGTGTGCCTAGAGCCCATGTTCCACAACAAGAGAAGCCACCACAATGAGAAGCCTGCGCACTGCAACGAAGAGTAGCCCCTGCTCACCACAACTAGAGAAAGCCCACACACAGCAATGAAGACCCAATGCAGCCAAAAATAAATAAAATAAATAAATTTATAAAAACAAAACAAAACAAAAAACTAAAAATAGAGTTGCCCTATGATCCAGCAATCCCACTCCTGGGCATATACCCAGACAAAACTATAATTTGAAAAGATACACGCACCCCAATGTTCACAGCAGCACCGTTCACAATAGCCAAGATATGGAAGCAACTTAAATGTCCATCAGCAGATGCAGATAGATCAGCAGATGGATAAAGAAGATGTGGTCCATATACACAGTGGAATACGACTCAGCCATTAAAAGGAATGAAATAGTGCCATTGCAGCAACATGGATGGACCTGGAGATGATCATACTAAGCGAAGCAAGTCAGACAGAGAAAGACAAATACCATATGATATCACGTATGTGGAATCTAAAATATGACAAACTTATCCATGAAACAGAAACAGATTCATGGACAGAGAACAGACTTGTGGTTGCCAAGAGGGTGGGGGAGGGATGGAGTGGGAGTTTGGGGTTCGCAGATGCAAACTATTATATACAGAGGATGGATGAACAACAAGGTCCTACTGTGTAACACAGGGAACTATATCCAATATCCTGTGACAAACCATAATGGAAAAGATATGAAAAAGAGTGTGTGTGTGTGTGTGTGTGTGTGTGTATCTGAATCACTTTCCTGTACAGAAGAAATTAACACATTGTAAATCAACTATACTTCAATAAAATTTTTAAAAAACTAGTCATTCATGGAAATAGCTGACAAAACCTGAGTGACAGCTAAGACAGGCCAGATTTTTCATCATTATCTAGATATGTATCATGTAAATGATTTTTCAAAATTGCATGTTTACACACACTTTGTATTTCAGCTAGCTGTCAGTTATTTCCAAAGGTAATTTATCTACAGTCTTCTAAGGTCTAAAGGTTTAGGTAAGAATGCAGCATTTTCGTGGTAGTAGCTGCTGTGAGGTACACTCAAACGGAATTCACCTTCCTCCCAATTCCAAAATAAAGATTTTGGATACTTGGTACTAAAATTCTGTGCCTTGTGAATAACAGGGTTTCCATTAACCTCACTGATACTAGATATCGGACTGTCGGTATTGCCTGGAATTTGATCTCGACTGATGCCAGCTTCTATCAGTACTTACTTGTATGCACTCTGTTTCCACTGCAGTAAAATTTCACTTGAACTTTGACAGCTGGCTTTCATGTTTTGTTAGTACGATCTATTTTTGCCCCCTCTGCAACTCACAGTGATGTAGAATATTCTTTGTCATCACTATAGGTGTCAAAAATGAACCGTTGATCATCTGTCTCTTCCCTTGAAAATGGCAGTTTCACAGCAACAAGCCCACTGTCCTTACTGACCCTCCCCCACTGTGGGTGAAGGAGTGGGGACGCGCTGGAGACAGTGAGTGAGCACCTGGGCTTCAGTTCCACCCACAGCATCTCCCCGGGCTTCCTCCCCCAGGCCACTGCCTCACTGGGTGGATGGTCCAGTCTCCGGCTGTGGTCATCTCATGAACTCCGGAATCTTCTCCTCTGCCCGCTGAAGTGATGCTAATTCAAACTGTCTCTCACTGGCCTCGTCCAGGTCAGGGCTTTGATGCCCTGCTTGTTCCTAGGAAGGGAACTGGGGCAGTGATCTCTCTATAGAAACATTCTTAATGAAATTCCTCAGGCAAACTCAGCGTGGCTCAACAGACATAGAACATAACTCTTCGTAGAAAAAAGAAGGGCTGTGGCCCATCAGAATGGGTCATGGAAGCAGGTGGGCTATACTGGGGCAGGAGGAAGCCCACACAGTGGTTTCCTCTGACCAGCGGAGTGGACCGTGAGACTGGGCATGGAAGAGAACTCTCACTCTGGGGAAACCAAGCACCCATGTCAGATACAGCGCCCGTTTCCCCACTATTGCTGGTTAGCATGTGATAGAGCAGAAACCACCGTGAAAAAAAAGGAACATTCACAAAAATATTAATGGTATCTGAAAGAAGACATTAGCAGAAAGTATAACAGATAAATGAGATTGTCTGGGAACCTTGGGCTATACATATCTGCTTTAATATTTGAAATTAGAAACAGTTTTGGAAAAACAACACAAAGAAGCAAGACTTATGACTCTACAACCTAGTGAAAAACAAATAATTCATTATTTTGCAGAGCTTACTTAGATCCGACAAATAGAAGGTCCATAAGTGGCTCAGGGTACATCTTATGTTTCAGGCATTATTACACAGTTTAAATAGTATCTTAGCTCATTTAATATTCACTTTACTCTGGAGAAAACTGAGGCTCAGAGATGCTAAGGAATTAGCCCAATTCCAGCTTACAAGTGAGAAAGAAGAATTTTGAACTCAGATCAAATTCTGTTCTCATTCACTTTCAAAGTATGTTTTCCTGCACTTTCATTTTGGTGTTTTGGGGGAGGCAGAGTGGGGTTCTGTGTTTTTGGAAACACAGAATTATAAATACCTGGAATTCACTGCTGTTAATGTCCCCCTGAAATGCATTAGTTTTTTTTTTTTTTCATTTTTCCAAAATTGCACCAGAGATTTAGAGGAGAGGAAAAGATAAGTAACACTCAGGACATCAAAGTGAGGATAAACGGAGATTCACATTGGCAGAGAGTGATGCTAAAATAGTAAGACCTGATGGCTATTAAATGAAATATGGCAAAAATGGTCCTTGATAGACTCCCTGAAAAGAAAGACATTTGATGGACTATTATGGATTTGGCTACAACATAGGTCAAGACAACGGCTGTTTGCAAGTGCATGAAATCTCATTAAAGTGTCCTAAGATAAATGACAGATCTATTGATGGAAGTGTAGAATAGCTAAACACAATAGAGCTAAGAAACTAAGTCTTGAGAAGGAAGAAACCCACGCAACTGTGTCTGTGTGCCTCCTTTCCCCACCTCTCTCTCTCTTCATTTATTTCTTGGTTTAATTCTGCACATTTATTATGACCTTTCAGACCTTCTGGCTCACAACTCCGCTTTCCACCAGCACATGTGTGACAAATAGTGTGGACTGAATCCAGTCGACCTGACCTGCTCAGATCTCTGACTATAGAGATCATTGGCAGTTCGGGCTGGGCTTCCCTGGTTTCCCTAGAAAACCAAGTCTGAAACAAACATTGTAGGGTGATTACCAACCTAGAAAATAAGAGTGAAGGAAAGACAAGAGAGAGGATGGTAAGGAAAGCAAATACAGGGTGATAAATGACCAAGTTGGCCAAAGAGTCATCAGAAAGCACAGCTGATTTGCTGTCACACAGAGCATCTCAAAGGAGCCTTGTGGAAACACGGTTCACGCCACGATGGTGCTGACAGAACACTTCATGTCTCTCCAATAAAGATTAAAGCCTTCATTCCAGGCCTACAAGACTGATTGGTGCCAGGGGACCTTCCTGGAAAGCCACAGTCACAATGAGCAGAAATCCATGGCCAAGTAAGTGTACACACAAACACCAGCAACTGCACCTTGGGATATCCGAGTATGGTGCAAAGCTTGACTCAGATGTCCAGTTCTTTGTTAATTAGTACAGTTAAGGATACCAGTCATTTTAAAAGAAGGGCATTTACACACACACACACAGAGGATATAGACAGAGGGTGAGTACAGGAGAGATGGAAGATGGGAAGAAGCAGGATAGGAAATGATGAAAGAAATCGGACTAAAGGATGACCAAGGTCATGAACTAATTAATAACTTTAAGGAATAAGGAGAAGAGTTGGCAAAGGAGAAAGACAGAAATGGAGGGAGGAGCTGCAGAGGGACACACACACACACAGGCAGAGGAAGGAACAGAGAGACACAGAGAGAAAGAGGGAGTAGTCAAGAGACAGGAAGAAGCAGAGGTAGGTAACAAGATGGGAAAGAACAAGAGAAAAGATCTTTTGGTCGTACTAACCACTGTTCAGATGATCATACACCCCCCTAGTTGGTTTTAGAAAATTAAAGTATTCATGTGTTGCTGGGATATCGGCAACGAATGAATGATGAGGCTAATTTTGTGAACTGGACCATGCCTGAATCTTAAGAATGCCCTACCTCATATTTTCCTTTTTACTTCATGTAATAAAGAAAACTCTCCAGCCCTCTTCACTATGATCACACAGAGCAAGCTTTCCTATGTGAAGAACAGACTGACTGTATTTGCTTGGACAAAAAGTAAGGCAGCATCTAAACCCTGAAGGAGATGCAAAGAACTACCCACCAGTGGTGCCCCCCGTTCTGTCTGTGCAGCTGGGAGTGATGGAAATGACTTCCAAAGCAACACCATTAAGCTCTTACGTATGCCGATATATTTATGTCTACACAATACACACCAACATGCCGTATTTTATGACCCTATTTATACGACTTTGTATATATCTATGTAACAAATCCTGTCGATTTTACTTCAAAAGTACTTCTGTCAACCAGCCCAATACCTGCATCCCATGCACCCACGCTGATCCCGATCGGTAACACTCACCTCTGCTCTGATCATACGGCATTTTCTTGTTTGCTGGTTATTATCTGTCATTATCTGCAGTGTGAGAGTTGAGCTCTGGGGAAGGAGGGGCCTGTGTCCTTCACTGCTAACCCATCACCTGCGACAGAGCCTGGCACACTTTAATGCTGAAACCAAAATGCCTTTCGTTCACTGCCTGTCTCTCTGAAGGACTCCTCTTCAGTTCACTGTTAAACACAGATCTATCCCTAGTTGCTTCTTTTCCATTTCATAATTTAACAAATGAAACTATGTGACTCTGAGCACTTTCACGTGAATTGCAGATTTTATGTTCCCTGTACTAGCATGTTTTTACACACACAACAGTTAACAAAAGTGGAAATATATACTGCAGTCATTTCTCTATTATCAGTCATTGCCCTGATGATAAATCTTTATTAAGCAGTAATTTTAAATCTTTCCTATTCAATAATTGATGTTGCAAACACTGACCCCTAGTGCCATTTTAGTACCAAAGTCAAATTGTCTGTGGTATTCTGTGATTTTTTTTCTCTTTTGTTGTTTCCCTAGTTATTTTAAAGTTCATCACTTATCCTACCTCTTCAGACTGTACATTTCTCCATGTGTCTCTTAAACAGATATTTTGTTAATTAGAAAATTGGAGCCTCTCGAAAAATGGCAAGAGGGATGGGGTTAGCAGATGCAAACTAGTACATATAGGATGGATAAACAACAAGGTCCTACTTTATAGCACAGGGAACTATATTCAATATCCTGTGATAAACCATAATAGAAAAGAATATGAAAACGTATATGTATGTATAACTAAATAACTTTGCTGTACAGCAGAAATTAATGCAACACTGTAAATCAACTGTACTTCAATAAAAAAATTTTTTTTAATGGCTAGAGGGAGAGTGAATTTGGTACCACCTGCCATAGAACAAGACCTCTTGTTAATACATCAGGAAGCTTGGACCCCTCCTTGGAACCTGTGAGACGACCTTGGATGACTTACTCTTTACATGGGACATATCACTATGACTTTAGGAAACAAGGCTTTTCTTTCTTACGATGTTAGAATGTGAGATGAAGTTTGAAAAGAGATACCTATTAAACACCTTACTGTTCTTGCCTTTCATATCAGGTACATGCTTTGACTCCTCATAATATGACCAGTATTTCATAACTGCACCATGAGTTAATAACAAGCTCTGGTTAGTCCAGGAGATGGATATGGTTTGTGCATGTTATTTCAATCACAGAAACTAGAACAAGACCCCACGACCACTATGGTTTCCTTTCTAAATGTCAAACTCACTAAACAGCAGGCATTTATCATTTGTCTGGTGACAGGAAGAACAGCTTGCTGTTGATATTCTGGAGAAAGAATCCAAACATACCTCGACTTAGAGGCTGCTTCCATTTAGAGGATTAACTGAATGTCTTTTCTCCTATTAAATATAACATATTACAGTATGTTCTGTGTACACTTGGCCAAACTCAAAACTAAAGAAAAACATTTATTAATTTATTTTTCTTTCTTTGTGATTCAGTATTGATATGAAGTCATAAAAAATATTGCATGATTGTGCAGGATTGCGTGATTACATTCAACTATTAGCACATTATTCTTGCACTGATAAAGTAACTGTCACACAAGCTCAAACCAGTAGTTCAGTTACATGACAAATCTATGAAAAAGAGAAAGCTAATCAATTTATACCTGCTTTCTAAAAAACATGCTGGTACAACCCTGACACACTGAATTTAGAAAGACTTTATTCAACTAAATGCAGAGAACATTGTGAAAACAATGATTTAAATAGTATAATAAGAGCTAGAGAATATTCATGTACATACTCTGAATAGCTTGCTCTGCCTAAATCAAAATTTATATCCATTTAAGAAGTATTATCAGATGACATGAACTAGAATTTTATTCATAAATATAAATATAATTCCTACATTATATTCATAGAAATAAACAGTTTGAAATCCAGAGGCAGTCTGAAAATTTTACTTTCTATGTTCATCTGTTATTCCAAAACCCTCCTCATCTTTTAAAAATATAAGCATTAAAAGAAGCCAGATTGGGTCATTCTCATAGATTGTAGTAACATGGATAGATCTGGAGGATATGATACAAAGTGAAATAAGTCAGATAGAAAAAGACCAATACCATATGATCTCACTTAATATGTAGAATCTAAAAAACAAAACAGATGAACATAGATGCAAAAATCCTCAACAAAATACTAGTAAACTGAATCCAACAACACATTAAAAGGATCCTACACCATGATCAAGTGGGATTTACCCCAGGGATGCAAGGATTCTTCAATATACGCAAATCACTCAATGTGATACACCATATTAACAAACTGAAGGAGGAGCTTCAAGACAGCGGAAGAGTAAGACGCGGAGATCACCTTCCTCCCCACAGATACATCAGAAATACATCTACACGTGGAACTGCTCCTACAGAACACCTACTGAACGCTGGCAGAAGACCTCAGACCTCCCAAAAGGCAAGAAACTCCCCACGTACCTGGGGAGGGCAAAAGGAAAAAGAAATAACAGAGACAAAAGAATAGGGACGGGACCCGCACCAGTGGGAGGGAGGTGTGAAGGAGGAAAGGTGTCCACACACTAGGAAGCCCCTTCACGGGCAGAGACTGCGGGTGGCAGAGGGGGGAGGCTTCGGAGCCACGGAGGAGAGCGCAGCCACAGGGGTGCGGAGGGCAAAGCGGAGAGATTCCCGCACAGAGGCTCGGCGCCGAGCAGCACTCACCAGCCCGAGAGGCTTGTCTGCTCCCCCGCCGGGGCGGGCGGGGCTGGGAGCTGAGGCTCCGGCTTCGGTCAGATCGCAGGAAGAGGACTGGGGTTGGCTGCGTGAACACAGCCTGAAGGGGCTGGCGCACCACAGCTAGCCGGGAGGGACTCCAGGAAAAAGTCTGCAGCTGCCGAAGAGGCAAGAGACTTTTTCTTGCCTCTTTGTTTCCTGGTGCGCAAGGAGAGGGGATTCAGAGCGCCGCCTAAAGGAGCTCCAGAGACGGGCGCGAGCCGCGGCTATCAGCGCGGACCCCAGAGACGGGCATGAGACGCTAAGGCTGCTGCTGCCGCCACCAAGAAGCCTGTGCGCGAGCACAGGTCACTCTCCACACCTCCCCTCCTGGGAGCCTGTGCAGCCACGGCCAGGCTCCCGTGATCCGGGGTCAACTTCCCCGGGAGAACGCACGGCGCGCCTCAGGCTGGTGCAACGTCACGACGCCTCTGCCGCCGCAGGCTCGCCCCGCATCCATACTCCTCCCTCCCCCCGGCCTGAGTGAGCCAGAGCCCCCGAAGCAGCTGCTCCTTTAACCCCGTCCTGTCTGAGCGAAGAACAGACGCCCTCAGGCGACCTACATGCAGAGGCGGGTCCAAATCCAAAGCTGAACCCCGGGAGCTGTACGAACAAAGAAGAGAAAGGGAAATCTCTCCCAGCAGCCTCAGGAGCACCAGATTAAATCTCTACAATCAACTTGATGTACCCTGCATCTGTGGAATACCTGAACAGACAACGAATCATCCCAAATTGAGGAGGTGGACTTTGGGAACAAAGATATATATATATATTTTTCCCTTTTTTGCTTTTAGTGAGCATGTATGTGTATGCTTCTGTGTGTGATTTTGTCTGTATAGCTTTGCTTTTACCATTTGTCCTAGGGTCCTGTCTGTCCCCTTTTTTTTTTATTACTTAAAAAATTTTTTTTTCTTAATAATTATTTTTTAATAACTTTATTTTATTTTATTGTATTTTACCTTCTTCTTTCTTTCTTTCTATTTTTTCTCCCTTTTATCTGAGCCGTGTGGAGGACAGGCTCTTGGTGCTCCAGCCAGGCATCAGGGCTTTACCACTAAGGTGGGAGAGCCAACTTCAGGACACTGGTCCACAAGAGACCTCCCAGCTCCACATAATATCAAACAGCAAAAACCTCCCAGAGATCTCCATCTCAACACCAAGACCCAGCTTCACTCAACGACCAGGAAGCTACAGTGCTGGACACCCTATGCCAAACAACTAGCAAGACAGGAACAAAACCCCATCCATTAGCACAGAGCCTGCCTCAAATCATAATAAGGCCACAGACACCCCAAAACACACCACCAGGTGTGGACATGCCCATCAGAAAGACAAGATCCAACCTCATCCACCAGAACACAGGCACTAGTCCCCTCCACCAGGAAGCCTACACAACCCACTGAACCAACCTTACCCACTGGGGGCAGACACCAAAAACAATGGGAACTATGAACCTGCAGCCTGTGAAAAGGAGACCCCAAACACAGTAAGTTAAGCAAAATGAGAAGACAGAGAAACACACAGCAGATGAAGGAGCAAGGTAAAAACCCACCAGACCAAACAAATGAAGAGGAAATAGGCAGTCTACCTGAAAAAGAATTCAGAGTAATGATAGTAAAGATGATCCAAAATCTTGGAAATAGAATGGAGAAAATACAAGAAACTTTTAACAAAGACCTAGAAGAACTAAAGAGCAAACAAACAGTGACGAACAACACAATAAATGAAATTAAAAATTCTCTAGAAGGGATCAATAGCAGAATAACTGAGGCAGAAGAATGGATAAGTGACCCAGAAGATAAAATAGTGGAAATAACTACTGCAGAGCAGAATAAAGAAAAAAGAATGAAAAGAATTGAAGACAGTCTCAGAACCTCTGGACAACATTAAACACACCAACATTCGAATTATAGGGGTCCCAGAAGAAGAGAAAAAGAAAAGGACTCAGAAAATATTTGAAGAGAATATAGTTGATAACTTCCCTAATATGGGAAAGGAAATAGTTAATCAAGTCCAGGAAGCACAGAGAGTCCCATACAGGATAAATCCAAGGAGAAACATGCCAAGACACATATTAATCAAACTATCAAAAATTAAATACAAAGAACAAATATTAAAAGAAGGAAGGGAAAAACAAGAAATACCACATAAGGGAATGCCCAAAAGGTTAACATCTGATCTTTCAGCAGAAACTCTGCAAGCCAGAAGGGAGTGGCAGGACATATTTAAAGTGATGAAGGAGAAGAACCTACAACCAAGATTACTCTACCCAGCAAGGATCTCATTCAGATTTAACGGAGACATCAAAACCTTTACGGACAATCAAAAGCTAACAGAATTCAGCACCACCAAACCAGCTTTACAACAAATGTTAAAGGAACTTCTCTAGGCAGGAAACACAGACAAGGAAAAGACCTACAATAATAAACCCAAAGCAATTAAGAAAATGGTAATAGGAACATACATATTGATAATTAACTTAAATATAAATGGATTAAATGCTCCAACCAAAACACACAGATTGGCTGAATGGATACAAAAACAAGACCCATATATATGCTGTCTACAAGAAACCCCCTTCAGACCTACAGACACATACAGACTGAAAGTGAGGGGATGGAAAAAGATATTCCATGCAAATGGAAATCAAAAGAAAGCTGGAGTAGCAATTCCCATATCAGACAAAATAGACTTTAAAACAAAGACTATTACAAGAGACAAAGAAGGACACTACATAATGATCCAGGGATCAATCCAAGAAGAAGATATAACAATTGTAAATATTTATGCACCCAACCTAGGAGCACCTCAATACATAAGGAAAATACTAACAGCCATAAAAGGGGAAATCGACAGTAACACAATCATAGTAGGGGACTTTAACACCCCGTTTTCACCAATGACAGATCATCCAAAATGAAAATAAATAAGGAAGCACAAGCTTTAAATGATACATTAAACAATATGGACTTAATTGATATTTATAGGACATTCCATCCAAAAATACACATTCTTCTCAAGTGCTCATGGAACATTATCCAGGATAGACCATATCTTGGGTCACAAATCAAGCCTTGGTAAATTTAAGAAAATTGAAATCGTATCAAGTATCTTTTCTGACCACAATGCTATGAGACGAGGTATCCATTACAGGAAATAATCTGTAAGAAATACAAACACATGGAGGCTAAACAACACACTACTTAATAACCAAGAGATCACCAAAGAGATCAAAGAGGAAGTCAAAAAATACCTAGGAACACATAACAATGAAAACACAACGACCCAAAACCTATGGGATGCGGCAAAAGCAGTCCAAAGACGGAAGTTTATAGCAATACAATCCTACCTTAAGAAACAAGAAACATCTCAAATAAACAACCTAACCTCACACCTAAAGCAATTAGAGAAAGAAGAACAAAAAAACCCAAAGTTACCAGAAGGAAAGAAATCATAAAGTTCAGATCTTAAATAAATGAAAAAGAAATGAAGGAACTGATAGCAAAGATCAATAAAACTAAAAGCTGGTTCTTTGAGAAGATAAACAAAATTGATAAACCATTAGCCAGACTCCTCAAGAAAAAAAGGGAGAAGACTCAAATCAATAGAATTAGAAATGAAAAAGGAGAAGTAACAACTGACACTGCAGAAATACAAAGGATCATGAGAGATTACTACAAGCAACTCTATGCCAGTAAAATGGACAACCTGGAAGAAATGGACAAATTCTTAGACATGCACAACCTTCTGAGACTGAACCAGGAAGAAATAGAAAATATGAACAGGCCAATCACAAGCACTGAAATTGAAACTGTGATTAAAAATCTTCCAACAAACAAAAGCCCAGGACCACATGGCTTCACAGGCGAATTCAATCAAACATTTAGAGAAGAGCTAACACTTATCCTTCTCAAATTCTTCCAAAATATAGCAGAGGGAGGAACACTCCCAAATTCATTCTACGAGGCCACCATCACTCTGATACCAAAACCAAACAAAGATGTCACAAAGAAAGAAAACTACAGGCCAATATCACTGATGAACATAGATGCAAAAAATCTCAACAAAATACTACCAAACAGAATCCAACAGCACATTAAAAGGATCATACACTATGATCAAGTGGGGTTTATCCCAGGAATGCAAGGATTCTTCAGTATATGCAAATCAGTCAACGTGATACACCATATTAACAAATTGAAGGAGAAAACCATATGATATCTTAATAGATGCAGAGAAAGCTTTCAACAAAATTCAACGCGCATTTATGATAAAAACCCTCCAGAAAGTAGGCATAGAGGGAACTTTCCTCAACATAATAAAGGCCATATATGACAAACCCACAGCCAACATCGTCCTCAATGGTGAAAAACTGAAACCATTTCCACTAAGATCAGGAACAAGACAAGGTTGCCCACTCTCACCACTATTATTCAATATAGTTTTGGAAGTTTTGGCCACAGCAATCAGAGAAGAAAAAGAAATAAAAGGAATCCAAATTGGAAAAGAAGAAGTAAAGCTGTCACTGTTTGTAGATGACATGATACTATACATAGAGAATCCTAAAGATGCTACCAGAAAACTACTAGAGCTAATCAATGCATCTGGTAAAGTAGCAGGATACAAAATTAATGCACAGAAATCTCTGGCATTCCTATACACTAATGATGAAAAATCTGAAAGTAAAATTAAGAAAACACTCCCATTTACCACTGCAACCAAAAGAATAAAATATCTAGGAAAAAAACAACCAAAGGAGACAAAAGACCTGTATGCAGAAAATTATAAGACACTGATGAAAGAAATTACAGATGATATAAAGAGATGGAGAGATATACCATGTTCTTGGATTGGAAGAATCAACATTGTGAAAATGACTGTACTACCCAAAGCAATCTACAGATTCAATGCAATCCCTATCAAACTACCACTGACATTTTTCACAGAACTAGAACAAAAAATTTCACAATTTGTATGGAAACACAAAAGACCCCGAATAGCCAAAGCAATCTTGAGAAAGAAAAACGTAGCTGGAGGAATCAAGCTCCCGGACTTCAGCCTATACTACAAAGCTAGAGTAATCAAGACAGTATGATGCTGGCACAAAAACAGAAATATAGATCAATGGAACAGGATAGAAAGCCCAGAGCTAAACCCATGTACATATGTTCACCTTATCTTTGATAAAGGAGGCAAGAATATACAGTGGAGAAAAGACAGCATCTTCAATAAGTGATGCTGGGAAAACTGGACAGCTACATGTAAAAGAATGAAATTAGAACACTCCCTAACACCATACACAAAAATAAACTCAAAATGGATTAAAGACCTAAATGTAAGGCCAGACACTATCAAACTCTTAGAGGAAAACATAGGCAGAACACTCTATGACATAAATCACAGCAAGATCCTTTTTGACCCACCTCCTAGAGAAATGGAAATAAAAACAAAAATAAACAAATGGGACGTAATGAAACTTAAAAGCTTTTGCACAGCAAAGGAAACCATAAACAAGACGAAAATACGACTCTCAGAATGGGAGAAAATATTTGCAAATGAAGCAACTGAGAAAGGATTAATCTCCAAAATTTACAAGCAGCTCATGCAGCTCAATATCAAAAAAACAAACCCAGTCCAAAAATGGGCAGAAGACCTAAATGGATATTTCTCCAAAGAAGATATACAGATTGCCAACAAACACATGAAAGAACGCTCAACATCATTAATCATTAGAGAAATGCAAATCAAAACTACAATGAGGTATCACCTCACACCGGTCAGAATGGCCATCATCAAAAAATCTAAAAACAATAAATGCTGGAGAGGGTGTGAAGAAAAGGGAACCCTCTTGCACTGTCAGTGGGAATGTAAATTGATACAGCCACTATGGAGAACAGTATGGAGGTTCCTTAAAAAATTAAAAATAGAACTACCATACAACCCAGCAATCCCACTACTGGGCATATACCCTGAGAAAACCATAATTCAAAAAGAGTCATGCACCAAAATGTTCATTGCAGCTCTATTTACAATAGCCAGGACATGGAAGCAACCTAAGTGTCCATCAACAGATGAATGGATAAAGAAGATGTGCCTCATATATACAATGGAATATTACTCAGCCATAAAAAAGAACAAAACTGAGTTATTTGTAGCAAGGTGGTTGGACCTAGAGACTGTCATTCAGAGTAAAGTAAGTCAGAAAGAGAAAAACAAATACCGTATGTTAACACACATATATGGAATCTTAAAAAAAAAATGGTCATGAAGAACCTAGGGGCAAGACGGGAATAAAGATGCAGACCTTCTAGAGAATGGACTTGAGGATACGGGGAGGGGGAAGGGTAAGCTGGGACAAAGTGAGAGAGTGGCATGGACATATATAGACTACCAAACGTAAAATAGATAGCGAGTGGGAAGCAGCCGCATAGCACAGGGAGATCAGCTCCATGCTTTGTGACCACGTAGAGGGGTGGGATAGGGAAGGTGGGAGGGAGGAAGATGCCAGAGGGAAGAGATATGGAGTCATATATATATGTATAACTGATTCACTTTGTTATAAAGCAGAAACTAACACACCATTGTACAGAAATTTTCCTCCAATAAAGACGTTAAAAAAAAAAAAACTGAAGAAGAAAAACCATATGATCATCTCAATAAATGCAGAAAAAGCTTTTGACAAAATTCAACACCCATTTATGATAAAAACTCTCCAGAATGTGGGCATAGAGGGAACCTACCTCAACATAATAAGGGCTGTATATGACAAACCCACAGCTAACATAACACTCAATGGTGAAAAATTGAAAGCATTTCCTCTAAGATCAGGAACAAGACAAGGAAGTCCACTCTTACCACTTTTATTCAACATAGTTTTGGAAGTACTAGCCATAGCAATCAAAGAAGAAAAAGAAATAAACGGAATCCAAATTGGAAAGGAAGAAGTAAAACTGTCACTGTTTGCAGATCACATGATACTATACATAGAAAATCCTAAAGATGCCACCAGAAAACTACTGGAGCACATCAATGAATTTGGTAAAGTTGCAGGATACAAAATTAATACACAGAAATCACTTGCATTCCTATACACTAACAATGAAAGATCAGAAAGAGAAATTAAGGAAACAATCCCATTTACCATCACATCAAAAAGAGTAAAATACCTAGGAAAAACCTACCTAAGGAGGCAAAAGACCTGTACTCAGATAACTGTAAGATACTTACAAAAAAAATCAAAGATCACACAAGCAGATTTAGAGATATACCATGTTCTTGGATTGGAAGAATCAATATTATCAACATGACTATGGTACCCAAAGCAATCTACAGATTCAGTGGAATACCTATCAAATTACCAATGGCATTTTTCACAGAATTAGAACAAAAAATTTTACAATTTGTATGGAAACACAAAAGACCCTGAATAGCCAAAACAATATTGAGAAAGGAAAACGGAGCTGAAGGAATCAGGCTCCCTGACTTCAGACTATACTACAAAGCTACAGTAATCAAGACAGTGTGGTACTGGCACAAAAACAGAAAAAATAGAAAGCCCAGAGATAAACCCACGCACATATGGTCACCTTATTTTTGATAAAGCAGGCATAATATACAATGGAGAAAAGACAGCCTCTTCAATAAGTGGTGATGGGAAAACTGGACAGCTACATGTAAAAGAATGAAATTTAGAACACTCCCTAACACCATACACAAAAATAAACTCAAAATGGATTAAAGACCTAAATGTAAGGCCAGACACTATCAAACTCTTAGAGGAAAACATAGGCAGAACACTCCATGACACAAATCACAGTAACATCGTTTTTGACCCACCTCCTAGAGAAATGGAAATAAAAACAAATAAACAAATGAGACCTAATTAAACTTTAAAGCTTTTGCACAGCAAAGGAAACCATAAACAAAATAATGAAACAACACACAGAATGGGAGAAAATATTTCCAAATGTAGCAAGCAACAAGGGATTATCTCCAAATATTCAAACAGCTCATGAAGCTCAATAATAAAAAAAAAAATGACCCAATCCAAAGATGGGCGGAAGATCTAAAGAGACATTTTTAAAGAAGACATACAGACAGCCAAAAAGCACATGAAAAGATGCTCAGCATCACTAATTATCAGATAAATGCAAATCAAACTACAATGAGGTTATCACCTCACACAGGTCAGAATAGCCATCATCGAAAAGTCTACAAACAATAAATGCTGGAGAGGGTGTGGAGAAAAGGGAATCCTCCTACACTGTTGGTGGGAATGTAAATTGGTACAACCATTATGGAGAACAGTATGGAGGTTCCTTAAAAGACTAAAAATAGAGCCTCCATATGATATAGCAATCCCACTCCTGGGCATATATCTGGAGAAAACCATAATTCTGAGAGATACATGCACCCCAATGTTCATTGCAGTGCTACTTACAATAGCCAGGACATGGAAGCAACCTAAATGTCCATCAACAGAGGAATGGATAAAGAAGATGTGGCACATATATACAATGGAATATCACTCAGCCATAAAAAGAAATGAAATTGAGTTATTTGTAATGAGGTGGATGGACCTAGAGACTGTCATACAGAGTGAAGTAAGTCAGAAAGAGAAAAACAAATACAGTATGCTAACACATATATATGGAATCTAAAAAGAAAAAAGAAAAAAAGTTTCTGAGGAACCTAGGGGCAGGACAGGAATAAAGACAAAGACGTAGAGAATGGACTTGAGAACACGGGGAGGGGGAGGGGGAAGGGTAAGCTGGGAGGAAGTGAGAGGGTGGCATGGACATATATACACTACCAAATATAAAATAGGTAGCTAGTGGGAAGCAGCCATATAGCACAAGGAGATCAGCTCGTGCTCTGTGACAACCTAGAGGGGTGGGATAGGGAGGTTGGGAGGGAGACGCAAGAGAGAGGGGATATGGGGATATGTGTACATGTATAGCTGATTCACTTTGATATACAGCAGCAACTAACACAAGAAAGCAATTATACTCTAATAAAGATGTTTAAAAAAAACACATGTCTTTTCTTATTTATAATCACTCGAAAAAAATTGACTATCTGAAGCAAAACAAGTAGCAATGTATTAGAAGGTATATTACATAATAATAAATACATAATAATAGTGCAATGGATGGGAGAGAGGAGTTAAAATTATATAATTGGGGGTTCTTATACTATACCTGAAGTCATATGATATTATTTAAAAATAGATTATAATAAAAGATATGTAGAGCAACTATTAGAAGTCATAATGAAACAAATATAGCTAATAAGTTAATAAAGGAGATAGTATGAATAAAAATATTCAATTGTAATAAAAGCAGACAAAGATGAAAATAGGAAAAGAAGAGATAGATAAAATGCAAACAACGAGCATGATGGTAAATATAAACATAACCATATCAATGATCAGATGAAATATAAATGGCCAAATCCCCCAAAGATAACTGGTCTAAAATACAGAAATTGTCTGATTATATTTAAAACCAAAATCTAACTACATGCTTTCTACATGAAAACTACCTTAGATATCAAGACTGAAAGTAAATTAATGCAAAAGGTGTACCATGCAAACATTAACCAAAAGAAAGCTGTAATGGTCTATATATTGTCCAAGAAAGATGACTTCAGAATAAGGAATAATTCTAGGGATGAACAGGGACATTACATAATGATAAAGGGGTGAATTCATTAAGAAGACACAAGGAGTTTCAACGTGGATGCACCTAACAACAGAACTTTAAATACACAAAGCACAAAACAATGGAACTGAAAGGAAAAATAGACAAATCCACAATTACAGTTGAAAAGTCGACATTCTGCACGCATTAATCAATAGAATTAGACAGAAAATCTCAAGCATATAGAAGATTTGAACCTTACTACCTACCGCCAATAATAGGAGGACACACATTCTTGTCAAGAATATATGGAATATTCCTCAGTATAGCCCATACTCTGGGCCATAAAAAAACCCTGACAAATTTCAAAGAATTGAAATCAGGCAAATTTAATTTGATTGATTTTTTTTCTATTAATCAAATTAAATTTTAAGTGACTAACAGAAAAATATGTGGAATATCCCCAACACTTGGAAGTTCAAAAACAAACCCATGGGTCAAAGAGAAACTCAAAAGGGAACTGTGAAAATTATTTGAATTAAAAATTCAAACAAAACTGAAGATAAAACATATAAAAAGTTGCAGAACATACACATATACGAGAGAAGTCTTTAAAAATTAAATAAATGGAGAGTTATATGGTGTTCATGGATTGAAAGACACAACATTGTCAAGATATCAATTCCCTCCAAAGTGATTTATAGATTTAATAAAATCCCAATCATAATCCCAGTTGGATTTTTTGTGAAAATTGAAACTTCATTTGGAAAGTAAAGGAAATAGTTAATTTAATTTGGAAAACAATTAAAAAATTTGAAGCCCTCTCACTTCTGATTTCATATTTAATATGAAGCAATAGTAATAAAGACAATGAAGTGAAAATAACAAAAAAGAAAGAGACTCATATATATAGAGAACAAACTAGTGGTTACCACTGGTGGGGGGAGGGGCAAGATAGAGGGAGGGGATTAAGAGATACAAACTACTATGAGTAAAATAAATAAGCTACAAGGATATATTGTACAGCACAGGAAATATAGCCAATATTTTATAATAACTATAAATGGAGTCTAGTCTATAGAAATGTTGAATCACTATGTTGTACACCTGAAACTAATATAATATTGTAAATCAACTATACCTCAAAAAAAAATTTTCCCACCCACCCCAAAACTAGATAAATTTTGCATTCTTGTGAAAAAAAAAAAAAAGATAGTGAAGTTTATTAGTTTTATAGATTCCATATATGAGTGAAATCACACTGTGTTTTTCTTTCTCCACCTGACTTATTTCACTTAGCATCATGCCCTCAAGGAAACTAAATTTTTGGTGTGAGCACACTGTAGGGCATGCAGAAGTAGAAATATGTACACATGGAACTCATATAATGTTATAAGTCAATGTTACCTCAATAAAATATAAAGTAAAATACAGTGTGGTATCTGGTAAAAGAAAGACACACAGACCAATGGCACAGAGTAGACAGTAAAAAGTAGATCCACACATATTTGGTCAATTGATTTCCAACAAATTTGCTAAGGAAATTCAAAAGAGAAAGGACAGTTTAAACAATAATTTGTTACTAAAAAATAGGCATTATATGCAAAATAAAATTCAAATCATAGTTTGCAACATGTTCAAAATTAACTTAAAATAGATCATCAATTTTAAACTGAACTAAACTAAACTAAAGACAGAAAACTTCCACAAAAGAACATTGGATAATATATTAAGACTTCGGGAAAACCAAGGATTTCTTAGATAGGACACAAAACACAATATAAAATTTAAAATGATATACTTATTAGACTCAATCAAATTAATCATACCTGCTCTTAGAAAGACACTGTTAAGAAAATAAAAATAAAATAATATCTAAAAGGGATTTATATCTAGAACTATAATCTACAACAAAGAACTATCACAACTCAATAGGAGGACAAACAACTCAATAAAAATGAGCAAAAGATTTGAACAAACGTTTCATTTAAAAGACGTTATAGAGACAGCAACTAAGAATATAAAATGGCCCTCAGCATCATTAGTCATTCAGTAATAGAATTAAAATCACAGTGGTAAACCATTACTTACTAGTGAGGATGTAGAGAAAGTATGACCCTCAAGCATTGTTGGTGCAAAATGCAAAGTTTACTATCGCTTTGGAAAACAGTTTTGCAATTTCTTATATAGTTAAACATATTTACTATGTTACCTAGCAATCTCTCTCCTAGGTTTTTACCTAAGAGAAATGAAAATATACATCCACTCAAAATTCTGTAGGTAAATATGTAATCCCTGGAGAAAATGGGAAAGGTTTACATAATTTTGAAGAATTTCAATTTCTTGCAGTTTTTATTACATTCTGTGTTAACATTAAATATCTATGTTCTTAAAATCATGATAGGTAGGGACTTCCCTGGTGGCGCAGTGGTTAAGAATCCACCTGCCAATGCAGGGGATGCAGGTTTGAGCCCTGGTCTGGGAAGATCCCACATGCCATGGAGCAACTAAGCCCGTGCACTACAACTACTGAGCCTGTGCTCTAGAGCCCGCGAGCCACAACTACTGAGCCCACATGCTGCAACTACTGACACCCATGTGCCACAACTACTGAAGCCCACGCACCTAGAGACCGTGCTCTGCAACAAGAGAAGCCACCGCAATGAGAAGCCCGCGCACCGCAATGAAGAGTAGCCCCCGCTCGCAGCAACTAGAGAAAGCCCAAGCGCAGCAATGAAGACCCAGCGCAGCCAAAAATAAATAAAATAAAAAATTTGTTTAAATAGAGAAATACTTTAAAAAAAATCATGATAGGTTTCTTTTCCTGTATGAATTAAACAATGTTTTAACTTCTGGGCTGGACAATAATTCCAAAGATAAAGAGGTGGTTTGTTCATCTGTCTGTTTATTCATGGACATGATTATGGAAGATACGGCAATGTGAGATAAGTTTTCATTTATGAGCCTGAAACTTCCCCATAACTCACCGCACCATTAATAGTTCTTTCTCATTAAGAAGTAAACAGAGTTAGCAAATGTTTATGATTATCTCTTTTAAATAAGCAAAACCAAGATTTGTAAGCATCATTTTGGTAAGACAGTCTGTAAACACAGATTGCAGAAATGGAACATGGGGTGGTAACCAAATTACTGTGAGAAATATCTTTCCAGTGCTTGATCACTATGTAATATTGCTGTTAGAATATAGAAACCTGATCATTAAACTTGCCAAAAACTTGTAACATAATTAAAATTGCATATCACAAGGGGCCATTCTCTCTGCTCTGAAGGACACATTAAAAAAAAACAAAAATCCAGAACAACCAACCTTCCACTTTAGAGGCAATATCCATGTCCTTGCCTAAAGTGTTGACTCTCACTTGTGGGCAAACTCCAGATGTGAGGGAAGAGTCTTATTCCAAGCAAATTGCTGAGGTGACCTGAAGTAATGTCTGAATTTATGTATTCACTCATGCATCTATTCAACAAGTACTTAGTGAGTGCTTTCCACGTTCCAAATACTGTTCCAGGTTCTGAGAACATGGCAGAAGACAGCATCCCTCACCTTCAAGGAGCCTACGTCCTAGTGAGAGGCTCTCAAAGAAAGAGACCACATAATGAAATTTCAGGTAGTGTTCATTGCTATCATGAAAATAGAGAAAGACGGGTGTAGAGAGTGATGGCCGACTCACCAAGAGGGGGCTGTTTGAGCAGAGAGGAATGATGAGAAGAACCAGAGATTATCCCACAGATTTTTTTTATTGGAAGTTGGCAGCTACATTCAACTATCATCACAGACTTCACACGTCCAAGGATTGTCCTCATTTCACCTGTAAAACCTCTACAACCCGTTACCCCAATCCCCACACCTCCTCGCAAGTTTTGTCATCACGGTGATGCTATTCATATTATTATGCAATTAATCTGACAACAATTAGGTAAAAATAGTATCATGGGTACAAAATAGGATAAAATAAGCAGCAAATGTCTCTAGGGTAATTTAAACATAAAATAGGAGGCCAAGGGCACTAAGTGTTTAGGAAGGACATCTGTTAATTTTCTTTAATATTCTTTGCTCATGGCCAATGCACGCTTTCTGAGGGCAGAATAATGCAGGAGGAGACATGAGGAGTAATTCTCAATTTGTAACTGCTATTACAAAGTTTAGATTTGTAATTCTCTTTTAAGCCTTTAGAATTTGCATGCCCATTGCTCTCTAAAAATACCACATGCTCGAAAATCTGGAAATTTAAATGGCATTGTGAAATAAGCAACATGTTTAAAGCATCTTAGATTCAGTCTAAGGCTAAAATTCTAATTTAAGTGTATGGCAACATTGCAATAGCTCCCCAATCTAATTAAATGGCTAATACTTTGATAAAATGTGTTGTTGAATAGAAAATTCTATCAGTTGATTTAATATTTACTTCATAGAATTAAAGCATTGTCAGCAAAATAAAAGGCATGCCTATTTTTAGAATTGCAATTTAATTATTTTGACCTTTATCTTTTCAGAAACCTGATTGTGCATGTGTGTGAAATACTTAGACTTACCCTTCATTTACCGTAAAACTTGAATACATTTTTCAGCCTATTCCTTCAAGGCTACTTTTTTCTGAAGTGCATATCAGCCAGATGCAGGTGTATTAAGCTCTTTGGCCCGTATTTTAGAATTCCAGTAAATAACTGCATCCCTATTTATTTATTTGAAGTTTTAACTTGCTAAGGACACACACATGCACACACAATTGGACTTTGAGTCATATGTAGAAATGTTTCTATAAATATACTTGAGGACATTTTGGTGTTCTATAATCTGTTGTAATCAAAACACATTAAATGTTAACATAATTGCAGCTGCATATTTTGCTAGGCTGCCTTAATCAAGGATTCCAAAAATGGTCCAAGTCATAAGTGAAAGTCAAGTTCTATAAGATCAAAAGCAAACTAAAGATACCAAAACCCATCTGCTGAGGACAGCCTTTAAGAGTCAGCCCCAACTATGCTTCAAGTATTTTGGGTGTGTGTGTGCTGCAAATGTTTTAATAATCCATTACTTTCTACCAGGCATGACTCTAGGTCCTGTTGAGGCTTATCAATGTATGTAATTGTCTTTAAAAATAATTCTGCTTTGGATAAAGAAGATGTGGCACATATATACAATGGAATATTACTCAGCCATAAAAAGAAACGAAATTGAGTTATTTGTAGTGAGGTGGATGGACATAGAGACTGTCATACAGAGTGAAGTAAGTCAGAAAGAGAAAAACAAATACCGTAGGCCAACACATATAAATGGAATCTAAAAAAAAAAAAGGGTTCTGAAGAACCTAGAGGTAGGACAGGAATAAAGACACAGACGTAGAGAATGGACTTGAGGTCATGGGGAGGGGGAAGGGTAAGCTAGGACAAAGTGAGAGAGTGGCATGGACATATATACACTACCAAATGTAAAATAGATAGCTAGTGGGAAGCAGCCGCATAGCACAGGGAGATCAGCTCATGCTCTGTGACCACCCAGAAGGGTGGGATAGGGAGGGTGGGAGGGAGACACAAGAGGGAGGGGATATGGGGATATATGTATACATATAGCTGATTCACTTTGTTATACAGCAGAAACTAACACACCATTGTGAAGCAATTATACTCCAATAAAGATGTTAAAAATAAATAATAATAATTCTGCTTGCCCAGTGGCTCTTCAGCATGTTTCCACACATGGGCAGAATCCTACTGAATTTCAGTGGATTCAGTCAGACTGATTCCCTGTTCCCTAGAGACAAATAACCACAGCATAGAACCAGTGGTCAGTGTGATGCCCTCTTATGTGGGGAGCTAGGGTTGAACTCATGTCTAAACACTCTCCCCACACATCTGAGCCAGATCTAAATTCTTCAGAGTGTCTAAGTTTTAGACAATTATTTTCATCACATAAATTGTCCCAGTTCCATTAAAAACAACTCAGATCACATGGGAGACTGACAAAAGAGGGGGAGACAATGGAGGGAATTGAGGAAACTGATTTTAACTGTTTTTCATGGGCTTCACGTTACTGATGAATAGTGAGTTAGAAGCTTAGAAAAATTGCTTCAACCTTTTCTAGGGTTTGAATATCCCAGAGAAACAGTAAAACTACTAGGCTGGAAAATAAACATAGGCTGTCTTCCATTTAGGGTTGGATTTTATTGATCCAAGCAAAGATTCAAGATGATGGATTAAATAAAGGCAGAGGAGAAGCTAAGAAATGGAACAATCTTGCAAAACTTAGAAAATAACTATTTTGAAATGAGAAAATTGTAAGTATTATGGAGGACATTCAGGGCCATTTCAGGTACTTCTAGACTAAGCTGATAGAGTTAGTATAGTTAGTATCTGACTGAGGAACATCAGACTTGTATTGGTCCCTTACTGATCACTGCTTCTTGTAAGAATGGCAAGTGCTCAGTAAGCTAAACCATACCTGAAATCTCATTCCTAACCTTCTCCTTCCATTTTATTTTGCCTGTGAATACCCTGTTGGAGCTTGAGACAGAGGACCAAATTTCTTTTTGTCACTTTACTCAAGCTTAGATTTTCATGCTCACTGTGTCTGGTGGTTAAGTGCCCTGTCACGAGAGGGCTAAAAGCAAGTAACCTGAATTCAAAATGTGGATTCAAAGAGCCCCTGTGTGTGTTTGAATATAGGAGCTAGCATTAACAGATATTAAAACACACAATAACACTCTGTAAGTAAAACATTGTGGCATTGACTTATCAATAGATGGGTGTACCAACTGAAAAAAAATTTTAAATCCCCGAATAATGAAAATATAGTATGTAATGTAGATAGCATCTCAAATTGGTGGCAAAAAGATATTTTCAAATAGATAATTACATCCAAAAATATAAAATTATCCAATTCCTTACACCATACCCTAAAATATATTCCAAGTGTATAATAGATATAAATACTAAAAATGGAAACATCCCAGCATGTGCTGGATACTGTTTTCAACTTGGTTAAGACTTGGACTGTGTTTTTTCCAGAATCTTCTCACCATGAGTTGGTTAGAGTTGACTAAAAGAGAAACTAAGTTAGTGTCTGGGATCTGAGTTAGGGTGCAGGATGCTGAGGGCTGGCATCACCCAAAGACTGGTGGTAGTTAATGGTGGCTGTTGGCCGAGACCTTACGTGGGGCTGTCGGCCAGAACATCACAAGAATATAGAGACAAATGGGTAACCTGATAGGTGAGAAATAGTATCTCAGTGCACTTCTAATCTATATTTCTTTTATGACATGCAAGGTTGATAATCATTAGTATGCTTAAGGATAATGTTTTCACCAGAGTATTTACATCTCCTGCTATTTTTTTCTCCTAGAACTTACTGGTCTTTTCCTTCTCTACTTTCAGAATCTCTTTATATAGAGGGGATATTAACCCTTGATCAGTGATATCATTTGCACATATGTTTTCCTATTTTATCATCTGTTGTTTTTCATGAGAAATATTTTTACTTCTATGTCATCAAAATTATCACTCACTTCCCTTATATTCTCTGGAATTTTAATAAGAGTTAGAAAATTTTCCCACTTCCAGTAGAGGGAGTTACCCATGTTTTCCTCTCGTCATTTGCATTACATAGCTTTTGTTATGTAACAAGACTCCCAACATTGTGTGGGTTAACGTGGCCTGTAGAGGCCAGACTGTAAGCACTTAGGTTTTGTGGGCTGTGTGGCCCCTGTTGTAACTACTCAACTCTGCTATATGACGCTGACTTCTGTTCTCTTTTAATACCCTGGTTTTACAGACAGGGAATTTGTCCCTGTGCATAAACTCATCACAGTTATTTGCTTCTAAGATGAAAGGACACAGAAGGCCAAGCCATGAGCAACAGAGACACTGGAACCAAGATCACCCTCAGAGAACAGAAGGGTGCAATGAACGAAGGACCCTCCCTAGGAAATGTGGACGTCAGTGCACTGGAATTCATTTCTAGGGATATGACCTGGGTCCGTCTCTAAAAGAGGAAAAAATATTCTTCAATAATGCATAAAGTAGAATAACAAATTTAGAAGGATAAATTGTAAGACTGTAGAATTTATACAGCATATTTTAAATAAATTCAAATTAAATTATAAATATAGTAGTAAAAAAGAAAATGTATACCTATGACTAAGCCTGACTAGTATAGGTTTACTGATTTTAAATTGTTTCTATTAAAATTGAAATGATTAGTATGACTCCAACATTGAAAACATTTTTGCATGAAACAAAGTTATAACAAATACATACAACTAACAATGAAAGGCAAAAACTGTCATGTGTTACTTTTGAAGTAAATTATAAGTAAATTTGAACTTAGAAAATTTTGATATAAATATTTAAGAAGTAGATAATGTATTGTCAATATATATGAGGATGAATATTTTTTAGAATTATTCTACAAATGTGAATTTGGCAAGGCAATTTTCTGGCATGTGATCTGAAAATTAATCATAATATTTTTTTGGGGGGGGAAGGTGCACTATGAATCATGTGAATTCCAATCATTAACTTTCATGGAGAAAATGATGCTAAAAATTGTCTTAGGGGGCATTCATAGAAGATTATTTATCCTGAATTCTTTACTTAGGTTCTAAAAGCCTAAGTAATGCATTCAGAAATGCTACCCCTTCTTCCCCCAAATTATAAACAAATTCTATGACCCTATGATATAGGGATCCTTGACTACATCTATTCTTTAGTGATAGTAGTGATAGTATGTTTGTGTCTGTGCATGTGTGTGTATTTGTGTGAGCAAAGAAAGAGGGAGAGAGAGGAAGAGGAGTTACACATTTCTCTTCAATAAATGGTGATTTCTGCCCTGTGATTCTAAGTCTAGCAGTTGTTTTGTAAATTTCTATAATGGCTTCTTTATCTTCTCAACTAGAGGTGATGTCCCGCTGCTGTCACAAGCTGAGAATTGACCTAGTTAAGTTCTGTAGTCAGTCATAATAGCCCTGTGATCATTATACCTTAGGATCCACAGCTGTTAAACTTCAGTTTATACTGATAATCTCAGTGTTAATGGGAGTTACCCCAGTCCATTTAATTTTTCTCTTCCATAATGAGCAAGATACTAGCACCGAGCTTTATCTAGTTATTCAGAGTAAGTAAAGTTATAACTAATGTTGACAGACAATAGACAGCTCCCCAACTGTGGCTCTTTTTTTCCAAAAGGCAGGGGGCCTTTGTTTGAGTTTATCATCTGGCAGAACCAGCATGGCCTGGAGTCTAACTTGCCCCTTCCAGGTATGATATCAGGGGCCTACACTGCCAGAGTTCTCAGGTGTGATGTGTACATTTGCTTCAGTAAAGTGAATGCTACTTTTTCACGTGGATTTTTGTTCAAAGTGACTATGAATAATGCAAATGATTTTAACAAAAATTCATCAAAAATAAATATTTACATTAAAAACAATTATGTTGCAAGTTCACCGTGGCTAAAGCATTGTTTTCAGTGTTGCCTAATTTAGCGTCCACCCAGTGATGGGCGGCCCCCATTCGAGTCAATTGTGTGCATCTCTTCCCAACTCTGTTAGCTGATGCTCCATACTGGTAGTTTAAATTAGCATTTATACTAATATTTATGCCACAGCAATTATCAAATGCTGTAAGTTAAGGTTCCCCCATCTATGAAGAGCCCATTGTTAAATGTTTACCACCATAGCATACCACTGGGTCAGCTCACTTTTTTCTTTTCAGTTAAGCCTACTGTATTTACCTATATTTTTATTTTTTCCTACATGTTTTCTTCTTTCCTGTTTTTCCCAATATACTTTTTATCACTTCTATTCTGTTTCAAGAACTTCCTTCATCCATTCATTTAGGGCACATATAGTGGAACAAATTCCCTTACTTTTTATTTATCTGAGAATGCCTTTCTTCTGTATTCATAAAGGGTATCTTTACTAGAGATATAATTCTGAATTTACAGTTCTTTTCTTTCAACACTTGACAAATGTCATGTCACTTCCTTCTGATCTACATGGTTTCTGATGAAATATCTGCTATCATTTGAATTGCTTCACCCTCTGGATAAGGTACTATATCTCTTTCATTTCTTTCAAGATTTTTTTCTTTGTCATTAGTTTTCAGAAGTTTAATTATGATGAATGTTGATATGGACTTCACTGGATTTATCCTCTTTGATTTTGCTCAGCTTCTCAAATGTGTAGATTTATGTCTGTTGGTAAATTTAGGAAATTTTCAGCCTTACCCTTTTCCTCCTCTCCTTCTGTGATTTCAGTGATACAAATGTGAGATATTTTGAGATAGTCTCATAGGTCACTGGGGCTCTGTTCATTCTTTTATAAAGTCTATTTTCCCTCTGTTGTTCTATCTGCAAGTTCACTGATTCTTTTCTCTGTCCTCTTCATTCTGCTGTTAAGTCTATCCATTTATATTTTTATTTGATTGCTGTATTTTTCAGTTCTAAAACTTGTCCATTTGCTTCTTCTTTCTACTTCTATTTATTTTCTGAGACTTTTTATTTCTTTGCTGAGACCTTCCATTTTTTCATTTACTTCAAACATGTTCATAATTGAACACTGAAGCACTTTTTCTGAAGGCTACTTTAAAATTCTTTGCAGATAATTCTCACATCTGTGTTACATCATTGTGGACATCTGTTGATTGTCTTTTCTCATTCAAATAGGATTTTTCTGGTGCATGACTTGATGAGTGATTTTACATTCTATTCTGGAGATTTGGGGTGTTATGGAATGAGAATCTGGGTCCTATTTAAATCTGGTTTAACAAGTCTGTTAAACTGTTAACAGACTTAACTGTCTGTTAAGCTAGGACACGTGCCAGCAGGGGAAAGAAGTACTGCATTTTTATGGCCATGAGGCAATGTGTGCTCCAGGCCAGCCTCAGGTGCAGATGCCAGTGTGGGTGGCCCACACGCAGATGTGGGGCTGAAACCACAGCTGAGCCCCACGAACCATGCAACTAAGGAAGAAGAGCTGAAGTCTCTCCTCGCGGCTGCACAAACCACAGATTACACACACACCCGCGAGGCACATACTAATCAAACTGACAAAAATTAAATAAAAAGAAAAAATATTGAAAGCAACAAGGGAAAAGCAACAGATAACATACAAGGGAATCCCCATAAGGTTATCAGCTAATTTTTCAGCAGAGACTCGGCAGGCCAGAAGAGAGTGGCACAGTATATTTAAAGAGATGAAGGGGAAAACCTACAACTAAGAATGCTCTAATCATCAAGGCTCTCATTCAGATTTCACAGAGAAACGAAAAGCTTTACAGATAAGTAAAAGCTAAGAGAATTCAGCACCACAAAACCAGCCTTACAACAAATGCTGAAGGAACTTCTTTAGGCAGGGGAAAAAAAAGAAAAGAGGCCACAACTAGAGGCAAGAAAATCACAAATGGGAAAGCTCACCAGTAAAGGCAAACATAAAGTGATAGTAGGAAATCATCCACACACAGATATGATATCAGAACCAGCAACTATGAGAAGTGGAGAGTACAAAGGCAGGAAATGGGAATTGCATTTGAAATTAAAAGACCAGCAACTTAAAACAACCTTGTATACATATAGACTCCTATATCAAAACATCATGGGAACTGCAAATGAAAAAACTGCAATAGATACACACACAAAAAAGAAAAGGCAACCCAAACACAACAATAAGATAGTCATCAAAACACAGAAGAAGAGAACAAAAGAAGAAGGGAAGAAAGAAGACTGACAAAAACAAATCCAAAACAATTAAGAAAATGGCAATAAGAACATACATAGCAATAACTACCTTAAGTGTAAGTGGATTAAACGCTCCAACCAAAAGACACAGACGGGTTGAATGGATATAAAAACAAGATCTATATATATGCTGTCTACAAGAGACCCACTTCAGGCCTAGGGACACATACAGACTGAAAGTGAGGGGATGGAATAAGATATTCCAGGCAAATGGAAATCACAAGAAAGCTATAGTAGCAATACTCATTTCAGACAAAATAGACTTTAAAATAAAGACTGTTAAAGGGAAAAGGAAGGATGCTACATAATGATCAAGGGATCAATCCAAGAAGAAGACATAACAATTGTAAATATATATGCACCCAACATAGGTGCACCTCAATATATAAGGCAAATGCTAACAGCCATAAAAGGGGAAATCAACAGTAACACAATAATAGTGGGGGGATTTAACACCCCATTTATACCAAGAGACAGATCATCCTGACAGAAAATTAATAAGGAAACACGAGCCTTAAATGACACATTTCACCAGACAGACTTATCTGATATCTATAGGACACTCCATCTGAAAGCAGCAGAATACACTAGCTTCTCAAGTGCACATGAAACATTCTCCAGGATAGATCACATCTTGGGTCACAAATCAAGACTCAGTAAATTTAAAGAAAATTGAAATCATATCAAGCATCTTTTTTGACCACAATGCTATGAGATTAGAAATAAATTCTAGGAAAGAAACACTGTAAAAAAAAACACAAACACATGGAGGCTAAACAATGTTACTAAACAACCAATGGATCACTGAAGCAATCAAAGAGGAAATCACATAATATCTATAGAAAAATGACAACAAAAAAACAACAATCCAAAACCTATGGGATGTGGCAAAAGCAGCTTTAAGATGGGAGTTTACAGCAATACAATCTTACCTCAGGAAATAAGAAAAATCTCAAACAACCTAACCTTGCACCTAAAGCAACTAGAGAAAGAAGAAAAAACAAAATCCAAAGTGAATAGAAGGGGAAAAAAATCACAAAGATGAGAGCAGAAATATATAAAATAGAAACAAAGAGAACAGCAGAAAAGATCAATGAAACTAAAAGCTGGTGCTTTGAAAAGATAAACAAAATTCATAAACATTTAGCTAGCGTCATCGGGAAAAAAGGGAGAGGGCTCAAATCAATAAAATTAGAAATGAAAAAGGAGAAGTGACAATGAACACCACAGAAATATAAAGGATCATAAGAGACTACTACAAGCAACTATACACCAATAAAATGAACAATCTAGAAGAAACTGACAAATTCTTAGAAAGGTACAACCTTCCAAGACTGAACCAGGAAGAAATAGAAAATATGAACAGACCAATCACAAGTACTGAAACTGTGATTTTAAAAGTTCCACCAACAAAAGTCCAGGAGCAGATGGCTTCACAGGTGAATTCCATCAAACATTTAGTGAAGAGTTAACACCTATCCTTTTGAAACTCTTCCAAAAAATGGCAAAGGAACACTTCCAAGCTCATTCTATGAGGCCACCACCACCCTGATACCAAAACCAAAGATACCACCAAAAAAAAAAAAAAAAAAAAATTACAAGCCAGTATTACTGATTAACACTGATGCAAAAATCCTCAACAAAACACTAGGAAACAGAATCCAACAACACACTGAAAGGATCATACACCACGATAAAGTGGGATTTATCCCAAGGATGCAAGGAGTCTTTGATATACACAAATCAATCAATGTGATACACCACATCAACCAACTGAAGCATAACAACCATATGATCATGTCAACAGATGCAGAAAAAGATTTTGACAAAATCCAACACCTATGGAACTTCCCTGGTGGTCCAGGGGTTAAGATATCACCTTCCAATGCAGGAGGTGTAGGTTCGATCCCTGGTCAGGGAGCTAAGATCCCACATGCCTCATGTCCAAAATATCAAAATATAAAACAGAAGCAATATTGTAACAAATCCAATAAAGACTTTTTAAAAAGGTCCACATCAAAAAATCTTTAAAAAATCCAACACCCATTTATGATAAAAATTCTTCAGAAAGTGGGCATAGAAGGAACCTACCTCAACATAATAAATGCCATATATGACAAACCCACAGCTAACATCATTCTCACTGGTGAAAAACTGAAAGCATTTCCTCTAAAATCAGGAAGAAGACAAGGATGTCCACTCTTGCCACTTTTATTCAACGTAGTTTTGGAAGTTCTAGCCACAGTAATCAGAGAAGAAAAAGAAATAAGAGGAATCCAAATTGGAAAAGAAGAAGTAAAACTGTCACTCTTTGCAGATGACATGACACTATACATAGATAATCCTAAAGATGCCACCAGAAAACTACTACAGCACATCAATGAATTTGGTAAAGTTGCAGGATACAAAATTAATACACAGAAATACGTTGCATTCCTACACACTAACAACAAAAGATCAGAAAGAGAAATTAAGGAAGCAATCCGACTTACCATAGCATCAAAAAGAATAAAATACCTAGAAATAAATCTAGCTAAGGAGGCAAAAGACCTGTACTCCGAAAACTATAAGATGCTGATGAAAGAAATCAAAAAGGACACCAACAAATAGAGAGATATACTATGTTCTTGGATTGGCAGAATCAACATTGTGAAAAATGACTATACTACCCAAAGCAATCTGCAAATACAATGCAATGCCTATCAAACTACCAATGGCATTTTTCACAGAACTAGAACAAAAAATGGAATAGTTTGTATAGAAACACAAAAGACCGTGAATAGGCAAAGCAATCTTGAGAAAGAAAAACGGAGCTGGAGCAATCAGGCTCCCTGACTTCAGACTATACTACAAAGCTACAGTAATCAAGACAGTATGGTACTGGTACAGAAACAGAAATATAGATCAATGAAACAGGATAGAAAGCCCAGAGATAAACCCACGCACATATGGTCAACTTATCTTTGATAAAGGAGGCAAGAATATAGAGTGGAGAAAAGACAGCCTCTTCAATAAGTGGTGCTGGGAAAACTGGACAGCTACATGTAAAAGAATGAAATTAGAACACTCCCTAACACCATACACAAAAATAAACTCAAAATGGATTAAAGACCTAAATGTAAGGCCAGACACCATCAAAATCTTAGAGGAAAACCTAGGCAAAACACTGACATAACTCTCAGCAATATCTTTTTGGGTCCACCTCATAAGTAATGAAAATAAAAACAAAAATAAACAAATGGGACCTAGTTAAAATTAAAAGCTTTTGCACAGAAAAGAAAACCATAAACAAAACAAAAAGACGACCCACAGAATGGGAGAAAATATTTGCAAATTATGTGACTGATAAGTGATTAATCTCCAAAATATACAAACAGCTCATGCAGCTCAATATCCAAAAAAACATTAAAAAAACTCAAAAAATGGGCAAAAGATCTAAATAGACATTTCTCCAAAGAAGACATACAGATGTTCCAAAAGCACATGAAAAATGCTCAACATAACTAATGATTAGAGAAATGCAAATCAAAACTACAATGACGTATCACCTCAAACTGATCAGAATGGCCATCATCAAAAAAATCTACAAACAATAAATACTAGAGAGGATGTGGAGAAAAGAGAACCCTCCTACACTGTTGGTGGGAATGTAAATTAGTACAACCATTATGGAGAACAGTATGGAGATTCCTTTAAAAACTAGATATAGAACTACCATATGATTCAGAAATTTCACTCCTGGTCATATACCCAGAGAAAACCATAATTTGAAAAGACACATGCACCCCCATGTTACTGAAGCACTAGTTACAATAGCCAGGATACAGAAGCAAACTGTGTCCATGGACAGAGGAATGGATAAAGAAGATGTGGTACATATATACAATGGAGTATGACTCAGTCTTAAAAAAGAATGAAATAATGTCATTTGCAGCAACATGGATAAACCTAGAGATTGTCATATTGAGTGAAGTAAGTCAGACAGAGAAAGACAAATATCATATGATATCACTTACTTGTGAAATCTAAAAAAAAGTTACAAATGAACTTATTTACAAAACAGAAATAGAGGCACAGATGTAGAAAACAATCTTATGGTTACAAGGGGGAAAAGAGGAGGGAGGGATAAATGGGAGATTGGGATTGACATATACACGCTACTATATATAAAATAGATAACTAATAAGGACTCACTGTATAGCACAGGGAACTCTACTCAATACTCTGTTATGACCTGTATGGAAAAATAATCTTGGGGGAGGGGCAAGATGGCGGAAGAGTAAGACGCGGAGATCACCTTCCTTCCCACAGATACATGAGAAATACATCTGCACGTGGAACTGCTCCTACAGAACACCCACTGAACGCTGGCAGAAGACGTCAGACCTCCCAAAAGGCAAGAAAATCCCCACGTACTTGGCCGTGTGGATGAAAGGCTCTTGGTGCTCCAGCCAGGCATCCGGGCTGTGCCTCTGAGGTGGGAGAGCCAACTTCAGGACACTGGTCCACAAGAGACCTCCCAGCTCCACGTAATACCAAACGGCGAAAATCTCTCAGAGATCTCCATCTCAACATCAAGACCCAGCTTCACTCAACGACCAGCAAGCTACAGTGCTGGACACCCTATGCCAAACAACTAGCAAGACAGGAACACAGCCCCATCCATTAACAGAGAGGCTGCCTAAAATCATAATAAGGCCACAGACACCCCAAAACACACCACCAGACGTGGACGAGCCCACCAGAAAGACAACATCCAGCCTCATCCACCAGAACACAGGCACTGGTTCCCTCCACCAGGAAACCTACACAACCCACTGAACCAACCTTAGCCACTGGGGACAGATACCAAAAACAACGGGAACTACGAACCTGCAGCCTGTGAAAAGGAGACCCCAAACACAGTAAGAAAAGCAAAATGAGAAGACAGAAAAACACACAGCAGATGAAGGAGCAGGGTCAAAACACACCAGACCTAACAAATGAAGAGGAAATAGGTAGTCTACCTGAAAAAGAATTCAGAATGATAGTAAAGATAATCCAAAATCTTGGAAATAGAATAGACAAAATGCAACAAACATTTAACAAGGACGTAGAAGAACTAAAGAGGAACCAAGCAACGATGAAAAGCACAATAAATGAAATTAAAAATACTCTAGATGGGATCAATAGCAGAATAACTGAGGCAGAAGAACGGATAAGTGACCTGGAAGATAAAATGGTGGAAATAACTACTGCAGAGCAGAATAAAGAAAAAAGAATGAAAAGAACTGAGGACAGTCTCAGAGACCTCTGGGACAACATTAAATGCACCAACATTCGAATTATAGGGGTCCCAGAAGAAGAAGAGAAAAAGAAAGGGACTCAGAAAATATTTGAAGAGATTACAGTTGAAAACTTCCCTAATATGGGAAAGGAAATAGTTAATCAAGTCCTGGAAGCACAGAGAATCCCACACAGGATAAATCCAAGGAGAAACACACCAAGACACATATTAATCAAACTATCAAAAATTAAATATAAAGAAAACATATTAAAAGCAGCAAGGGAAAAACAACAAATAACACACAAGGGCATCCCCATAAGGTTAACAGCTGATCTTTCAGCAGAAACTCTGCAAGCCAGAAGGGAGTGGCAGGATATACTTAAAGTGATGAAGGAGAAAAACCTACAACCAAGATTACTCTACCCAGCAAGGATCTCATTCAGATTTGATGGAGAAATTAAAACCTTTACAGACAAGCAAAAGCTGAGAGAGTTCAGCACCACCAAACCAGCTTTACAACAAATGCTAAAGGAACTTCTCTAGGCAAGAAACACAAGAGAAGGAAAACACCTACAATAACAAACACAAAACATTTAAGAAAATGGGAATAGGAACATACATATCGATAATTACCTTAAATGTAAATGGATTAAATGCTCCCACCAAAAGACACAGACTGGCTGAATGGATACAAAAACAAGACCCATATATATGCTGTCTACAAGAGACCCACTTCAGACCTAGGGACACATACAGACTGAAAGTGAGGGGATGGAAAAAGATATTCCATGCAAATGGAAATCAAAAGAAAGCTGGAGTAGCAATTCTCATATCAGACAAAATAGACTTTAAAATAAAGACTATTACAAGAGACAAAGAAGGAGACAAAGACTATATAATGATCAAGGGATCGAACCAAGAGGAAGGTATAACAATTGTAAATATTTATGCACCCAACATAGGAGCACCTCAATACATAAGGCAAATACTAACAGCCATAAAAGGGGAAATCAACAGTAACACAATCATAGTAGGGGACTTTAACACCCCACTTTCACCAATGGACAGATCATCCAAAATGAAAATAAATAAGGAAACACAAGCTTTAAATGATACATTAAACAAGATGGACTTAATTGATATTTATAGGACATTTCACCCAAAAACAACAGAATACACATTTTTCTCAAGTGCTCATGGAACATTCTCCAGGATAGATCATATCTTGGGTCACAAATCAAGCCTGGTAAATTTAAAAAAATTGAAATTGTATCAAGTATCTTTTCTGACCACAATGCTATGAGACTAGATATCAATTACAGGAAAAGATCTGTAAAAAATACAAACACATGGAGGCTACACAATACACTACTTAATAATGAAGTGATCACTGAAGAAATCAAAGGGGAAATCAAAAAATACCTAGAAACAAATGACAATGGAGACACGACGATCCAAAACCAATGGGATGCAGCAAAAGCAGTTCTAAGAGGGAAGTTTATAGCAATACAAGCCTACATCAAGAAACAGGAAACATCTCGAATAAACAACCTAACCTTGCACCTAAAGCAAGTAGAGAAAGAAGAACAAAAAAACCCCAAAGCTAGCAGAAGGAAAGAAATCATAAAGATCAGATCAGAAATAAATGAAAAAGAAATGAAGGAAACAATAGCAAAAATCAATGAAACTAAAAGCTGGTTCTTTGAGAAGATAAACAAAATTGATAAACCATTAGCCAGACTCATCAAGAGAAAAAGGGAGAAGACTCAAATTAATAGAATTAGAAATGAAAAAGGAGAAGTCACCACTGACACTGCAGAAATACAAACGATCATGAGAGATTACTACAAGCAACTCTATGCCAATAAAATGGACAACCTGGAAGAAATGGACAGATTCTTAGAAATGCACAACCTGCTGAGACTGACCAGGAAGAAATAGAAAATATGAACAGACCAATCACAAGCACTGAAATTGAAACTGTGATTAAAAATCTTCCAACACACAAAAGCCCAGGACCAGATGGCTTCACAGGCGAATTCTATCAAACATTTAGAGAAGAGCTAACACCTATCCTTCTCAAACTCTTCCAAAATATTGCAGAGGGAGGAACACTCCCCAACTCATTCTACGAGGCCACCATCACCCTGATACCAAAACCAGACAGAGATGTCACAAAGAAAGAAAACTACAGGCCAATATCACTGATGAACATAGATGCAAAAATCCTCAACAAAATACTAGCAAACAGAATCCAACAGCACATTAAAAGGATTATACACCATGATCAAGTGGGGTTTATTCCAGGAATGCAAGGATTCTTCAATATACGCAAATCAATCAACGTGATACATCATATTAACAAACTGAAGGAGAAAAACCATATGATCATCTCAATAGATGCAGAGAAAGCTTTCGACAAAATTCAACACCCATTTATGATAAAAGTCCTGCAGAAAGTAGGCATAGAGGGAACTTTCCTCAACATAATAAAGGCCGTATATGACAAACCCACAGCCAACATTGTCCTCAATGGTGAAAAACTGAAACCATTTCCACTAAGATCAGGAACAAGACAAGGTTGCCCACTTTCACCACTATTATTCAACATAGTTTTGGAAGTGTTAGCCACAGCAATCAGAGAAGAAAAAGAAATAAAAGGAATCCAAATCGGAAAAGAAGAAGTAAAGCTGTCACTGTTTGCAGATGACATGATACTATACATAGAGAATCCTAAAGATGCTACCAGAAAACTACTAGAGCTAATCAATGAATTTGGTAAAGTAGCAGGATACAAAATTAATGCACAGAATTCTCTTGCATTCCTATATACTAATGATGAAAAATCTGAAAGTGAAATTAAGAAAACACTCCCGTTTACCACTGCAACAAAAAGAATAAAATATCTAGGAATAAACCTACCTAAGGAGACAAAAGACCTGTATGCAGAAAATTATAGGACACTGATGAAAGAAATTAAAGATGATACAAATAGATGGAGAGATATACCATGTTCTTGGATTGGAAGAATCAACATTGTGAAAATGACTCTGCTACCCAAAGCAATCTACAGATTCAATGCAATCCCTATCAAACTACCACTGGCATTTTTCACAGAACTAGAACAAAAAATTTCACAATTTGTATGGAAACACAAAAGACCCCGAATAGCCAAAGCAATCTTGAGAACAAAAAATGGAGCTGGAGGAATCAGGCTCCCTGACTTCAGACTATATTACAAAGCTACAGTAATCAAGACAGTTTGGTACTGGCACAAAAACAGAAATATAGATCAATGGAACAGGATAGAAAGCCCAGAGATAAGCCCACACACATATGGTCACCTTATCTTTGATAAAGGAGGCAAGAATATACAGTGGAGAAAAGATAGCCTCTTCAATAAGTGGTGCTGGGAAAATTGGACAGGTACATGTAAAAGTATGAAATTAGAACACTCCCTGACACCATACACAAAAATAAACTCAAAATGGATTAAAGACCTAAGTGTAAGGCCAGACACTATCAAACTCTTAGAGGAAAACATAGGCAGAACACTGTATGACATAAATCACAGCAAGATCCTTTTTGACCCAGCTCCTAGAGAAATGGAAATAAAAACACAAATAAACAAATGGGACCTAATGAAACTTAAAAGCTTTTGCACAGCAAAGGAAACCATAAACAAGACCAAAAGACAACCCTCAGAATGGGAGAAAATATTTGCAAATGAAGCAACTGACAAAGGATTAATCTCCAAGATTTAGAAGCAGCTCATGCAGCTCAATAACAAAAAAACAAACAACCCAATCCAAAAATGGGCAGAAGACCTAAATAGATATTTCTCCAAAGAAGATATACAGATTGCCAACAGACACATGAAAGAATGCTCAACATCATTAATCATTAGAGAAATGCAAATCAAAACTACAATGAGGTATCATCTCACACCGGTCAGAACGGCCATCATCAAAAAATCTAGAAACAATAAATGCTGGAGAGGGTGTGGAGAAAAGGGAACCCTCTTGCACTGTTGGTGGGAATGTAAATGGATACAGCCACTATGGAGAACAGTATGGAGGTTCCTTAAAAAACTAAAAATAGAACTACCATACGACCCAGCAATCCCACTACTGGGCATATACCCTGAGAAAACCATAATTCAGAAAGAGTCATGTACCAAAATATTCATTGCAGCTCTGTTTACAATAGCCAGGACATGGAAGCAACCTAGGTGTCCATCATCGGATGAATGGATAAAGAAGATGTGGCACATATATACAATGGAATATTACTCAGCCATAAAAAGAAATGAAATGGAGGTATTTGTAATGAGGTGGATGGAGTTAGAGTCTGTCATACAGAGTGAAGTAAGTCAGAAAGAGAAAAAGAAATACAGTATGCTAACACATATATATGGAATCTAAGGAAAAAAGAGGTCATGAAGAACCTAGTGGCAAGATGGGAATAAAGACACAGACCTACTAGAGAATGGACTTGAGGATATGGGGAGGGGGAGGGGTGAGATGTGACAGGGTGAGAGAGTGTCATGGACATATATACACTACCAAATGTACAATAGATAGCTAGTGGGAAGCAGCCGCATAGCACAGGGAGATCAGCTCGGTGCTTTGTGACCACCTAGAGGGGTGGGATAGGGAGGGTGGGAGGGAGGGAGATGCAAGAGGGAAGAGATATGGGAACATATGTATATGTATAACTGATTCACTTTGCTATAAAGCAGAAGCTAACACACCATTGTAAAGCAATTATACTTCAATAAAGATGTTTAAAAAAAAAAATCTAAAGAGTGAATATAGGTATGTGTATAACTGATTCATTTTGCTGTACAGCAGAAACTAACAGAACATTGTAAATCAACTACACTCCAAAAAAATGGAAAAAAAATACAAAAATAAATATAAATAGATAGTTTTATTTTTATCATTTTTAATAAACTAATTATATTTATCGGGTGCATATTAAATGCCAGAGTTTCCTCTAAGTGCTTTTTCTGATACTATTATCTTCACTGTACAGATTAGAAAACTGAGGCACAGAGAACATAAGACAAAAACTGTCACAGTTATTAACTGGAGTCAGAGAGATTGCCTCGGAGTTCACATTTCCAAGCAACACAATAAACTGTCTTGTAGGTAAATTTGGTAGAATCTTAAATACTTTTAAAAAATACAATCATGGGGGCTTCCCTGGTGGCGCAGTGGTTGAGAATCTGCCTGCCAATGCAGGGGACACTGGTTCGAGCCCTGGTCTGGGAAGATCCCACATGCCGTGGAGCAACTGAGCCCTTGAGCCACGACTACTGAGCCTGCGCGTCTGGAGCCTGTGCTCCACAACAAGAGAGGCCACGACAGTGAGAGGCCCATGCATTGCAATGAAGAGTGGCCCCCGCTCGCCGCAACTAGAGAAAGCCCTCGCACAGAAACGAAGACCCAACACAGCCAAAAATAAAAATAAATTAATTAATTTAAAATATACAATCATGAAAATTCATAAATACATAGGAATTTAAATCATTACTGTCACCTTATACTGCATGATCATTAAACTGGAGTCAAACACAAAATGTATCAAAAATCCACACAAATGAAGACCATTACATCCATTAATCCGTCAATGCAACAGAAATTCAGAAAAAATTGTCAAAATGGAAATCCATTTTCAATCTCATTAATATAAAACCAAAAGGTGATTGTTAAAGTTTTCAAATAAAACTAAGAGGAGTTTTCATGAACAAGTCATTTCTTATTTTTCTTTGGGGGAAAAAATTAAGCAAAATATTTTTGCATTTTTTGACTCTTTATTTTCTCCTCAACTTGGCATCACAAAAAACAAAGATCAAAGCTATGCCTTGAATTTGTTTGAAAGATACATCTTCTCACTTTTCCAACCATAAGGGAAAAAAATTGGCATTTCACATCAAATAACTGGAATCAGAGATGTGTTTACCTTACAAATCTCAAGTTATACATACAGAATTCTTTTTCAGGTGCATTCAAAATTTACATATGTAGTTTTATATTTATATATTTTATAGTAAATATATTAAAAATTCTGGCTCTACCCTTTAAAAATACTCCAACAAAATGGTTATTATTCATAATAATAATAATTTATAATAATTTTGTTGGAGTATTTTTAAAAGGTAGAGCCAGAATTATACATATGATATCATTATATATATTATTTTTAAATGTACCTCAGAAGAGTAGTGTTCTCTTCTTTAATTCTAACTCGTGAAACTAATAGTTCCTATTGTGTTTGCATACTAATATGCACAATTTTATCTTAAGTTTAGTATTTAAACATCACTGAACATTTTTTTTTCCACCAATTTGCCATGAAAATATGAAAATCTACACAGCAGCTTTTCAAGGGTTTTTCTACTTGCACTTGTGTATAACTAGGTGTATCAGAGTGGAATAACTGAGTAACCATAGCAACAGTAAAATAATTCATTAACTTGGCAGTGTACCATAACTGTATTATTATTAGGAAAATTATCAGTAATTTCCCTACATCAGGTTGTTGTATTTCTCAGTTTTGGCATATTATATGTGGATGTGCTGTTCTTTCATGGATTGAAAGCTGTTAGTGACATTTTGTGATTTAAATAACTTTCATAACATTTTATGAACCTGTATCAACCTATAATATCAGCAGTACAAAAATACATTTGACATGTAAAATGCCATAGTTAAATTACCCTGTTTAAAAGTTAAGATGTTTTTATTCAGTTCTTCTAAGGTGATTTGCATTGTATTTTTTGAGAAAGAAGGGATTATTAGAGAGGCTATATATTTTCTGTTCTTACTCCTCATTGTGTATACAGTATTTATTTTATATTTTTGGCTCAAGAAATGACACTCAATTTGGAAAACAATCAAAATCGGAGGAAAGGTGGACCTTCAAGATGGTAGAGGAGTAAGACACACAGATCACTTTCCTCCCCACAAATACATCAGAAATACATCTACATGTGGAACAACACCTACAGAACACCTACTGAATGCTGGCAGAAGACCTCAGACTTCCCAAAAGGCAAGAAACTCCCCACGTACCTGAGTAGGGCAAAAGAAAAAAGAAAAAACAGAGACAAAAGGAAAGGGATGGGACCTGCACCTCTGGGAGGGAGCTGTGAAGGAGGAAAACTTTCCACACACTAGGAAGCCCCTTCACTGGCAGAGACGGGGGTGCCTGGGGGGAAGCTTCGGAGCCACGGAGGAGAGTGCAGCAACAGGGGTGCGGAGGGCAAAGGGGAGAGATCCCCCCACAGAGGATCGGTGCCGACCAGCACTCACCAGCCCAAGAGGCTTATCTGCTCACCCGCCAGGGCGGACGGGGGCTGGGAGCTGAGGCTCAGGCTTCGGAGGTCAGATGCCATGGAGAGGACTGGGGTTAGCTGCGTGAACACAGCCTGAAGGGGGCTAGTGCGCCACAGCTAGCCAGGAGGGAGTCCGGGAAAAAGTCTGGACCTGCCTAAGAGGCAAGAGACCATTGTTTCGGGGTGCGCAATGAGAGGGGTTCAGAGCACCACCTAAACAAGCTCCAGAGACGGGTGCCAGCCGTGGCTATCAGCACGGACCCCAAAGATAGACATGACACGCTAAGGCTGTTACTGCAGCCACCAAGAAGCCTGTGTGCAAGCACAGGTCACTATCCACACCTCTCCTCCCAGGAGCCTGTGCAGCCCGCCACTGCCTGGGTCCCAGGATCCAGGGACAACTTCCCCGGGAGAACACACGGCGCACCTCAGGCTGGTGAAACGTCACACTGGCCTCTCTCACCACAGGCTCGCCCTGCATTCTGCAACCCTCCCACCCACCGGCCTGAGTGAGCCAGAGGCCCCTAATCAGCCGCTCCTTTAACCCCATCCTGTCTGAGCAGGAACAGACGCCCTCAGGTGACCTACATGCAGAGATGGGGCCAAATCCACAGCTGACCCGCAGGAGCTGTGCGAACAAAGAAGAGAAAGGGAAATTTCTCTGTGCAGCCTCAGGAGCAAAATTAGAAGACAGAGGAATATGCAGCAGTTGAAAGAGCAAAGTAAAAACACACCAGGCCAAACAAATGAACAGGAAATAGGAAGTCTACATGAAAAACGATTCACAGTAATGATAGTAAAGGTGATCGAAAATCTTGGAAATACAATGGAGAAAATACAAGAAACATTTAACAAGGACCTAGAAGAACTAAAGAGCAAACAAACAATGATGAAAAACACAATAAATGAAACTAAAAACTCTCTAGAAGGGATCAATAGCAGAATAACTGAGGCAAAAGAACGCATAAGTGACTTGAAAGATAAAATACTGGAAATAACTACCACAGAGCAGAATAAAGAAAAAAGAATGAAAAGAATTGAGGACAGTCTCAGAGACCTCTGGGACAACAGTAAACACACCAATATTCGAATTATAGGGGTCCCAGAAGAAGAAGAGAAAAAGAAAGGGACTGAGAAAATATCTGAAGAGATTATAGTTGAAAACTTCCCTAATATGGGAAAGGAAATAGTTAATCAAGTCCAGGAGGCGCAGAGAGTCCTATACAGGATAAACCCAAGAAGAAACACGCCAAGACACATCTTAATCAAACTATCAAAAATTAAATACAAAGAAAATATATTAAAAGCAGCAAGGGAAAAACAACAAAAAACATACAACGGAATCCCCATAAGGTTAACAGCTGATCTTTCAGCAGAAACTCTGCAAGCCAGAAGGGAGTGGCAGGACATATTTAAAGTGATGAAAGAGAAAACCCTACAACCAAGATTACTCTACCCAGCAAGGATCTCAATCGTATTCGATGGAGAAATTACAACTTTTACAGACAAGCAAAAGCTAAGAGAATTCAGCACCACCAAACCAGCTTTACAACAAATGCTAAAGGAACTTCTCTAGGCAGGAAACACAAGAGAAGGAAAACACCTACAATAACAAACACAAAACAATTAAGAAAAAGGTAACAGGAACATACATATTGATAAAAACCTTAAATGTAAATGGATTAAATGCTCCAAACAAAAGACATAGACTGGCTGAATGGATACAAAAACAAAACCTGAATATAAGCTGTCTACAAGAAACCCACTTCAGACCTAGGGACACATAAAAACTGAAAGTAAGGGGATGGAAAAAGATATTCCATGCAAATGGAAATCAAAAGAAAGCTGGAGTAGCAATTCTCATATCAGACAAAATAGACTTTAAAACAAAGACTATTACAAGAGACAAAGAAGGACACTACATAATGATCAAGGGATCAATCCAAGAAGAAGATATAACAATTGTAAATATTTATGCACCCAACATAGGAGCACCTCAATACATAAGGCAAATGCTAACAGCCATAAAAGGGGAAAATGACAGTAACACAATAACAGTAGTGGATTTTAACATGCCTTTCACCAAAAGATAGATCATCCAAAATGAAAATAAATAAGGAAACACAAGCTTTAAATGATACATTAAACAAGATGGACTTAATTGATATTTATAGGACCTTCCATGCAAAACAACAGAATACATTTTTTCTCAAGTGCTCATGGAACATTCTCCAGGATAGATCATATCTTGGGTCATAAATCAACCCTTGGTAAATTTAAGAAAACTGAAATTGTATCAAGTATCTTCTCCGACCACAATGCAATGAGACTAGATATCAATTACAGGAAAAAATCTGTAAAGAATACAAACACACGGAGGCTAAACAAAACACTTCTAAATAACCAAGAGATCAATGAAGTAATTAAAGAAGAAATCAAAAAATACCTAGAAACAAATGAGAATGAAAACATGACGACCCAAAACCTGTGGGATGCAGCAAAAGCAGTTCTAAGAGGGAACATTATATCAATACAATACTACCTCAAGAAACAAGAAAAATCTCAAACAACCTAACCTTACACCTAAAGCAATTAGAGAAAGAAGAACAAAAAAGACCCTGAGTTAGTGAAGGAAAGAAGTCATAAACATCAGATCAGAAATAAATGAAAAAGAAATGAAGGAAACAATAGCAAAGATCAATAAAACTAAAAGCTAGTTCTTTGAGAAGATAAACAAAATTGGGACACCACTAGCCAGACTCATTAAGAAAAAAAAGAAGAAGACTCAAATCAACAGAATTAGAAATGAAAAAGGAGAAGTAACAACTGACACTGCAGAAATACAAAGGATCATGAGAGATTACTACAAGCGACTATATGCCAATAAAATGGACAACCTGGAAGAAATGGACACATTCTTAGAAAAGCTCAACCTTCCAAGACTGAACCAGGAAGAAATAGAAACTATAAACAAACCAATCCCAAGCACTGAAATTGAGACTGTGATTAACAATCTTCCAACACACAAAAGCCCAGGACCAGATGGCTTCACAGGCTAATTCTATCAAACATTTAGAGAAGAGCTAACACCTATCCTTCTCAAACTTTTCCAAAATATAGCAGAGGGAGGAACACTCCCCAACTCATTCTACGAGGCCACCATCACCCTGATACCAAAACCAGACAGAGATGTCACAAAGAAAGAAAACTACAGGCCAATATCACTGATGAACATAGATGCAAAAATCCTCAACAAAATACTAGCAAACAGAATCCAACAGCACATTAAAAGGACCATACACCATGATCAAGTGGGGTTTATCCCAGGATTGCAAGAATTCTTCAGTATATGCAAATCAATCAATGTGATACACCATATTAACAAACTGAAGGATAAAAAACATATGATAATCTCAATAGATGCAGAAAAGGCTTTCAACAAAATTCAACACCCATTTATGATAAAATCCCTCCAGAAAGTAGGCATAGAGGGAACTTACCTGAACATAATGAAGGCCATATATGACAAACCCACAGCCAACATCGTTCTTGATGGTGAAAAACTGAAACCGTTTCCACTAAGATGAGGAACAAGACAAGGTTGCCCACTTTCACCACTATTATTCAACATAGTTTTGGAAGCTTTAGCCACAGCATTCAGAAAAGAAAAAGAAATAAAAGGAATCCAAATCGGAAAAGAAGAAGTAAAGCTGTCACTGTTTGCAGATGACATGATACTATACATAGAGAATCCTAAAGACGCTAGCAGAAAACTACTAGAGCTAATCAATGAATTTGGTAAAGTAGCAGGATACAAAATTAATGCACAGAAATCTCTTGCATTCCTATACACTAATGATGAAAAATCTGAAAGTGAAATTAAGAAAACACTCCCATTTACCATTGCAACAAAAAGAATAAAATACCTAGGAATAAACCTACCTAGGGAGACAAAAGACCTGTATGCAGAAAATTATAAGACACTGATGAAAGAAATTAAAGATGATACAAATAGATGGAGAGATATACCATGTTCTTGGACTGGAAGAATCAACATTGTGAAAATGACTATACCACCCAAAGCAATCTACAGATTTAATGCAATCCCTATCAAACTACCACTGGCATTTTTCACAGAACTTAGAACAAAAAATTTCACAATCTGTATGGAAACACAAAAGACCCCAAATAGCCAAAGCAATCTTGAGAAAGAAAAACGGAGCTGGAGGAATCAGGATCCCTGACTTCAGACTATACTACAAAGCTACAGTAATCAAGACAGTATGGTACTGGTACAAAAACAGAAATATACATCAATGGAACTGGAGAGAAAGCCGAGAGATAAACCCACGCACATATGGTCACCTTATCTTTGATAAAGGAGGCAAGAATATACAATGGAGAAAAGGCAGCCTCTTCAATAAGTGGGGCTGGGGAAACTGGACAGCTACAAGTAAAAGAATGAAATTAGAACACTCCTTAACACCATACACAAAAATAAACTCAAAATGGATTAAAGACCTAAATGTAAGGCCAGACACTATAAAACTCTTAGAGGAAAACATAGGCAGAACACTCTATGACATAAATCACAGCAAGATCCTTTTTGACCCACCTCCTAGAGAAATGGAAATCAAAACAAAAATAAACAAATGGGACCTAATGAAACTTAAAAGCTTTTGCACAGCAAAGGAAACCATAAACAAGATGAAAAGACAACCCTCAGAATGGCAGAAAATATTTGCAAATGAAGCAACTGACAAAGGATTAATCTCCAAAATTTACAAGCAGCTCATGCAGGTCAATATCAAAAAGACAAACAACCCAATTCAAAATGGGCAGAAGATCTAAATAGGCATTTCTCCAAAGAAGATATACAGATTGCCAACAAACACATGAAAGGATGCTCAACATCATTAATCATTAGAGAAATGCAAATCAAAATTACAATGCGATATCATCTCACACTGGTCAGAATGGCCATCATCAAAAAATCTACAAACAATAAATGCTGGAGAGGGTGTGGAGAAAAGGGAACCCTCTTGCACTGTTGGTGGGAATGTAAACTGATACAGCCACTATGGAGAACAGTATGGAGGTTCCTTACAAAACTAAAAATAGAACTACCATATGATCCAGCAATCCCACTACTGGGCATATACCCTGAGAAAACCATAATTCAAAAAGAGTCATGTACCACAATGTTCATTGCAGCTCTATTTACAACAGCCAGGACATGGAAGCAACCTAAGTGTCCATCATCAGATGAATGGATAAAGAAGATGTGGCACATATATACAATGGAATATTACTCAGCCATAAAAAGAAATGAAATGGAGGTATTTGTAATGAGGTGGATGGACCTAGAGTCTGTCATACAGAGTGAAGTAAGTCAGAAAGAGAAAAATAAATACCGTATGCTAACACATATATATGGAATCTAAGAAAAAAAAAAAAGGTCATGAAGAACCTAGGGGCAAGACGGGAATAAAGACGCAGACCTACTAGAGAACGGACTTGAGGACATGGGGAGGGGGACGGGTAAGCTGGGACAAAGTGAGACAGTGGTAGTGTATATATGGACATATATACACTACCAAATGTAAAATAGATAGCTAGTGGGAAGCAGTCGCATAGCACAGAGAGATCAGCTCAGTGCTTTGTGACCAGCTAGAAGGGTGGGATAGGGAGGGTGGGAGGGAGGGAGACGCAAGAGGGAAGAGATATGGGAACATATGTATATGTATAACTGATTCACTTTGTTATAAAGCAGAAACTAACACACCTTTGTAAAGCAAATCAATAAAAATGTTAAAAAATATATATACAGTGTTTCAGCCTTAATACTTAGTTACTCATACATGATTGGCTTAATTAAGGATATCTATCTTCAAATTAATAATACAGTATGATAAAAATATTAATTTGTCAAATAAGCTAATTCCACAATTTCAACTGGATCAAAATGATATTTAAAACAACTGGAGATTAAGCAGAAAGTTGTAATTTTTTAATTCACTCTAAATTAGGTGAAAGATTTAGAAAGATGCTTTAATCAGTCCTAATACACACAACATGCAGATGAAGAGGGACTAACTTTACTCTCACAATACATGGCTAATGTGATAGCTTAGTTCTCCTGAATGTTGAGACTATAATTTTCTAGTTGGCATTTCTTAGAGTTAATAAAGTCAGCTTTTCCATAGATTTATAGTTTATAATTAAACTTTTACAAAAATAGAAAAATGATATTTTTAAACAGCAAAAAACATTTGCATGATAACTGATTTTTATCACCACTTTAATTTAGCTTACCAAAAGCAAACAGATCTTAATCCTCCAAAGTGCCTTTGGATTCTGAATAAAAACCTACAATTCCATAAATACAAAATAGAGATAGTAAGGTCCTGCTTTTTCATTATTATTTTGCCATATTAAGAACTGTAGAATACCCTTAGAAAATTCCAACTGAGTAAGAAACTAAAATCTTTGTTCCCTTTAAGCCATGGAGGTGTAATCATTTTTGTTACATCATTGATATATCATGGGCAATTGGATAGAAGGGTACTGGTATTTCTTTTTCATTATCAAATACTTTTCAACTCAAACTTATATATTTCAGAAAAAAATTTGAAACACTTAATAACTGTTTTCGAGCACTTAATGAACATTTAACACTGGTATGCTAATTAAAAATATACTTGGATATTTTTAAGTCCTTAAGGACCAAGTTATTATAGAATTGAAGTCTTAAACAAGCTCTGGGACAGTGCTGTCAGCCTAGTTAAAGCTAGTTAAAGCAACTGAGGAGAATATGACCAGATTCCCCTTAGAATGACGGAAAAATGTAGACCACTTTGATCATTCACAAGCAATCATTACCAGCTTTTGAGATTTAGATGCGTTTCTAATATGTCCAATCACTTGAATGACCTCAACACTCCGGCTGCTTCCTTTTGCTAGTGGTTTATACAGATTTAGTATAAATCTGGTCTTGGGGAACAGAAGAGCATCTATAAACACAGCAAACACTGGTTTTGTAGTCACAACCAGATCCCTGGATTGGCAGTATTGCTTCATCTGGAGATTGGCAGAAAGCAGAGCCTGGACACCCACAGCTCAGGAAACAGAGAAGTAATCGCTTAACTGTATTGACCACTTAGCATATGCCAAGCTGTGCTAGGATTTATCTCATTTAATCCTAACGATAGCCCTGTAAGTTGAGCTTTATCATCTCTCTCTTTACAGATAAAGATATTAAGACTTATGTTGTACAGCAGAAATTAACACAACATTGTAAATCAACTATACTTCAATAAAATTTTTTTAAAAATTTTTAAAAAGCCTTAAATGGTCTAAGGTTACAGAAGAGGCAGTGTTACGCCAGCCAATGCTGTGTTAGGCCTTCCCCTGATACTGTTTGCCCTGATCTTTCGGATATGGATCTTGGTGCAATGCCCTTCTCAGTGGTTAGGAGGAACAGTCAGCTTGAATTGGATCCAGTTTATGACACGTAAAAGTTATTATAGACATTATGCTATATAAACTTGAAAAAAATTTTGAGGTGGGTGTCATTTTAATTATACCACAGGTGAGAATATTGAGTTTTTTGAAAATTAAGTGATTGAACCAAAGTCACTGTTCCAATTATATAACTGAGTCTGGATGGGAACCTGGGGCTTGTTGCTTTACAGCCTTTCCCTACAGGGCATCCACCTTGTGAGAACTTAAGGAACAGATCAAATCTTAAATTATAATTAAATAAGAGCCAGATAGAAATGAGACTTATCATTATTAATATTTGTGGGGAAAAAGTAAAAAAAAAACAAAAAAACAAACAAAAAAAACTCTGGGGGTGGGAAAAGGACTTTGGTTTAGTAACTGGTGGCATAAACCCCTTTCCATCAGATTACTCCCAGTCGGGTGTGGGTCTGCTTGCTGCTAGAAATGAAAATAAAGCCAATCATACACATGGCACAGAGAAAAAGCAAGGTAAGTCTTTCTACAAATAGGCAGCATTTCTCAAGTTTTCATTAAAATGCAGTATGTTGTATGTTAAACTGAAAACTGTTTGGCGTTCTAAAAGGAAAAATAAAACCTCAACTCACACACAATGAGAAGACCGAAAGGAGTATTTATACCCTTCTATCTCTTCACTGATTTTTAAAGACAGGCCATCGAGTATTACACCTTCTAGAAATCAACATTAAATAATAATCAGGGGCTTCCCTGGTGGCGCAGTGGTTAAGAATCCGCCTGCCAATGCAGGGGACACGGGTTCGAGCCCTGGTCTGGGAAGATCCCACATGCCGCGGAGCAACTAGGCCCGTGAGCCACAACTACTGAGCCTGCGCATCTGGAGCCTGTGCTCCATAACAAGAGAGGCCACGACAGTGAGAGGCCCGCACACCGCGATGAAGAGTGGCCCCCGCTCGCCGCAACTAGAGAAAGCCCTCGCACAGAAACGAAGACCCAACACAGCCAAAAATAAATAAATTAATTAATTAATAAAAAAAAATAATCAAAGCATTCATATTAAAGCCTGTTGATTACGCCTTAACTAACTCACTGTGATTCTATAAAAGAACCGTGCGCACCCCGAGAAGACTCTCAGACTCTCCTGTGCTCCACACTCCTCTCATTATTTGCAATGGCAACTGTGGCATAAAGCTGACAAAATGCAGCAACAGAGATGGGAGAAACTGCTTGAAAAGAAAGTGAGGCTCCTCATGTCAGACGAGGGACCCAGCCGGTGAGAGTGTAAAGAGACCTTTATGGAAACAAAACAGGAAAGATACGGAACACGGTGGACCATGCGAGTCCAGGGGGTGGTCTCCACAAGGTACATCTGTAATCACTCAACTGAGTGTCCACACACACACACACACACACACACAGAGAGAGATTCACACACAGGCTCTCTCACAGAAACTACAATATTTCTTTTGGTTTAAAATTGATTGAAGCAACTCAAGGATTTTCTTTCAGCCAGTCTTTCAAAAAGCATTTCCTGCCTGTATATTACATGCAGGGTGTTCTCTGATGTCTGAAAAGATAACGCCATATAGAAACTATGATGGCAAACCATAGAAAATATTCTTCATATTCAAACAATTGTAAACATTACGTGTGTGTGTATATGGACGTATATATAATAACCTTTATATATAAATGAAAACTTTGCATTTCAAATATGCATTAGCATATATACTAATTTGCTTGGTCCCCTGGGCCCAGTCTGGATGTAGAGAAAATGGCCAATATTAGTTGGAAGGCGTAGCGTTGGCCTCAGGAGAGCTGGGTTCTGGAAAGTGAGCTAACACAGCAACACGCTTGTGCCTTTCCTAAGTAAGTGTGCGAAGAAGGGCTATGCAGGATAAACAAAATATACTGATATATTCACTGAATTTTTGAAAAATAAACACGAAGTAAGCTTTAGCAAAGAAAGAATAAACAGGCGGCTATGACTACTCACTTTACTTAATTTTACCCACTCAGGTGTCCCCACTGTCGGACTGGGAGGCCACCGTGCAGACCCTCGGCTTCCTGAGTCCGGGGGCTGCTGTCCTGCTCCTCAGGCTCCACGGGCAGGACGAAGGGCATGGTCAGAGTCCCGGGAGCAGGAAGGATTGTTTCCATCCTCTTGGGACTGAATCCAGCTCATGGCAGACTTATTTCAATGTTCCTCAAAGGCGTGTCAGTAAATCTAAACCAAATTCAAGCCAATGCCCCAAATTTGGCAGCCAAAATTTATAAAACCATGGTAGACTTCAGCCAGATGCAGGGACTCCCGTCCTGTGTGCTAAAGCATCAGATGCTACCGAGGACAAAGGTCTTCGTGTGCCAAAGTGCAGGGAGAAATTTTTTTCAGGGATCTTGAATATCATGCAGTACAGCCACCTTATATTTTTTGAGATAAAATTCACATAATATAAAATTCACCACTTTAACAATGTTAAAGTGTACAGCTGAGTAGCTTTTAGTACCTTCACAGTGTTGGACAACCAGCACGGCTCTCTAGCCCCAGATCATTTTCATCACCATCACCCCTGCCAAAATACCCCATACCCACTGACCAGATACTTTCCATCCCCCTCCCCCCGTCCCTGTCAATCGCTAATCTCATCTTTGCCTCTATTAACAACCTTGATTTTAAATGATGGGAAGCTCAGGTCTACACACATCACGTGACTTCCCAGGTGACACAGTCAGCAAACCTCAGAGCTGGGGCATCAATTCAAAGTTTGATTTAGGAACAATTTTTGATCCGAATGTAAAGCAGGACTGTCCTGGGCGTGAACCATGGATAGGGGCATTGAGCCAAGTTCTGCCTTGAGGAAAAGGTTGCCCATCACAACTGGTCCTTTCCCCCTTACAGTGGAAGGAAAGACACTTGAAGCTCTCCGACAAGCTCTACGAGAATCAATTCAATTCTTTTTTTTCATAGAGAAAATGGGAACTGAACAGCCTCAATTGCAAACCCCAGCTGGATCCATCACCTCAAATCACCACCCCCTGTGCTCATCTCAGAGCCACCATCACCAGGCCGCTACCTGGCATCACCCAGGATTTAGGAAGCAGCTTTGTTAAGAGTTCAGACCATCACAGAGGGAAACAGGTCAGAGCATGATGTGCCGTGTAAACGAATCCACCTTCACAGGGTGTGTACGTCTGAGAAGATGCCTGTGTATCACTGCGAACGTAGAGTATTTGATCATTTTTAACACAAGCCCACCTCAGTATTGCAAAAACATTCAGTAACATTCACAGAGTGAAACAAATTATAATAATGACAGAAAAAAACAGAGGTAGTGCAAACCTGGTGAACGGCCCAGGGGAAGCAGGAGGTCGTGGAGTTTCGTCCTCCCATCGGGAGCGTTTAGCAGGACGCCGGCCTCAGCCAAGGCGCTGACTTCCTCCTCGGACTCAATTTAACCCACGTGCAACTTGGTTCCTTTGAAGACCTGGCTGAAAAACAAAAGTAACACAGGTGTAAAAAATGTTACTGCAATTCGGCTTGGAGACTTAAGTGATCTAGAAGTTCTCTCTGTTGAAGTGCCTCTTAGCATGTCTGCCCACCTGCAGCTGCAGTATCCCAGGCCCTGCCGCGCGGGGCCGCTTCCCTGTTTGCTCATTCCCCCGTCGGCCTGTCCGCACTGACTCAGACTTGGCTGCTAGAAACATCCTCGTCTTTTCTAAAGAGCTTCTTGCCCACGGAAAAGCCACATAAATCCCTGATGACATCTCTTCAGGTGCTTTTTGCCATTGGGACATCTTTGCCGGAGTCTGTTTGAGTCTCTGATCCATTTTTAATTGGGTTGTTTGTTTTCTTATTTGGGGGTTTAAAGGGTTCTCTGTATAATTTGGATAACACCCCTTTATCAGATGTGTCTTTTGCAAGTATTTTGTCCTAGTCTGTGGCTGGTCTTCTGTGAATATTGTCTTCCACACAGCAGAAGGTGTCATTTTCCTGAAGTCGAGGTTATCATGAAGTGTGCAGTATCGTGAACTTTCTCTGAGCTTTCCTTTATTTGAGAACTTTCCTCTGCCCCTTTCTCTGGGTCATCTCGGTCCTCTCACAACCATTTTCCTCATTTACGTCAACATTTGCCTTTATCAAGTTCCTGTGGCTGCAATGCCAGCAGCGCCAACATTTTCCAGCCAGCTATTTTACCTACAAATCCACTTAAATCCTATTTCAATTCTGCAAAGTTATCTCCCCCAAACAGGAAAAGTTTCTGCCAGACGGCATGCAATTCACAGTAGCAGTGTCTTAGTTTTACATTGCCCACAGTAACAAATCATCACACGCTTAGTGCAACATGATTGTCTTCAGTTCTCTCGGTTAGAAGCCGGACACAGGTGTGGCTCGGTTAAAATCCGGATGTCTGCAGGGCTGGGTTCCTTTCTGGAAGCTCTAGAAGAGGGTCTGTTCTCTTGCCTTTCTCAGCTTCTAGAAGTTGCGAATATTCCTTGCTTTCAGCCCTGTTCCTCTGCCTTTGAACTGGCAGCACTGCCTCTCTCTGACGGTTCTTCCACAGTCATATTCGCCTCTGACTATCAACTTTTTATCCACTTTTGAGGACTCACGTGATGAGATCGGGCCCACCTGCATAATCCCTTGTTGACTCTGACCCTCCTGAAGACCCTGTGATGACTCTGGAGCCAGGAAGTGATCCAGGGCATCTCCCCGTCTCAGGACCCTTGACTTCATCTCGACTGCAAAACCCCTCTGCCATGTCAGCTGCACGTCACATGTTCCAGGGATTGGGGCAGGGACATCTTTGGGGGCCATTATTCCACTGACCACGAGAAGTAAACACTCCATTTCTACCATAAGCAGCTTTCCATCCTAGGGTAAGAAAATGAAAAATGTTAAAGAGACTTTGTTTTATTGTTTGCATTTGTGACCCTTCCTCAGTGTGGTCTAGGCCATCACTTCACGCAGGCCTGGGTCTCCTCCGATTGCTGCTTTGCCTTTGCCGTTCCCAAATCTTCTCCTCACAACCCACCTCACTGTCACATTCTCACCTTTCTTTGCTGCACTTCTGTCTTTGATGGGACAGTGTCCTCTCTTGATCATTCTTTCTGTAGGATGCCATGTGGTTCGTCACCCAAGCACAGCTGCACACTTGGCTGTCTGTGCACGAACCAGATGCCAGACGCACGGTGACGATTGAGGTGCTCAGAAGGAAGGACAGGAACGGTCGGTGACCTGCTGTGCATCAGTGATTTATGGACAGATGTCGAGCATGGAAGGTTCCAGTTCATGCAAATACTCACAATTCATAGTCACGGACACTGAAACTTGAACCGTGTTGTCGGGGACTGTTGTGATCTGTGCACACAGGAACCACACAAGAGATAGCAGCCTGCACCGTATGTCAACAAACACACGCCATGTGCAAAAAACACGGAAGACTCTCGCCACGTGGCACTGAGTGAGAGACCAGACATGAAGAGTGCTGACTCTGTGGTTGAACTTAGATGAAATAAGGGGGGAGGATTACTTTGGTGACAGACACCCAGAGAGGCTTCACCTCCACAGGGTGTAGTGGGGTGTGAGTTGAGGTGCAGGAGGAGCTAACGGTTCCTGATTTGTGGGGATCACAGGGCTGTGCTCACCCTGTGAAAACACGTGGAGCTGGATACTTACGATTTGTGCACTCCTCTCTATAATTTATTCTTCACTAACGTAGTTCATTTGAAAATATACAGATTGCGTCATCGTAAATTAGAAGGACCACTGGACTCGGACGAGGAAAATGGAGTTCTGGTCCTAACCTATCATGAGCTTACATCTGAAAACCAGCTGACTTGTGTGGGCTTCCTGATTTCAATGGTAAAAAAAAAAAATAAAGGATTTGAACCAGGTGGTCTTAATATTTCTTCCAACTCCAGGTGTCAGTAATCCTTTGACTGAAGTAAACTGCTTTCTGCATTTTAAGAACTAATATTAGACTCTTTTCAGACTGGAAGATGGCTTATACAACGTGGTGACAGAAGCTTTGTTTTACGTTACACCAAAGGAACAATTACCAGTAATGTTTATTTTAAAACAGATACCTGTCATGTTTACACTCTTTGATGTAAACTGTGGTTTTCGCAATAAAACTGAAAAGTATGAAGTGTTCTAACGCAGATATTAAATAAAGCAATATCCAAATTTGACATCCTGACATCTATTAAATGCTCTCTGTCCCACATGGGCCGCAAACTCGCTTTGATCTGGGTTCCAAGCAAAGTTCACATCTTCTAACAGTTGAGTATAAATTTACAACACTTTTTCCCAGTCTAAGGGAGACCACAGCTGCTGTCCCTGCAGAGCTGGTACAGGAAGAAGGGTTCTGAGAGTCTCCAGAACTCGGTGGGGGGGGGGGGCACTGTACAGGTGTGATGGGCTGTACCTTCCCTCCTCCTGTTGCCACCCAAGAACTCACCGCCACGAGAAGCAAATACGAGAAACATTCCAGCCGCTCCTGCTGCCTCTTCCCTCCCCAGGCCTCCGGGAGCGGCGACCTACCTAAGAGATGAGTGTGGAAGAAGAAATTGAATGTCAGGCTTAGGCTCTTTCGGTTTGCATTTTACATGCAGCCCGTCTGTCAAAGGTGCTCTGGTGCTCGATTCCACACACTTGCGGTCAGGTGGTCTCTGCCGCATGGGCGAGGCCTGTGGGCTAAGGGTGTCCTTCTGACTTGGGCGGGTTCTGAGCAAGTCCCTGTGTCCATGGAGAGGAAGTCACGCTCTCAGTCTGCTTTCTTGCTAATGAGCAGGGGGTTGGGCTCCATCTGTCTCGCCATCACATTTCCCAATGGTTCCGAATTAAGGAGAAGAAAAAGGATTATTTATTTGCTCCATAGATTCTCACCATGAATGAAGTTCCCAAAGTATAAACAAGAGAGCTATGGGTTATCATATCAATAAAAGTTACTTATATTTTCAGGCTGAAAAATCAAATCAAGAAAACAAACCAAAAAAACTGTCCAGGACACTTTGCTTCAAACATATTTGAAATATCTTTAAGGAGGAAACGTGCTGCTTCTTTTGTATTTCCATTTTCTTGGAGGATAAGTTCCATGAGCACAATGTAAATACCTTATTTTTATTTCATCAAAACTATTCAGAATACTGCCTTGTCTATGATAAATGTGCAAATAATCAGTTTATCTCTTTGTCTTCCACTTTTTAACATCCATGGAGTCTTATTCTGCATATGAATCTATGTTTTAAAAGTTTTTATTCTAAATTTTCCTGATCAGAAATGTACACAAGAGGTGTGGTTTCAAACTTTTATATATTCAAGGCTAGATTTTCAGTCTACGTGGTTCACATTTAATAGGTGCATTTGCACGTTCAAAATAAAATATTTGTTATAATGATGCACTTCTGCTACTGATCATTACTGAAGAGGTAATAAGTTGTAATATAAAATATTTCTATGTACTTATGAAATCAAATAAATTTAAAAGTGACACTTGAATAAGAAAATGAAATGAAGATTAAAATAACATTAAAATTTATAATAAAACATTTGACCTTTATTTTTAAAATCTTTGCATTTATTCAAGGTGTTCAAAATTACTTTCTCTCAATATGATTTTATTAAACCATAAAATTAATGGAATCCATCACTAATATAAAAGTTTGAACACAGAATTTTTAAATTAAAAGTCAAAAGGTACCCAAGAAATATAACCATAGAGACAAAAGTAATAGTATGTGGATGTCGTTAATAAATTTAAATATTGGAGTTTTCTGTTGAGTGTATGATACGTCCTGTTCTTTCATCTTTGTGTCACTTCCTTTAATGCATTCGACTGCTTTTTCCACATGCTTCTTTCAGTGAAAATCAGAATCTCATGTTTTCAAACCAAAAGAGGGATTTTCATTTTTAGGAGACACCATTACAAATTTTTAGGACTAAAAACCTGGCACAGATATTAATATTAAATACCAATAATATGTCACACGAGCAATTTTTTAAAAATAAATCTAAAAAAATAAAAAAAATAAAAAAAAATAAATCTAATGCCTGTCATCTTGCTTATGGGTCATAAATGGCCTTATTTACTTTTAAATGACTAAGATGATGTAAGTGATAGATCAATCCCAGAGAACAAACCAGTAGATTGTTTAAAATATACGCTGCTCAGTATTTTAACAGAACAAGTGCTAGGCACATGTTTTTCCTTGGCTCTTCCTCTCTGCAGGCGACCAGCACCTGGAAAGGCTTGGCGAGCGCGTGGATGTAGGTCAGCCCCACCTGGGCCGGGGTGAGGCCGCTGATGCCCAGACACACCTTACGGGAAACGGCACAGCCTGACTCTCTAAGTCCCAGGGTCTCCTCGGTGTTTTGTAACACTTTCTATTACACGGAAAACAGCATTCAGCTGCTCATTCTAACTTAACTTTTCTCCCACTATCTTATATATAAGCATCTGTTAAGTACAAGTACTTATTTAATATTCTTCTCAAAAAAGACTTGTTTAGGAAAATATAGAAACCACATTTTGTAGAAAGTAATAAATTCCTTTTAAATGTTCTCTAATTGTGCTCCCATTGGGATCTTAATGATGTCTCATTTGTGTGTGTGTGTGTGTTCAGTATTATATTACTCTGACAGCATAAATAATTTCATAGTCCCTTTATTTTCTGATACTTGGTGATTGATAGGGAGAAATTCAAAGGTTTTGAGTTAACCATGTAGGGAACGTTTGACCATCTAATCAGCTTAGACTATTCTATACTCAGAATAGTATAAAGTCACGTTGACATGTTGTTTTTCCAAACAAGGAAAAGGTGATTTTACAAAAATATATGCTCTAAAGTCTTCTTTTTAAGATAGAAAAATGCACACTGGTTGAGTTGACATAATGAAATTGCCTATTATCTAGATGACTTTTTTTAATAATAAAAAGAAAGCCATGGAGCATTTACATTATTTGCTGTATTCATTTAAACAGGGTATTCGATAGGACCTATTCAAACTGATTCATTCTTTCCACTTCTGACAGTGGGAATAAAAGAATTAGCTTTTCGGAGTTATTTTTAATGCAGTGGATTTGCCATTTTTCCTGTTTAAAATACTGTTCACTAGTTACTTGAGAGTATCAAAATTCCAGGCAATTATGACTTTCTTACAAGAAGAGTGTTTCTGAGTCATCCCCACATTTAGAAGCAACCACACTTCCATCAGCCACCCTTGAGAAATGATCTTTTGTTCATTTTAGCATCAAATTGGAAATCGTTCATCTCACAGCCTCTGCCAAAATAAATGTTTCCTCTTTCTTAAACATAAAATTTCAACGTGTGATAAACTAATTACTCTTTATTTTTCATGCCTGGTTCCTATCTGCTTGTCATTTTTTCCTTCCACTTTTTCATGTGTCTACAGCATAACTACCTGTTATGCTTCAGAAGAGACAAAAAAACATTAATTCTCCTGTTCAATAGTCATTTTTTAAATATGCTGATACTTCTTCCTATTTAATCGTTACATTGAACACAAAAGAACTAGCAAAGAAGAGTCGTGTAATAATTTTTTATATATATTTTGGTATACGTTTACAGGACTGGAAATCTTATAGGATATATCTATGCCTTGAAAGATACTGCACATAAATATCCCCACGAAAGTAAAAATTAAATACCTGTTTTAAAACGATGGAGACCGTCCTTATATGATTTTTGTTTAGACATAGTACATTAACATTTAATATGTTTTTCTAAAAGTCTATAGACCTCTCAGATAAAGTATTAGCACAAGTTATAATAATTTCTTAGTTGATTAAATTATGATTTAAAAGTTACAAATTAAAAACCATAGAGTCATCAGCAAAATGGCAGAGTAAGGAACTCTGAAACTGTCCCTTCCAAAAAAGCAACAAAATAACTGGAAAAGCCCCTTAGTATCAATATTTGAGAGTACTGAAAGGCTTTCAGCAACCTAGATTGTGCTTACTCAAGAAAAAACAACTGAATCTTGGTGAGAACAGTGACATTTGTGGTACTTTAACTTGCCTCCTTCCCATCTTCTGTTTCCCAACTTCATGGTGGCTTTGAAAATACCAGCCCACATTCCCCGTAGTAGCATAAGGAGCCAAACAGACCCCATTTACAAAGATGTGTAATTACTTGTTTGGACCTGTCCGGTGGCTCCACAGAAGCCTGGCTCAAAAGGCCCATCTTTATTCCCCTGACTCAGAGCTTGCCCGGTGCCAAAGCTGTCACCCAGCTGGAAGGGGGGTGGTGGCATGTGTTGAAAACACTTACAGCCAGATGTTTTAGTTGCCGCTGCCTGAGGTCCTAGGAAACAGTTAGGGCAAACAACAGACTAACTGAAAACTAGAGAGGAACGTCTGTGAAATGAGAAGTTTATAAATACTTTAAAAACTCTCAAAGAGAGCATCTGATTTCCAGACTTGCCAAAACAAACTATTCAAATGTCTAGTCTTCAAAGCCAAAGTACGAGGTATGCAAAGAAAAAAGAAAGTATGGCTCATACACAGAGGAGAAGAGAAGACATGAACACAAATGTCCCTGAGGAAGGTCTAGATAAGAACTGCAACTCAGCTGTTTACAAAATACATCCAAGGAGCTAAGGAAACAATGTCTAAAGAAGCAAAATAAAGTATAAGAATAATGTTTCAACCAGTCGAGAATGTCAAAGAGAAAGAAAAGATGAAAAGTTTAAATAGGAATTCTCGGGTTGAAAAATACAATAACCGATATGAAAAATTCAATAGAGGTGCTCAACAGCAGATTTGAGAAGACAGAACAAAGAATCAGTGCCTTGAAAACCGATCAACGGAGATTATCTAGTCTGAAGAACACAAAGAGAGAAGAATGGAAGTATGTGTAATGGGAGTTCCAGAAGAAGGTCAGAGGAAGGAAGCCAGACATGAACATCACAGGCAAACAGTAAACCAACACCTCATGAATAAAGAGGCACAAATCCTAAACAAAATACAACTAGGCTGAATTCAGCAGTATACAAAAAGGGGTTTATCCCAGGAACACAAGGTTTGTTTAGCAGCTCAAAATCAATTAATGCAATACAGCATATGAATAAAATAAAGGGGAAAACCCCACCGGATCATCTCAATAGATTCAGAAAAATCATTTGACAATTCCAACACCTGTTCGTAATGCAAAGTCTCAACAAAATAAGAATAAAAGAGACGTGACCTTCTAAGCCCTGGCTACACAAAGACAGTCATCATTTTTAGTGTTTTTTCTTTAGATGCAGTCGGCTGCACAGCTACCCCATCTCATGAGAAATTCAGAAAAGGTTGTGAAAAAACTCATCAGACTTAACGATAACCTACTCCCATTTTTATTCCTATCCTTTGCCCAATCCACTTCTCTGTGCTTTTTGTCAGATGCCATCCATGTGGCCCACCAAGTTTAGGAATTTCTTCTCATCTGCCATGTCTCAGTACTGTCTTGTGCAAAATTTTCTGAGTCAAGACTGATCTTAAGAGTTGCTATTTAAATGTACCTTTTACAGTAGATATCACTGTGGCATTAGTATTCTGGTGGATGAGGATAGGTAAGAAGTCTTCAAAACACTCAATACAAATCACTTGGAAAAAGAATTGGACATACGAAAATCACATTTATGGTGTCACATTTACACGTTTTACATTTACATGTGGACTATCCATTAAATAATCACTTTGGAAGTCAGTTTCAGTGATGAGTAATAACTAACTCATTTTCAAAGTCAACCCATTCCACTTCTGCAAACTTGTATTTATTACAGTTCTCAGTTAATGAGACTCATTTGGGGGTAAGTGATTGAACTCATTATGAGTTCATTTGTTTGCATCATCGCCCAATACACACTTTTCTACTTGCTTTCAAAATTGATGTAGAAGAATAATCTACATATAACATATATATTTTATCTGTGTTTGACATTACACATATTTCCACACGTAATAAATTCTGCAAGAGCGACACACTGCTGTATTTACATGTTTACATTTATGGTCCCCCTTTCTTGTCTCCACTGTCTGGCTTATAATACATTTGGGTTTTGAACTTTGTGATCCTACAGTTAATTTTCCACACAAAACCTAGGATATTTTATTGCACATGAATGTATATGTTAAATATCAATATTTGTGACAATCAATCAGTTGATATTCTCTTATAATTCTTTAATGAATAACTCATATTTTGGAAATTTTAGGGAAAGTGTTACTTCTCATGTCATTACAAATATTTTAATGTGCTGAGTTTATATTACTAGTCCTTATATCTCAATGACGGAAAATGGGGGAATATTTGTCATGTACACGTAGAAATGTTGACATTAGAAGGATTAAAAATTTTAAAAGTTACACAAAAATGTAAAGCGGTAGGCAACATGACATAATGAAAAGAGTTCATTCTCTAATATATGAGAATTTTAATGCAAGTTCTAACTTCTACTAACAACATGACACGGGACAGATTTCCCAGTCACTGTAAACCTCAGTTCTCTTATAAAGCAGTGACCAAATTATTCCACTGAATTATTGTGTTAATTAAGTAATAAATGTAACGTTTTGGCACATGGGCTTAACATGCTTAACGAAAGTTTAATATGATTAATAGATACAAATATAGACTACTTTTTGTGAGGGAGTCTTAAGAAATTGGAGGACCTGTATTAGATACCCCAATTAAGGGAGAGAGCTTTCTAAATCTAGTTTGACCTGCTTCTTTACACTTTTTCCTCATGGATGGAAGTTTTCCTGTTGCATTTCAACATCTAAGGTTATGTGGATCCTGTGGTCTCACCGTTCCGTTTTGTCTTTCATGATTTACAGCCTCCAAAACACATGTAGTCCAGTAAGAGTTGATATGAGAAATTTAGATAACTTTATGTGTGATAAATGTGTTCACTTTGAGAGGACAAATAATATCCAATGAAGTACGTGCCATGAGACTACAATGTACAGTCTTTGTGCACAATCTCTTATTCCTTCTCATGCATCAAAAGGATGAGATGTGCCTCCTGTCTCTGATTTTTAGTCCTTCTTCCTACCAACATCAGTACAACCTCCTAGGTTTAAAGTTTGTTATCCCCTCGCCTTCAAAATATTGTCTTTCCCAGGGTTAGCCCACCTATTCTCATGCTTATACCCAAGTCATGGTCGCTATCAATAACTACATAATTACCAAAATCTCAACCCCAAGTAAATTCCTCTCTGATAACACCCCCACATTTCTTGTTCTAATAGCTATACTTCATCTTATTAAGGGCTCTCATATGTTGACCCTACTAGTTTTGCAACGTCCATTACTGCCAGAATCATACAAGTGACCTTCCAAACCAAGAAACCTTTTTTTTAAATTTAATTTTACTTATTTTTTTATACAGCAGGTTCTTATTAGTTATCTATTTTATACATATTAGTGTATATATGTCAATCCCAATTCATCACATAATGAAAGGAACATTCAAAATAATCAAAATTATCTAATTAGTTGACATGTTTGTTTATTAACCAACAAATAGGTTTTATTACATTGATGGACCTATACAATAGTTTTTTTATGTAAAAATAGTATAGGTTTATTTATATTAAAGCAAAAGTTTTTAATATTATATCGAGCCTCTGAGCATTAAAAAAGTATTGCTGAAATGTAATCAACTGCATAATTATTATATGCTACAGATTCACAAATTTTAAACAGTTTCCTAGACATACCTATTTCTAAAATCCTGTATTTTTCCTGAAGAATTTATTTATTTTTAAATAAAGTTGATTCTAGTTTTCTTCAAAGTTGCATTTTTTGCTTAACAAATTTGAAGTAGTTAACCCTTTCAACTGAAGTTTCTCTTTAGAATATACCATTTTGCATTGAGAAAAATATTTCTCATGTGCTGGGATTCTGGGAAACTGAGAATGAATTCTGCTGAATGGAGGCTATTTGCACCTCTATTTTTTAATTGAAATATACAGAATTTGTAGATATAGTTTTTTTTCTCCATCCAGAGTGCTTTTCTTTAATGATATTATGGTAAAATAATGTCAAGTAATTTATTTGTATTTATGATTTTAAAAAAGATTTTGCCAAATTTAGATTCTTCAGAATTATAGATTCTTCAAAACTATGGCATCAGGGTAGTTTTTCAATCTTTCTGGATCCCCTCACAAAAATACAGCTGGCAGTGAAACAGGAAAGCCAAAAACCCATAGACAATATTGACAACAAAACTACATGACCAGTTACCTCCACAGACGCCCAAATACAAACAAGTGGAGACAAAGCACTAAACCCGGGAGACCTGCGTGTGTCTGAATCAGCACAAGAGGAAGAATCAAAGAGTCCAGAGGGTTTGTGACGGATCCACGAGCATACCCACCTGGAGGCAACGTGTAGACAGGAGCTGACACCGTCCCAGAGTAAGGAGTTAGCGGGGAGAGGTTGTGGACCCACAGGAACTCCTGACACGGACCAGCCAGGAGTTTCACACCCCAAGTCTGCACTCAGTGGAAGCTGCTCAGAACAGAATCAAATCTGAGTCGAGGATGACAGAGTGAAAGGAAGAAAGCAGGTTCAAGGGGCAGAGAGAGCCCGAATCAGAACATCTCGGAATACAAGCCACCAATTTTTAACTCTAAACAGCAGAAACAAACCTCTAAGAAATTAGATTACCTGACTCCTTTGCCATGCTTTCTAACTAAATCAGAACTCCAAAAATTGGAAATATAAATCTCAGATAAAAACAAAATATAGAACAGAATCGAGTTCAAATCCTATGCAAAATTTCTGTAAGGAAGAAAACAAAATAGAATAAGGAACAGAATAACATTCCTTTGACCATGAAATAATTCCAGAAAGCATATCAACAAAACATATAAAAATGATAGCTTACTCTTTTAAAATTAACTGAAAGACACAAGAGAATGATATAACCTGAAAAAAAATGACAAAGATTTAAAAAAAAACTTAGAGTAAAAGAACTTAGAAAGAATTAGAAATAAAATTAAAGGTTATTACAAAAATAAAGATTTAATTAGAAGGAACATGAGAACAGGTAAAAGAACAGTTAATTCCTTAAGAGGAGCAGAAGTTGAAAAAATATAATCAAAATAAATATGTCTCAAATAATTTGGAAAAAAACGTTAAGTATTAAAATGAGGCAAAGAATATCCAACATAGTATCAATCCTGAAGATGAAAACCAAAACAAAGGAACAGAGATAAACATTAAATACAATAATTAAAATAAAAGCTTTCCTAAATAAAATTTTTAAATAACTTGAAGCTGCGTATTCGAAAAGAATTCGCACGTAGTATTGATCCAGAATGACCAACACCAAAACATTCAAACAATATTACCGTATTTTAAAGGGAAGAAAATAGTCTTCTGGGCATGTAGGCAAAGAGATACGGTGACTTAAAAGGAAAATTAAAATTAGGTTTTCTGCAGAAATGCTTACGTCAGCAGGAAGAGTAGCATACTTAAGAAATTCAGTGAAAGAAAATGGGATCCAAAGGTTTCATATCCAGAAAAAGTGACTTTCAAATAACAGACAAAATGCTCTCTGGACATGAAAGGCTGTGAATCCTCATGAGGGGATATGTAGACAGGAACCTCACAGTGGTAACAAGCATGAAAAGGACAGTTATTTGCAGAATTAAGACAAAGATATAATATGTACCCCAACCAGCAGGTGTAGTTCAACCATGAAAACATGGAAGAGAATGGGGAGGGGTGATGTCAAAGACAACAGGGGACCACCCGCTCCTCAGTCAGGGCCCTAAACATCGGTGACGGGTGAGGACCCTTTTGATGACAGGGGAGCACAGGGGTGGTGTTTTGAAGATGATGGTAATTCATATTTTTTTTAATTCCAGAAAGTTCCAAAAAGAAAAACTTATATTTGCCCGGAGCTGGCAAATACGTACATAGTATTAACATTGTAGTATTAGGTATTATAGGCCATCTAGCGATGATTTAAAGTGCATGTAGGTTACATGCGAATACTAGGCCATTTTATGTAAGGGACTTGAGCATCCTCGGGTTCTGGTGTCCACGGGGTCCTGGACCAACCCTCTGTGGGTACCCAAGGAGGGCTGTGTACCCTGTCAGAGAAAGCCTTTTCTAAAGGTAGGGTCGGACCTGGGGGACAGAAGGTAGGATTTTGAATGGCTGACCCAGGAAATAAACAGGCTCCGTGAAGCACTCCCTGAAGGCACCGCTGAGAAGTCAAAGTACTGCCTCCGCTCCATACTTTTAGCTTGATTTTTAGTAATACCATGAAGCTATCTTGAAAACGTATATTTTAGCAAAAGTGTACCTTTTTACCAGCTTTGATATATAAGAAAGTGAGGGTATTTATCATTCCTCAGACGAACGCAATTCTATGTACTTCATTTCGGTCAGCACATTATTGTCAGGTTACGGTTATGGATGTTATAAGACAAATATTTTGTGATTTATACCTAAAGGCTTATATTTAAATTGTGTCTCCTAATTTTTTAGTGGTCCAGGATGAAAACCAAAAACCCTCATTGTTGAAGTATGGTTGGATGGTTTTCATAATAACAGGCCAGGAGAAAAAAAGACTTTAATTTAGTAAAGGAGAAAAATGTTCTTCCAAAATAACCTAAACTGTAGAGCTGACATATGCCCAAATATAAGTGTGTTCTTTTGTCTTCTCCCTATCTGGGTAACAGAGAGGGGGTCCTGGGTATTGAACAGTATCAGAAAAACAGTTAATAGTTAAATTCTGCGCTTATCACTTCCAGAGGGAGAGAAAAAAATCCTCTACAACTTATACTATGTGTATCTACAAACCTCCTAGTACTATCCTAAAGATTTTTCAAACATAAATTACTGACTTATAAGGCAAATAAAGAGACCTAGAATTAAATGTTACTCATATCCCAAATGACATTTCACAGCTTAAAATATGTTTAGTTCCATATAGTCCCACAGAATTAATTCTTTAAAATATTGCAGACTTTTGAAGTCTCCACTTAGTTTACCCTCCCACATTTTTTAAACTTTTGTTAATGGAAGTTCTTTAATTCATTTAACAAAAATGCATTGAGTACCTTTAACAAATATTTATTGAGTGCAGTGTGCAAGGCAGTGGAACACAGCAGCGAACAAAACAAAATCACAGACTTCATGGAGATTAAATTCTTGTGAAGAAAACAGAAAAATAACGTATGTGGATACATTAATAAGTTAATTTATAAGTAATTATATACATATAAAACGATGAGCTAAATACGTGAAGTATGAGCATGATGAAAAGGAAAGATGAACCAGGGACAAGGAGGTGAGAGTGGAGAGCCTGCAGAGGTACCAGCATGCCCTCCACGGTGGTGTTAGGATGAGGCATAAAGGAGTGGGTGTGAGGGGCGCACAGAGCCGAGCGTAGAGGCCCGGGCGCAGGAGGAGGCCGGCCGTGTCCAGGAGCGGGAGAGTAAAGGACCTGACAGGGCCGGGTGTCAGGACCACTGACCATCAGCGATTCTGGGATCTTTATGGGGACAGACTTCCACTTCCACACTGACGGGGGTGGTGAGCCATCACAGGACACTGAGCCCAGGGGCAACCTGACCTAACTGCAGTTTTTCTCTCTTGCTTTTTAAAAATTAAGACTTTTTATAGCAGTTTTAGGTTCATGGCAAAATTTAGCAGAAGGTACAGAGATTTCCCTTAAACCCCCTACCCCCCCAACATGCACAGCCTTCTCTCAACACTTCATTACATCCCCACCAGTGGTACCTTGTTAAAACTGATGAACCTACATCAACATGTCATTATCTCCCCATATCCATAGTTTACATTATGGTTCCCTCTTAGTGTTGCACATTCATCGGTTTGGACAAATATATAATGACATGTATCCACCATTATAGCATCACACAGAGCATTTCATGACCCTAAAAATCCCCTGTGCTCTGCCTCTGCATCATTCCCTGCCCCGACCCCCCCAGCCCCTGAAACCACTGACCCTTTTTCTGTCTCCGTAGTTCTGCCTTTTCCAGAATGTCATATGGTTGGAATCGACTGGCTTCCTTCACTTCGTGATAAGCACTTAAGGCTCCTCCACGTCTTTTCATGGCTTGGAAGCTCATTTCTTTTTAGCTTGAGTCATACTCCATTGTCTGGAGGGACCACAGTTTATTTATCCATCACCTACTGAAGGATAACGGTTGCTTCATGTTTATAGCTTGGTTGCTATAAACATCTGTGTGCAGGTTTTTGTGTGGATACAAGTTTTCAACTCGTTTGGGTAAATACTAAGGAGTGCGATTGCTGGATTGTATGACAAGAGTATGTTTAGTTTTGTGAGAAACCGCCAACTGCCTTCCAAAGTGGCTACCAACTTAATTTTAATAGGATCATGTGCTTCATTCCCTGGTTAATGAATGTCACCTATTTTTAAAGAAGCTGAAAGTATCAGTACATGAAACTGTAGAGGCCCTGAAATCTTAAGGGTCATATGTGAAGGAACATTTACGAAGATTATTCCAAAATCCAAAGATTACTCCAAAAGGAAAGTGATCCAAAAAACCTTGAATTTAGATATCATTGCCAAGACTCGGCTGTGAAGCTGAAATTTCACAAATTTTACTTCCAAACTAAAAATAATTTTAAACTTTCAATCAAATGTTCTGAGAAGAGTGACTTGAATGTCTGAGCCTGACTTTTAGGGGAGGGATGTGGGGTAGAGTCATGAATTTGAGAGTCATCCACAGAGATGCTTTTTATTAACTCTAAATGACATCATGAGGAAGTGAACACAGACAGAAAAGATGGGCCATCTGAGGTCTGAGCCCCGGGTCTGGGCCCAGTTCACCACAGAGGCAAGGGACGGACCAGCAAGGCGGACGGAGAAGGGCAGTCAGAGGGCTCAGAAGAAACAAGAGCATGTGGTACCTGATGACAACCTCCCCTCGCCACACACACACACACACACACACACACGTGGAAAGGGCGTAAAACCGCCTATTATCCAGAACGAGGCTTCTACGGAGAGCAGAGCAGCTTCCCTAACTGGTCCCAAATGGCTCTAGAGACCAGAGAAAGGAGGATGGCTTAGGGTTTTGTTGTGGCTCGGTGGTGGGACCAGAGTGAGGAACCCCTGTTTGCAAGGTTTGCAATTCATCCTTGTAGAAAAAGGCAGCAGGCAGGCTTTCTCATCAGCTTGCCCAGATGTGGGGGAGAGGGGTAAGGCATCAAAGCTGCCCACAAAACTCCAGATGGGGAGTCAAACTCCTCCAGACCGGGTGTAGGCTAAAGTCTGACCAGAGCGGCTTTAGGAGAGAGTCCAGGGGAGAACAGGGCCTAGTGGGAAGAGATAACTCAGAAAATTTCTGGAAGTGGAAGGAGGAAAAAGGGGTGATGCTGATGACAGAAATAGGCTCAAGAGAGGCATTTTTCAAGGTGGAAGAAATGACCGTGTGTAATTGTTAGAAAGAGGAAAGTTGGTGCCACAGCTGGAGGACAGACCACTGGGTGGGCAGAGGGAATGTCATCTAAGTTCCGAGGGGACAGGACAGAAGGCAGAGTGTCCGGCCCAGAGCAGGGCGGGTTGGATGAAAGGTGAGAGGCTGGTCCCTGCTGGCTCAGCTTTCCCAGGGAGAGAGGGCATCAGGTCACACTCTGAAGGCAGGCAAGGGGCATGTGCACCGATTTTAAGGAGAGAAGAAAAATGAGCAATAGTCATCTCTCTTTGGATGCACTGAATCCCCCCTGGCTGGTACAAAGGCGGCTGACAGGTGAGAATGCCTTGTCCCAAGTGTTTCTAAGTCCCTTCTGTACCCTACGAATAGTCACTGTTTATAGAGTTTATTCCAAAAGTAGGTATCACAGGGCAGAGTGTCTGTATTTGTATTTTCAAAAAACTTCTTCCTTCCGAGAAAGACAAATATCATTTGATATCACTTATACGTGGAATCTAAAATATGACACAAATAAACCTATTTACAAAACGGAAACAGACTCACAGACATCGAAAACAAACTTATGGTTACCAGAGGAGAAAGGGTGGGGAGGGATAAATTAGGAGATGAGGATTAGCAGATACACACTAATATACATAAAATAGGTAAACAACAAGATCCCACAGGGAACTATATTCCGTATCTTGTAATAAGCTACAATGGAAAAGAATATACATATATATATATGTATGTATAACTGATTCACTTTGCTGTACACCTGAAACTGACACACTGTAAATCAGCTATACTTCTATTTTAAAAAAAGAACTTCTTCCTAAAGAAGGCAAACTATTTTGCCCTTTGTAAATATAAAGAGGCCCTAGCACATTTTATGTAAGATTCTACAAGTTTTACCAAAGTTGATCCCCTGGAAGAAAAATGCATAAACTATTTAAGACACTAAGCCTCAAGGTCACTGCCAAGCAATCTTGTTATCTGTAGAGGTGCTGCATGCCTCTGTTCAGCATTTTTAATTTGCATGTTTGTTAACCTCTGGACACCAGTGATTCTCTGGCAGGAATATCTTCAATTTTATGCCATTTTAGAGAGCATTTTTTCTTAAATGCAGGATCATCGTTCTGTGATGAGTTGTGGTTTACATTCTGAAAGCCGTATAAATGTATACATGATATATAGGTACATACACACATATAAAAATATCCATCGTAACCCCAGAAGAAAAAGAGAGGTGGGGTTTGCTGATTTAGAATGCTGGAAGCAGCCTGTGTAGTGAATATCAAATCATAAATTTATGATGCAAAGCCATTGTGGCTTGAGGGATGAATATTCAGTGCCTGGTATTACCTGATAAAGTCATACATATGTATTGCTCCATTTTACGTGATAATTACGGAATCTACCTTAGCATCTGCTTTTACCAGATAAACTGAATTTATTATTTTGAATAAGGCAGTCACAATAATTCATAGCATTGTGAAGAACTGGCAAATAGGGGGTCATAAGAGAAAGGAAAGGTGAGTATGAAATCATATTAGAAATTCCAGTAAATATATTAAATGACAATTGTCTTTTTTATATAAAATTTTAGAAATTTTAGAATATTCTCCAGGAACAAAGTTAAAGCTCAGTCCAAAGGCATCTGGAGGATTTCTGAACTATCCATGTTAGTCCTTGAATTTTAAAGTGACTTTTATCGTATTTCAAAATAGCTGTGCGTCTTCCCTCTAAACCTACCAACAAATAAGTGAATGTTTCTTTATTTCTTGTTCAACCACCTACCATCTAAAAGCAAATGATAAGCCGAGAAATGTATTTTAGTAATAAAAGAGATAAGCTCAGAAGAATGTAGGTAGCTGTTCAAAGATACAGGTATAATAAATCCACCGTCACATCTACAGAATCCCTCTGCTTAGAATGATCAACTTTACATCAAGTCTTTAAGCACCTGTATCGCAAATACCACATTATTTTTCCTTGGTGTAGTTCAAGAGCTCAGATTTACTTTGGTATCATTATTTTCTCAATATACTTTGAAAGAAAATAGTACCTTTTTACTAGCTGGCCCATATCAACATTCAATTTCCTAGATTTAATAGAATTTGTCATTGTTTTTCAGTATCACTAAATAAGGTATAAAAGTCAAATAAATGCATAAATAGGAGCATTAAAAGAATTAGAAGAAAACAAGAACATTTCATCTTGAACTAAGGCTGCACATTCTAAATTTAAAAGGGAGTATGAAATCATAAATAAAAAATAGATTTTTTTTACATACAATAAAAAGTCTACCCAGTAGAAATAAAGTTTAACAGAAAACTAGAAAGGAATTTAAAACATGTATGATAATCAAAATATTTAAATAACCTTAATATATACTAGAGAATTCTTACATATCCTTAAGAAACAGTGAGTGTCCAAAATTTTTAAAAAGAGAATAAAAACTTCTCAAAAGAAGTAGGAAATTCCAAAGAATATTAAAATGTGTTCAACCTTCAATTCATCAAAGAAATTTTAAAGTAAGAATAGAGTAGTATTTTTCACCTACTCAGCAATGATCTTTAAATGTGAAAATTAAATACAGAGTCTTCATTTGGGGTCCAATCACATATTGCTAATGGAAAGTGCAAAATGTTAACATTTCTGGAAGTGTGATTCGTCACTGAGTGTCAGAATCTTGTATCTTTTGGTCTAATAATTGCACATGTAAAATGTAGTTTTATGGAAAAAAATTAAAGAAATACATAGTAATTTTATCTCCCGGTAGTTTTTTTGAAAAAGCTCTACAGATCTCTCTGTCTCTGTCTCTCTTCCTTCTTCTCTATCTCTCTGTATCTATCTTTCGGCCTCTTTCTTTGTACACAGACACACGCAATAGATGTCTGTATGAATATTTATAATACACCAGGTTAACATTTTTATTTATTTGAAATATCTGCGTGCATATGTATGCACATACATAACACGTGCACACCTGGTGCAGGTGAATACATTATAGGTGTACACCTGGTGCAGGTGAATACATTGTGTGTTACTTATAAGAAGTTGAGGCACCAGCTTTTTCCACCACCCTCAGATCTCTATATTCTCTCCAACAGCTTCAGACATGCATCTAACACTTGAAAACTCTTACTGCTTATTCATCTCTTGTTTTTTTGTTTGTTGATGACCTACTGTGCACCAGGCACATGGACGGACAATGAAAATAGGGCACTGATTTGGATAAATGGAACTGCCCTCCTGGATCTCAGGGCTTCATGTGCCACACGAGATTCAATAAGTAATTACAAGGGCCAGGACTCGTGTGAAGGAGAAGTTCAGACTTTCCACCATCTTTAAACAAGGAGAAGGATGTAGTGAAGGGGGAGGGGAGGTTTGCAGGAAGGAATTTAGTTTTACACAAAAGGGATGTAGAGACAGGGGGTTGGGAGCACAGCTGCCAAGGGTAAAGAGTAAGATGAGAGAAAAGATATTCCAGCCAGGAGCGAGCCCTTGGCTTCAAGAGTGGAGAATGAAAGGGGCCCATGATTGATAGTTAGGAGGAGAACCCAGGGCCGGGGCCCCAGGAAGGGCACTGGAGTGGGAATTCACCCAAGGACTACACAGAAAGGACTAAAAATGTACAAATTATATTATCAAACATTTATTTCTCAGAATTGAGGAGACCACGGGACTTCCCTGGCGGTCCAGTTGTTAGGACTCTGCACTTCCACTGCAGGGGGCACAGGTTCGATCCCTGGTCAGGAACTAAGATCCTGCATGCCGCACAGCACAGGCCCAAAAAAAAAAAGGAATTTAGGAGACAAGTGTGAAGCTACCACAAGCGTCCTAAGGAAGAATTATTCTGTGATGGGACTGTGAATGAAGAGACAGGGAAGATGTGATGTATTTTAGAGGAATAAACACTGATACTCTCTCTTAAATGGTGGGAATGGCTAAAGGAGATGGGAAAACAAAGCGGACCCTCAGGCCTCTCTCTTGAGCTGCTATGTGTCTGTAATGCTCTTTACTGAATGTGGAAGACCTGGGGGGAGGGGTAAATACCCACAGCACAGCTTAACATCATGCACATGGATAAGACCATCTAGGGAGGAAGCTTAAAAAAAACAACCCCAATCTACAACAATTAGATCTTGAGTTCTTTTTTCACTTGGAAACATAAAAGTGTAGATATCTAACCTTGACCTACTGGAATTCTTCAGTCAGTCCAGCTTTTGAGGTCCAAGAATACAAATTTAAAAAAAAATTCCCCACACTTAAAAACATGATCCCAAATGTGTAACAAAAATCACAAGATTTTAAGAAGAAATTGGGCAGTTCTCCATAACAGTAAAATAATTTTAATACTTCTCACTCTGAAACTGACAGATAAAAAATGACAAAAATTAGCCAGCTTGCCAAACTTATAAATGAAATAATTAAAAAACTTTGAGTGTGTATGTATATAAAATCTGAACTTCCCCCAAATAGAATAAGCATTTGTTTTTAGTTCTATTAAACAGTATTTTTGAACTGAACCAATACAAACACAAAAATACTCAAAAAATTCCAAAAGATACAGATCATAAGACCCTGTTCTATGACCACAATGCAATAAAATTAAAAATCAAATCCAAAAGATTTAAAAATTAATCACTTTTAACTCTTGCATTAAAGAAGAAAATCCAATGGAAATTATGAAATATTTAGAATTAAAAATCAACAAAAGTATTATCTACCAAAAGCACACAAAACACATTTTCAAATAATATTTAGAGGAAAATTTATAACCTTGAAACATCAGTTGAAGTCCAATCCCATTGAAAATAAATGAGCCAAACACTTAAAGCAAGAAGCTAGAACATGAAAAAAAAATTAAATTAGTAAATTCAAAGGAAAGATAAGATAGCAAAACTAAAGGTCCAAGTCAACATTAATGAAATAGGAAACAAACAAGTAAAGGAAAAAGAAGTGATGAACAAAATTAAATGTTAGCTCTTTTAAAATACAAACAAAATAGCCACAGGTCTGGATAGACTCAATAAGAAAGTCATTAATAAACAATATTTGAAATTTTGAAAGTGACAGAATTTACATTTAGTAGAGATTTTGAAAGATCATAAAATGTTTTGAAGCAATATACGCCAAAAATTTTTAAAACACAGATGGAATAGATGTTATATGATAAATAACTTACCAAAATGTGAATATATCAGTAACGAATATATTAATTATATTAGTAATTTAAAATAATGTCATGAATCCTAGACGGTGTTTTGAGAGAGTTTTGGCAAAAATACCAAGAGCACTAGTTTCTTCTTCTGCAGATTTTTCCAGGTGTTGGATGGCTATCCAAGTCATCTTAATAACCTATTAGGACATTCAAATTAACATTTGCTAAAGACAGTATAAGAAAATCAGGAAGTAACACTGTGTGAAAATAGATGAAAAATCCTAAATGAAATATCAGCATATCCTTTTTTAAAAAGATAAGAGTGACCCAAAAGCATGAGGAATTTTTCAGAGGAGAAGCAGTGGCAGGTGTGTGGTTTCAACCAATGTTCAAAAATCTCCAAAAGATACAGGTTATCAGACCCTGTTTCCTGACTACGATGCAATGAATTTAGAACCGATCGGGACCGATCAGTTCTGGATGTCAGAATTTAGGCGAGGGGCATTAGCCCTCGGGCTGTGGAGGTCTGTAAACTGCATGACTGCGGGTAACACAGGCCAATCCCTGAGCCTGACCGAGCTTCCTGCTGGCTATAGCTGCATCCTCCCAGATGGGGGGTGTGGAGGAAGCTGGGCCTCCATCCATGTTCTGGGTTTAGCAGTCTGGTTGGGATGCACCAGCCCCTTTCCTGGGCATCCAGGGGCTGCAGCCCAAGGCCCGAGGTTGCAGCTGTGCTGTGACAGGGACAAATAGCTTCTGCCCCGAGCCCCACGTCAGCATTCCACCAGGATGAGTGACTACAGCACTTGGCTTTTGCTGATTTCTGTAGAGAAAGTTTGAGTTCCCAAATTGTTTTCCTCTGTAAGGGCGCAAACACTTTCACAGATGCCAGCCTGCAAGAGTGTCATTTTGGATAAATTAACCATGACCTTTCAGCCCATCGCCCTTCTATGACTGGTGGACTCTGCATCCCAGCCTGCTCAGTCACCCCCACCATCTCCACCCTTTAGAGCAGCAAGGCTAGTTCTGAGATGTTGCAGAAGACCCAGGAGGGTGGAGGGTTGATGCACAGAGAAAGGAAGATGATGACTGACACCTGAGGCTCACCTGATACTGTGGAATAAGACCATGTCTGAGATAATGTAGTCCTATGACTACTACCTCATGGGAAGTTTGCTTTTTTACACTGAGGCCAGAGGGCAGTCATGAAAAATTTCAACCTGGAATGGATGAGTGATCAGTGTCTGCCAAATTCCCCGAAACTTCCTCCAAAATCTAGGAAATTCTGGTCATCCAGTATAGTGGGGGACCTGTCCAACATGGATGCTTGTTTAGAGGTCTGAAGTCTGTTGTTGGCATTGGTTGGATTCACAGGAAAGGGCGATACCACCCATCAGAGTACCAGGAAGCTGGTAAGATCTAGAAGTAGAGTTGGGTCTTTAGAGGATTAGGGAATGGCCACCGCTCTTCCCTGAGTCACTCACTGTCTAAGGAAGACACAGCATCACGAAATATCAGTAGAAAAAGTCAGCCTCTGTGAGGACACGTCAACGAACCCAGGGTCACCCGGGTGACAGTCTTCCTGGGAGAATCCAAACACAAGAGAGTTAATATGTACAACTCTCACTCCTGTGGTTTCTGGCAAACATCTATTTCTTGAAGCACTGCAGCTTCTGGCTCACCTCCCGAGTGGTCACCTTGGTGGGCACCCAGGACTGGGGCCACATTCCCCACCCACGTGGTTTCTGATTGTCGGAATTCCTTTATTGTGTACCGACACCAGAGGGATGGCAACCTGCCTAGTGCCCATGGGTCAGAGTCTGGATTTGGAAATGAAGGATCACAAGAGACGCGGTGGTAACGGAATCAGTGTAGCCTCGGGCCGGAGCCACAGTTGACAGGCAAGAGAAGGCGGCGCCTTCGGGCTGCCCTTATCTGCCCTTCAGTGCAGGATAAAGTCCAGTGCTTCCAAACGCCAGAGGGAGCCAGGCTGAAGGGAAGGAGGAAAGGTGGGACCCTTCACATGCCTCCGCCGCCTCCCGACTTCCTGCTCTTGGGTCCCAAAGAGAAGAGAGGGAGCAGAGGAAGGTGTGCAGAGGTGCTTTATTCAGAGTACTTAGTCCTACCCGGGGAGCAGCGGGTCCCATCCGTGGACGCAAATGCAGGGTCAGGACAAATTCTTTCTGAGGTAAGTGCTCCGGAGTTCTGCTGCCCTTGTGTTTTGTGAGGGATGAGGACAGACCAGTCACCTGACCTCATCCTCTGGGACGACATGGACAAATCCTAACAGTAAGCAGAGCCATCCCTCCAACGCTTCAATGGTGTGTGGGGTCTGCGTGTGTGTAGTGTGTGTGCATGCATGCGTGTGTGTCTGTGCATGTTCCCACCTCCACAGGAGTGACCAGAGGACTCTGAGCTCCTGGAGTTTCGGGTCAACAGTGTGGACGTATCCACTTGAACTAGGCCAGCCTCACCAGGACCAGATACAACTTAGGAATGAGAAGAAAGTCTTCAGAGGCAGTTAAGGACCCAAATCTGGTGACCTCAAGGTAGGGAGATTTTCCAGATGGGCGATCACGTGCACCCTTTAAGTCTGGGTCCAGAGGTCAAAACCGTGACATCAGGAACGTGAAGCCTGAAAACGGTGCCAGACACCGTGGTGATTTCCATATTTCGCTTATCATACATCTTTTACATTCCTCTTTAGTTTTCTGTTAAACTCACAGCAGATTTCCCCCAGAGCCTGCAGACAGGAAGTCAGCCTGACCAAGGCCTTAATTTCCGTCTCAAGGTGCCCTGAGCAGGAACCCAGCCCGGCCATGCCAATTTCTGACCTTCAGAACTGGGAGCAAATAAAGGGTGTCGCTTTCAGGTGCTGAGTTAGCGGTGATCTGTTGTGTAGCAGTAAATAACTAACACAATACAATATTCTAAGAACGATATTCCCACTCACATCTCCTCATGAGGCTGCCGCTCCAACTGAAATGCAAGTATATAAGTTAACAGAACTTGACAAAGTTAATTCTAAAAAATACAGAGAAATATGGGAAAAGAATCTGAAAAAGAATAGATTACATGTATATGTATAACTGAATCACTTTGCTGTACACCTGAAACTAACACAACACTGTAAATCAACTATATTCCAACATAAAATAAAAGTTAAAAAAATAAAGTTCAACTCTTTGACATAAATCACAGCAAGATCTTTTTTGATCCACCTCCTAGAGTAATGGAAATAAAAACAAAAACAAACAAATGGGACCTAATGAAACTTCAAAGCTTTTGCACAGCAAAGGAAACCATAAACAAGACGAAAAGACAACCCTCAGAATGGGAGAAAATATTTGCAAACGAATCAACGGACAAAGGATTAATCTCCAAAATATATAAACAGCTCATGCAGCTCAATATTAAAGAAACAAACAACCCAATCCAAAAATGGGCAGAAGACCTAAATAGACATTTCTCCAAAGACATACAGATGGCCAAGAAGCACATGAAAAGATGCTCAACATCACTAATTATTAGAGAAACGCAAATCAAAACTACAAAGAGGTATCACCTCACACCAGTTAGAATGGGCATCATCAGAAAATCTACAAACAACAAATGCTGGAGAGGGTGTGGAGAAAAGGGAACCCTCTTGCACTGTTGGTGGGAATATAAACTGATACAGCCACTATGGAGAACAATATGGAGGTTCCTTAAAAAACTAAAAATAGAATTACCATATGACCCAGCAATCCCACTACTGGGCATATACCCAGAGAAAACCGTAATTCAAAAAGACACATGCACCCCAATGTCATTGCAGCACTATTTACAATAGCCAGGTGATGGAAGCAACCTAAATGCCCATCGACAGACGAATGGTTAAAGAAGTTGTGGTACATATATACCATGGAATATTACTCAGCCATAAAAAGGAACGAAATTGAGTCATTTGTTGAGACGTGGATGGATCTAGAGATTGTCATACAGAGTGAAGTAAGTCAGAAAGAGGAAAACAAATATCGTATATTAACGCATGTATGTGGAACCTAGAAAAATGGTACAGATGAACCGGTTTGCAGGGTAGAAGTTGAGACACAGATGTAGAGAACAAACGTATGGACACCAACGGGGGAAAACTGCGGTGGGGTGGGGATGGTGGTATGCTGAATTGGGCGATTGGGATTGACATGTATACAGTGATGTGTATAAAATTGATGACTGATTTAAAAAAAAAAAAAAAAGTAGTCATCAAAAGCAAGAATGAATTCTTATGGATTTAAAAATATGATTGCAAATAAATAAATAAATAAACAACTAAAAGCAAAATAAATAAATAAAGTTCAGGAATTTATAAAAAATAAAGATAAAATATAGAGGGAAGTTCTAGGAACTAGTAAAATAATTGGAGGGGAAAAAAATCTTCCAGTTATCAAGATTTATCGTAAAGCTGTAATAATTAAAATTACTGTATTGGAATGGTAGATAAATATATTGATGTACCCTTGCAAAGTCCCCCAGAGAGACAAACACGGATATGGAAACCTGGTCTGTGCAGAATCAGCGTGGGGATAAGTGAGAAAAGCATCAATTATAAAATAAATAGCATTGAGAGAACTGGATTTCCACAGTGAAAAAATAAAATGATTGCAACCTCATGCCACACATAACACTAATTTCTAGATATTTTAAATATCTGCATTTTAAAAACAAAATTTTAGAACTCTTAGGAAAAATGTAGATAAACTATATGATCTCCATGGGACAGGACAATAGTTTCTTAACCCACTCCACTTGTTCTCCAAGAAAAAAATCACACACATGAAGAAAACAGCTTATTAAATCTCAACACATTGCTATTATAAGTTTACAAAGAGACAACAAAAGAAGTAAAAATGTAAGTAACCAACAGGAAGAGTTTTGCAATGCGTACACTAATATAAATTTGTGACAGAGAAGAGCTCATTGAAAAAACTGCTAAGAAAATAAACAAGCAATTGAAAGAGGGAAGACAGGAACAGTTAAAATACGTCACAGAGATGCTGAACACTCAGCAATTAAGGAAATGTAAAAGAAACAACGATTCCCTTTTTCACATTTCAGATTACCAAAAAAGTCTAGAAATGCCAAGGATTCATAAGAATGAAGTCTTAGGACTCTGCTAGCAGGAGGAAACATGGGTAGAATCTTTCTGCAATGACACGGTTTCCAGGAGACTTAAAAATGGCCAGACCTCATGACTCAGTAATTTCTCTCCTAGATTTATAACTTGGAGAAAGTCTCTCACACCCACTCGAACTCTTCTTTTCAAGGCTGGTCATTGCAGTATTATTTCTTGATACCATAAACATTGTAAGACAAAGGAATACATAGAACATTACATATTCTGGAATATTACATACTCACAGAATATTATGTATGGAATACTACATGACAGGTAAAACAAATACATTGGATCTGCATGAATCAACATGTGCTGTGTCTTAAAAACAAATTGATGAATAAAGAAAAGAGAATTAGGACTGCTTGGGGAAATGACTGATTTCAGGACTAGCTCAAGACAAATATAAAATGATCCTGGAATGTTGTGTAGTGCCAGCTGATAAGAAAGTGCTTTTTTAAAAAGCCATAATCATGAGGTCGTATGAGGGAACACAGAAACCAACTGTCAGCTCTCACTGTCCAAAGCTTGAATAACGTGAGCAGCCAACTAAAGTGGTTTTGGATTACAACCCAAAATATAAAATAAATATCCACGACTGCAGACTGGTATAAAAAATGATGGCTTGCGTAAATATAAGAACAGAAGAGACAAATCTCATCTGCAGGAAATTTGGAAGTAATTTACATAGACGCTCCGCTCTCATGGAAGGAACACAACAACCCAGGGGAAACTGCACAGGGGCGCTGGCTCCCAAGGCGACAGGACGGAAGGGGAGAGCAAGCAACATCACGGAGGAGAACCCTGATAAGTACCCCTCCCCACGCAGTCAAGGGTGAGGTCATTGCCGACAAATCCTGATGACGGCAAGTGCCCTTGAAGTGACGTGATGGGAATAGTACTTCACCTGTGTGATCTTCTCCCCCAAACCGCAAATCCTATTCTCATCATAAGACAACATCAGATAAATCTCAATACAAGGACATGTTACAAAAATCCCAACCAGTCCATCCTCAAAACTGTCAAGGTCATCAGAATAAAGGAAAGTCTGAGAAAGTATCACGGCCAAGGGCAGCCTCAGGAGACAGGACAAGTAAATGTCATGTGGTACCTGGATGGGGTTCTGGGAAAAGTAGAAGGACATTTGGTAAAAGCTGAAGAAATCTGAATAAAAGTATGGGCTTGAGTTAATAATAATGCATCAACATTGGCTCATTAATTATAACAAATGCACCTACTAATGTAAAGCATGAACAATAGGGGAAACAGGTTTATGGCTACTCTGTACTATCCATGTTAAAAAAAAAAAAAAAAGGATCTATACCCGAAATTTTCTAAGAGATAAAGTTTATTAAAACGAAAACAAAGGACTTCCCTGGTGGCAGAGTGGTTAAGAATCCACCTGCCAATGCATGAGCCATGGGTTCGATCCCTGGTCCAGGAAGATCCCACATGCCGTGGAGCAGCTAAGCCCGTGAGCCACAACTACTGAGCCTGCGCTCTAGAGCCCGTGCTCTGCAACAAGAGAAGCCACCACAATGAGAAGCCCACACACCGCAATGAAGAGTAGCCCTTGCTCGCTGCAACTAGAGAAAGCCCGTGCGTAGCAACGAAGACCCAACACAACCAAAAAAGAAAGAAAGAAAGAAAGAAAACAAAAACAGAACTAATTGTTTAGCATGATTCCATTTTTTAAGAAGACAAAATATGATAAAGTTTAAAAACTATTAAATCTGGGGGTGTATTATTATAACAACACATTAAACTTTCTTACATTATACTAATTTGGGTGCGTTTTGTTTTACGATTCTTAAAATTTTAAAAGGTAGTTCACATTTGAAGAAAAAAGAAAGATGCCAAATATTCTGAGATTAGATCACTGGTCTGGATCAGCACAGAATTACTGACTTGATTTTATGGTACACATTTTTTTCCTTCTTTCACATCTATCTATTTTAATCGTGGTGAGGAATTCAAACAATTCTACTTAATATTTTGCTTTACAAGTAATGGTTGAAACACCTCAGCCAGTGGAGACCTGTCGTGGCCCCGTCCTTACAGAATCTTCCCAAGTAAATACTTTAGTTTATAAGGAGCCCCTGAATAGGCAAGAGGCCGAAGGTTTTCAGATCAGAAGTGCTAACAGGTAATTTGTGTTTATAAAAATACTTCAGACAGCTGAAAGCCCCTACTAAACGATGACTTCGAAATCCTATTAGCATGTATGGACGCTGTGTTAGGGACCCTCTGCCTCTTTCCCGCACTCTGTCTGCAGGGGTCAAGTTTGGACCCCCCATAAATGCAGGGGGAGCAAAAGCAGGCTGCTCTCTCCCTGGACCCTGTGCTCAAACTCACTTTGTACCTGAGACAGCAGAGGACAGCTCTGAGGGTAATCGACAGCCACGTAGCTTTCTAAAAGGTTCTGAAAGCCTTTGCCAAAAAGGATAGCAGCAGGATGCCTAGCATTGTTAAAAAAAAAAAAAAAAAAAAAAAAAAAAGACGGTCTAAACCAAGAGAAAGAAAAGGAACAAACCAAAGTGCAGAGATGTGTTATCCAGACACTGAAGAGACAGCTCTGCCAGGGTGATGCCTTGTTGATTACTAAGCCGGCCTTAAGTTGACCTGACAGGTGAGTACTAATGACTTCGTGTGGTTATGGCCCCATGGGGATGCGGATACGCTGATGCCAGTCATCTGCCTAAAAACATCTGGTTAAAGACCACTGTTCTCTGCCTCCGTTGGAACATGATATTAATTAAAAACCAAAGGGATGGAAATTCCCTGGCGGTCCAGGGGCCAAGACTCCGTGCTTCAAGTGCAGGGGGCATGTGTTCCATCCCTGGTCAGGGAACTAGGATCCCACATGTCTTGCACGTGGCCAAAAAAAAAAAAAAAAAAAAAAAGGGATGAAAGCTTTTTTATGTTACCAAAGCAACACAATTGATGGCCCCCCAAATGTGCAATCAGCTGGTTCAAACTCATCTTGCTTTGCTTGGTCCTAGTGAGAAATGAGTTTCAAGAATGAGTTGCTGGGGTGAGGTGGGCACTCTCTAAAGCGAAGTTTTGTGCTTCTATAAAACCCTAGAGAAAACGTCTCGCTTTACAACTGTGGGTCTGAACTTTTAGTGAAAGGTGACAGGTCCATCAGAGAATATGGTAAGAGATATGGTAGCTCTCCCTACTGGCCATAAAATGCATGCACACACAGACCTTCAGTATTTCACAAAAATATCATGGGGTCATTCACACGCTACAGAAATATCATGGGGTCATTCACACGCTGAAGCCCACCAAGCAATCACAAGTTAAGAATTGATATTTTTTCTAGGCACTTAAACTCTGGCAACTATTACAGGCTGTTAATAATTCTGTAATGGCAAAAGTGTTCCTACAACCTTAAATGAGAACAATTGTGAAAATAAGCATGATGCTGCATACGGTCTCAAAAATGTGTACAAAACTTTTATACACAAAACAAACTTAACATTTAAGAGGCAGGACACATGTTGCTTATGTGATGGGGGACATCGAATGGTACTAACAGCTTTAAAATGTGGAGGGGACTGTTTGCAGGACAATAATTTTTCACCTTGTAATTGGGTGTGATTGGGAGCAAACCATTTACTAAATAATTTATAAATATAACAAAGAAAATATAGCTAGGGATATTTTAAATAGAAATCTATGTGGATCAGATTTTTAATATACTTATTTAATAAAAATTAAGACAGATCTCTTAATTCCATCCAAGAGTTATTATAGCAACATAGAAAGCAAATTTACAAGTGAAGATGTAGAGATTATCATACTAAGAGAAGTAAGTCAGACAGCGAAAGACAAATATCATATGAAATCACTCATATGTGGAATCTAATTTTTAAAAAGGATACAAATGAACTTATTTACAAGACAGACACAGACTTACAGATTTCAAAAACAAACTTACAGTTACCAAGGAGGAAACATGGCCAGGGAGGGATAAATTAAGAGTTTGGGATTAACATACACACACTACTATATATAAAATAGATAACCAACAAGGACCTACTGTATAGCACAGAGAACTCTACTCAGTACTCTGTAATAGCCTATATGGGTAAAGAATCTGAAAAAGAATGAATACATGTATATGTGTAACTGAATCACTTTGCTGTACACCCGAAACTAGCACAACGTTGTAAATCAACTATACTCCAATAAAATTTTTAAAAAATAAAAATAAATTTAAAAAAATGTACAAGTGAAGAAAGTGGAAGATTATTGAACCAAAGCAGAAACTAGATGTCAAGGCCAGTCTTCGCAGGCAGATAACCTCTATGCCCGTAGATAAGCCTCTAGGGATTAATTACTTCAATTTAAAAATTGTGGCTTAGTTCAAATAATACTGGAAGTGCATTTATTTCTCACTTAACAGAAATGATGGTGCTCTTGCCACTGGCTGGGGACTGTGCCAGGTGGCAAACCAGAGGGGCACCGTCCTCTCCATGGACAGGCAGAGCATTTCCTGTGACCCGGCCCCAGCCTGCCTATCTGATCTTTTCCTGTCCCCATTTTGCTCAACATGACATGCAAATGACCTTCCTTTAGGCCCCCTCTTTCCTGGCTTCCAGGCTTTTCTAGGCGGCCCTCTTTGGACGGCCCTTTCTGCACGATCACCCCCGACACCCGCCAGTCTCCTCCAGCCAAATCCAACTTTTTTTTCAGGTCTCAGTTGGTTTTTCCCTCAAGGTTATTTGAGCTTTTGTAATACTCTTTACACTTCAAATTATTTGCTCAAAGTCTGTGTTTCTGACTCAAGGCTGTGATCAATAATGACATGGATTCCAAGCCCTAGCAAAATTCCTAAAACAGAACAGATAAGGATTGATAAAGATTTAGAGAATAAATAAATGCAGACATGAAGAAATGAATGACTGGCTCATGTGTTGTTGAGAGACTACAGTTTGCAGGAGCTTCAAGGGCTCTGTGCAGAGTGATCCCTGCAAAGGGAGCACGGAGGTCCGCTCTTAGCAGAGATGCCACAGTCGCTCCAGGCACAACTGTGCACAGCTGGCTCTCTGGAAGTCACAGAGCAAGTGTTTGCTCCAGACCCCGGGCTTGTCTGTTCAACCGCCCACCCTTGCAGGACTCACACACCAAAGCAGTACATCAAACGGCCAAGAAACAGTAAGACGTTGCTCCACTCTAACCTTTTCATAAGATTTTCCAGCAGACAATACAATGTCTGGCTATGGTGGGAGTTCAACAAATATTGATGTGTTAAGTGGCTGCACAAAGACACTGAGAGCCACAGAACAGAATAAAAAGAATAAATTCTAAGATCAGGGTAAAAGGGATTCCAAGCCTATATTTCCTCAAAGAAGAATGCTTTAGCCAAAATAACCCATGTTGAATATTTATCCTGCATAAGCAGGTTGGATTTTTAGAAATTAGACTTTCTTTTCCCTTCATTAGATGTCCTCATTAGATGCTTTATTTCTAAGTTTAAACCCATCGAAAATACACAGAAATAAGAAGAAGCAATATAGAACCGCACATTTGCAAACATTTAAAATCAAAACAGAAAACAGCCATCATCTGTTCTTTCCTCATCATACCTTAATTTGATATGCAAATGAGCATGGCTTCTGCCCATATCGGAATTTTACTTGGCAATTTGCTAATTCACTTTACATAATATAGCACAGACAGACATTTATACATAAAATTATATGCAGATCTTTTTATAATTTCTAATATTTTATTAACAGATGTTGCAAGTGTGATGATTTCTAATACTCCAAGGGAACCCACCATGTTCCTGTAAAATGTTCTCTAATCTTTTTCCTGATTACACGTTTGATTTTATTCCAACAAAATGACCTCATTTTCCTTTTATCTATTTTATATACAAGGGATGAAAAGCCTGATTTGATAACAATGGGCTTTTTATTGAAGAGGAAATAAAATCCCAAAATAATTTTCTGAATGTGAAATCCCCCTGTACTTAGCCTTCATGAATAAGCTAATTAGCATCTCCAAATAACATGTTAATATACAGAAGTAGTGGCTATTCACTGAATTTCACACCTGGTTTGTAAAGCAGAGTTGTGGACAAACATAGTCTGAACTTCTGAAAGAAAAAGTTTACTTAATTATATTAGTTATTTTATCAAATGCTTTATATGAATTTTGTTACCTTTCTTTTTTTTTTTTTTGGCTGCACCATGCAGCATACAGGATCTTAGTTCCCCAACCAGGGATGGAACCTGTGCCCCCTGCAGTAGAAGTGCGGAACCCTAACCAATGGACTGCCAGGGAAGTCCCTGAGTTTTCTTTATCGGTGATTTATTCTTTACAGAAACACTGTTTTTCTCATCTAGTAAATTCATAATTCTTATAAATTCTTATAATAATTATATGAAGATAAGTAGTTTACATATATTTAACTGTTGAGACAAAAATTTAAATACATAATTCAAACATTTCGCATCTTATGGTCTTCTAAATTTATCAAAAAGAAGCATTGATTGTCAAGAACAATTGTTTTTAAAGGATCTGGAGTTCTTTAAAAAGGAAAAGTCAAAAAACTAAAAATAGGGGGCTTCCCTGGTGGCGCAGTGGTTGAGAATCTGCCTGCCAATGCAGGGGACACGGGTTCAAGCCCTGGTCTGGGAAGATCCCACATGCCGCGGAGCAGCTGGGCCCGTGAGCCACAACTACGGAGCCTGCGCGTCTGGAGCCTGTGCTCCGCAACAAGAGAGGCCACGATAGTGAGAGGCCCGCGCACCGTGATGAAGAGTGGCCCCCGCTCGCCGCAACTAGAGAAAGCCCTCGCACAGAAACGAAGACCCAACACAGCCAAAAATAAATAAAGAAATACATTTTTTAAAAAAACAAAAAAAAAAAACTAAAAATAGAGCTACCATATGATGCAGCAATCCCACACCTGGACATATATCTGGAGAAAATCATACGTTGAAAAGATACACGCACCCCAATGTTCATTGCAGCACTATTTACAATAGCCAAGACATGGAAGCAACCTAAATATCCATCAACAGAGGAATGGATAAAGAATATGTGGTACATATACATAATGTAATATGACTCAACCATAAAAAAGAACGAAATAATGCCATTTGCAGCAACATGGATGGACCTGGAGATTGTCCTACTAAGTGAAGTAAGTCAGACAGAGAAAGACAAATATCATACGATATCACTCACATGTGGACTCTAATTTAAAAAATGATACAAATGAATGTATTTACAAAACAGAAACAGACTCACAGAGTTCAAAAACAAACTTATGGTTACGGGGGGGTAAGTGGGGGGAGGGATAAATTAGCAGCTTGGGATTAATATACACACACTACTATATATAGAATAGATAAGCAGCAAGGACCTACTGTATAGCACAGGGAACTCTACTCAATATTCTGTATTAACCTATATGGATAAAGAATCTGAGAAAGAATAGGTACATGTATATGTATAACTGATTCACTTTGCTGTACACCTGAAACTAACACAACATTGTAAATCAACTAGACTCCAAAAACATTTTAAAACGGTAAAAGGAAAAGTCATGTCTGGCAGGTAATGATCTATTGTATAAACGGCCACATCTATAAAAACAGAATTTGGTCCAAGCTGTGTTTCTACTCACTTGGGCCCTAGAGCCCCAGGAAGACTCAGAGTCACACTGCTTTGTATCACTTAACTCTTCAGCCTCTAGGCCTGTGAATCTGCCCTTCACCTCGAACTCGACCAGGGAGCTGGCGAGAACCCATGCAGTGCCTCAAGTAGCATGACTGTCAGAAAAGAGGGAAGCGCTTCACCAATAAGAAATGGGTCTGCCCTTGGACTCTGTGACCTTGGACACTGTTTCCTAGCTCTCTTTGGTTCTACTCTCTCTTCTGTAAAGTGACTGTATTAATAATAAATTCCTCACCATTTTGTCTGAGAACTAATTCAGAGGAGACATTCAGTGTGTCAGACAGTGCCTGGTCCACGGTAATCGCTAGGTGGCCTTGAGCTTGCACTAGCAATGGTTTCATAATACTAATTGAACACGGAGGCCATTCCGCAGAGGCAGCCTGTGTGAGCGAGCCAACCCTCCTCGCGCCTCAAGATTAAGAAGTCCAAACAGACGACCCATCTTCCCTAATAAGGCGCCACTTAAGCTGTAGCCAATCACAGAATTTCCCTGCTTTGCTTCTGTGTCTTCTCTATAAAAGCCTGGCCCCCAGCTCCTGGCAGCGGGGCCTCCCGACCACTCCCGCTGTGGTCTTGCCTGACTTGAGTCAAATAAGTTCTTAAGTTTTTAATATGCCTCAACGTGTCTTTTAACAGCGTTAAGATTTGTATTTGTATTGTGTGCATCATGTAAAACCTTCTATGGTTTCATAACTTGTCCTTGAAAATTGCTTATTTACACAATAAATATTGCATATATACTCTATACAAACAATATACCCTGGCCCATTGACCGAGGAAGAGTTATCCTGTGACCGGCTGAGTTTGACCTGAGCCCTGGGTTCCTGGAAAGTGGGGAAGGTTGAAGGAATCCTGTCCTCGCCCCTTCTGGGTTCCAGTGACCAGCCTAGGGTGGAGAATCTCCCCGAGACCAGGTAGCACTCAGGCACAACCCCCTCGTTCACCTGTGACAGTGCCGGACACAACCTGTCCAAATCCCCGTTCTTTGCTGTCTTCTAACAGATTAGCTGGACTGTCTTGTACCCGATGATCCATGGGAACAAAACGCTTGCTAAGCAAACTTTGGTTAAGCATCTGTTCTTCCCCCAGGCCCTACACCTGGGTCCCCACGCAGCCCGAGCCAGCAGACGGCCCCCCTCGACTCCCGGAGGACCCCTCCCGGAACAGACTGGCCTCAAGGTGGCCATGACCCCAACCCCACCTCTCAGCCCATGTCTCCACTCTCGGTCTTTCTAGCCTTTCTACACTTCTCTTAAAAGAAAACCACTTTTGCCCTAATTCTTGACCTTGCAGATCTTATGGTCACCGTGTTGAAGGGGAGCAGAATTTGTCCTTCTTGGCATCAGGATGACTTTAGGCTGATTGTTTTTAAGACACAGCAGATGCGGGGAAAGCTCAGAAAACCAAGTAGAAGTCACCCTTTTGTAAGAGGCATTTACAAGGGAAATCTCCATCCGTAAGAGTGTCTCCAGTACCAGCAAGAGGAGGGTAATCCCCAGGAACTCTTCTCAGTGGGGAAGGCATCAGCTTAAATCTGCATTACAGCCTCACAATTGTTTCCTGATAACCTCCCTGCAGTGGCCCCGCGACACCCGTAAATATTTTTTTTCCTTTAGTTGGATATGATATTTAAGGCGATGATTTGGGCCATTTCAGAGTTACTCAGTTTTACTGGATCTCCCCATGTATACAGGAGGTATACTTATCAAGCTTACGTTTGGTTTTCTACTGTTGTCTCAACCAAGAACCTGAAAGGGTAGAGGGAAAATTACTTTCTGTCCCCTACGGTGTTCTCCCAAATACAATATCCTCCCCCCCCAACCCCCCCCACCCCCCGTGTTGTAATAGGGCACCTCCACCCACCAGCACACACAACAGTCCTTTCAAATTGCTGGAAAGAAACGTTTTCCTCAACACCTTAGGGCTCCTGGCTGGGTCTGAAGATGACACTGACGAAGGCAGATGGACAGGAGAAAAGCCTACATATTTATTAATATAAGTTTCACGTGACATGGGCGCCTCCATAAGGACACGAGGACCCAAAGGAACAGACCTGAGCACGTGATGCTGGGTGTGGTGCAGAGCGGGCACTCGTGGAGGACGGCGGGGCTCGGGGAGGATGAGTGACGTAGTAACCGGGGGGTCAGCAAGGCCTGCTTGTCGGGACTCTTCTTGGTTCCCTCCGTGTGTGGAGATGCAGATGTTCTTTTCCCCTGGGTGTGCAGAGGGCACCTCTCACCTGAGGGCTTTGTGACCTGCTTCAGGGGAGAGAGGTGGGGGAAGCTCAGAGGGACCTTCATGCTTCCGCCATTTTCTCAAACTCCGTCAACTTAAAATATCCACATCCCAAGGTGCCATATTTGGGGTATCATGTCCTGAACCCCATCAGAATAAAGTCTCTCCTTACTAAGTCTGGATGTGTTTTTTAATTTGACACCTGTCACAGGTGTGGGTAGGACTCCCTAGTTGGTTCTCCACAGACTGAACCAGCAAGAGTTGGTAGGTAGTCGCCCTGTCTCTTCCTTCCTCTTGTTAAGAAAAAAATCAGACCCTGTCAAAGCGTGCAGACTGCAACATGGAGTCGCTGATGCTAAGCTCCATGTCTGCAAATGGAAATTTACCTGTTTCTATGGTGGGCTCTCCCAGAAAAGGGAGGCCCAGGCCAACCAGTCACGTCTGCTGTTCAGAGCAAGTCACCTGACCTACCCCGGGACTTCCCCTTGCTTCATATGAGGAAAGTGACTCTGCTTTTCCAGTCAGCAAACACAGGGTAACTTCCTGTTCCCGCTGTAGATGGAAATGATCAATAAACAATCTATAACAGGAATAGCAAAGAGTTTTGAGCCAAACTGAGGACTCTAGCTCAGGAAATGCAGATTCAAGAAGCACTTGAATTGTTTTCCTCCAGGCTACAAGGGGTAAGCTTATCAAGGCAAAAAATACGAAGTTATATAAGCTGTTTATCATGAATTAGGATCGGAGCTGCAAGAATTAAGGGTGCTTGTTAAGCAGGGATTGGTTGGGGTGTGAATCGGTTGCACAGTTACAAGGGGAGACCTCGGGACCGTAAGGGTGCAGCTCGCAGCTGCTGCAGATTCTGTTTTGAGAAAGGCTGGTGGTGTCCTTGAGTTTGATACAGTTTAGAGAAAATTCAAGTTCTCAGGGATGCAGGAATGTGTCTGAAACCACATCCACAAAGGCCACCCAACTCCGTTTTGGATGCCTAAACCACGGTGACTCCATTTCAGTTTTTAAAAGCACTCTTTTCTTCAATGCTGGAAGCAGATGCATGATGCCCGTTTGACAGGTCACAAGACAGCTGTTCCAGTTTGAGTTAAACCGCGTATAAGCCAGAATGACTTCCCCACCCTCAATATGTGAACATGTCTTCCGTCACTGCTCACTTTGGTCTATAAAACTCTCTCACTTTACAACTCTTTGGAGCTCCCTTTCTCTTTTCTGGACTGGATGCTTCCTGGCTCATGAATCCTTAAATACAAGCCACTACATCAAAAATTAAGTGTCTGTGAAATTTTCTTTTAACAATTCAAAGATTAACTGTGTTTTTATGCATCACCTGAACAATGGGCACCTTTAATTTCAATATTTGAATTTCCAAAAAAGGAGACTCCAGTGTTTCCCCCTGCTCCAGTACTGCTCTGAGGTCTCCTAAAGATCATTTGCTCTGAGCAGCTAAGCTTCACTTTCCCCTCTGCAAGGATTAAAACTGGAAACGAAGCTTTTTTACTTTGACTTCCACAGTAATAGCTCACCAAAGGTAGCTGCGCAGTGCAGACCTTTCCTGAAACTGTGAGGCAAAACAAAGTACTCTAGCACAGGGCAGCACGTGATTTAATAATAATAATCGGTTTTTAGAGGTCTCACCCTGCCTTCTCCAGCCCCCTCCATTCCCCACCCCCAGTCTCTTTGAAGTGGAACATTTCTCACACTTTTTTTTTTTTTAAACATCTTTATTGAAGTATAATTGCTTTACAATGGTGTGTTAGTTTCTGCTTTATAACAAAGTGAATCAGTTATACATATACATATGTTCCCATATCTCTTCCCTCTTGCATCTCCCTCCCTCCCACCCTCCCTATCCCACCCCTCTAGGTGGTCACAAAGCACCGAGCTGATCTCCCTGTGCTATGCGGCTGCTTCCCACTAGCTATCTATTTTACATTTGGTAGTGTATATATGTCCATGACACTCTCTCACCCTGTCACATCTCACCTCTCCCCCTCCCCATATCCTCAAGTCCATTCTCTAGTAGGTCTGTGTCTTTATTCCCGTCTTGCCACTAGGTTCTTCATGACCTTTTTTTTTTTCCCCTTAGATTCCATATATATGTGTTAGCATACTGTATTTGTTTTCTCTTTCTGACTTACTTCACTCTGTATGACAGACTCTAACTCCATCCACCTCATTACAAATACCTCCATTTCATTTCTTTTTATGGCTGAGTAATATTCCATTGTATATATGTGCCACATCTTCTTTATCCATTCATCCGATGATGGACACTTAGGTTGCTTCCATGTCCTGGCTATTGTAAATAGACCTGCAATGAACATTGTGGTACGTGACTCATTTTGAATTATGGTTTTCTCAGGGTATATGCCCAGTAGTGGGATTGCTGGGTCATATGGTAGTTCTATTTTTAGTTTTCTAAGGAACCTCCATACTGTTCTCCATAGTGGCTGTATCAATTTACATTCCCACCAACAGTGCAAGAGTGTTCCCTTTTCTCCACACCCTCTCCAGCATTTATTGTTTCTAGATTTTTTGATGATGGCCATTCTGACTGGTGTGAGATGATATCTCACTGTAGTTTTGATTTGCATTTCTCTAATGATTAATGACGTTGAGCATTCTTTCATGTGTCTGTTGGCAATCTGTATATCTTCTTTGGAGAAATGTCTATTTAGGTCTTCTGCCCATTTTTGGATTGGGTTGAAGAACTATTTCCCTTCGGCAGACTCAGCTCTGGGGCTACTTTTACATATGCAGACATTCACTAAGGGTTCTGCTAAGCAGAGATCCCACACAAATCTCTGGCAAAAAGCTTTGAAAGAAAAATCTTCCTTTAATATTACCCAGCAAAGCTTCCTAAGCACCTGTTTCATTCTCTGCTGGGTGATCTAAGTGGAAAGAGGCTGCATTAAATTTATCCTCCTTGATATTAATTATGGCACTTATACGGCGGAACATCTTAAGTCACCTCTGCTGTTGTTGCTATGTTAACATTACATTTAAAAATCACAGCTATTTATGTGATGCTTTCAACAGCACAGGCCTGTAAAAAGTACAGTAAGGAGAACAACCAAACCAAAGACTTGGCTTTTTTTCCTGTTTTTTCTTTTCCATTTACAGAAACAACACATTAGCACATGAATATGCAAATACACCCTCACGGAGGACCATCTCAAGTTATAGAATCACGGAAACGATCTGTAACCCACCACTCAAATCCCCGTCCCTTTCCCACAGGTAAACGTGGTTATCAGTGTGATATGCATTCTTTCAGCGACTTTTCCCTTTTTCATAATTTCCTTTTCTCTCATTTCAAACTAAGCTCGTGTCAAAGGAAATATTATTCGTGATACCTGTTAAAACAGCAAGGCAGACCTGATTCAGGACTAGGTGACAGGTACACGTGCTACTGCAGTGGGGTTTTGCAGTGAGAGAGATTGAACTCGACTGAAACGTGACCAGGAAAAGTGGGAGTTTGTGGCCAAGGAGCACAGGGTGGGGACATCGGTGGGTGGAAATTTACTAAAAGGAAACATCAGGGGTAAGTGTGTGTGGGGGGGGGCTGTTCTAGCTGAAACAACCTACAGGGTTCCTGCTGCAGGCAGGCTGCGCGCTTACGTGTCACCTGGGGGGCGGGGGCTGGGAACTGTGCAGATGGGCAGTGATCAGATATTGGGGAGGGGGGTTCTGGCTGAACTGACTAGCAGGGTCGAAATTAAGGGTGGGAGGGTGGGGTGGGGGGAGGGACAGACTGGGAGCTGGGGATTGACATGTACACACTGCTATATAGAGAGCAGATAACCAACCAGGACCTACCGCACAGCTCAGGGAACTCTGCTCAGTATTCTGTAACAACCTCAACGGGAAAAGAATTTGAAAACGAATAGATGCCTGTAGACGTATAACTGAATCACTTTGCTGTACACCTGAAACTAACACAACATCGTGTTAACTTAAAAAAAAAAAAAAAGCACAACGTGAGAATTGCAAGTTAAGTTTTGTTTGGGGCAATATGAGGACTGCAGCCCTGGAGACAGCATCCCAGAGAGCTCTGAGAAGCTGCTCCAAAGAGGCGGGGGGTGGGGGGGGAAGGTCAGTACAGATGTGATTTTGGCAAAGGGGGAGTACATGCAATCAAGCACGTATGTTCAGTAGAAGGTTTCTGCTAGTCTCGTGCAGGTTACTGCTGGTCACGAGGAGCAGACGTCACCATGAAGGATTTTAGTGCTTTTCTAGATACGAGGAGATGCAAGAATTGGGCTCATAAAATTGGCTCCTGAAAATGTCTAACTATCTGAAGACTTGTTCTGCCAGTTTTCCCCAGAGCACAGAGTGCCTGCCTCATTCCTGCTCTCCACCCTGAACTCCTTTCAGGGGGTGCTGAAGTTCAGCAACCGCAGCGGCTCATGATTTAACCCTTGTAGAGGTAGATGGCAAGTGCCAATGGAAAATGCCAATCTGTAGTTGACAGGAGATTATGATTGACATGTACACGCTGCTATATATAGAACAGATAACCAACAAGGACCTATTGTATAGCACAGGGAACTCTACTCAATATTCTGTAATAACCTAAATGGGAAAAGAATTTGAAAAAGAATAGAGGCATGTATATGTATAACTGAATCACTTTGCTCTACACCTGAAACTAACACAGCATTGTAAATCAACTATACTTCAATATAAAATAAAAAAAAATTTTTTAATGGGGCTCTTAAGGACATGCCAAGCATGAGGTCTGACTGAAAACGGCTCAGAGGAGCCCGACTCGAGTTTGGTCAAGGAGAGATTCTTTGCCAATTGCTTTGTTGAATAGTGTTTTTGTAAATTTTACATATTTATCTCAAACGCTAAGAAAATTACTCAATTCTAAGTAGCAAAAAGGAACGCCTCCAATGCTAAGTTCTCCTTCATGTTCTCTAAGTTGCTTTTGTGCTGGGAATGGGCTGCCTGAGTTGGAGGGAGTTGCTGCAGGGAGCAGGCGGCAAAGACCACCAGCACACAGGGTTCTAGCACAGGCGGGGCGGGGGGAGGCTCGGGTCCCTACACCCTGGAGCTGCCCCTGCCCGTTACTGTGCATGGCTGGTTCAGCCACCTCCTGCAGCCCTCCCAGCCTTCAATCCGGGAGATGCATCCCCCCCGCCAGCCCCGGGTTTGCCCTCTCCCTATACACTTCTTTCTTCCCACAGCTTTATTTTATCCATTTTTCCCTAGTCTCAAAACTTTCCTTCCATAAGCTAAAATATTTCTGACTGCTTAAAAAATCCACAAAGCCCAGATTAAATCATTCGTATTTTTCTTTTGAGTCTTTCTGAACAGACTTCATTTTGCCTCTAGTTATACGTCCTTTCTCTGAAATTAAAATATATTGATGTTACTTACATACTAGAATCTTAGGAATAAATGGAACCTCTCCTATATTATTATTATTTCCTATGTGGAAAAGCATGGGCTACAATACAATATAAATTGTAGGGTGGCACTTCTTGACACAGGCTATGTAATGTATATTTATTATTATTCAATTCTTTACATATTTATCTAGATACATGTCTTAAATTTCTAACAAATTAGTTTCAAACATGTTTGTCAGATATTTATTAAACATAATCCGCCAGATTTTTGAGTTGATGTGAATCATATGAATTACCACCTAACTATAAAATTATTTCCTTTACCTTATAACAGCATCCCTCCATGTATATTAACCAGTAATCTTGCAGCATTAAGTTTAATCTTACAGCACCTTCTGTTTAATTTGCTTCAGAAATGTTTGGGCATAGTCTTATCCCTACCCTCCAATAAAATACTCCTTTATTCTTTTAAGATAAGAAAGTCCACCAATCTCTTTTGCAATCTCTATTTTCTTAAACTGTGGTCTCCAACTTTTTTATGTTATTTTGCACAAACGAAATGGAAAATACATGAACAAGACATTATAATAAAATTGTGTTTATATTAGTCTTATGTGTCATCTTTATTCGCTGTTTGTTTTGCTATGAACACTTATCTTGTCATTCTGTAGAGAAAGATGACAGGAAACTCTAGGTAAGATGTATTTCCAGACAGAAATCGTCCTGATTCTCACAGCGCTTGCCCCTCCCCAGCGTTCGCCTATGCGCTTCCTAAGTCTTCATCCCTGAGGAGAAACTTAATTGCTGAAATGTGAATGATGCTGAATATAACAGGTGGCAGAAGAGAAGGCCCTGTTGAATCCATTACGTTTTCAAAAACATGAGATGCTGCCAGGAAAAATGCTCCGGAGACACATTTGACAATAGCGCGCAGCTCATAATAAGGCTCCTCTGAGTCAGTTTTTTAAGATCCCCATATAAACCGCAGAGACGGCACGTTCACACGCGCACTGACGCGCTGCCCGCATCCTCCCGTGTTAATTTCCTGATGCCGAGAGGGCAATTCCTCGGTCTGTGCCCCACTTTCCGGGAATCTCAGCCCCAGATCCACCCAGCTGCCAGGACTGCATCCCACCCCTGCCCCGTTAACACTTGCCTCTCCGTGATGTCATTTCCAAAGTGGGAACAGAGGGAGGTAAAGAATGAACCCGGGACACGAATCTGCAGTAGTTTCCCAGTTAAGAGCTAAAATCTACCCCAGCTTCACCGCGACAATTTGAAGGGAGAAAGAACTCAGCTGGATGCCAACAAAGTTACAAGTCAACATGATGATTTTTATACCGATTTATTTATTAGAGGACGACAGTTCAGCTAGATCTGACGTTCCCAAAAGAATGTGTGAAATGGCTTCATCATAACCTTATCAGTACATCAAACATTATCTCTGTTAACACCAGAAACAGCAAATTGGAATTATTTGTTCAAAAACTATTTATGGAGTGCAGCCTATTGTATGGTATTGTACAAAATACTGGAGACTCTGCAATGGACAAAATGGCCCCAAATATTTGTGTGGTGTTTGTTTTCTAGTGTGTGTGTGTGTGTGTGTGTGTGTGTGTGTGTGTGTGTGTGTCTGGTAAGTGGGGGGGGGTAGAGTGAGACAGACACTGAGATGAATACACGTATGTAGTACGCACATGTGCATATGTGTACCTATATGTGTATATAGATGTGTACCTGTATACGTATACAAGTTCTCTTAAAAAGGCAAACCAAGCACTCAGCCAGAAAGAACAGAAACGAGAAGGCTGGGGGAGGCTGCAGTTTTTAAAAAGACCTCGATGTGGACCTCACTGAAGTGACCCTCAAATGATGCAGTGAGGGTGGAACCACAGAGGCAGCTGGGGAAGAGCATCCTCGCTACCAGGGCTGAGCTCACAGTGGGAAGAGTGACTGGCAGGGACCAGCTAGGACAGGAGAAAGGACATCAGAGATGGGTGCCTGGGACCCCGGTGGGCTTCGGCTACCTGCCCTGTCTTCCCTTAAGAAATTAACACACCTACCTTCTCATTACATGTGAGAATCACGTGAAATTGACTTCTTTCAGACATACACGATAGATAGTGTTTGTTTCCATCTCCAATAAGAAATAACACAATGTCAAATGAGACTTCAGGAGAAAGACAAGCTTCATCGCATCCCACAATAACTGTTAGAAGATGGATTTCTTCTTTCATCTGAAGGTTATATGAAAAGAATGTTTGAAGAGCTGCACGGGGCCACCAGGAAGAGCCAACATGAAGCTGGTGCTGCAGTAACCAGACCCGAGGGAAAGAGACAGCTGGGTACTTGGTGGTATTATTTTAGTCCCCAGATCAAACCTTGTTGGAAGAGCTGTCTCTAAATCTCCATCATGAGAGTTGTTTCTATTCTTTCCATTACTAAGTGCATGAAAATTTTATTCTGCAGAATCTGGCTGCAGCCTCTGGAGTAGCAAACCTTGACCTGAGCTAAAAATTGAAGATGTCGTCAGGGAGACTTAAAGGATCACATTACAACATGCAATTTGGTAACAAGTTGAAACTACCACTGAGCACATCGGGAGATAAAAACTTAGATGCAGGTCGAGCTAGTAATGATAAAAGAGATAAAAACGTTACATGGTCACTGGTGATGGGGTTCAGAACATAATACCCCAAAATATGGTGTCTGGGCATATTGAATACTTTAAGCTGATGGAGTTTGAGAACACGGCAGAAGTATGAAGGTCCCTCTGACCTTCCCCCACAATTCTCCCCGAGGCAGGTCACAAAACCCTCAGGTGAGAGGTGCTCTCCCTAAACCCAGAGGAAAAGAACATCTGCATCTCCAGACACAGAAGGACCCAAGAAGAATCCCAAAAAGAAGACCCTGCTAACCCCCCAGTTACTACATCACTCATCCTCCCTGACCCCCTCCATCCTCCACAACTGCCCACCCTTCACCACACTCAGCTCAAAGTGCTCAGGTCTGTTTCTTCGGGTGCTCATGTCCTTGAGGAGGCTCCCATGTCACGTGAAACTTAAATAAATAGGTATGCTTTTCTCCTGCCCATCTGTCTTTGTCACTGTAATTTTCAGACCCAGCCAGGGGCCCTAAAGAGTTGAGGAAAACGTTTCCTCTCCATATGGGCATATTGAATAAATTGATATTGTCTTCCCATTTGTCCAAGCAGTTAATTGGAATTTTGGAGAGCAGGATCTGCTAATATAATTGCTTCCCTATGAATGGATTTATTTTTATTCCTTTAAGAAATACCATGGAGTATAGGGTTGTAATACGAACAGTAGAAATGAGTACAAACAAGAGAAGATGTACGTTTAGACATCATGTATAAATCCCAGAATAGTTATGGTGTTACATTTATCAGAAAAATGTTAGGAATTGATCTTGACTGTAACCCACAATTTTGTGAGCACCTCTACAATTATTTCCATGTATTATTGTAAAATTTGACTTGATTCAAACTAAGACTAACTTTCCAGTTCAAATTGTTTCTTACCTGTTGTTACGTTCACTGCCTGCAGTTAATGGTAGGCTTTATTCAACATATGTGGTCAAGAGGAGAAACCATTCACAAATCCTTAAAATCTACTAGAAAGTCTCAAAATAATTTTTTATCCAAAAGATTAAAAATTATTTTACCTTTGGACTCAAGAAATACCTAAATATTAAGCATTGTCCTCCAAAGACCACCCTCTACTCTTGGAATTAAACAAATTTTCACATCAACAGATTATGCTACCACAATGCATTATAGTCAGGAATTAATTATACTGTGAATGAAAAGACGATGTTACACTTATTTAAACAATAGAATTGTGTTTTAATGACAAAAATATTTATTTGGAAAATGTTTTAATAGCTCCTGAGTTTTTGGCTTTTTTTAAAATGATGAATGATTACATTTTGCTCTTGAGCAGTGTAAACTTGGAGGCTCTCAAAGAAATTCTACGTCTGGGTCTTTCCCAAAGGATGTCTGACAAGAGAAGTTTCATTACAATCTTACCAGACATGAGTATGACCATTAACAAGCAAGTCCTAGATACAACATCTCAGCCGCTGTTCCACCTCCCCTTCAGCTGTTTCATTTTCTCATCCAGGCTTTTACCCAGAACCAGAGGCCCCGTCCACCTATGCTGAGCTGAGGCCCTCTCCTAGGCCCTCTGCTGGTCCCACAACCCAAGGCCGTGGTTGCAGAGGGGAAGGGCCTATGGGGATTTTCAGAGGAGGTGTGAAGTGATACAAACAAATTCCCTGGCCTTGGGGACCTGGGGGAGGGGGCGCGTGAAAGTCTGGGGTGGCGTGGTGGCGGGGTTGAAGGAATTCCTCCAGGCCAGTGTGACACTCTGAGCTCTCCCCCTCTCCTGCCCACACACCAACCATTGCATTCACGGTGCAGGCCTGACTCATTAAATGCCACCCTCCCGCTAATCTACTCCTGGTTGCAAGGAGCTGGGACTGAAATTTGCTGACCTTCTGCACGAGCACTGCTGTGTGTGTTTCTCACACGTACTGTGTGCACCCTCTTCTCACAGCTCAGTTTCTATAGAAAACATTCCTGTGTTGACAGATAAAAACCAACCTGGGCACAGGGAAAGAGATGTTTTATTCTAAAGAGTGACCGCAACAGGGAAGGGGAGACGACTGCACCCACCACGAGATCCTTATAAAGAAATAAAATGATGGATTGCTACTTTGGCATGCATTTAAGTGCTATGTTAAAAGGTAGTACCACTGAATTAAGCACAGTTTTTCCATACATCTTGAGCTTACTCACATTAAACTCTGGGCACACAGTGAGGATGTGAACAGGTGAGGAAGTGAGCACGCAGGGGGAGAATGTTCAGAGAATAACTGAGGCAGTAAAGCCCTTGGTAGATTTTGAGCTTTTCCCATTATGTTTCTGGGCTTCCCGTGGGTGTTCTTGATCAGGAAAAGCAGCGTATTTCTTCTATCATTCTGTATCTGCCCTGTTTTCATTTACATGGATTTCTTGTCAAGTGGTACTGAACTTTCAAAGATATTTTCTTTTTCCACTGGACCCTGTGCAGAGCTCTGAGGTACTGATATTCACCGACCACATCCAATTAATTCTGATAGGTAGGTAAATGCATTGAGGTTTCCACATAAAAGTTTTCTTCCTTAGTATAAGACCACATGAAATCCAGGCATGGCCAGTACAGCTAAAAAGTAAGTACCTAGAGTAAAGTTCCAGTGTGAATAGAAAAATCCAAATCTTCTTAAAGTTGAAAACTATGTGGAACCCTGAAATCTCAAAGCTACTGCCCTACGTTTTTGTTCACTGAATTTCTGTGTTTCAGTGTGGAGAACTCTGTATTTCTCAGGACTCCTGGCATCCCTGACCCTTGGTACTTCCAAAGTCAAGATAGACAGAAAGATTCCTTAGATAGATGATAGCCAGATAGATAGATACATAGATAGATAGATAGATAAATAGATAGGGAATAGCTATATAAGTAGGTAGATAGATATAGTGATTGATAGGGATAGATAGATAGATAGATGATAGATAGATAAAAGAAAGAAGGGAAAACTAGGTATTGAATCCATGACTATCTCCACAGAATAAAAGCTACCTACAAAATTTGATTTTAAGCAATGGAAATAGCTTTTAATTAAAGAGTAGTTTAGTAAGGAATGCATTACATTGTCATTAAATGTGGTACCAATGATGGAAAATAACACAGAGCTATTGTAGGGGTAAAAGAGCCAAGGATGGGCTGGCCCATCAAGAGTATGAAGACGAACAGTGTTCTAAAGGACTCACATCTCCCACAGCCAAAAAACCATTATAATTCACAAGTCTGTTACGATACATCCAGGATCAGGGGAAAGAGTGTTTAATGCAACACTTATTTCTATTTCTTCCTTTAGTTTCATCTCATCTCTATGTGAAGATCCTAAAGCATAGAATTTGATGACTCTGAGTAAGTCTTAGCCTTTCTTTTCTTTGATTCCTGGATGCCATCTCTCCCCTTTACTACGTCTACATCGCACCAGAATCTCTGACTGTGGTTTTTACCGAGCTTCCTCTTCATTTGCAAAGCTAGTGGAGGACAAAGAGAAGAACTGCACCCATTTGCATGATAAAGTTATATTTTTATTGTTCCTAAGAAGCAATGATGCAAGGAAATCCTTTTCCTAATATAATATACTTCATTTGGATAATGATTACTAATAACTCGATTATTACATTAAGCTTTCTAATAAGTCAACCTCCTATCCTGAAAGTTTTAGCAAGCACAACTTAATTACCTGAATTTACAGAAACCACATGCTTTCGATTACAAGTCACTGCAGCAGTGATAAACCCTTCATACAGGAATTACTTGACTGGTCCTCTTCATGGGTAGTTGGCAGGAAGATAAGACGAGGAATATTAGAATTTTCTATATTGGTTTTAGTAAACTGATAAACACAGAGGGAATAGGACACGTGATCCCCACAATCAAATATAGCAGACTGTGGAAAATTGGAACTATTTAAAAACAGAAGGGAAGCTGGAAAATCCTTTTGAGTTTGCTGTCCCTACATTCCTTTTCATGTTCTCAGATTTGTAAAAAATTAAGAGCAAATATTACATATTAATCTAGAAACCTTGTTACAGCTTAAATTATTATAAGACTTTCCTCTCAAGAAACAGGTTAATTTTTAAAAGTACAAACATATTAAACAATGCAAAGCCTTCTTACATAATGAAAAACATTCAAGGTTATCAGAGCAAATAGGTTACATACTTGGTCTTTTATCATTGTTTTACTATAGTAAAGACATTATGCTTAATAAACCAATGTGATTCATTGGGCTAGCAACATAAAGAGCCCAGCATAACCTATTAGCCCTAATTTCATATTGGCTCAAGATAGGCATGCATCCACATGACAGAAATCTCTTTTTGTCAAATCCTGCCTTAAAAATCAATGTGGAAATTTTGAATTTTTTTAAAAGAATGATAAGAATTTGAAAAGCATATTTGAAAATATGAATAATGATGAGAAATGATGGAATGGAGAAGAGTTAGTCCAGAGAAGCCCAAATCTACGTGTCTGACTTTAGCCAACCTCTGTGGGCCCAGGAAGCAGCGTAAAGAGTGGGCACGGCCTCCTGGTATGGGATCACGTGTTACCCCGCATCTACGGATTACCCAGGACACTACATGCATCAAAGTTTATCAAACATCAGTGCTTCTGGACGCTCTCTTCCTGACCCAAGAACAGACAGGCTGAGTCTTCTCTACCTTTCTTGATTTTTCTTTTCCCTTAGCTTCTCAACCCCATAGAATCCACCAAATCCCTCTTCTCCAGTCTTCCCTCCAGGTTACTCATATTTCCATACATTCAACAAACGCTACCTGAGGTCCGCCATGCTTTCTGGTCCATGGCAATGCACCACTGAGCAGGAAAATGTCCCTGCACTCGGGAGCTTACATTCCCAAGGCATAGATTGAAAAATGCACAAGTAGACACACAATGTCAGGTACAGGTAAGTGCTATGGAGAACGACGTGGCAGGTTAGAGGAATAAGAGTGTGGTAAAGGCAGGAGGGAGCTCCTTTAAGGAAGGAAGGCTCACTGAGGGGCCAGGAACCTGGTCCCTTTTTACTCTCCTGGTGGATGAGACCCAGACGCGCAGAACCGTGGGCTCAGAATGAGTGGTGTCACCCCATCTCAGAGCCTCCCGGATCAAACTACCAAATTCAAGTCAGCAATGACCTGACAATCTCAGTAGCCTTCGAATACATAAAGGGATGTGTCAGTTTTCTGAAAACATAAGAGGAAGTTCTTTCAAACTGCATTTAAACATAATATAAACATAATATTTTACTAATAAACATTAATCACAAGAATAGATTACTGAGGGTAAATGTATAATCTTTTTGGGAGATCATATTTAAAATAATATTTATTATTAACTTATTAGTTCCACAACATGTATCAGGCTTCTGTAATACAGTGATACTGGCACTGAAAATACAGTGATAAAGGCATAGTTCCCTGCTTTCAAATCAACTACAATGAGAACTCTGCTAGATAAACACAAGATGCTCAAGTCAGATCAGACGGCGCCTGCACCCTGCTTCACAGACAGCCACGCAGCCGTGACCTGCTCAGGGGTTCACAGCCCCACCCCCTCACCATCAGCTTTGTAGGGAAGATATCACCTCGCTTGCATCTTGCTGTGTTCCTGCCTCAGATCAGTGTTTTAAATATAGTTGGCATTCAATAGACACTTCTCCAAAGAAGACATACAAATGGCCAATAAACACATGAAAAAATGCTCAACATCAGTAATTATCAGAGAAACGCAAATCAAAACTACAATGAGGTATCACCTCACACCAGTCACAGTGGCCATCATTAAAAAGTCTACAAACAATAAATGCTGCAGAGGGTGTGGAGAAAAGGGAACCCTCCTACACTGTTGGTGGGAATGTAAATTGGTGCAGTCACTATGGAGAACAGTATAGAGGTTCCTTAAAAAACTAAAAATAGAGCTACCATATGACCCAGCAATCCCACTACTGGAAATATATCCAGAGAAAACCATGATTCGAAAAGATACATGCACCCCAATGTTCACTGCAGCACAGTTTACAATAACTAAGACATGGAAGCAACCTAAATGTTCCTCAAGAGAGGAACGCATAAAGAAGATGTGGTACCTATATACAATGGAATATTACTCAGCCATAAAAAAGAATGAAATAATGTCATTTGCAGCAACATGGATGAACCTAGAGATTATCATACTAAGCGAAGTAAATCAGAGAAAGACAAATATCATATGATATCACTTATATGTAGAATCTAAAATACTGATACAAATGAACTTATATACAAAACAGAAACGGACCAAAAGACATAACAAACTTATGGTTACTAAAGGGGAAAGGGGGATATAAATTAGGAGTTTGGGATTAACAAAAACACACTAAATATATATAATAGATAACCAACAAGCACTTACCATATAGCACAAGGAACTATACTCAATATTTTGTAATAACCTATAAGGGAAAAGAATCTGGAATATATATACATATAACTGAATCACTTTCATGTACACCTGAAACAAGCCTAACATTGTAAATCAATTATACTACAATGAAATAAAACTCTGTGAAAACACTACAATAAATAAATAAATACATATAGTCGGCATTCAATAATTATTTGTCGCAGGAATGAACAAACTAATAACAAGTAAATAACATGAGCAATCCCAGTGTGGGAGCAGGGTCACGGGACACACAGCTGAGGCCAGTAGTTCCCAGACGAGGCGACGGCTGAGTTGAATTAGGTCCCCAGCAGAGCGCCAGGTCAGAGAAGAGAGGGCGTAAGGTATAGAGAACACGGCTACTCAAGGCTTCTCGTTCCTTTTTTGAGACTTGAGCAAGGGGTGGATACCACTGACAAAGGGGTCTGTGATAAAGAGGGTCTCACGGGTCCTGCAGAGGGGTCTGTGCTTCACACTGAACGTGAGGGAGGGGTAGAAGGCTGAGCTCCTGCTACTGCCTTTGACAAGACCCCTGTGGTGGGACATAGGGGGACGTGGTGCACCACACCCACACACCACACACACGTACAGCCCACACACACACCACACACACACACACACACACACCACCCACACACCACACACCCACACACCACACACCCACACACCACACACCCCCCCCACACACACACCCCCACACACACCCCCACACCACACACACACACACACCCACACACCCCCCACACACACCCCCACACCCCCATACACACACCCCACACACACACCCCCCACACCACACACACACACACCACACCCACACACCACACACCCACACACCACACACACACCCCCCCACACCCCACACACACCCCACACACACACACCATACACACACACCACACACACGCACAGCCCACACACACACCATACACACACACCACACACACGCACAGCCCACACACACACCATACGCACACACCACACACACGCACAGCCCACACACACACCATACACACACACCACACACACGCACAGCCCACACACACACCACAAACACACCACACACCAAACACACACCACACACACACACCACACACACACACCACACAACCACAGACCCCCTCACACACACACCATACACACACACCAAACACACACACCACACACATACCACACACACACCACACACACACACACACACAATGATATGACAGCCCCCTGCTGAGAATAAGGGGAAGAGCGTCAACCAGGACGATTCACAACTATTTGCTGTGGGATGGCTCTGAATATATCCAGGATTTATCTCTGCCAGAGGCAAGAAACAAGGAAACATTCTTTTCTTGACACCTCATTGCCTTTTTAAAATTCAAAATCTCTTTTTCCAAGCCCTAGCCCTGTTTTTGTGAACAAGTCATTTTAACTTCATTTTCTTTCCTATTTATTTATTGGTAAGAATACCAAGGAGACAATGGATGAGAAAGCATTTTAAAGTTGCAAAAAGTCTACAAATATTGATATGAGTGTGATTATTTTACTATTTTTCTCCACTGCTTGTGCTTTCCATTCTCTCACATACTTGGTTTTAAGATTCCCTCAATTTCCTGCCTATATTATTTTTCTTCTTCACTTCCTTTCTTTCTTATTTTTTCTCTTTCAGCACAATGAAGTAGCTTATTAATGTCATAATGAGTAATTCCTCCTCCCACCAATGAATGATCTCGCCGTGAGAGGAACTTCAACAAAGCACCTACTGCAATATTTCCTGTGGGATATTTCATGTGTCTAGACCATGGGAAGTATGCATATGTTCTAAAAGTCATATAGAGGGTGTTACAGAACACAAACTTTGGTACTAATAATAACAATGATGATAATCATAATAAACTGATACTTTTGAAGATCTACTGAGTTCCAGGCACTTTACATTACCTCATTTAATTCTTACTATACTCTTGTGGATCCGTGGAATTATCCAAATCTTACCTGGACACAGAGCCCTAAAGAAGAATATGCAGCACCCCCAGGGTATGGAGCTGGAGATCAAGTTCATGTGGGTGTGCCTCCAAATATTTTGCTCCTAGCACTCACTTGCTCCCATATTTTTGTCAGGCTACTACCTTCCTACCTCTAAGTTTGTTCATCCTACGAGCACACGTCTGGCATAGGACTGTGCCTGATTCTGGGAGAAAGTCCCAACAATACAAAGTAATGCAAATCAGTATTAAATGCACGCATGTAAGTAAATTATAATTATTGGTAAATAAGTATAAAATGCTCTACATAGGAGATTGCATTTAAATTGGACGGATTTGCTAGAACAAAGCATAAGGTATACAAATACACAACATGTTCTGGAAAAATCAAGTAGTTCAGAGCCCCAAGAAATCAGTGATGTTCCCCCTGGGAAAGCAGACCCTGAAGGTGTTGGTCGGCGAGGGCACAGTGACCCAGATATGGGGGGCCCGGCACCCAGAGTTTCTGACACAGTGGGTCTGGGGTGGGGTCCAAGAATTTCCACTTCTAGAAATATCCTAAGTGATGCTGCTTGTTCATGGACCACCCTTTCTGAAATACAGTCTTAACAAAACCAGTTTCTAGATACCTTTCATATATATTCTCTCTTCTAAAACCTGCGTGAGAAATCATCTGTGGGGGAAATCTTGAGCAAATTCTCTTTTCCTGTATCCCTTTTTGTAATTGCCTTTATTTCACTTTAAACATGGAAGGCACACGTGGAATCTTTCTGTGATGTATTGGTCACCACACAAAAAGGCAATTACAAATATTGATATTAATACAGAGAGTGTGAATGACTCCAAATGAAGCAACTTTTGCAAGTCAGGTGGTTTACTTTCTTTACTTTCAACAAAAATAAAGGGAAATCTAGTGAAAATGTCATCTGATGGATTTTCTAAATTAATTCTGGGGGATAGATAAGTTTGTGAATTCAGCAAGGAGTTCAAACTCACTTAGTAACAGTGGAATAAGTGTTTCTTCCATCTTTTATCTTCAAAATTTGTCAGTCTCTATTTCTATAAAAAGAAAAATAAGAATAGAACTAATGTTGAATTCTGGGTCATTCCAACCAAAAGTGACATTCATCCATGAATACAAAAAACAACATGGGAAAAAAAAATCTATCAATCTTATAATTAGATGTATTTCAAATAAAAGTTTATACTTATTTGTGATACTAATATACCAAAATCAGTACGATTTTTAGGTTTCTTTGATCACTTTTTAGTACTAATAATTGGAACAATATCCCAAACCAGAAGAAAGTTTTATTAACACTTACAGCCACATGGTGACAGGAAATTAAATCAAAAAATATTTCAATTCATGTACTCATTTATATTCAAACAATTACTTTAGGACTGACCAATAAAAGACCATCAAACATAAAATAATGTAATAGGTTATAAGTCTGTAAATAAAGGAATTGCAACACGAGTTCAGGAAGAAAAAGGAATCGTGTGTAAGGAAATTTGAAATAAACACACAAGATTACTGGGTATGCCCAGTGCAAAACCACCCATTATTCAGAGCCCATTGCCCAGGTTTTCTGGTCTTTCTTTACCCTTGTGCTGTTTTAAAACTCTGTATGTGGTAGATAACTGATGAATATGCAAAATAAATTATGTCTACAGACAGGCAAACAACTGTCCAGTAAATACTGAAGTGACTTACATTCCCTACCTCCCTAGAATATGCCAGTTTGGGTCCAGTGTAAATTAATGTCAGCATCTCTTTACTCCATATGCATTTGCTTTTCCTTCTTCTTCTCATTTGAACCAGTTGATATCTGCCTGGTTTCATGCTTAATCGGGAACTAAATACAATATTTAACATGTTTTCATTTTATCTCTGTGTGAGAGTCATGATTTTACTCCTTTTAAAATATTATTCTTTAATAGATACAATATTGTTAGCTGTATTAAAAAAAAAAAACTTAGTTTGTATATTCTCTAAATGGATGATAGTGAGTATCCAATTGCCACTTATTTAGATTCCATTGGACACTTTCAAAGTGTGATATAAAAACTTGATTTTAACATGTTGATATTTAAAATATACTGCAAATTATGTTTAACTAGTTACACTTACGATAACAAGAACTTAGCTATTAACTTATAATGTGCAAGGGATACTAATCGTTGAATAAAATTCTTAAGAGTGTGCTCAAGCAAAAGCACATAATGTGCCCCAGCATAGATTATATGGAAGGCCATAAACTACGTGAGAAGATGTGGAATGAACACTTGGTACCAAATGCGGAGTACTTTAAACACCTTGCTAAAACTGAGGTTGCTCTGCAAACAATGGTTTTTAAAGAAGGGAATGAAACCATCTGACTTGAGGAAGAAAAAGATAACTTTGGTTGCAATATAATAAAAGGGACGGAATAAGTGAGGAACCAGAGGCAGTGGAATGGGTTTAGACGATTATTACAATAGACACTTGCAGTAAATAGTCCCAGCTAAAAATAATGATGGTTTCCTAGTGAAACAGTGATAGTCAGAATAAAAAAAAACTGGGTGTGGGTGTGGGAGAAATTATGGAGACAAAATGTCCAGCAAACAGGGACTGGATGAAGTAAATGAAGTAGAAGAATCAGTAAGGACTCTGGGTAGGCAACACTCAAATCTCTGCCTTTATGTCCATTTGTCTATCTCTCTATCTATCCACCTACCTATCTATCCATCCCATCTCCCTGACCATTTAATTGAGCTGTACATCTGTGTGGAATTCTATTTGGATATTTCCCTAGGACTTCTAATTCCTATGCCCTAAAAAGAACTAATTATCTACCCTAGCTATACTAATCACTTCTTCTCCACTCTCTCACTTATTTTTTTTCTGTTTTTTTTTTTTAAATTGGGGTATAGTTGCTTTACAGTGTTGTGTTAGTTTCTGCTGTACAACGAAGTGAATCAGCTATATGTATACATATATCCCCTCCCTCTTGGACCCGTCACTGTTTGCAGATGAGATGATGCTATACATAGAAAATTCTAAAGATGCTACCAGAAAACTACTAGAGCTCATCAATGAATTCAGTAAAGTTGCCGGATACAAAATTAATACACAGAAATCTGTTGCATTTCTACACACTAACAATGAAAGATCAGAAAGAGAAATTAAGGAAACAATCCCATTTACCATCACATCAAAAAGAATAAAATACCTAGGAATAAACCTACGTAAGGAGGCAAAAGACCTGTACTCCACAAACCATAAGATGCTGATGAAAGAAATCGAAGATGACACAAACAGATGAAAAGATATACCATGTTCTTGGATTGGAGGAATCAATATTGTCAAAATGACTATACTACCCAAGGCAATCTACAGACTCAATGCAATCCCTATCAAATTACCAATGGCATTTTTCACAGAACTAGAACAAATAATTTTAAAATTTGTATGGAAACACAAAAGACCCCAAATAGCCAAAGGAATCTTGAGAAAGAAAAACGGAGCTGAAGGAATGAGGCTCCTTGACTTCAGACCATATTACATTTTGATTTATCTACAGTGTTCTGTGTATACCTCTGTATTTTTAAATGGTTTTTCTAGGGATTACAATGTACTTAAGTAACATAACATAATCTACTAGTATCGACATTTTAACACTTCAAATAGAAAATATCCCCATGGTTAGGGCCTTCCTGTCTGTGATACTATTATTATCTCTTCATACATGAAAATGTCAGATAAAAATTTTATAATTTTAAAAAGTCAAGAGAAGAGTCTACTTCTTTATCCATATTTCTTGCTCTTTCCTTAGTTCTGATTCTCCCAGTTTTCTTCTCTCATCATTTCCTTGATGTTTGAAGAACTTCCTTTAGCAATTCTTCTAGAGCATTCTGCAGGTAACAAATTCTCTTAGATTTCCTTTAACTGGGACTGTTTTATTTCACATTTAAAGGATAAATTCTCGATTGAGAGTTCTGCTTTTCAAAACGTTTCTCCTCTTCTGGCCCATTTTGATGAGAAATCTGTGGGTTTGATGAGTTCTCCTTCTATAGGGAACGTGTCTGTTCTCTTTGTTTCCCTTCAAAACATTTTCTTTGCCTTTAGTTTTCAGAAATTTGATTATGATACGTCTTGACATGGATTTCTACAGGTTTGTCCTATTTGGATTTTGAGCAGTTTCTTGAATGCTTAGATTTATATATTTTGACAGACTTGGAAAAGGAAAATACCACAGCATAAACTAAGACAAAATAGTGCTTTGTTATTAATAGCACCATAAGAGACCCAAGTGTGGAGCTCTTATAAACCCGGTTTAAATTTTATGGTCTAAACCAGGGTCAGCAAACTAGAGCCCAAAAGCCGAATCACCACCCCTTCTGTTTATAAATAAAGTTTTATTGGAATACAGTCATGCCCATTTTCCTTATTATCTATGCCCACTATCAGCACGATCCACAAAGCCTTAAATATGCACTCTCTGGCCCTTTGCAGATAATGTTTGCTGACCCGGGTCAAGACTAAAGGTTTGAGAGAGCCTCTCCTTTCTCTGAGCCTAGATTAAAATCTTGGGAATTTCCACCCCTCTGGCCAGTCACATGGTTCAGAAGATAAAGACACACCTGGGCAGGATATCAGCCAGGAGCACACCAGAAAACGTGGGTCCCTCAAATTAAAACTATTCCAGGAGGTTTTACCAACAAAACAGCACTTATCACAGTGCGGATGGGTATAAAGGACCCGTAGTGGATGTGTGATCATCTCGGTCTAGTGACAGCAGAGGGGCAGCTACGACCTCAAGACTCAGGGTAACCAAGGGAGGACACAGTTACTGGAGACAAATAGGCCAGGAGAGGACCCTGAGGGGCA